>NC_071997.2:69438397-70159647 GCF_028885655.2 Pongo abelii
TGTTCTTGGCTTGTTTGTATTTGTAAACTTTAAATATTCCATTTTAAAATTATAATATAAGCTTCTTAACAAAATCTAGTTGTAAAAAGACACTGTATTTTCCTTCATTTTGGAGGAAATAGGGAACTCTTTCCCTATTTCTCCAGGAAAGAGAAAAGCAAAAAATCAGAATATCAATTTGTACTGACAAATCATTTGGTACTAAATTCTAAAGACACGTAGAGTGCATAAAGAACTGATGGCTTGATTAGCTCTTGTGGCACAATTGAAGGAGCTGTCTCACAGATTCTTGATTTGGAGAAACACTTTGATCTTTGTTCAAGTCAATTCATGAACATCAACTGACAAGACTGCATGAAACACCCTGATGGTTAGGTCCAAACTCCAAGCAAACTATTTAGTTTCATTAAGGGCTTCCAGAAAAGGTGACCAAGACAATCCTTTCAGAAGCCAACATGCAAGTGACTCTTTAAATTCTAATGTGCACAATGTATGACCAAGGGCTAACACACATATAAGCAATCAGTCAAGTATAGGAATATCTACTTTGTGACAAAAAGGAAAGCCACATTTCAATTTCACTCTCATCAAGGCATTGCAAGATCCTTATACAGTATCAAAACTCTACGTCATTAATATCTCACAGGCAGAATAGTTTAAAATAGCACTAAAATAGTTGTGCATATTTTTTAATGAAGAGAGAAGAAAATAAACTTGCTAAACATTTCATAAAATAGAGTAAGATGTTAAGAAATTAATTAGAGGGCTTTCTTTTCTATAGTTAATTTTTTAATTGCAGTTTAACCCCCTTTTAGAAAGGGGATTGTTTCAAAGGGCTCATTTTTGCACCCACCCTGTCAAAGAAGGTCAGAAACACTCAAGTATAAAGTCACTGCACTACTGTGGCACAAACAGTTTCTGCGGCTAAAATCAAACAAAGACCAATTAAACTAATCATAACGTTCCAGTGAACACAAGGAAGCTCACCTGGTATTTCTGGACTTCTTTCGTGAATTTTCAAATCTACTCAGTTCTTGGTATTATAATTACCTTGACCAAAATACTGTGAAATTACTGCTCTGATCTACTAATGGCTGAAAAAATCAAGTCGTTGTGGTTTCATGCCAAGGGGCCATAGCAAGGTGGCGCAATGATTTCTGACACAGAAGACAACTTCTAAAAACTCGAAAGGGAAAATTAACGGGATGTGGTTTACATTGCCAAAGACTGTTCATTAATTACCAATTTAATCACTGCTGGAGGCATGACATTACAAAAATCTGGCTGAAAGTTCTAATAGATTATGAAGACCACCTAAGAAGAGTGACCAAGAAATGTACAAAACAATTAATACTGTTTCACTGCTATCAAAGACACTCAGATTATTTTACATCAAGTGAAGCAAAGGAATTAGTAGCTTCACAGTGCCACCACTAGGAACTGTAAATACAATAGCACACAATTAGTAATGCACATGTGACTTTTCGTTCAAGGCATATATCCTTGGGAAAGCAGAACATGATAAGAAGAACAAAAGAAACATTAAAAAATGAAATGAATAAAGATTTAAACTCTACTCTTGTGCATGCTGAGCAATAACAAAATAGGCAATATAAAATACAGCTTTAGTAATGGTGATATTCATCCTGGGATGTTCAACACGGCACTGAACAGCCATATGGAAAATGTCCACAGCCATTATTACTTGCATAAAAGGAGTGTTTCTGATGCTAAGACACCTAGCCCTAGCTTCATGCATTCATGGCAACCTCAAATAAGACTTTTGAGGCTAGGGGTTCACGGCCACATAATAGAAAAGATGCTTGAGGTTTTTCTTTTCCTCCACAACAATGCTGGTATTTTGTATGACTTTGAAGATATGCTAGCAAGCTAACAATATGTTTTCTAAGAAGTCTAGTAACTATTGTTAGGATAGCAGACTTGAAATCAACTTACATTTAGACATAATAGATAAACTATTATTTAAAATAATACGGAATAAAAACCGCTGCTTTGTATAGAGCTATTTAGGCTGAACATAGAAGTATGCCAGCATTCTTCTCCTCTAAAATGCAACTATAAAAAGATCAGCTCTACATTCAAAGTGTCTTACTGGTCTGAAATGGATTTTGTACATTAAATCTTTTGGTGATTGTGCTGAAGTAAAAAATAAGGATGTATTTTCATTTCAGTGCCCTGGGCATAGACATTCCAGCTCATAAGGAGAATAAAAATTCCTGAATAAAATCTGTATGTTATTAAAGGTTTTAGATTTTTTAACTAAAAACTCACTCTACATGTTATTAAAGGTCTTAGATTTTTTAATAAGTGATAATTGATGTCCTTTCACACAAAATTACAAATGTAAAGTTAATGTACTTCTTCCTAACAGTAGAATTGATAATACGTGTAATTAGGAAAAATACAAAATTTTAACTTGAACTTAATTTTAAAGCTTTGATTCCTAAGAGGCTATCTATTTAACTAACACAGCCAATATTCATAAATATGTAAGTATAATCTCATACATATTTTTATGATGATATATACTTAGAACACACATATATGAAAACTACAGAAAAAGTTACTATTAGAGATTATCAAAAAAAGTTTAGTGTTTTTTACCAATTGAATGGCAAATCCTTCTTTTATTATTTGGAGAAGATCTAGTGATCTTACCTAAATCTGCTACAATTATCAGCATGACAGACTAGTGCCATTTAAATGAATAATTTCCAATCAACATCAAAAGTACATGGTTGATGTCTCACTCTTCATGGCAATAAAATACCTGTCAAAGGTTTAATTTGCAAAAGAGCAACTTGCATTCTCTTAGTTCTCTTAAGCCATTTGGATTCATTTCCAAAGCCAAGTTTAAAAAAAGTCACTGTGTGGTTACTGGTCTTTGCAGTTAACTAAGAGCTGACCAAACTAAAATCCTTTCCCACATATACTGTTTTCTTTAGAGGATTCAAACGTTCCTTCAGGTCTTTAAAGATGGATACTGCAAACCTTCCAGGACTTGCTGCTAACCTGCAGTTTGATCCTGCTACCTGTTATGTGAGAAAAGGCTCCTAAATCAGTTGAGTGTAATGGGTGGGCCATTATGCTAACAGATTAAATGTTAGGAGAAAAACTTCAAGTCTGTTTTATAATAGCATCGTAATTACTTCCTGATAGTTCTTTCTAAAACGCATCCAGATACCTAACAACTATCTGCAAACCATACTCTTATGCTACGTAATTAGTTTCAACAAAACAAAAACAAACATATTTATAAATTCATTGATCATTATGATTAGACTAATTAGACTGAAGTTTCATCCTGATTCTCTTTTTAGATTTGTTTAGATTTTCTACTTATAAAATAGATTTTATTCTGTTAAAAAAGTTATAATTAAACATATATAGCATCATTCTTCTGATATGTTCAAAATGCTTCACTAATATGCTAACAAAAATTCCAAGGACTGTGGGTAACAGGACTATCATCCTTTATTTTGCTTAGAGTGTATGAATTCTAAACTTAAGCACCTCAGATGCAAACATCCCTTTCAGATACCTATACAAGTAGATAAGTATTATTAAATATAACGGTGGGCTTATTAAATGCATTTTTAAAAAAGCAATTATATTCCAATGCAAAATAATTAGCAAAAGCATCTGAAACAGATTAGCTTTTATTTTTTATTTTTATTTTATTATTTTTTGAGATGGAGTCTGTTGCCCAGGGTAGAGTGCAGTGGCACAATCTTGGCGCACTGCAACCTCTGCCTCCTGGGTTCAAGCGATTCCTGTGCCTCGGCCTCCCGAGTAGCTAGGATTAGTGGTGTGAGCCACCGTGCCCGGGTAATTTTTTGTATTTTTGGTAGAGGTAGGGTTTCGCCATGTTAGCCAGGCTAGTCTCGAACTCCTGACCTCAAGTTATCTGCTCACCTTGGCCTCCCAAAGCATTGGGATTACAGGCGTGGGCCACCACACCCAGCCTATTTTTATTTTTTTGAGACAGAGTCTTGCTCTGTTGCCCAGGCTGGAGTGCAATGGCGCAATCTCCACTCACTGCCACGTTCACCTCCCGAGTTCAAGCAATTCTCCTGCCTCAGCCTCCTGAGTAGCTGGGACTATAGGCGTGTGCCGCCATGCCTGACTAATTTTTCTATTTTTAGTAGAGATGGGTTTCGCCATGTTGGTCACGCTGGTCTCGAACTCTTGACCTCAGGTGATCTGCCTGCCTCAGCCTCCCAAAGTGCTGGGATTACAGGCCAGATTAGCTTTTTAAAATTCTATTTGTACATGTCTGGATGAAACGTGTACGGGGAAATGGAGTAATAAAGAAAAATAATTAAAAAATATTTTCTTGAAAAAATTAACATTTTCTTCAAGTCTGTGCTTATATATTACGCAATCAAGAAGTCTCCTCTGAATTACATACTGGGTGGACTGCTGAAGCTACCAAACTCCTGAGTTGTAATTAAAAAAATCATTTAAAGTACATGTGGAAAAAAATGAAAAACACAAATATCACATCTAAAACTTACATTAGTAAAATCCAACCTTTGAAAATCTTCATAGAACAAAAGGAACAGGAAGAAAAGAAACATAAAATACAGACCCAGAGCAATGAAATCTGTCTCCTGTAGACATAATTTCAGGGAGCAAATGAAACAGGTTAAAGGAGTTTCTAAAGGCACAAAGATATGAATGAATCATATAAACGACTTTCATGAAAAAAAACTTGAAAGGCAATAAGTAGTTGTACCAAGTAGTCACTAAAATATGCAATGGTAGTCCTGCCAAAAATTTAGAAACATTAAAAGGTTTATGGTATCTGTGTTTGTGAGTTGTCCTTTAAGGGAAATTACAGCTTAAATCTTTCCTGAGGATAACTTAAGTGGAGTCTGTACGTAAGGGTCCACCCAATAAGAATACCGAGAGTTGTTTTCAGTGTCTTAGAAACAGCTTTCCAGGCTAGCAGCCTAAAGCTATACTCATTTTGGAAGGGAATGTTTTGCAGTGTTGTGATTCAAGGCAGAACTGAAAGCTGAACTCTAATCAGAGTCTCAGGATATGGGAAAAGCTGGTGTGTGTAAGGATTTGGCATACACACATCACAACAACAAAGAACGGTATCATAATGTACGATTCGAGAATAGCAAGGAAAGAATGATACAAGCTTAAGTCCCCAAGTGGCAAAAGTGATCTTATCTGTAACTGACTTCAGACAAGGGAACACTAACTTCCTCTGCTCAATTCTGCTTTAAAGAACTTCAGAGAAACATTTATTTTTCCTGTTTACAAACTTACTAAGAACCTCCTTATAGCAAAGTTTTCATGTTTAAGCTCATTTTTTACTAGTTGACACTCAGCGGATATGAAAAATAGCCTGTCACTATTTCCTTCATTTATTCATTCAACGAACATTTACTAAATACTACTACTTGGTGCTGGGGATACAAGGTCCTTGTACTTTGAAATAGTTCACAGTTGAATGAGAGGAAGAGATGTGTAATTAGATAATTATATTGGGATGAATGCATGCTATGGTAGAGAATAATAGAAAAAGATATAGGAAAGAGAATTAACTTCACTGCAAGGAGCCATGAGGACAATGTTTATAGAAGTGCTATTTCACTACAAACTAATAAGGGAAGATGGGTATTTCAAGGCAACAACAGCAAATGTGTGACACAAGAATGAAAGAGTATGGCACATTTTAGATACAGTAAGCAACTTATAACTGGATTGTAGAATGAAAAAAATGAGAGAAGTAAGAGATGAGGCTGTAAAGGGAGGGGACAGGATTTGCAAGGACATGAGGCCATGCTGAGTAGTTGGGAAGTTTATTCTCTTAGGTAAGTGGGGTTACCAGATGGATTTTGAGGCTTCATATAATCAAATGATCACTTAAGCTATTTCCCAGTTATCTCTTCTTTACATTTTATAAGGCTTTATTTCTTACAAGTAGACCTTTGCTTTCAATCCTTTAACCCTTTTCTGAATCCCCTGTAAATTCTCACTTTCTCTCAATCAGAACTAAATACAAAAGTCTCACAAGTAGCTAACTGTACTGCGTACACGGACATTGTCCCATGCACTACATGCTTCTATTTAAGTACTATAACAGCAATTATTAAAATAGCTCTTCTCATTATTTTTGGTATTCATCAGAAGGACTTAGTTTACTTGTACAGAAATAAAGTACAGAGGAATAAAATAAAGAAACTGCTAAAGTAAACCAGTGGTCCTTTAAGTAATAAATAAGAACTCCTATAACTCATTAGCCACCCCCCACCCCCCAAAACAAACTGTTAACTTGATTAAAAAGTGGGCTAAGGACTTGAATAGACATTTCTTCAAAGAAGACATACAAATGGACAACAGGTACAGGTACATAAAAAGATGTTCAATGTCACTAGTCATCAGGAAAGTGCAAATCAAGATCACAATGAGATATCACTCCATGCTTGTTTGAATGGCTATTATTTAAAAAACTAAAGCAGCAAGTGTTGGTGAGAATGTGGAGAAAGTGGAATCTTTGCACACTGTTGGTGGTAATATAAAGTAGTGCAACTGTTATGGAAAAACAGTATGAAGGTGCCTCAAGAAATTAAAAACAGAACTACCATATGATCTGGCAATCCCACTTCGGGGTACTTATCAGAAAAAGCTGAAATCAAGATCTTGAGGAGATTTTGGCACTCCTGTGTTCACTGCAGCATTGTTCACAATAGCCAAGATGTGAAAACCACCTAAATGTCTATTGACAGATGAACAGATAAAATGAATGTGGTATATATACAGAGGAATACCATTCAGCTTTAAAAAAGCAGGAAGTCCTGTCACATTCTACAATATAGATGAGCCTTGATGACATTATGCTAAGTCAAATAAGCCAGTTATAGAAAGACAAATACTGCATGATTCCACTTATATGAAGTATCTAAAATAGTCAGATTCATGGAATCAAAGAGCGAAATAGTGGTAGACAGGGACTGGAGGGAGGGAGAAATGGGCAGTTACTAATCTACAGGAATAAAGTTTCATTTAAGCAACATGAATAAGTAATGAAGACCTGCAATAAAACATTGTATCCACTCAAATTTTTAAAAAAAGTGTAGCTCTAATGTTAACTGTTCTTACCACAATAAAATGTTTAAAAAATTGAGTCTTCTAATCTATGAACATAACATGCCCTTCCATTTATTTACTATATCTTTCAGAATGTTTTAGTTTTCTGCCTAAAGGTCTTGCATATTTCTTGTTAGCTTTATTCTTAGCATACTATGTATTTTTAATGTTCTTTTAAATATTTTAAAACTTTTGTTTATAATAAAAAGATAAACTTAAAGATGTAATTTACATCTAGTAATATGCACCCATTTTAAATTTGATGTTTTAACGAATGTATATACCTGTGTAATCAGACACAATAAAGCTATAAATCTTTTCTATCCCTCTAGAAAGTTTGCTCATGATATCTCACCTACCCTGGCATCAGGCAACCACCAATCGGCTTTCTGTCATGCTACAGTAGTTTTGCCTGTTGTAGAATTTCATGTGAATGTAATTATATATGTCCTCTTTTGTGTTCTCAGCATAATATCTCCAAGATTCATTTACATTATTGTGCATCTCAGTGTCCTGTTCCTTTGTATTGCTGGGTAATATTATATTGCATGGCTATATCAGGATGTGTTTATTCATTTGTCTGGTGATGGACATTTAAATTTTGTCCTGTTTCTGGGTACTACAAACAAAACTGCCATGAAATTTTGTGTAAAAGTCTTTGAATAACCATGTGTTTTTAGTTTTTTTGGTTATATACCTTAAAATGGAATTGCTGGGGTCATGTAAGTGTATGTTTAGCTTTATAAGCAATGGCCTGTTTTTCAAGATGGTTGTACCATTTTACATTCCTACTGGCAAAATGTGAGAGTTCTAGTTGCTCCAGATTCCTCCCACACTTGTTACTGTCAGTCTTTTAAATTTTAGTCATTCTCATAGTGGTATCTCACTATGGCTTTGAGTTTCATTTGCTTGATAACTAATGATACTAAAGACATTTCTTATGTGCTTGTTGGCCATTTGTGTATCTTATTGAAATATAATTTATTTTCACATTTTGGGAGGCCGAGGCAGGTGGATCACGAGGTCAGGAGATCGAGACCATCCTGGCTACCACGGTGAAACCCTGTCTCTACTAAAAATACAAAAACATTAGCCAGGCATGGTGGTGGGTGCCTGTAATCCCAGCTACTTGGGAAGCTGAGGCAGGAGAATGGTGTGAACCCGGGAAGCGAAGCTTGCAGTGAGCTGAGATTGTACCACTGCGCTCCAGCCTGGGTGACATGGCGAGATTCCACCTCAAAAAAAAAAAAAAAAGCATTTATTTTCAAATATTAATTTTATGTCTAGTAATCTTGTAATTTTGGGGGAATTTTCTATGTACAAGTCATACTTCAGGTGAATAATGGTAATTTTATTGGTCTCTTTTCATATGTTATACCTTTTTATTTCTTTTCCCCGTCTTAGGTTCCCCATTATGATATTGAACAGAAGTGATAGTGGACTTTCCTGTCTTTTAATCTGTCACAAATGGAAAGCTTTCAATATTTCACAATTAAGTATGTTTGCTATAGGCTTTTTATACATACATTTTAGCAGATTAATAAAGTAATAAAGTTCCTTTCTATCCCTAGAGGCTAAGAAACGTGGTTCTTTTCTCTCTGTGGATCATGAATGGATGTTGATATTTTTCCAATCTTTTTCTATATCTGCTTGATTTTTCTTCATTCTGTTAATGTTGTCAATTACATTGCTTGAGTTTTGAAAAATTAAACAATCTTGCATTCCTAGAGTAAATCCAAATTGACCATGGTATGTTAATTTTTAAAAATACTTCTGGGTTGAATTTTTAAATATTTTCTATAGGATTTTTACATCTATGTTCATAACTGAAATTTGCCACTAATTTTCCTTTCTTACAATAGAGTGATTTTGTTTTTAAGAAAAGCTAGATCATAAGAATGCCACATATTTATGCTTTATTCCATTGGGACACTTGTTCTTGGAAGTCAGCCACCATGCTATGAGGAAGCCCACACTAGAGAAGCAGAGAGACCATATGGAGAGGCCACATGTAGGTGTTCCAACTGACAGTCTGGCAGAGGTCTTATTAGCTGAAAGCCAGCCCCAGACGTCATGGAACATAAACAAGCCACTACCACTGTGTCCTATCTGAATTCTTAACTCACAGAATCTATTAACCTAATAAGATGGTTGTTTTTTGCCAGTAAGTTTTGCGGTGTTTTTTTTTGTATTTTTTTTTTTTTTCTGTAAGTAGAGATGGGGTGTCACTGTTGCCTAGGCTGGTCTCAAACTCCTGGGCTCAAGTGATCCTCCCACCTCAGCCTCTCAAAGTGTTGGGTATAGGCGTGAGTCACCATGCCTAGCCCTGCAGTGGTTTTTAATGCAGCAATAGATAACTTGAAAGAGGAAGGGTGGGAAAATATCTTGGGACTATTCAAAGCATAGTCTCATAAGCAATAGGGTACTTCTTTGGGTAAATGTGAAACACATGCAACAAGATGACCAACTTGGCATGTAGCTACCTAGCTATATGGCATAGAGCTGCTCTTTCTGGGAAAAACAACTACTAACACATGATGGTGCTGTGGTGAGACTGTCACAGTTTTCTGATTCATGAAGATGTTTGCGTCCTCCTAAATTTTAAGGGCTCCTATTATTATACATTCATTATTATCTGTGAAGCACTACACAAAAATATGTATAAAAATGTGGTTTAATACAAGGATGGCAGTATATGATAGGAAAGTGGACTGACTCTGGAATCTAATAAGGCTCAGGTTCAAATCCTGGATTCACCATTTACTGACTCTGTGACCTTGTACAAGTTACCTTGCCTATTGGCCTCAGTTTCCATGGAGTTAAGTAAAACAAAATTATTGTTCCTGAAATACTTAGTAGGTATTCAACAAATAACAGACATCAGTATTATATTCTAACATTTCCAACAAAATTAACTTCCATTGACAAAATACAATCTTAGAGTACAACTACAGTTATAAAATATAAATTAACAAAAAACAGATTATTCATGTATATGTGGAAATTATATTCCCAGATTTTACTTTTCCTCATCACTAACACTGCTCTGTAGGAATAATGACCAAATGGTCCTACAAGTATGAATTTATCTTTATCAGTTCAGTAAGTGCACCAAGTATTCACAATGTACAGTCTGTAGAAAAATAACATAGCAGAAATACAAGCAAATTACTTCCCTCCTCCCCATGATTACAATGAACAACTTATGGTCTTTTTTAACCAATGCTCCTCACATCACTTAGCTGCCTGTTGCAGAATGGGGTGGCTGCGTTGGTATTGTGCTTATTCCCCGCCTTTAAGGCTGCATCTCTTCTTGCTTGCTCAAGCAGAACTCTTGCTCTTTCCTTAAGTTCTTCTTGTCTAGATAACAATCGATGCTTAAAAGCAAAGATACAGAATTAGAAGCCAAAAAAAGAATGGGTAATCTACATTTGTAAACTAATGAAAGGTTAGACAATCTGCTGAAATAATAGAGATTATGAATAAGATTGTAGCTTCATGAGATTACCTACAGAGAATATTAATGTTGACTAGAAACCGTGGAACGAATATATAAATCTTGACATGAGGGAAATACATCTTTACTGTCTAAAACTGGATTAAATTTAATTATAATTTTATTAGAACATATTCTCATTAGGTATGAGGCTAATATATATTCTATATATTCTCAGTATTTGCTCATAAACACAGCATAATCTGACAAAGACATTTTTTAAAGTTCAGAGTTCTATTTTCAGTCTTATAGAATTGATAACAACATGTCTTCCAAATTTGAATGTTGATAAATATTAAATATCTGTGGCAATAATCCTTTAAATTCTTGAGAATGTTTACAGAAAATTCAAAGCTATTATATTTCATTTAAAAAAAGTAAAACTAGTCTTCTCCATTACTCACTATCCTTATAAGAAAACAACTGAAAATATTAGAATTGAAAAAGTATTCTCCTGGATTAATCTGTAATTTTACAGTATAATTTTGGAGAACAACAGATACTGTCCATCAACAGAGATCAGTTCTTAAACCAAAAGCACAAATATTCATACTCCTTATAGTCCAAATTCCTTTTTTTTCTACTAAGTAACCAACTTCTGGCTTTAGATGTCTATTACTATTATCAGATACTTAATTTCTTTTACTTCCCTTTCATTGCATAGTTTTGGTTCAATCATAAGTATCACTGTCAAGGAAAAGAAAGTAAGTATAGCTATTACTTTATTTCATATTATGTGAAACCATCTTTTTTAAGATTAGTTCAGCATTTTTGGGTTTCTTTGTGGTTTTTATATTTTACTACAACTATTTTTTTAAAGCCTTTTTTTCTATAAACTTAAAGAAGAAAAGATTTTTCTTAAAGTGTACAATTCAGTGGTTTTTAGTATTTCATAAGGTTATGAACTATCACCACTACCTAATTCCAGGATATTTTCATCACCCAAGATTTTTAAGAGGATTAAACAAAAATTCTTAACTTAATAGATACAAATAAAATATATAAGTGATAATGATAAGTCTAAGTTCATGTTGAATAGGACACAATAGAATT
The DNA here is from genome assembly GCF_028885655.2 of Pongo abelii. NCBI lineage: Eukaryota > Metazoa > Chordata > Mammalia > Primates > Hominidae > Pongo > Pongo abelii. The sequence continues at coordinate 69,450,075 of NC_071997.2, forward strand.
TAGTTATAATATCAACAGTGTCTCAAAAACAGACAAAATTAATTAAATGAACACTGAATTTTCAGTCAAGACATCAGGCTGTTAATCCCTCTCCCACTAATAATAAGCAATGTAACATTGAGCAGGTCAGTTAAAAAATTACTGCATTCCATTACATGATGTGGAGTCAGACAGACCTGGGTTCAAATATCAGTTCCACCACTTAATTATGGGCAAGTTAATTTCTCTAAGCCTCAGTTTCCTCATTTATAAAATAAGGACAGAAATAGACCAACTCTCAGAAGGACACGGCAAAGATTAAATAATAGCATAATGTACTGAGCAATGGCACGTGGCAAGCACTGAATAAACATTAACTACTTGTTTTAATCCCTCGATTTCCTAATCTTTGAAATGAGGGATCATCTTTAAGATCTCACTAGCTCTAAATTCTGTGATTTTATAGTCTTTTGGTGATTCCAACCAGCTACATGGACAGTGAAAAAATGTTTTGGTCTTAAGACCAAAATCAAATCACCAAAAGACTATAAAATCATCAATTGTGTTTAACAGCACATAAACACAGTTTTTTTTTTTTTTAAATTTTCCTGGCTAGAAATGCAATTCACTACAGAGATTTCAGAAATTAAATAGAAGTTAAAAAGAAAAAATAAACATTAGTAGTAGTCCTGGTACACAGAGATAATAACTGTAGAATCATGCTTTTTTTTTCACTTATTCTATTTTGAGCATTTTCTCATGGTCTTAAATGTTTTTTAAACATAATTTTTTTATTATTTTATTTTATTATTTTACTTTTTTGAGACAGGGTCTCACTCTGTCACTGAGGCTGGAGTCCAATGGCATGATCACAGCTCACTGCAGCCTTGACCTCTCAGGCTCAAGCGATCCTCTTACTTCAGCCTCCCAAAGTACTGGGATTACAGGTGAGCCAACATGTCCAGCCTAAAACTTGATTTTTAATTGGCTGTCTAAGATTATATTGTATAGATGCATCATACGTTAGTTAACTTGTCTTATTTTGCTGAACATTTAGGTTGCACACAATTTTTTACTATCATAAATCATAAATAATGCTTTTATGAATATCTTTAGAGGTAAATTTTTATTATATATATATATATTTTTTTTTTTTTGAGACGGAGTTTCGCTCTTGTTGCCCAGGCTGGAGTACAATGGTGCCAGCTCGGCTCACAGCAACCTCCGCCTCCCGGGTTCAAGCAATTCTCCTGCCTCAGCCTCCCGAGTAGCTGGGATTACAGGCATGTGCCACCACCCTGGCTAATTTCGTATTTTTAGTAGAGACGGGGTTTCTCCATGTTGGTCAGGCTGGTCTTGAACTCCTGACGTCAGGTGATCCACCCGCCTTGGCCTCCTAAAGTGCTGGGATTACAGGAGTGTGCCACAGTACCCAGCCGTATTATACAATTCTAATTATTTCCTTAGGAAAAATTCCTGAAAGTAGGATCTAATGAGATAAAGATTTTTAAGGAATTTGATTCACATTGTTAAATTGCCCTTCAGTAATGTTGACCACATTATATTTGGGTTACGATTATTTTTTAATGCTATTATGGTAAATAAAGATGTTACAAGCATCAAGTGGAGAAGCACAGACTTTGAAGACAAGGTTGCTTTTGAATTTAAACTTTAACATTTATCATGTAACCTTAAGTAACTCTGCAAACCTCAGATTTCCCACATATAATATAGAATTTGACTACTTACCTTATGGGTTATAAAGTTTAAGAGATAGGTGTAAGATATATAACTGTCATCACATGTATTAGGCACCCAAATGGACAACATTATGACTTTGTTAAGTATATAAAGCCATATTAAAGTTACTAAATTTCCTCTAATCCAATGGTCTTAATTGTAAGAGTTACTATTATTTTATGAACTACTAAGAACAAACGCTGTCAATTAAACTCTAATATACTATTATAAATAATATATATTGATTTCAGGGAAGCTAAAATGTAAAAAGATGTGTATCTGAGAATTGAAATACTGTGTACAAGAGAAACAGATTTTTAATTGTCCAAAATTCAGCTGCTATATACAATTTTGAAAGCCTACCAAATGTCAGCACCTATATTACAGTGTTTATTGTTAGACATTACTTTTGCCAATCCAGTGTCAATAAAAACCTTTAAACTTACCCTAAGCAAAATTCTGAATAAGCCAATGGCGAAAGAGAAAACATATATGGAGCTATGAATAAACATTGCTTCTATCATCCAGTACACTTTAATCATCTGAATAGAATCACAGAATGATAGTTTCACAGCTAAAGGGGTTCTTAAAGATTACTTCATTTAACATACATGGAAAATAAGATTGAGAGAGGCTAAATGGCTAGTTAACATGTCACACTACTAATTTTTGGGAGAGTCAAAATGAGATTCCAGGCTTCCTGATTCCCAGTCCAGGGTATTTTAAAATTTTAAACATCAATCAATTCCTAGTTTTAACTAAACATATTTGCCTTAAAAATCTGGTTTTTAAGAAAAATCTGACCAGGCGCGGTGGCTCACACCTGTAATCCCAGTACTTTGGAAGACTGAGGTAGGAGGATCACCTGAGGTCAGGAGTTCGAGACCAGCCTGGCCAACGTGGTGAAACCCCATTGGGTTCTTTGTACTAAAAATACAAAAATTAACTGGGCATGGTGGTACACACCTGTAGTCTCAGCTACTTGGGAGGCTGAGGCAGGAGAATCACTTGAACCCGGGAAGAGAAGGTTGCAGTGAGGTGAGATCACGCCACTGCACTCTAGCCTGGGTGACAGGGCAAGACTCCATCCCCCCCCCCCAGAAAAAACAAAAGAAAAATTTGTATTGAATATGACAATTTAGGGTCATCAAGTTCTTGCAATTGTCAATCACTAGATGTTTATTGATTATCTACTATGTGTGGACATTATGCTGTCCTGAAAGCTTTCAGAGAGATTTAGCTACTTAGGACTTTTGATTTGAGGTTTATGATTAGGAGAACAGGGGCTTGCTTTGACAGCTATTATATTTCTTTAATTCTAAGATGTAAATTCTTTCTTGACACCTCTGAAAACTTATAAATGGCAGAATCTTACACTCTCTGTCATCCAGGTGGCAGTTAAGACATGGTTGTCTACCTATATATATATTGTTTGATATTTCAGTTGGCATGATGGCAATTCCTTGATGTTTCCAGTCAACACCACTTGAGGACTATTTGAGAAAGAAACATAACTCCAGATTACTGTCTAAAAATCTTCTGTTGAAACCTTCTGGTAAAGCCAAGAAAGTGCCATTATCAATGAGTATACTGACTTGGAAGAAAATCCCAGAGACAGTTGTGGAGAAATGCTATAAATTCAGAGGTTCGGGCTGGGTGCGGTGGCTCACACTTGTAATCTCAGCACTTTGGGAGGCCAAGGCGGGTGGATCACCTGAGGTCAGGAGTTCAAGACCAGCCTGACCCACATGGAGAAACCCCGTCTCTACTAAAAATACAAAATTAGCCTGGTGTGATGGCACATGCCTGTGATCCCAGCTTCTCGGGAGGCTGAGGCAGAAGAATTGCTTGAACCTGGGAGGCGGAGGTTGCGGTAAGCCAAGATGGCGCCATTGCACTCCAGCCTGGGCAACAAGAGTGAAACTCTGTTTCAAAAAAAAAGAAAAAACAATTCAGAGGTTCCCCAATTTTTTGGTCTCAAAATCCCCATAAACGCTTAAAAATTATTGAGGACCCCAAAAACCTCTTGCTTATATAGATTATGTCTATTGATATTTGTCATTTTTGATATTAAAACTGATATATTTTTAAAATATTTTTTTCATTTAGAAGTAGCCACAATGAACTCATTAGATGTTAACACATTTTAATAGAAAATAATTACTTTAAAAAAAAAATTGAGAAGGGTGGCATTATTTTACATATTTTGTAAATCTCAATATAAAAGAAAGCAGCTGAATTCCTATATCTACTTTTGTATTCAATCTGTTGAGATATCACAAATCATGTAACTTCCAGAAAATGCCATCATACTCTTGTGAGAGAATGAGAGTGATAAAGGCAAACGATGCCCTAGTATTATTATGAAAATAGCTTTAACTTCGGGGGCTCTCTGAAAGGGACTTGGAGAACTTCAGAGGCCCCCAAATCTGGCTTTCAGAACCATTTACTGTAACAATGCTTTTGATGGCACAGAGGATAACTGTGAAAAAAAAAAAAAGGAATACCAACAGCTCTAAATCAAAAAGTGATTCAGAAGACCTGGATTCTAAATGTGAAAAACTTTTAGGAATACCTTAATCAATTTATTTTGCCTAAAATTTCCTCGTTATGTATACACAAGAGTGTTATATGATCAACTAATCTATGCCTAAATAAGTCTAAACGAGCTCTTTCAATAGCTATAAAAATTCTGAGTGATAGGAAAACCAGGTATCATAACTTTATTGACAATGTTGTTCTTTTTTGTTGTGGTACATAAAATAATAGTATATCTTGTAACTAATGGTACCGGAGATACAAGTAAAAACAGTAAATTATTAATATCATCAGTAAGAGAAAGGTTAAAACTGTACAATATTCCCTTCATGAGGAGAAATTTGGATGCTGCAGGGATTTTTAACCACAAGTAATGATGGGACTAAATAAACCAATTAAAATACCTAAGGAAAATGCTTTAAATGGGAAATATTTAATTTGGCATTATACATTTTTAGAATGATGTTCTTATTGAATGGAATATTGAAACATCTTTGATTTATTTTATAGTAGAATATTGTTTTTATAAGTAATATTTTTATTTGAAAAGTTGACATTCTTTATCCTTCAATTTTTTTCTCATAGCCTTATTACACAATATCCTTCAGTGTTGAAATTGGGATTTTTAGGCTTAAAATATTATATCATAAACCTTAAATATACAGCAGGTATATTTCAGGTTTTTCTTTTCTTGAGACAGGGACTCGCTATGTTACCCAGGCTGGTTTCAAACTCCTGGGCCGAAGCAATCCTCTTTCCTCAGCCTCCCAAATAGTGGGGACTTAGGCACACACTACTACATGCCTCAGGAGTTTTTATAATAGAAATTACACTTCACCTTTAACCATTTGTAACATCTATGAATGCAAAAAGAAACAAAAACAGAGAATAACTAATTACTAAATATAGTATTCAGCATTCTAACTCACTTACCTGGACTATTTTTGATGAATGATCTGCATGATTTAAAGTGGTTCTATCAGCATCTGGATCAGACTCCGTCTGCCTCAGGGAAGCATGTTTTTTCTTTGCAAGGTCTAGATCTCTACTATATGAGTATCCAAGTTTAGAAGTAGGAGATAAACTTGTTTTTTTGATAGGCGATGCTGGATCTGATCTGCATTCTAAGGATCTGGAATTCTCTAATTTTTCTTTCTCCAAGTTACTACCGATGTCTAGAGTTTGAAGCTTTTGTTCATCTGTCTCCTCACAAATAAAGGGTGGAGACATATCCTTCTTCCTATCACTAACATATAAGTCACTCAATTCTAAAGTCTCAGCTTTCAATAGTCTCTTTTTGCCTAACAAAACCTGTGCTTGGGTTGAATCTGTATTGGAACATATTCCAGGGTCATCAGATCCTGAAGTCCTTCCAGAGCTCTGCTGAGACTTCTGGGGTTCTGTGTCACTTTTAGTCCTGCGACAGTAAGGGGAGGCTGTGCTTGGACTAAGGTGATCATCAGGAGTTTGATGCTCACTTTCTGACTCTCCAACCCCACTATCATTTACAAATACAGAGTCATCCTGTGATAAGAAGTCTACTGCTCCGCTGATAGGCTGTTGTAGTTCAGGCTCCCGCTTCAGATCACTAAGCTCTGCATAGAATTTTTCTTGATCAACAGAACTGTTTGTATCTGTTTCATAGTTTCCAACTTTATATGTGCTTTTACTGCTGTTTTCCTCTATCTGAACGACATTTAGTTCTTGGCCACTGAAATGTGCCCTTATTTGATAGAGATAAGTCATAACAGTCAGTTTATCAGGAATTGCTAATAATACCATATCAGAAGGTTCCAATAATCGGGAAATTCCTATGCTGGCAAATCCATCGTATGCCTTCAAAGGAAGGAAAAACAAAAGATATATTGAACGGTTCACATAATTCACACATTTTAAAAAGAGCACATTTTAAATTTTTGTTGTTGTGGGTACATGTTATCGACATTATGTCACATGAAAAGAACAAATTTCCAAAAGTCAGACGTGTAAAAGTGGGCGGAGAGGCAAGAGAAAAAAGTGTAATAAATAAGAATTAAAATATTTTTTCCAATAAATGAAACAAGCAAAAATGAGAGTTAAATTTTTTAAAACTCTGAGAATGGACTTTCAAGATAAGGAACTAAAGTATAAAGAAACATTAGACTAATCCATATTGAGCTTTATCATTTCTATCAACCTCTCTTTTCCACGGTCATGTAATTGCAGTAATTTGTGAAGAAAAGCACAGGTAGATAAGTCAAAAGAACTAACTACTAGATTACCTAATATAAAATACAAATAAATGCAATTAAAGCCTAGAAACAGAAACATTTTTAAATGCTCAATTAAGACTGATTTTCATAATGAAAAGAGTGACTTCATTTAATTCATTCATTTTGGAAAGAATGAAATGTTTTGAGTACTACAACCTAGTTGAGAATGTGAGGCTGCATTGTATTATTTTTGTTAGCCTTTAAATGACTGTGGCACATCAGGTTTTTCTAGTTTTGAATAATCTAAGCTGTTTCTCAATTTACAATTAATTATTACTATCCTGAACTAACCCTTGAAAACAGCATTGTGTTGCTAGGAAGCATTAAAAGTATGGCTAAAGGTTTAGATATACTCTCAGAGAAAGTAAGAACCCTCTAGATATATTCTTGCTCTGGGAAGTAAAATGTTTACTCTTTTTAGCAACCTAGATTAAGGATTATAATTCAAAGTTTTTCTTAAAAACATGTTAGGAAATTATGTAACAATTCAGAATGAATCAGTCTTCTGTACTTACTTGTTAAAGTACATTGCTATGTTTGAATTTAATCTTTGTCTCATATTCTTGTAGTTTAACAAACATTATGGAACAAGTAAGAAAGAAAATGAAAAATAAATTGTGATATTAAAACCTCTTCAATTTTCACAGCACTAGGCTTCATAATATAGGTACCTCAAAATATTTACTAGAGAGAATGACTCAGTTGGTGTGCATGTATAGGCTTGGTTTGTTATTTTACATGTTTTAGGAAAATTGAAGTCATTTTCCTTTTCATGTGTCTTGACAACTTGACTGACAGGCATCAATTGCAGGCCATCAGGGAAAGCACCACAGGCAGTATTCTAAACATTCCCAAATTATCTAAAAACACTGACATATTGGTTAAGATCAGATGTCACAGGAAAATGCCTTTTTTAATTCAGCACTTTCTACAGACCCGGGAAAATGATTAGCTTCCTTGTGGGGAAACTCCTGCTGGTGTTTTGCTTCATGTAGCAATTCATTTTATGTACACTAATTACACTAAAAAAACATTCAAAAACAAACTAGGTTTCTTGTAAGCAAGGTTAAGGATTTATAAAGGACTTTTCCCATAGGTTAACCTCTTCTGCCATGGTCAACTAACTACCTACTGTTTTTCACCTGTTTGTGTGAGGTGAAAAAAGAGGTCTTTCTAAGAAAATTATGTTATTCATTTGTAGATGTTATTAAATTGGTAAGGAGGAGTTACTGCCAGTTATGTTATGCAACTGTATGAAATTTAAGACACAGGCATTGTTTTCCTATGGTGCTTTAAGTCCATTCAGGGGCACAAGGGTTATTGGGAAGAAATGTGTGAAGCTAGAAGTAATCTGCAGGTAGCAACTCAATGTAGCTATCAGGTAAGAAGTAGCAAATGATGAAAGGAAAGACTATGTAAAAACAATTATTTATTGAATAATACAATGAATAGAATCATCAAAGATAAAGCCTTTCAAAAGCCATGATTGTCTGTACTGAAAGATCTAATTGAAAAAAAATTTTAATGGGATAGTCTTCTGTATGGAGTCATATGTAAATCCAAAGTATGCTTACCATTATTAAGTTAATGAAAAGCTAATGTAAAGAAGTGTGACTTAAGCCTTACTGAGATTCCCCATATTCTTTACACATTTATAACGAGGTAAAATCAACAATATTTCTTTTTCAAAATTTTGAACAGTAAGTTGAAACATCCACTTTAAAAAATGGTTTATTTTATAATGCTCATGTCTGCATTTAAATTGGCTTACCATTTTTTTCAAATGTAAGAAAATGGAGGTAAAGCACTGCCATAACCAAAGATATAATTTAATTGTAATTAATGAAAAAGCAGCATTTCACTTTAATAGACACAGGCTCTCCAAAATTATACAAGAATTAATTCATGAGAACAGTTTACTTTATAACATGCCCATCCAAAGGGTAATTTCTATAAGAAAACTATACTGATTTTTAAAGATTATCTTTTTTTTTGGTGACATATTTCAATAGAAACTGCCAGGTTTTTATTGCTCTATGGCCAGCAGTATGCATTTGTGAAAAAACAGCATTTTTTGTTTGTTTGTTTGTTTTTGGACACGGAGTCTTGCTCTGTCACCCAGGCTGGAGAGCGGTGGCATGATCCTAGCTCACCGCAGCCTCGGGCTCCTGGGCTCCAGCGATTTCTCCCACCTCATCCTCCCAAGTAGCTGGGACTACAGGTGCATGCCACCATGCTGAGCTAACATTTTCATTTTTTGTAGAGATGGGGTCTTGCTACATTCCCCAGGCTGAAGAAACAAAATCTTTTTGATAGCAATACACATTTTTGGTTTTAGAGAGCAATACAAGTGAAAAATTGTTTTGATTTAAAGACTTGTTAATTGAACTTCTATCAAGGTCCCAAGACTTTGTATCACTAGTAATTTTAATTATTTAAAGTATGTTAAAAACTTTAGACCAGAGGTTATTAACCACTTTGTCTCATGAATCCTTTTGGCAATGGGTCCCTTCTCAGAATAATGTTTTACGTGGATAAAATACATAGAATTACAAAAGAAACCAATTATACTGAAAAATACACCTATGAAAGTATTACTTAAAATGAATTTGGAAAGTAGTAATATATGTGCTTTTTATGACAGCACTAATTATTTTGAAGAAGTTATAAGTTTAAAAGGTATTTGCAGATATCTGCAGCAACAACTATAGCATGACATGAAAATATCGAAAATATCTGTGATTTCTAAAGGTGACAAAGTCCCAGGCATGGCTAACACTATGGTGGCTTATTGCCTAAATTCATAATTGAAGGAAATGCTAAATTTCAGATGAGGAATTATGAAAGTAAAATGTATTTTTTCCCTCAACCATGTTCAAGCACACCCTGATTTCTACCCACAGATCACAGGTTAAGAACTGTTCTAAGACAACAATAAATTTCATTAATTTTTCAGTTGAAGAATTCAATTCAGTAGAAAAAAGCATTCAGTGCCTACTGTGTGCTGAGTCAGGTGCTTCCCTCCTTGCACACAGAACGCACATACTATGTGCTGGGGTAAACAGATAAGTCAGCCTGTGGCCACAGTTAGCTGGCCCAGGGCTCCAGCAACTCAGCCTTACACAGATGCCCTGAAGGCTGAAAGGATCGATATCCCCTTGCCCCATACCAGTTGGGAAGCTCTGATCTCAATACATTGATTAATTATGTGGGAAAATATAGTCATGTGTTGCTTAACAATGGGGATATGTGCTGAGAAATGCATTGTCAGGCGATTTTGCTGTTGTGCAAACATCACAGTGGGTACTTACACAAACCTAGATGGTACAGCCTACTACATACCTAGGCTATACCTAAGCTACAAAGCTGCACAGCATATTCCTATACTGAATAGTGTAGGTAATTGTAACACAATGGTATTTGTGTATCTAAACATAGAAAAGGTACAGTAAAAATAAAGTATTATAATCTTACGGTACATCACCATCTATGTGGTCTGTTTTTGACCAAAATGTTGTTATGCAGCATAATAACTGTATACGGTTTACCAGAAAATGAAAAGAACCAAGGTTTATATCTTTTTGTTTCTCAGAACCTAAGTATTCTCTCTTGCTTACCCATTAGGCAACCAACATATTTTCTAAACCATCCCCAACCAACATATTTTCTAAACTTACATAACAGCTATGGCACAACAGTTTTGAGTGCATTTTTAAAAAGCTAAATCTTAGAAAAAAAGCACTATGCTTTAACAAATATTCAACAGTTAAAAAGATAATATGCATATTATAATATGATGCCAACCTGGCACTTGTGGTCTTTAAAAGTCCATGATAAACCAGAGTAAACCATGTATCCTAATGAACCGCAATAAGCAGACAACCCTCTGTGAGTTGTAGTTATGACCTCATAAAACTGCCTCACTTCCTCCAAATTAATAAAGACCTGCAGAGAAGCCAAAATTGAAACTATGTATTTTTCTTGCTCATCAGTTCTTACCTTTTTGTTGTTCTCTTTAATATCTTGAGGATTCAGAGACTTGTAGTCACTGAGGGAGAAAATAGCACAGTGGGTACATATAGTATTTGATAAAAACAGCTGTTTTTAAAACAAACTGAATCTAAAAATTTGACATTCAATAATACTAAAGAGTAACCAGCAATTTCACAGCAATTCAATCAACAAAACTAATAGTGTGGAAAATTAAGGAAATAAATAAATAAATGAATAAAAACAGTGATTACACGTTTCACTGCCTGAAGTTTTCCATCTAAAAGAGAGGTTAAGGCAGGGGACCAAAGACTAGCCTTGACAACCAAATTTACTATGAGGTAATCCCTTGTTGTCAATGTAAAGAATTACAGGCTTATTTGTCTCATCTCATTTTAACACTAACACAATTTTCATAATAATGTGAAGTCAGTTCTTTGAGATTAAGGAGAAAAACCATTTTTTTTTTTTTTTTTTTGAGATGGAGTTTCGCTCTTGTTGCCCAGGCTGGAGTGCAATGGCACCATCTTGGCTCACTGCAATCTCTGCCTCCTGGGTTCAAGCGATTCTCCTGCCTCAGCCTCCCGAGTAGCTGGGATTTCAGGCATGCGCCACCACGCCTGGCTAATTTTGTATTTTTAGTAGAGACGGGGTTTCTCCATGTTGGTCAGGCTGGTCTCGAGCTCCTGACCTCAGGTGATCCGCCCGCCTTGGCCTCCCAAAGTGCTGAGATTACAGGCGTGAGCCACCACGCCCAGCCACCACTTTCTTTAAAAAGAGAAGATTGTTTTTAGGTATGAAAAAGGAAAAGCTTTCTGACATGTATCTCTCAAAAGCAAGAGGTGGGGTAATAAAACAAATATAAATTATTTCAGGATGTGCTAAGAAATTATTTTATGTTCTTTTCAAAAATGTCTATCACTTACAAAATATAGGGAATGGAAAATGTTTCTACTTACATTAAATCTGGTCTAAAGTGGTGTAATATTGCACAAAAAGATAAACCATTTCTCCACGATGTAGTAAAATTGGTGATTTTTACTCCTCGGTAGTTCTTTGTAACTTCTTTACACCACACAAGCAAAGACTGACTAGCATTTGGCTTTCGCCCCAAAACAGGACTTGGTATAGGGCTTGGCTAGAAAAACATGAAAAGGGGAAAACATTAAAAGAATTTAATGGAAGATGAAAATTAACATTAATTGACCTAATCAGATCATTTGAACCCTTTGATGTCAGTTTAGATCCTTCACAACTGACAATTCACGACAACTGTAACCTCCAAGAGGAAGGAGACATAAATCTTAAATTATCTTCAGTTTTAGCCCTTGGCATTTGCCTGACAAGGATGTAGATATGCAAGATTTTAAACTTACACATAAGAACAGGCCAAGAGCTTTACTGATGGAAACATCATGTTAAAGTTTTGAAATACTTAAGGCTAAATACCTATGTATTCTCACACCCTCAAAATTTCCCCCAAATGCAATCATGTACAAATACGGTTCCTTTTTGACTAGGTTAAAAATAATGTATTTCGAGGTCCAAATGTCACACAAATTTTTAGTAGTGGAAAGATTAAAATTATCATTAGTTTTAAAAATACAGTAATCATATATGCATTTTAAGTAAATAGCACAATGATAACCATATTCAAACATGCTTCTTATATAAATTTAATGATGGCAAAACAGTTTTAGAGTTATTAGCAACAGTCAGCTGTTGGTAGCAACAGCACACAATAGTATGTATTTTGGATGTGCTCAAAATATTTTCTAATTATCACTGAGAGCTACTTTTGAATACCAGGTGAGTTAGTAGTGTGTGTGTTTTAAATCGTTAAGTATATACTTTTACCCTTGTTCATATACTTAAAACATCAATAATAATAACAAACCTAAGACTATATAGTAACAATTTTATTCTAAACTTTTATTATTATTAAAACCATGTCATTTTCTTTTACTGAATAACAACTGCATTTTGTGATGGTAACCTTAGAGGCTAGTACAATTGAAAACTACAAAGAAAACTGCTAAATGTTTCCGGACTTTAAATCTTGCTACTAATTAAAAGTGCTAGCTATTATAAGAAAAGTTACATATTAAATAGAGGCCCTCTAAAGTAAAATGAAAAGAGAACAAGTATTTACTCCTAATATCATTTAAGTTTAAAAAGCAAAGCATTCTTACTACACTGCTTACCTAAGAAAGATCAATGATGCCCCCACTTGACAAAAGCATGTTAGTACCAAACAATTAAAATCATCAACCCCACATAAGTATGATTTATGCATTCACTACTTCTGTGAGAAGACTACTAAGAAACACCGCTAAAATAACTTTTCATTTTTTATTCACTGTCAGATTAATAAAATATTATGTAAACAACCATAAATCTAGCAAAATGCTGTTCTTTAAATGATCATCTCTGCAAAGTCAATGCTGAAAAGCTCACAGGTCATAAAAATCAACAGTTTGGATCAATTCGACTTAATATAATGAAGTAGATAAAAACGGAATCCCAATATACTAAATTTACTTTAGAAAAAATAATAGCTAACTAGCAATCTAGTGTAAAAATGAACTATTAAATATCTTTTCATGTAATGATCCACTGTGACTTTCAAATCCCTCTAGTCACTTAACCTGGAAGTAAAGTGAAGAGTGGTTTATGGATAAGTTAGGGGATCACTGAACTAGGTAGGCATAAACATTTTTTTCTTAGACTTTCTATCATTTAAATAATTGTCTTTATTAAAATGTTTTTCTATGTCAAATTATATTATTAAGGTATTGATTCATCCCAAGCATGGGTAATACATACATGGGCCAGATAATCTGTAACTATCATTACATTGATTCAATTATCAGTAGCATGTCCATAGGTAATGTGTAAATGACATTAGCACTATATTATGATCTAGAATGGCTTTCTGTATGTAAGAACTAAAGAAAACATATTACATCATTATGATTATGACTGTATCTCTGTTTCTAAGAAGGCTCAATATGAAAAGGCTAGAAGAACTAAACCAAAATTTAAATTGGTTCTAATACAAAAGACTTGTATTAAGGGATGCTTACTGTATTTCCAACAAAAAGAAGTCACATGCAATTGAAGAAACTTTGATGAAATTACAGGCCCTATAAATGGTCATGGTGGTTTACAAAGAAAGAAAATCATAGAGCCATTGTTAAATGAAATCATCTACTCCAGAACTGACCTTTTACCTAATATTTTACAGAAAGCCATAAAGGAATTAGCAACTAAATCGTTTTGAAACCTTCAGTACATAATTGGATGAAATTGGTCGTTGTTACAGCTGGCTCTTGATTTTACAGATGTCCCAGGTTACTTGACTTGTTTGTATCTCAGTTTCCTCACCTGTAAAGTGCAGATTATAATGGTACATATCTCATAGGGTTGTAGTAACAAGATCTGCCTCACTCTCTCCATGTCCATTTCCTCTCTGATCTTAACTACTGCTCTCTCCCTTAAACACTTTGAACCATACTGACCTCTTAAAAAGAAAAAAACAACTGATAATCAATTTATTAAAATAGCTGACCTAAGCATCTGCAATGGTGACTTCAACCTCAACTCTTGGCTCAATACTGATCGAATAAATCTATTTAACAATCTCAGAAGGGCTGCGCAAGTCAATAAACTGCTTGCAGATGCTCTTCTGGGAGTGATTCAATGTCTTAGAACCTTTACCACAGGCGTTTTTCTTGTAGTGATTCTCAAAGTCTTGGTAGGCATCGCAACTGGTCCTTTCACTTTGAGATTCTTTTCCTTTGTGCCTCTGATCAAGTCAGCACACACTTCTTCAGGGATTTTTATACTGCAGCTGGTTAGGGGAATTCTAATTCAGTGAATCACCACCTCTGGTTCCTCCAGTGTTTAAACTCATGGCTGTGATACAGTTTCCTAACCTACATGTTCCTTGGAGAGAGCCAACAGCCATGAGTCAGGAGTAGGAGCCAACGGACTGTGGCTTCATCATGCCTGAAACCATATCTTCTTCAAAATGGAATCATATTAATCTCTTTGTTGTTCCTTGGATATCGCAGACATGTTTCTACCTTGGGGCCTTTGCACATTTCCCTGGTACTCTCTCAGATTGCTTCATTTCCCTGGTACTCTCTCAGATATCTGCATGGTTAACTCCAATGCAGTCTTCTCCATTAGGCCTATTCTCACCATCCTACTTAATAATGCAATTTGGCCGAGCGTGGCGGTTCACACCTGTAATCCCAGCACTTTGGGAGGCTGAGGTGGGCAGATCATGAGGTCAGGAGTTTGAGACTGGCCTGGCCAGTATGGTGAAACCCCAGCTGTACTAAAAATACAAAAAAAGTAGCTGGTGGCGTGTGCCTGTAGTCCCAGCTACTAGGGAGGCTGAGGAAGGAGAATTGCTTGAACCAGCAGGCAGAGGTTGCAGTGAGCTGAGATTGCACCACTGCACTCTATCCTGGGCGACAGAGCGAGACTCCATCTCAAGAAGAAAAAAAAAAGCAATCCATTTCCATCACCCAACCCCAATTCAGCACTCCTGAATCCACTTACCCTGCTCTACTTTTTCCACGGACTTACCATCTTCTTAGAGTCCATATACTTTATTTATTATGCTTACTGGTTATTATCTGTCTGCTCTCACTAAATAAAATGTCCACGAGAGCAAGAATTTCAGTTTGTTTCATTTATTAACCTAAATCAAATGCCCAGAACAGTGCCTGGTACAGCATAGGCACTCAGTAAATACTGTTATATGAAAAAAATGCATGTAAAACACTTAGAACAATGTATGGCAAACAGTACCATTCAGTAAATATTAATTGCAATTATTATTACCACCACCAATGCATTATCAGCAGGAATTCCTATTTTTTGAGGCTCTTCTAGAAATTTCAAAGGCCATGAATTTCTTCAAGATCATAAAAAGTTTTTTCCTTTTCTTCTTCTTCTTTTTTTTTTTTTTTCCCCAAACAAAGCTTTAACTAGAGATAATCTTGACACCTAGATATTCTATGTGGAAAATATGGTACTTGCAATGCTTGGCAATGTATCTATTTCTATAGGGTGGGTGAAAAAAGAAGCTCTAACTGACTTTCTAATTTATTGCTTTCCAAAGAAAGAAAGACACAAAAATCTGTCCATAAAAGGTAGAACCACACTTGCAAATATAACAAATTTTAATGCATTATTTCTGTTTAACATAGCAGATTACATGTTAAAGGTAATAAAGCTACCTAGTTATTCTTCCTAACAATGGCAATAGCTTTCTTTCGGAAAACCTAGTCAAATAACTTGCAAATTTTCTTAAATTTTAATAAGAAATGTCAGTTCTATTTTTTCTGCTCTATCCCTCTAACTATAGTTTCCTTCTCTTTTGCTGTCTGCCCTTCTTCCACAGATACAGCCACGTATTCCTGTAGGCATTGCTCTAAATAGTTTTCTACCATACTTTGAGCTGATTCATTCCCAGGATTCCAACTATTACTTCCATGCAGATGATTCCCAAATATTTATAGTTCAAACTATCTCAAGTTGACATTTCCAGTTGGCTGTCCTTTCTAGCATACAAAATTCAAACTCAATACGTTCAAAACCATAATTGTGATCTTTCTTTACAACCTGCTCATTTTCATTGTGTTTGCAAATGATACAGCTATTGTCCCAACTGTTTAGATTTTTAATGTCAGAATCACCTTTGAATTCTTCCTTCATGTATCATCTCTTACTAGTTAATTTGCAGGCAGTTTTGCTCATATTTTGTAAGGTTTCTGTAATCTATCTCCTTTCACCATTGCAAAATCTTCCTAATAGGTCTTTCTTCTTCCAAATCCCCCCTCGGTAACCAACCCATGTCATAGCATCGTTCTCCTTAAAGCACGGCTTAAAGTCTCTAATGGTTCTCAAGAACACACAAAATGATGTCAAAATACTTCGAAGTATTGAATCCCAAATCTTTTTCAATGTATTTACTCTCTAGTATTACTCACTATCCTTTAAAATCCCTATGCTTTCCTGCCTAAACCCCAGGTCTCCCACCTCCATCCAGTCTTGGATCATACACATCATCACCTCCACATGAAATAACTTCTGTCCCAAGCACAACCGCTGAAATTCCACTCTATCTTCAAACCTTCGAGATTTAGTTCAAATGTCATCTCTTAGACAAAATCTCCTCGCAATTCCCATTCAGTAGGAAGCCCTTTTCAGTGTTCCTTTGACTCTTTGTGTCCTTCCTACGGCACTTAATAAATTTTCATTTTACTATAATATATTCAGTTCTTCTCTCTACAAAAAGGCTTATTAATTTTTCATTAATTCATAAACTATATACTGAGCACCTATTATGTCCCACAAAGTTAAGACCTTTACACAGATTCGCTAATTTAATCCTCACAACTCGTTTGAGATAGGTACTCTTACTTCCAGTTTACAGTTGGAGAAAGTGAGGTTACTCGGGAAGCAGAGGAGTTCCTATACCAAGGAGTTCCCACTCCAAAGCCTGTGCTTTTAAACAACATGCATTTCACATTTCAAGAAAATACTGCTGTACGACTTCAGCAGAAGTTGTAAATTTTTCAATCCTAACAAACGTCTCAGTCAACTTCTTATCGTCTTCAGAGGTTAGATCGCTGCCCTCTATATGTTTAATTAGTTGATTCAAAAAAGGCAATTAACCCAAACAATTTCAACTTCAAGAGTCTTTCTGTTAATAAACTTGTCCATTCTGCTGGATTTCAAATTACTGGCTAGAACTAGAACAAGAGCTAATTAAGTCCAGTGCAACGAGACATAAACTAACATTGCTAAAGTTGTAGCACATTTTGGTCTCTCAACTACTAATTCTTGGAGACTTTCCCCAGTTACTGCAAATCATGGTTGAGGGAACTTTGAATACATCTAAGCATTTGGTGAACCCAAAAACTAACAACAGTGAGAAAGAGAATACTTACATTTATATTGGTCTTTTTTTTTTTTTTTTTCAAAGTGTTTTCATTTAAATCACTTCACTTTATTCTCATGGTAAAACTGAAGTTAGGCCTTGTTATTCTACTGCTAGAAAGATTGTGCCATAATTAAATTTTTTTAAAAATCTTCTACAAAACATCAACCAACTTTCTCCAAGCCAAGACATAGAGAGACAGGAAAACTAGAGAGTAAGTGAAACTCTCTGCTGTTTTTATAATGGTAGTCTAGAAGAGTGAGTTGAGAGGTAGAGTTGCACTTTTGGTGGACTCCCAAATTGCAATATGAGCCTCATCCCCTCCCCCCAAAAGTAGAAACAGTAAAATAAAAAGGTAAAAGCAAAAATAATAATATAATGCCTAAGCATATAATAGAGAGGATCAGCAAAGCCAAAATTGCTTCTTTGAAAAGACTAAATTAAACCTGTAGTGTGACTGACCAAGAGAGAAGCAAATTCCTAGAAAAGTATAGCTTACTGCAATAGACACAAGAAGAAATAGAAAACCCAGAGAGTTCTATAACTGTTAAAGAAATTGACTTTGTAATTAAAAACCTTCCCACAAAGAATATTCCAGTTGGCTTCACTAATAAGTTCCACCAAACATTTATTCAAGGAAAAAAAATCTCCAATATTACACAAATTATAGAAAACTGGAAAAATGAGCTTATTCTCTAACTCATTTCATGGGCCTTTATACCAAAACTCAATAGGCAAAGGCAAAATTAAAGAAAATTCTCATGAATATAGAGGCAAAGGTTTTAATGAAAATATTAATTTATTAAAAAAGGATAACACATCTTGAACAAATTAGACTTATCCCAAGAACACGTATTTGGCTTAATGTTAGCATATCTATTGAGGTAACTTGACCAATTAACAGATTTGGGGGAAAGCTATATAATATAATCATCTAAACAGATGCAGAAGAGCATTTAATAAAATAATGTCCATTTATATTCTAAAAAATAGTCTTAGCAACCTGTAATACAGAATCTTCTTTAACTTGCTAAAAAGGCCCCAGCAAATATTGCAAGGGTGAAATATTTGAGATTGAGCATCTATCATCACTTTTATTCAACATTGTCCCAGCTGGTACATTAAGGTCAGAAAAAGACATCAAAACATATTTAAAAAGAAACGAAATTGTAAAACATTATTTACAAATAACATAATTGAGTATGTAGAACATCCACAAGAAGTTACAATTTATTAGAATTAATAACAGAATTTAGCAAGGTGTTGGATACAAAATCAATGTACAAAACCAACTGTATTCCTATAAACTAACAAAAACAGAAACTAAAAATTTGAAAACCATTCATAGTGGCATAAAAATGTCAAGTACTTGGCACAAATCCAAAAACAATATGCATGACTGCTATAAAAAACTATCAAGCTTTATTGCGAAAAAGTAAAGAAAATTTAAAGAGATGGATATATATATATGTATTTTTTTTTTTTTTAAGATGGAGTCTCACTCTGTCGCCCAGGCTGGAGTGCACTGGCACGAACTTGGCTAACTACAACCTCGGTCTCCCAGGTTCAAGGGATTCTCCTGCCTCAGCCTCCTGAGTAGCTGGGACTATAGGTGCGTGCCACCACGCGCGGCTAATTTTTTGTATTTTTAGTAGAGACACGGTTTCGCCATGTTGGCCAGGATGGTCTCCATCTCTTGACCTCGTGATCCACCCGCCTCAGCCTCCCAAAGTGCTGGGATTATAGGCATGAGCCACCGTGCCCGGCCAAGATGGAGATATTTATTCATGGCTTAGAAGACTCAATTTTGTAACGATATCAATTATTTTTCCAGAGAGAAACGGCTAACCAACAGAAAGGGTTAACTAAACTCTTTCTCCATGAAGAAATGCTCTCCAGTTTATCTTCTCCTAACACGAATTCCATGGAAATATATAGGATTATGCTAAAAAGTGAGAAGTTAGCTGTGTTTCCAGGCAATATTATTTACTGTAAAACTGACCCCAGTTTGGTGAACTGCATCTAACTCGAAGGCCTATGAATAAACTACATATCCCTATTGAAAAACAAAGGCTGCAGCTTCTCTATGCTTAGTGTGATTCATGTAACCAAGCATGTCCCTTGGGAATCTGACAGTTGTGTGTATGGGCTGCTACAAGATCCTGTGTTTTGTAAGGCAGAGTGGTCCACACTTACCCACCTGATCTTTCACCTTAGAACTGACATGAGGAACTAAAATATGGCCTAGCATACCTGATGCTGTAATGCTAATATGCTATGTTTCCTGTCCTGAAAGTTAAGTAAACCTGGTGCCAAATTAATTGTATATATTTTCCGTCAAAAAAGGGTTTGTAGCAAGAATATACAATGAATATCCACAGATAAGTAAGAAAAGGAAAGTTAATCAATAGAAAAAGGGGCAAAAATTGAATGTGCACTTTATAAAAGAAGAAATTCAAATATTCAGTAAATGTGAAAACTTGCTCCATCACATCAGTATTCAGAGAATTACACAAGGTACTACTGCACACTTCTCCCCAGAAAGGCTGAAATTTTAAGAAGTCTCTTAATTGAGATTAAATTTTAATGAAATTAAAAATACCTATTGGCAAGGATGTGGAGCAAAGGGAGCTTTCTTACAGGGCTGATGAAAAAAGTTTGGCATCATCTATTATGCTAAAATTGAAAATGTGCATATCCTATGACCCAGCAATTCCTAGGTTTATATCCTATAGAAATGCATGCTTATACAGTACAGAATAGAATACATATGCAAAAATGTTCACAGCAGCACTTTAAAATTTTCCAAATCTGAAAATAATGTAAATGTTCAGCAACAATAAAATGGATTTAAAAATTGTGATCTATTCAGATAGTGAAATACTAGACACATACACAAAAGAAATACATCCTAAAACATAATATTGAACAAAAGAAAACAGGTACAAACATGTATATATCATATGATTCCATTTATGTAAATTTAAAATCAGTCAAAAGTAAACTATATTGTTTGGGGGGGTCATACTTAAAACAATAAAGCAAAGAACAAACTGATTACTATAAAATCATGAGACCACAAGAATTGGAACTTTGCCAACATTTCAGAAACTAGCCCACTTCTATGCTTCTTTCTTATCCCAATCTCTTTCCTCTTCCCTATAATCGGTGGTTATATTAACAAATGTTATTTTTCAATATTGTGTAATCAAATGTGACAACATTTGGAAGATCTGCATGAGTACGGGAATCAATGTTTTCCAAATAAATAATGCATGATGTTACAAAATCACACATCAGTAAAAGATGCAGTTGAAAATGCCACATAGGCCAATGTATGGTTTGATTCCACATTGAAACTAACTTAAGAAACTATCATTTGTAAGTTTTGGTGTAGTATCAAAAATTATAATCTCCAATCATTTGAGAAGTATTTAAATTCTCTTTAACATTATATATTTGATAAGGTCAAATTTTCTTCATAGAGTACAACCAAAACACATTACAACATATTGAATGCAGAAAGCTGTTTTCAATTAAAGCCAGATATTAGACACTGGAAAAAATGAAAAACAATGTCAGTCTTCTCAATAAACTGTTTTTGTTTTGAAAAATATACTCATTTTTCATGAAAATACTACATTATTTATGTTAATATGTGGTATAATAGTTTAATATAACTTTAAATAAATAAAATTTAAAAACCTCTCAGTGTTAATTTCTGTTAATTTCAGTGGCACAACTGGCTCACTGCAACCTCCCCTTCCTGGGTTTAAGCAATTCTCCTTCCTCAGCCTCCCAAGTAGCTGGGATTACAGGCTCATGCCATCACGCCCAGCTAATTTTTGTATTTTTAGTAGAGACAGGATTCCGCTACACTGCCCAGGCTGGTCTCAAACTCCTGATCTCAAGTGATTCGCCCTCCTCGGCCTCCCAAAGTGCTGAGATTACAGGTGTGAGCCACCATGCCCAGCCCTTAACCATTTTTAAGTATGCAGTTAATAGTATTAGTATATTCACATTGTTTTGAAACAGATCTCCAGAACTTTCTGATTTTGTAAAACTGAAACTCTATATCCATTAAACAACTCTCCTTTAATTCTCCTTCTGGCCCCTAGTAACTGCCATCCTATTTTCTGTTTCTGTGATCTTTGTTTCATATAAGTGAAATCATACAGTATTTGTCTTTTTGTGATAAATTCATTTCATTTAGCATTATGTCCTCAAGATTCATCCATATCATAGCATGTGACAAGATTTCCTTCCTTTTCAGGCTGAATAATATTCCACTGCAGATATATACCACATTTTGTTTCTCCATTCATTCATCAATGGACATTTGGAATGCTTCCACCTCTTGGATTTTGTGAATACTGCTGCTATGAACATGGGTGTGCAAATATCCCTTCTAGACTCTGTTTTCAATTATTTTGGGTACAGAGTAGTCTTCTGTTCTCTGTGGGAATATGTTCTTTTTTTTTTTTTTTTTTTAATATGCCGTCTCGCTCTGCCACCCAGGCTAGAGTACAGTGGCACAATCTTGGCTCACTGCAACCTCCACCTCCCAGGCTCAAGTGATTCTCCTTCCTTACCCTCCCAAGTAGCTGGGACCACAGGTGCATATCACCATGCCTGGGTAATTTTTATATTTTTAGTAGAGTTGGGATTTCACCATGTTGGCCAGGCTGGTCTTGAACTCCTGACCAACTGATCCTCCCACCTTGGCCTCCCAAAGTGCTGAGATTACAGATGTGAACCACTGCACCTGGTGGGAATATGCTCTAAGACTCCCAGGGGACACTTGAAACTGTGGATAGTATTGAGCTGTCTATATATCATACTTTGCTTTTTCAACTGGATAACTGAGATGTTATCCCAACAGCCACTACTAAGTGACTAACAGGTGGCATATACAGCATGGATACATTGGACAAGGGGATGATTCACATCCTGCACGGAAGAAGAGGGATGCTGTGAGATTTCATCACATTACTTAGAATGAGGCACAATTTAAAACTTATGAATTATTTCTGGAACTTTCCATTTAATATTTTTGGATGATGGTTGACTATGGGCAACTGAAACTTCAGAAACTGAAGCCACAAATAATGGGGTGGAGGTGCTACTGTATACTCAGAAGTGAAATGCTAAATCATATGGTAACTCTATTTTTAATTTTTTTGAGGAATCATGATACTGTTTTCCACAGCACTGTATCATTTTAAATTCACACCATCCGTGCACAAGCGTACTAATTCTTCTACATCCTCACCAATACTTGTTATTTTCTGATTTTTCTTTGGGGATTGAAGACAGTATCCATCCTAATGGGTATGAGATGGTATCTCATTATGGTTTTGATTTGTATTTCCTAATAATTGGTGATGCTGAGCATCTTTTCATATACTAGTTGGCTATCTGTATGTCTTCTTTGGATAAATATCTATTCAAGGCCTTTGCCTATTTTTGAACTGGGTTGTTTGGTTTTTGGTTAAGTTTTAAGAGTTTCCTATATATGCTGGATATAAATCCCGTCTTACCAGATATGTTATTTTAAAATATCCTCCCATTTTGTAGGCAAGAAATATTTTCCCTCTGTTGACTGTGTTCTTTGAGGCACAAAAGTTTTAAATTTTCATGAAGTCTAATTTGTCTTCTTTCTTTTGCTGTCTGTGCCTTTGGTGTCTACCCAAGAAATCACTGCCAAATCCAATGTTTTGTTTTTGCCCTATGTTTTATTCTAAGAGATTTATGGTCTTAGCCCTTACATTGAAGTCTTCAATCCATTTTGGGTTGCTTTTTGTATATGGTGTTAGGTAAGGGTCCAACTTCATTCTTTTGCATGTGACATTTAGTTTTCCAATATTATTTGTTGAAAAAATGGTCTTTTCTCCATTTTTCTCCATAGTCCTGACTCTCTTGTTGAAAATCACTGACCTTATTATATGCAGAGGTTTGTTTCTGGACTCTCTATTCCATTCTGTTGATCCACATGTCTTCATGCCAGTACCATACTGTCTTGATTACTGTAGCTGTGCAGTAAGTTTTAAAATCAGGACGTGTGAGTCTTCCACTCTTGTTCTTTTTGAGGCTTGTTTTTGGCTATTCTGGGTTCTCTAAAATTCCAAATGAATATTAACATGGATTTTTGTATTTTTACAAAAAACGTTATTGGGATTTTTATAAGAATTGCATTAAATCTTTAGATATCTTTGGGTGGTATTGATATATTAACAATTATTAAGTTTTCTAAGCTAGGAACATGGGATATCTTTCCATTTATTTCTGTCTTTTTCAATTTCTTTCAGAAATGTTTTATAGTTTTCAGTGTGCAAGTCTTTTACCTTCCTGGTCAAGTTAATTCCTAAGTATTTAATTCTTTTTGATGCTACTGTTTTTGTTTTTTTGTTTTGTTTTGTCTTGAGACAGGGTCTTGCTCTGCTGCCCAGGCTGAAGTGCAGCAGCATGGTCACAACTCACTGCAGCCTTGACATTCTGGGCTCAGGCAATCCTCCCACCTCAGCCTCTCAAGTAGTGGGACTACGAGTGCATGCCACCACGCCTGGCTAATTGTTAAAATGTTTTGTAGAGATGGGGGTTTCACCATGTTTTCCAGGCTGGTCTTGAACTCCTGAGCTCAAGCAATCCTCCTGCCTTGGCCTCCCAAAGTGCTAGGATTACAGGTGTTAGCTTCTGTGCCTGGCTGATGCTATTGTTAATGAAAGTACTTTCTTAATTTCCTTTGTGGATTGCTCATTGTTGGTATATAGAAATACAACAGATTGGTTTTTGTATCATGCTACGTTGCTGAATTTATTAGTTACAACAGTTTTTTTTTTTTGTAGACTCTTTAGCGTTTTTTATATACAAGATCTTCTCATCAGCAAACAGAGATAATCTTAACTCTTCCTTTCTGATTTGGATACCTTTTATATCTTTTACTTGCCTAACTGTGATGGCTAGGACTTTCAATACTATGTTGAAGACAACTGGCAAGAGAGGGCATCCTTGCCTTGTTCCTGATCATAGAAGTCTTTCACTATTGAATATGATATTTTCTGTGGGTTTTTCATATATGACTTTTATCATGTTTAGGTAATTTCTTTTAATTCCTAGTATGTTGAATTTTTTTTTAATCATGAAAGGGTATAGAATTCTATCAAATGCTTTTTCTGGATTGATTGAGATGATTACATGTACTATCTCCTTCATTCTGCTAACGTAGTGTATTACACTGATTTCATATGTCTAATCATCCTTGCATTCCAGGCATAAATCCCACGTGGTTGTGGTATGTAATTCTTTTAATATGTTGCTGAATTTAGTTTGCTAGTATTACATTGAGGATTTTTTGCAAAGTTCATAGGGATATTAGTCTGCAGTTTTTTTTTCTTGTAGTGTTTGTCTGGCTTTGGTATCAAGATAATGCTGGCCTCAAATAATGAGGTAAGCAGTATTCCCTCTCCAATGTTTTGGAAACGTTCGAGAAGAATTAGTGTTGGTTCTTCTTTAAATGTTTGATAGAATTCACTGGTGAAGCCATTAGGTTCAGAGCTTTTCTTTTTTGAGAGATTTTTGATTACGGATTCATTCTTCTTATGAATTAGAGCCTATGCATATTTTCTATTTCCACATGGTTTCATTTTGGTAGGTCTTCTGTTTCTAGGAATTTGTCTATTTCACCTAGGTTATTCAATTTTTTGGTGTAGAATTACTCATAGTACTTTCTTATAATCCTTTTTGTTTCTGTGGAATAGGTAGTAATGTCCCCACTTTAATTTCTAATTTTACTAAGTTGAGCTTTTTCTCTTTTTTTTTTTTTTGTTCTTAGTCCATCTAGCTAAAGTTTGTCAATTTTGTTGATCTCTTCAAAGAATCAACATCTGGGTTCATTAATTTTCTCAATTGTTTTTCTAGTCTCCATTTTGTTTATCTCTGCTCTAACCTTTATTATTTCCTTCCTTTTTCTAGCTTTGGGTTTAGTTTGTTCTTCCAGTTCCTTAAGTTGTAACATTAGGTAGCTGAATTTGGGATCTTGTTTATTTTTATTTTTTTTCCCACTGGAAAATAATATTTAGTAAGATCCCATCATCTATACAACATGTTCTTGACATTAAGCTGCATCTTCCGTTACAATTTGCTCTTTCCTAAGTGGTTCCATGAATGCTGTCCTCTTTGTTAGAGTCTACAAGCAGCCATTGTTAAACTTGGAGGTAGTGTTGATAAAATTAAGGCCAGTCTTTCCTAGAGGCCACCAGAAAGGACATGGAGGGTGAGTACTTATTTTTTTATTCCCACCAGACAGCCTTACAAGCATAATAAAGTTTTTGGTCACCTTAGGGCAGCGGACAACGCCTCCCTAGGAAAAGCTAGGCCATCGCATTAGCACAGATAAAGCATGAGGGCTGGAGACAGGTAAGAAAACAGAGTACTATCTAACATGCATGACACTTTCAGGTTCAGAGGTTGTTCTCAGCCCTCTACACTACCCCAGCAACCTCTAACCACACGGGTGTTCCCTTTCTTGTATTTGAATGTGAGTGTTAATTGCTAAAAATTTCCCCCTAAACACTGCTTTCATTGTGTCCCAGAAGTTTTGGTATGCTGTGTTTTTATTTTCATTTTTCTCTAAGTCTCTTGTGATTTCTTCTTTGATCCATTGTTTATTTACAAGTGTGTTGTTTAAAATCCACAAATTTGTGATTTTTTTTTCAGTTTTCCATCTGTTATTGATTTCTAACTTCATACTGTTGTTATCAGAAAAGATAGTTTGCATGGTTTCTGTCTTTTAAATTTTATTGTAACTTAATTTGTGGCTTAACATATATCCAGGAAATGTCCCATGTGCATTTGGGAAAATGTGCATTCTGTTCTTGGGCAGTTTTTTGTATGTTTGTTAGATCTAGTTCATATACTGTGTTGTTCAAGTCCTCTGCTTTCCTAATTTCACCTGATTGTTCTATCCATTATTGTGAGTGGGGTATAGAAGTTTCCAACTATTATTGTACAAGTATGTGTATTTCTACTTCCGATTCTGGCCATTTTTGCTTCAGATATTTTGATGGTCAGTTATTAGGTGTGCAAATACTTTTTACTGTTATATCTTCTTGATGTATTGAAAATTTTCTGAATATATAATGTCCTTTGTCTCTTGTAACTTTATTTTTTAATTGACAAGTAATAATTGTTTATTTTCAAGGGGAACATGGTGATGTTTTGATACATATAATGTATACTAATCAGATCAGGGTATTTCACACATCCATCATCTCAAACATTTATTATTTCTTTGTTCTGGGAACATTCAATATCCTCCTAATAATATATAGCTTTAAGTAGCTATATTATTGTCACTTAAAGCCATTCTACAGTGGTATATAACACAAGAACTTAGTTATCCTATCTAGCTGTAATTTTGTATCCTTTAACAAATCTCTCTATATGCTCCTCTCCCCACCCCCGTCCCCTGCCTTCCCAGCCTCTAGTATCCTCTGTTCTACATTTTACTTCTATGAGATCAACTTTTACTATTAGCTTCCACATTTGAGTGAGAACATGCAGTGTTTAACTTTCTTTTCCTGGCTTATTTCAGATAACATAATATCATCCAATTCCATCTATATTGCCATGAATGACAGGATTTCATTCTTTTTTCTCTAGCTAAATAGCATTCTATGACATATATACACCACATTTTCTTTAACCATTCATCTGTTTTTGGACAACTAGGTTGAGTCTATATCTTGGCTAACATGAACAGTGCTGCAATAAACATGGGGGTGTAGATATCTCCAATATAATAATTTATTTCTCCATGGATAAATACTCAGTAGTAGGATTGCTGGATCATATGGTAGTTCTATTTATTTTTTGTGAGACCTCCATAGTGTTCTCCACAGTGGCTATAGTGGCTTGCATTCCCACCAACAGTATCTAAGAGTTTCCTTTTCTCTGTATCCTCTCCAGCATTTGTTTTTTGTTTTGTCTTTTTGATAATAGCCATCTTAACTGGCAAGAGATACCTCTTTGTGATTTTGATTTGCATTTCCCTAATGATTAGTAAGTTGGACATGTAAAAAATATATACTTTTGGTCATTTGTATGTCTTCTATTGAGAAATATCTGTTCAGGTCATTTGCCCATATTTGAGTTGAATTGTTTTTTGGCTATTGGGATGTTTCAGTTTCTTTTATATTCTGGGTATTAATCCTCCATCGAATGAGTAGTTTGCAAATATTTTCTTCCATTCTGTAGGTTGTCTTTTCACTCTGCTGTTTTCTTTGCTGTGCAGAAGCTTTTTGGTTTGATGTAATCCCATTTGTTTATTTATGCTTTTGCTGCCTATGCGTTTGAGGTCTTATTCATACAATCTTTTCCCTATCAGTGTCGTGAAGTGTTTCCACTATGTTTTCTACTAGTAGTTTCAATGCTTCAGGTCTTACATTTAAGTCTTTGATCCATTTTGAGAGGTAGCAGTCTAGTTCCAGAATATCCAGTTTTCCCAGCACAATTAATTGAAGAGACTATCTTTCCCCAATGAGTGTCCATGGCGTCTTTGTCACAAATCAGTTCACTGTGGATATGTGAATTAATTTCTGGGTTCTCTATTCTATTTCATTGGTCTATGTGTCTGTTTTTATGCTAGTATCATGCTGTTTTGGTAAGAATAGTTTTGTCATACACTTTGAGGTCTGATAGTGTTACACGTCCAGCTTGGTTATTTTTGTTCATGATTGCTTTAGCTATTTGAGGTCTTTTGTGGGTTCATATAAATTCTGTTTTTTATTTTCTATTTCTGTGAAGAATGTAATTGGTATTTTGATAGATATTGCATTCAATCTGTAGATCGCTTTGGGCAACATGGTCATTTTAATGACATTCATCTGATCCATGAGGTTGGGATGACTTTCCATTTTTGTGTATCTTCTTCAATTTCTTTCATCAGTGTTTTGCAGTTTTCCACGTAGAATCTTTCACCTCCTTAGTTAAATTAATTTTGGGGAGCTATTGTAAATGGGATTGCTTTCTTGATTTCTTTTTCAGCTAGTTTTGTTGTTCATGTATAAAATACTACTGATTTTAATATACAAATTTTGTATCCTGCAACTTTACTGAACTCGTTTATCAGTTATAAGAGTAATTTGGTACAGTCTTTAGATTTTTCTTATTTCTTTTTTTAATAATAACATTTTATTTCCTGAGAGCACAGATGCAACTTCCTCTGAATATACGCTCCTGGTTTTTCTACATATAAGATTATGTCATCTGCAAACAGGGACAATTTGACTTCCTTGTTTCCAATTTGGATGCCTTTTTTTTTTTCTTGCCTAATTGCTCTTCTTAGAACTTCCAGTAGTATGCTGAATAGAAGTGGTGAGAGTAGACACTCTTGTCTTGTTCTGGTTCTGACAGAAAAAGCTTTCACTCCCATTCAGTAAGATGTTAGCTGTGGGTTTGTCATATGTGGCCTTTATATATTTAGGTATTAACCTTCTATACCTAATTTATTAAGAGTTTTATCATGAACAATGTCAAATTTTGTCAAAAGCTTTTTTTATACCTATTGAGATAATCATATGGTTTTCATCCTTTATTCTATGGATGTGATGATGTATGACATTTATTGACTTGTGTATACTGAACCATTCTTGCATTTTTGGGCTAAATTCCACTTGGTCATGGTGGACTTTCTATTGCTGTCGTTGATGCACTGTTGGGCTCAATTTGTTAGTATTTTGTTTAAGATTTTTGTGTCCATGCTCATCAGGGATACTGGTCTGTAGTGGGTTTTTATGGTTGTATCCTTGGCTGGTTTTGATGTCAATGTTATGCTGGCCTCATAGAAAGAGTTGGAAAGAATTCCCTTTGCTTCTATTCTTTGGAGTAGTTTGAGAGGAATTGGTATTAATTCTTCTTTAAGGGTTGGGTAGAATTCAGCAATGAAGCCATCTGGTCCTGAACTTTACATTGTTGGAATACTTTATATTACTGATTCAATCTTTTTACTTATTGGTCTATTCAAGGTTTTCTATTTCTTCTTTGTTTGATATTGGTAGATATGTGTCCAGGAATTTATCCATTTCCTCTAGGTTTTCAAATTTATTGTCATATAGTCATTCATAGTTGTCTCTAATAATCTTCTGTATTTCTGTGGTATCTGTTGTGATGTCTCCTTTTTCATTTCTGATTTATTTGGGTCTTCTCTCTTTTTCCCAGTCTAGCTAATGGTGTGTTGATTTCATTTATCTTTTCAAAAAATTGACTTTTTGTTTCATTGAACTTCTGTATTTTTTCAGTCTCAATTTCATTTATCTCTGCTCTGATCTTTATTATTTCTTTTACAAGGTTTTGGTTTGCTCTTGCTTTTCTAGTGCATTGTTAGGTTGTTTATTAGAACTCTTTCTCATTTTTTGATGTAGGCATTTATTGCTGCAAACTTGTCATTTACTATTGCTTTTCCTGTGGCCATAGGTTACTTTGGCTGGGAGAACAAGCATAGGGCTGTTCATTGAGCCTGGGGGTATGCCCACCAGGGGTTGCCTGTGGAGCTGTTTCTCAGGCATGATATGCAGGTACAGGGCTGCTCAGCTGGCCTAAAGGCATGTTTGCTGGGGGCAATCCACAGGATGGCTGTTTCTCAGGCTTGGGATGTGGGTACAAGCTGTTCAGCTGGCCTTGGGTTGTGTCTACTGGGTAGGGACCCATGAGGCTGTTTCTCAGACTTGAGACATAGACACATAGCTGCTCAGTTGGCCTGGAGATGTGTCCACTGGAGGTGGATCGCAGGGTTGCTTCTCAGGGCCATGATGCAGTCAGCTGGTTTGGAGGTGTGTTTGCCAGGTGTGCCCACAGGACTGTTTTGCAGTCCTAGCACACAGGTGCAAGGCTATTTGGTTTGGTCTGGGGCATGCCTTCCAGGGGTGAACTGCAAAGTTGCTTCTTAGGCCTCGGGGTGTTTCTTGGGTCGTAGTGGGTTGGTGGGGTATGGGGAATGCACACCTTATGCTCCTAAGATTGCCTCTCAGGCCTGGGATGCTGGCACATAGCTGTGTAGGCAGCCTGGGAGGTCCTTGCCAGAGGCAGCATGTAGAGCTACTTCTCAGTCCTGGGCATGGGTGCAAAGCTGCTTGGACAACCTGGGAATGTTTCTGCCAGGGCCAGCCTGCAGAGATGTTTCTCAGGCTCTTGTTGTGGGCATGGGGCCAATTGGCAGGTCAGGGACTTTTCTGTAGAGGGTGGGGCACCTCAGTGTTGTTTCTCAGGGTGCAATCACATAGCTGCTCTGCCAGCCTGAGAATGTCAGCTGTTCAGAGGCCTGAGGGCCTCTCCCATATGAAGATGGGCATGTGGCTATTTGGCCAGCTCATGGGTAGGTTCACCCTGGGCAAGACTGCCAGGCTGTTCTTCTGGCTGGAAGTGAGGGTAGTGGGAGTTGGTTTTCACGCTTTGCAGGACCAACGTCATAGCCAATCTTGGGTCCAGATTTTGTATTGCTGAGGTTGTGGTGTTCAGCCACTGGTGTAGGTTTGGAGGAATGAAGATGGAGCCCCAGTGTTAGACAAGTGCAGTGACTATGTGCCCCCAGAGAAGGGCACACTTCAGAGGTGTCCCTGGTCTCAAGATGTCACCATGCTTCAGGAGCTTGGCTCACAGGAGGTGGGTGAAGTATGGGGAGTGCACACCTTATGCTCTTAACTGGGGCAATGCAGCTGCATGATTTCCTGGTAGCTATCCAAATGGAGACTGTGGGATTCTCCTGTTGTAACAACTATACTGTTGTAAGGTGTTTGCAGTGGCAATGGGGGTTAATGGAGATCTTCTGCTTACCTGTTACCCACAACAGGAAGTTCTCTCCTGACTCCAGGTTGATTAAATCCTGAGGAACGGAAGGGAGACAGGACTGCAGAGACTGGCTGCCTTCATGCTGCCCTCCTGGACTTCCTATCACCATAGGTGTTTCTCCACTCCACTGCTGTACTCTACTGCTCTTTCTTTGACACTCCTGTCAAATCTTGGCTATTTATTCCTTGTATTTATTCTTTCTTGTAGGGAAGACGAATGCCAGGTGTCTCTAGTCTGCCATCTTGCTGATGTCATTCCTGCATCTTCCCTATAACCTTTTTAAATCTAGTCCATTTTGTCTGATATTAGTATAAGCATCCTGGTTACTATTTACATGGATTATTCTTTTCTGTCTTTTCACTTTCAACATATTTGTGTCTTTGGATACAAAGTGAGTCTCCTGTAGACAGCAATTATTAGATCATGTGTTTTCATCTATTCCACCAAAGTCTACCTTTGAAGAGTTTAATCCATTTAAAGTACAGATGACTCTTGAACAACATAGGTTTGAGCTGTGTGGGTCCACTAATACTTGAACTTTCTTTTGCCTCTGCCACCCCAAGACAGCAAGACCAACCCTTTTTTGTCCTCAGCTTACTCAACATGAAGATGAAAAGGATAAAGACCTTTAATAGTGAATATATTTTCTCTTCATTATGATTTTATTTTATTTTATTTTTTTTTTGAGATGGAGTCTTGCTCTGTTGCTCAGGCTGGAGTGCAGTGGTGCGATCTCCGCTCACTGCAACCTCCACCTCCCAGGTTCAAGCGATTCTCCTGCCTCAGCCTCCTGAGTAGCTGGGATTACAGGTGCCTGCCACTGTGCCTGGCTAATTTTTGTAGTTTTAGTAGAGACGGGTTTTCATCATCTTGGCCAGGCTGGTCTTGAACTCCTGACCTCATGACACACCTGCCTCAGCCTCCCAAAGTGCTGGGATTACACACGTGAGCCACCAGGCCCGGCAGATTTTCTTAACATCTTCTTTTCTCTAGCTCACTTAACTGTAAGAATAAAGTATACAATACATAAAACATACAAAATGTATTCTTTGACTATTTATGTTATGGGTCTGTTCTGGTCAAGAGTAGATAATTAGTAATTAAGTTTACATGGGGACAAAAGCTATACACAAATTTTCAACTGCATGGGGGTTGGTGTCCCTAATCCCTACATTGTCGAGTGGTCTACTGTAATTTGTGATAAGAAGGGACTTACTTCCATCATTTTGCTAGTTGTTTTCTATATGCCTTATAGTTTTCTTGTCCTTCACTTCCTACATTATTGCCTTCTTTTGTGTGCATTTTTTTTTTTTTCCGGAGTGAAATTTTTAAATTTCTTTCTCATTTCCTTTAGTGTATGTTCTTTTGTTATTTTCTTTGTGGTTATCATGGAGATTACTTTTTTTTTTTTCTTTTTTGAGACAAGGTCTGGCTCTATCTCCTGGGCTGGAGTGCAGTGGTGCAATCTTGGCTCACTGCAACCTCTGCCTCCCAGGCTAAAGCCATCCTCCTACCTCAGCCTCCTGAGCAGCTGGGGCTACAGGCACATGCACCATGCCTGACAAATTTTTGTATTTTTTGTAAAGATGGGGTTTCGCCATGCTGCCCAAGCTGGTCTCAAACTTGTGAGCTCAAGTGATCCACCCGCCTCAGCCTCCCAAAGTGCTGAGATTACAGGCGTGAGCCACCATGCCCAGCTTGGGATTACATTTAACATCCTAAAGTTATAACACTGTAATTTGAATTCATACCAGTTTAACTTCAGTAACTTCTAACAGCTTCTCTTCTAATGGCTCCATCAATAACCTTTTAGCTGTTGATATCAAAATTACATCTTTACACATTGTTTATCCAATAGAATTTTGCATTAATTTATCTAATTATGATTAATCAGGCCAGGTGCAGTGGCTCATGCCTGTAATCTCAGAACTGTGGGAGGCCAAGGCAGGCAGATTATTTGAGGTCAGAATTCGAGACCAGCCTGGCCAACATGGTAAAACCCCAACTCTACTTAAAAAAAAACCCCACAAAAATTAGCCAGGCATGGTGGTATATGCCTGTAATCGCAGCTACTTGGAAGGCTGAGGCAGGAGAATTGCTTGAACCCAGGAGGCAGAGGTTGCAGTGAGCAGAGATCACGTCACTGCACTCCACCCTGGGTGACACAGAGAGACTCTGTCTCAAAAAAAGAAAAAAATATATGATTAATCAGAATATGCCTTAATATCTTAAATTAATGCATTCATCTCTTAAATTATGTTTACACCATTGTTACAATAACACCAGCTTTTATAATTGCCCACCTATCTACCTTTTCTGGGATCTTTATTATTTTACATGTCTTTGGGTTACTAACACCCTTTCATTTCAACATTTAGGATTCCATTTAGCACTTCTTGCAGGGCAAACCTAGTTGTAACACATTCCCTTAGCTTTGGTTAATCTGAGAATGTCTTAATTTCTCCCTCATTTTTGAAAGGCAGTTTTTTTCAGATATAGGATTCTTGGTTGGCAGTTTTTTTGTCTTTTAGCAGTTTGAATATATCAGTCTACTGCCTTCTGATTTCAAAAGTTACTGATGAGAAATCTGCTGATATGAGGATCCTTTGCGATGAGTCACTTCTCTCTTGCTGCTTTCAAAATTCTTAGTCATTCAACAGTGTTGAATGATTATGAGTTTTAATGTAGGACTTTTTGAGTTCATCCTACTTGGAATTTGTTAATCTTAGATGTTTACATTCATGTCTTTCATGAAATTTGGGAAGTTTTAAGCCATTATCTCTTCAAATATTATCTCTCCCTTTCTCTGTCTTTTCCACTCCTGGGAATCCCAAAATGTGTATGTTGGTTTACTTGATGGTGTCTCACAGGTACTTTAGGCTGTGTTTCCTTTTCTTCAACCTTAACTTTTATTGTCCTATGATTCTCTCTTCTGCCTGCTCAAATATGCCTTTGAATCCCTCTAGTGAATTTTTTTTTGTTTCAGTTATTGTACTTTTCAGTTCCAGAATTTCTTTTTCATTTCTTTTAAAGTTTTTTCTTTATTAATATTTCCATTTGGTTCAGATATCTCTTTTTATAAAATTCTCTCCATATCTTCAGTACTTTGAGTGTCTTTTAGAACACTGCTTTAGAGTCTTTGTCTAGTAGATCTGACATTAGATCTTTCTCAGGTACAGTTCCTCTTGGTTTCTTTCCTTTGAATGGGCCATACTTTTCTGTTTGTTTGTATGCTTTATGATTTTTGGTTAAAAAACAGACATTGGAATCTAATAATGTGATAACTCTAAAAGTCATTATTCCCTTCTAGAAATCAGATTCTTCCCTTTCCCCATCTGTTATCTGTTTGTGCTTAAAAAAAATTGTAGGTGGTTCCTGTACTGAGGATTAGTCTGAGGTACAAAATAAAATCATCTCAGGTCTTTTCTGTACCTGTGCCTTTCCCTGGACAAATACAGTGACTTTATAATTTCCCCTATATATATGGTTGCTTTTGAATAGTCTAGTCTTCAATGCCTGGCTCCCAAAAGGGGAAAAAGAGATAAATGAAGAGAAAAACAAAAGGTGCTTGCCCTTTAAGTCCCCCGGAAGTCACTTCAATCAGCAAGAGCAGAGAGAGGGAAAAAAGAGGGAAGTACAGCAACAATGGCCACCACCTCTTTGCCTGCACTTCTATATCAGAGGCAGCAATCAGCAATAAGAGGACAAATTTCGGATATTTGAAAGATAAGGTCCTTATTTCCCACCTTGGCTTCTACAAGCTCTGTGCAAGCTATTCCAGGAACACCTGCATGACTGCCTGCCATGAGGCTGGAGAATCAGGGATGGATAGACACTGCTGAGCTAAGAGCTGAAACTGACCAAAATTAACTACAATTACTATCTAAGGGTTCTCCTGGAAGGCTTCAATAGACTCCAGGTTTCCAAAATAGTTACATCTGACAGATTCTGCCAGTGCAAATGTTGTCTCAGTTGGGAGAGAGATTCCTGGTGCTTGCCACCCCGTTATTTTCTCAGAATCCTCTACCTCCTTAAAAACTTTTAAGAGTATGAAGAGGTCTTGAGACCAATAAGTTTGAGAACCACTATTGTAGACAATGCAGATATGCATGTCCAGGAATTGTCATATTTTTAAATGACCAAATCAACCAACTTTAGCTTTCAGTGAATCAATGTAAAATGAGAATCATAAGACTAACTAGGGGCATAAGTTTAAATTCAAGACCCTAAACTAAAGCACCATTTTCAGAAAAAGTTTCCTTGTTATGTCATTAGAGAAGAGTAAAGAGGATGAAAAGATGTAGGGCACAGCAAACTAGAGATGCTTGCAGGTTATATTTATATCCCTGATGTTTCCTTTTGGGGCCTTGAGTAGTCTGTAGCCATTAATTTAATATATTGTGATACCGAGTCTGCTAGAATCACAAAGGGATACTGTATGATTATCTGCCTATAAAAACAGCCAAAAAATATGCAAAATTCTATTCCATAACAGAGCATTTGGGCTCTATAAATGCCTCATTCGGACCAACAGCCCGTACTACAATTATTTATTTTAAATTTATTATGGTAGTTGTAAATCAAAGAGTAGTAAAGAGAAAGAAATTCCAGGTTTAATGATTATGATATAGGCAGTGAAAAAGAACACAATAGGCCGGGAGTGGTGGCTCACGCCTGCAATCCCAGCAGTTTGGGAGGCTGAGGCGGGTGGATCACTTGAGGTCAGGAGCTTGAGACCAGTCTGGCCAACATGGCAAAACTCCATCTCTACTAAAAATAGAAAAATTAGCCGGGTGTGGTGGCAAACGCCTGTAATTCCAGCTACTCAAGAAGCTGAGGCAAGAGAATTGCTTGAACCTTGGAGGCGGAGGTTGCAGTGAGCTGAGATCATGCCACTGCACTCCAGCCTGGGCGACAAAGTGAGATAACGTCTTAAAAAAAAAAAAAAAAAAAAAAAAAAAGGAACACAATAGTTCCTAAAAACTAAACAAACAAAACCAGAATAAATCAGAAATCAAAGTGCTGGGAGACATTCCTCTATACGTCTGTTATGCTCCTATACATCTTGCTGGTCCAAGAATGAAAAAGTCTGGCTGCTTTTATTCAGGCAATTTGTCACAGATAGGAAAGCATGATTTACCCATGCAATTTCTTCCTATGGCTGATTTTGTTATAAACAAATAAAAATAAATTCAGTTCTGTAAATTTAATATAACTAAATCATATATAGACTGCCATGAGGGAGAAGTTATGTTCACAGTATATAGCGTAAGAAAAGGACTCAGCATTGGGATTAAGAGCATACCTGAACTATAGAGTCAATTAGATCTAGGTTTGAATCCTAACTCTGCTACTACTTAATGTTTTCCTTAAAATGTGTGTGTGCGCACACACATGCACATCTGTGTGCACACGTGTGCATCTGTTTATATTAATATACATAGTCACATACTGCATAACGATGTTTCAGTCAATGACAGATTACATATATGATGGTGGTACAATAAGACTGCAATAATGTATTTTTACTGTATCTTTTCTATTCATTCATTCATTCATTTATTCATTCATTTTTGAGACAGGGTCTCACTCTGCTGCTCAGGCTGGAATGCAGTGGTATGATCACAGCTCACTGCAACCTTGACCTCCCTCCTTTTTCACGTTAGATACACAAATACCATTGTGTTACAATTGCCCATGGTATTCAGTATAGTAACATGCTGTAAAAGTTTGTAGCCTAACAGCAATAGGCCATATCATATAACCTAGTCGTGTAGTACACTACACCATCTAGCTTGATGTAAATGTGCTCTATGATGTTCTAATGACAAAACTGCCTAATGGCACATTTCTCAGAATGTATCCTGATCATTAAGTAACACATGATATATATATGTGTGTATGTCTTTTATTTATACATATATACAATATAAATTGCATAGTATATGTAATATTGCATATTGCAATAGCTATTAAATTGTATACTGTATATAATAGCTATATTTTATATACACAATGAATATATTTATATTTTAATAAAATTTATATATGTAAATTTTATGTTTATATATAAAAAAGAATATATACAATAACATACACATTATAAAATATATTTTGATGATATATAATACACACATTATAAAATTATTTATATATAAATATATATGAAAAATAGCTATTAGTTCTTTTTCTAATCTTGGAAATATGGAAATATATCTTTCTTACCTATTACTTTTTAACTTGTCACTTTAAATTTTTTTTTTTTTTTTTTTGAGACAGAGTCTCACTCTGTTGCCCAAGGTGGTGTGCAGTGGTGCAATCTTGGCTCACCGCAAATTCCACCTCCAGGATTCAAGTGATTCTCAAGCCTCATCCACTCGAGTAGCTGGGATTACTGGCGTGCACCACCATGCCTGTTTAATTTTTGCATTTTTTAGTAGAGCTGGAGTTTCACCATGTTGGCCAGGCTGGTCTTGAACTCCTGGCCTCAAGTGATCTACCTGCCTTGGCCTCCCAAAGTGCTGGGATTACAGGTGTGAGACACTGCACCTGGCCCATTTTAATTTTTATAGAGTCCAATTTGTCTATCTTGTCTATCTTTTGCTTCTTCTGGTTCAGAAAGTTATTTTCCCTCCAGAGATCCAGTAATATTGTTATATTTTGTTTTTCTTTTAAAATAATTTCATTAATTAAGAATTCTATTATTTTAGAGACAGGATCTCACTATGTTGCCCAGGCTGAACTCAAACTCCTGGGCTCAAGTCATCCTCCCACTTCAGCCTCCCAAGTATCTGGGACTACACATGTGCACTACCACACCTAGCTCATTTTTAATTTAATGCTGTAATGCTTTCATCTACCTAGAATACATTTTAGTGAATGGTGTGAATTAAAGTTCTATGTTATTATCCAACATCACTTCCCAAATAGTATTTCATTGTTCTGTGATACTCCTGTTATTGTATATTAAATGATTATGCAAATGTGTTGTGTATGGTGTCTGAATGAGATTGTGTTTGTTTCTGGGATAGATGTTTTGCTTCAGTTATCTACCTACTGTTTTTACCAGTATGTTGTTATTATATACCGCTTTAGTATCCTGTATGCCTAATCAAACCCCATTAACAATTACCTTTAAAAAAAATTTTTTTTAATCCTTAAACATTTATTGTCTAAATAAATTTTTAATCATTTTGATACCATCCCCTCAAAAATCCTGTTTGTATTTTGATTATGGTTATATCAAATCTATAAAGTATCTAGGAAAGAGGGATGCTTTCACAATATTTAGTATTCCCATCTACATAAAATGATACATGTGACATGCCCAAAAGGGCTCAAATAGTGTGCAGTCTTATTCAGCATATCTTTTTCTTTTACAATTATTAAAATAAAAAATAAAACAGAGAAAATTAAAATCCATATAAAATGGGATGCATGTTATTTAGTGTTCAGATTAAGTCTATTTTTCCTATAACCCTATTATTGAATGTAATTTAAGTGAGATATACTACCAATTTATAAATTAGTAAAATTAAATGGTAGCTCTTCACTTTTATGAAATAATTATGGAATTCTTCTTCTGGTATACATTTAAAATATAACCTGCATTTCAAAAATTCATTTTAAAAACTATGCAATCACAGTTTGTATATAAAATTAGGTACTATGATAGCAAAAAGATCTATAAAAAGAAATTCTTTTTTACGGTAATACCAATGTGAATTTTTAAAAGATCCATACGTATACATAGACCATATAAAAACATTAATGAAAGGGAAATGCCGATCTAGGAATGCCAACTATGGGGAAGGCACATTTTTAGATATTTCCAAGAGAAACATTTTACATATATATTAATAATAGACTATAATATCACATATTAATGTAATATCCAAGGGCAATACTTAGCCCATTTTATCCAACTTTTCTGCAAATTTTGGCCTTTATTGGACAAGGCTAAATCAAATTCAATTATGAATGCAATTTTGGCTAAGTTAGTGATATAACAGATTTTATGATATTGGGATGTGACTTGGGCATTCCTTTTCAACCTAAGTTTATTTTTATTTAGATTTTTAAGGGCTCATTTATTGAAGTATAATTTATAGCAACATTCACCCTGTTAAAGTATATAGTTTATACAAATGCATACAGTCATGGAACCAACTTAATATTTTTAATTACCTTACTCAGTTCTCTAAGTAGAGCCAATAATTACAAGCTTACTCCCAACCCTTTCCCTGACCCCATTTCAGTCCTTCTGCTCACTAAATATACAGATTATAACAGCAAATATAGATGGTTTGTCCAAGGAATTTCCTAACATTGACTGGGGAGATTATACATTTCAAAATAAAACCTAAACTAATATAGTACAAGTCAATTCAGTTTAACATTTGATTTTAATATTTATATTCACATATTTTTGAAGAAAAAATTAGAAACATTAAAGAACTAATGAACTGGCTTCACAGAAGTCCTGTTTTTCTCCCGCTAAGAATCTTTACATATATTGGTAGTTGTCATAATCAAAATTCATATAAACAAAATAGAATAAGATGTTTGAAGATTTTCCTAGAGACAACTGCAACTTTTAAATAATAGTTTTTCAAGTGAATGAGGATGAGTTTTTTACTGTTTTACCCTTGGATACACTGACCAGGGCATAAGTCCCTCCCACTCTCATTTAGCTCTATAATTTCAGAAATAATGATTTATCTAATAGCTGTATGCTTAACAGAGATTTTTAAAAAAAATGCTGTGGTTACACTATTCTGTCTAAACAGTCAACCTGCCTGATTGAAAAGGTTTGACACTCTCTTTCTAGGAATTGTCATATGACCCAAATTACCTCATTATTAGCTTTGGTGTTATAAACAAAGGATAAAAACATGTAACAAAAAACTATCCAACCCCTCTTTTCTGTTCTGTAATTATCATGAGCAATTTGATTGATTTGCCATTGAATTCATTTACCCAGGAAAATCATATACAATGTTCAGGCTACAAATTAAGTATTGAGTAGTTATGCTTTACTAGACGACAAGTAAAAGCTTATCATGAAAAGACAAGGCATAAAAGCCTCCACTTTTAATGTTTCTACTTTAAAACCTTCTACATATAAAAGTGTTTTTAAAGAAACACATTTTTCCACTTTGGATAAAATGTAAAAGTAGCTCATAGATGCAAAACTTTGTATCAATGCTGTGACATACCACTTAATTGAAAGATTCTTAATTAAACATGCCCCACCAAAAAACCTCACCAAATTGCATTTGCCACCAAATGACTAACAAGTACACAACAGTTGGAAACTGTCAAAATATTTTACAGCTCAATTGTAATTACCAACCAAGCTAAGCATGCCCTGAGTGGGGTGTTAACCACATTTTGGGGGATGTAAAACATTAAGCAGCAGTCCCTTTTTTGTGGTCTCTAATTTATACTTTTAAAACTCCAAAATAACTCCAAAGATTTTTTGTTGTCTTCAGTGAAAAATCAGCAAAACTTCAATATGAGATATAATGCTTTATCATTTTCATAGATCTACTAGTGGGAAGGGCCTTTAAAAGATCATTTGGCTAATCTCTTAACATTATAATTGAATATACTGATTATTTGGTTATTTGTCTTAAAAAAGTGATCTCAAAACATAAATGTTTTAAAAAAGTAATCTTAAAACATAAATGTTTTCTATCATCCTTATCATAATACATGTAGCCAAAAATAAGTGGGAAGGTGTGATTAGGGAAAAGTGTCAATATGGAAATACAGCTGGTGAGTTTCCAGAGGGGAGAATGCAGACATCGTTTGCCATTTGAAGTAGGACAGCATCCAGCCACTCTTCCCTCCTCATCAGAGAGTGTACAGCTTGAGGCTTTGTGATTATCCACACTTGGCATCTCTTACTGATAGAAAAGAAGTGGGTTAATTTTTACTACCGACCATAAACACAGGTGGAATACTACTCCCACCAGGTATCATATGCATACCCTATTCTTACTACTTGTTGGAGGCAGAAATAGGAAGTAGAATATACCATGGAATATATAAGCTTGGTTTTTGTGCGATTCCAAAGTCTATATTTTTCCTGAGAGGTATCAGTTAGTGAAAACTGTTCAAAAAGCAGATGAATAATAAACTCAGAACATACCAGTGTTTCAAATTTAAAATGAAATTATATTTAAATACACTTTAACATTTAACTGTAGATACACAGGAAGATTCAACTATACTTGTATCTCAACTTGAAAGATGGGCACACAAGTATTGGTTTTATTTTTATTTTTGAATTAAAAAATATTTTTTGAGACAGAGTCTTGCTCTGTTGCCCAGGCTGGAGTGCAGTGACACAATTTTGGCTCACTGCAACTTCTGACTCCCAGATTCAAGCCATTCCCCTACCTCAGCCTCCCAAGTAGCTGGGACTACAGGCATGCACTACCATGCCTGGCTAATTTTTGTATTTTTAGTAGAGAGGGGGTTTTACCATGTTGGCCACGCTGGTCTCAAACTCCTTACCTCAAGTGATCTGCCCGCCTCAGCCTCCCAAAGTGCTGGGATTACAGGTGTGAGCCACAAATACTGGTTTTAAATAATTCCCTTATCTTTTTATATGACTGAAAAATTCTATTGAATATCATAGGAAAAAAATCACAACAACATAGGATTTAATGTGACTCTCTGATGACTATCTTGAAAAGCTAATCTAATATCATATCACTCATAAAGTAGAGACGGTTTTTTGGTCCTCCAACTCCTTTAACATACATAATCTATCTAGTAGTTTTCAACCATTTGCAGCTTCCATCTCAACAAGTATACTATTAAAGAATCTAGGTGCCATGTAGAATAAAATGATTTTTAAAACCCTAGTATCTTTCTCCAGAAAATACATTTATATATATTTCACACATAAAATTTTAGGAGATTCTTTTAAAGTATTCTCATTGAAAAATCTCCATAAATTTTGGGAGAATGTTACTTCTCTTTACCAATACATTACACAGACAAATCTATCAATGGCAAACATCATAAAGTTTTCTTCTTTTCCAATCCTCACTAACACTCCACAGCCTACCTTAAGGATTTAAAAGCTGCCAGGCTGGGTGCCATGGCTCACGTCTGTAATCTTAGCACTTTGGGGAGGCTGAGGTGGGTAGGTCACCTGAAGTCAGGAGTTCGAGACCAGCCTGACCAACATGAAGAAACCCTGTCTCTATGAAAAATACAAAAATTAGCTGGCCGTGGTGATGGGCGCCTTTAATCCCAGCTACTTGAGAGGCTGAGGCAGGAGAATCACTTGAACCCGGGAGGGAGAGGTTGCAGTGAGCCAAAATTGTGCCACTGTACTCCAGCCTGGGCGGTAGAGTGAGACTCTGTCTCAAAAATAAGATAAAATGAAATAAAAGTTCCTAAGGAGGACAGGAAAGTTAAAAAATAACCAAGAAAACATTCTAATACCTTATTTTGATCAGAATCTAAAACAAATAAGTAACAACAAGAACAACAATAATAATAGCAGTAGCATCTGTCACTTACAGAACTTTTCCAAGTACTTTATTTATATTAATGTATTTAATCCTCACTACAGTCCTATAAGATAAGCACTATTATTATTCCTATTTTATAGATGAGCACACTGAGGGAGAGAGAGGTTAAATAAGTTGCTCTAGTTAACAGGTATCATCTGTGGTCTTGGTAGTATGATTCTAGGCAGAATATGCAACTCACTTTGTGGTATGAAGTCAGATTAGCATGTATTTTAAATACAAATCAGGAACCAGAAAAATAATTCTCTCTGCAGATGACTCAGAACTGAAATTTTACCCAGAAAGAACACTGTATGAAAGCCGGGACCTGAATTCTAGTACAGGAGGTCCTACAGATTAAAAAGCATTATTAGCCTAATGACACATTCTTTCTGAGTTTTGATGTAAACATTTGTAAAACAAACAAAAGAAGAGCTGGATTAAGATTCATTTATTCAATTAAAGTGCACCTATTAAGTGGAAGGTAATATGCATTACTGAGAATCTGTTTTAACTCATCTAAAGTTTATATTCCCCATCAAAATATTAGCGCAGGACCTTGCAGCTATTTTAGCTTATATCTGAAAACCTGGCATGCTTTTTAAGGGTGAAGGAAATGAGATTAAACCAAAGAGGTTCAATGACTTGTCCGAAAAGGAAATTTAAGGTAAAGTTGGGCAAAAACCTTAATTTTACCAAAGCTGCCACGAGCAACAATTCAGTGCATTTTTTTCGTTCAACAAAAATTTACCGAACATCCATTACATG
Source organism: Pongo abelii (assembly GCF_028885655.2). Taxonomy (NCBI): domain Eukaryota; kingdom Metazoa; phylum Chordata; class Mammalia; order Primates; family Hominidae; genus Pongo; species Pongo abelii. The sequence continues at coordinate 69,493,679 of NC_071997.2, forward strand.
TTAGGATTGACAATATAATGGTAGGCAAAATAAGTCACTTTCTTATAGAGTTTACAACACCTGCCAGAAAGGAAGAACTTAGTAAGTGGTTAAATATTTTATTAAAAAATTTAACAGGATGGTTTAAGTCATAAAACCACCATTTAAAACTGATTTTTTCTCCCCTGAACCAGATTTCCATAGAAGCTTTATCCAACAACTTTCCAAGGCTACTTTTGAGAGATGATTCTTTAAAAGTCAAACTCAGTGGGATTAAAATTGAAGTACATTAACCACTTTTATTATAGTATGGTACAAACTATATAAACTGAGTTACAAGTATACAATAACATATTATTCATTAACTCGCATTGGTTTAAGGTTGGAGTTCCTTCAAGCACCTCCAATTTCATTCCTCTTCCAATAAACAAGCAGTCACTTTCCAAATTAGTACTTCCCAAATATGTTGGCCATCAAATCACCTAGAGCAGGGGATACTTGGATTGAACTTCGATTAAAAACACATTCTGGCCAGGCACACTTGCTCACACCTGTAATCCTAGCTCTTTGGGAGGCCAAGGCAGGTGGATCACCTGAGATCAGGAGTTCAAGACCTGGCCAACATGGTGAAGCCCCGTCTCTACTAAAAATTAAAAAAATTTGCTGGGCGTGATGGTGTGCACCTGTAGTCCCAGATACTTGGGAGGCTGAGGCAGGAGAATCACTTGAACCCGAGAGGCGGAGGTTGCAGTGAGCCAAGATTGCGCCACTGCACTCCAGCCTGGGTGACAGAGCAAGACTCTGTCTCAAAAATAAACAAACAAATAAACAAACAACAAAAATAAAAAAATAAAAAACATATTCTGAGATTCTACCCTTGAAAACTGTCATTCAGAGGTAAAAAGTGGACCCCATGTAATTCTGATACAGCTGGGGAACCAGGTCACAGTTCATCTTTGCCAGCTGACATTTCCACCTTCTGATTCCAAACGTATTTTCCTTTTAGAACCCACAGAGGCAATTCTGTTTTGGTGTAAAACTTCTGCTCACTTTCTGGTCTTAAGTCTTTCAGCATATTCTGACACAGTTTTCTCATAAAGACTCTGCTTAGCAGAGCATGGTGGCTCACATATGAATCCCAGCACTTTGGAAGGCCGAGGCGGGTGGATCACTTCAGTCTAGAAGTTCGAGACCAGCCTGAATGATATAGCAAAACCTGATCTCTTCTAAAAATACAAAAATTAGCCAGGCGTGGTAGCATGCACCTGTAGTCCCAGCTACTCGGGAGGCTAAGGTGGGAAGATCTCGCTTGAGAGCCTGGGAGGTGGAGGTTGCATTGAGCCAAGATTGTGCCACTGCACTCCAGCCTAGGTGACAGCGTGAGACCTTGTCTCAAGGGGGAGGGGAAGGCTCTGTTCACAAGAATTTATTGATTACACTAAAAGCCCAGACTTGCCACTACACAATATATTCATGTAACAAAATGGTATTTGCATACCTAAATCTACGGGAAAAAAATTTTTTAAGGAATTTATTCACACATGATTTCCTCTGATCTAGGCCCACAGCACTGAGTTCAACTCTTTTCAGTTAAATATTTGATTTAGCACATACATGTATGCATTCAACAAAAATGTATTAAGACATTACTAAGTGCCAACCACTGGTTCTAGGCACTGGGATATATCAGTGATATATGAGGTGAAGCAAAACAAACCTGACTGGAGAATAATACAAATTTTTTTCAAATGCACATAAAACATTTACCAAGACAATCATATTCTGGGCCATAAAGCAAATTTAAGAGAGTTTAAATCATGAAATAAATTTTCTAACCACAATAGAATTAAGTTAGAAATCAAGAAGAGAAAGATATTTTGAAAACTTGAAAGTACTCAAGACTAAATGATACTTCTAAATAACCCAAGACTCAAAACAAATAAAAAAAATTAGGAACTATTTTGACCTGAATGTAAATAAAAACACAATATATCAAAACCTGTGCAGCTAAAATAAGTCTTAACAGGATATACATATAGTATTGAACACCTATATTAAAAAAGAATAAAGGTCTTAAATCAGTTATTTCAGCCTCCACCTTAAGAAACTAAGAAGGAAGTAATAAAGATCAGAGTAGAAGTCAATGAAACAGAAAGAAAAAAATAGAGAAAAAAAATCAATGAAACGAACAGCTAGGTCTTGAAAGGATGAGTAAAGTGGATAAATCTTGAGCCAGACTGATTAGGGGTAAAAAAGAAAGTGAAAACACAAATTACTAATATCAGAAATGAGAGAGGTAATATCACTACAGATTCTACAGATATCAACAAGATTTAAATAAAGGAAAATTATGAACTTTATGCCAATTAATTTGACAGCTAAGATGAAATGGACAAACTCTTTGGAAGATTTAAACTACCAAAGTTCTTTCACACACACAAAAATTACCTAAATACCTCTATTATAGAAATTTAACTTGTAGCTGAAAACTTTACCCCAAAGAAAACTCCAGGTCCACATGGCTTCATTGGTTAAATTCTCCCAAACATTTAAAAAGAAATGAACCCAGTCTACACAAATAATTCCACTAGATGCCAGTAACATTTCCTTTCTTCTCGTGTGACAACTAAAGGCATATATAGACATTGCCAAATGTTCCTCCTCCAGGACAAAATAAACTTCAGTCAGGAACCAAAACTAGAGAGATTAAAGTTAACTTGTAGGAAATCAATAATAATGCAACAGCCAATAACTTAATTAGAAAATGGGCAAAAGGCACTGACAGACATTTCACCAAAGAGGACAGATAGATATCAAATACACTCAAGAAAAGATATTTGTTATGAACTGGATGCTTGTGTCCCCCCAAAATTCGTAAGCTGAAACCCTAACCCTTAATGAGATGGTATTAGGAGACAGTCTTTGGAAAGTAATTAGGCTTAGATGAGGTCATGAGGCTAGACTCCTTATTAATGGATTAGTGTCCTTGTAAGAGTCCAGAGAATGCTGGCTTCCTTTCTCAAGCAGGTGAGGACACTGTGAGAAGACTGCCATCTCTAAACCATGAAGCAGACCCTCACCAGACACCAAATCTGCTGGTGAGTTGGACTTTCCAGTCTCCAAAACTGTGACTGCTGTTTAAGCCAACCAGTTCATGGTATTGTGTTACAGCAGCCTAAGATGATTAAGAGAGAGTTCAAAATCATTAGCCTTTAGGGAAATACACACTAAAGCAATAGTGAGATATCACCACACACCTATCAGAATAGCTAAAATAAAAAATAATGACAACACTAAATGCTGGGGAGGATGTAGAGAATCTGGATCAATCATACATTGCTGGTGGGAATATAAAAAGTCGCAGCCACTCTAAGAAAATCATTTGGTGGTTTCTTAGAAAACTAAACAGGCAACTAACTATACAACCCCATGCTTCCTGGCATTTAATGCCAGAGAAAAGAAAACTTTTAATCACACAAAAATTGGTACACAAATGTTTGCAGCATTTTATCCATAAGAGCCCCAAACAGGAAACAATCAGATGTCCTTCAACAGGTGAGTGGTTAAACTGTGATATAACCATATCATGAAATACTACTTAGTAATAAAAAGGAATGCACTATTGATACATGCGAAACCCAGATGAATCTCCAAATAATTATGCTGAGTGAAAAAAAGTCCACTCCAAAGGTTATATGATTCAATTTATATTACATTCTTGAAATATAAATTCCTGAAATAATACTATATGGTTCCATTTATATTACATTCTTGAAATGACAAAACTATAGAAGTGGATTAGTGGTTTTGGCTGTAAATGGGCAACTCCAGGTATCCTTGTGGTGAAAGAAATGTTTTGTATCTGGACTGTAACGATGTCAATATCCTGGTTGTAATATTGTACTAGAGCTTGGCAAGATGTTTCTATTGGGAAAAACTGGATAAAGTACACATGGGATCTCTTTGTATTATTTCTTAAAGTACATGTAAATCTAGAATTAACTCAAAATTAAAAGTTTAATTTCAATATTACCATTTGCAAAAATGAAATACTTGGGAATAAGCTGGATAAAAGGTGTGTAATACTTGTATACTATACACCCAATGCATCCCAGTTGAAATTGAGAAGCTGATGCTAAAATTCATATGGAAATGCAAAGGATCTAAAATAGCCAAGATAACTTTGAAAAAGAACACGATGACAAACTTACACTCTCTAACCTTAAGACTTATGATAAAGCAATAGGAATGAAGATAGTGTGATACTGTGTAAAGACAGACAAACAGATCACTGGAACAGAGTCTGAAAATAGATGGACACATATACAGTAAACTACCTTTCAACAAATGTGAAAAAGGCAACTTAGAAGAGAAAGAACAGTCTGTTCAACATGTAGTGCTGCAATGACTGGGTATAAATATGCTAAAAAAAAAAAAAAAAGACAAAATAACTTCAGTCTAACCTTGAACATAACACAATTTAACTCCAAGTGGATCACAGACCTAAATGTGAAAGCTAAAATTATTAACAATCCAATGAAAACATAAGAGGAAATCTTAAAATCCTCAGTGAAAGTTTTTTTTATATACAACATCAAAAGCATCTCTTGTGAATTAAAGATCTTATATTTATCTACTTTCCATCTCTACTATCACCACTGTAATCTAAACTACCATCGTTTTTTGCCCAGACTATTTGTTTCTATTCTCTCCTGCTTTTACTCCTGCTTCCTCCTACCATTTTTACAAAAGTGACTAATTTTTTTTTTGAGACAGAGTCTCACCCTGTCGCTCAGGCTGGAGTGTAGTGGCTTGATCTTGGCTCACTTCAACCTCTGCCTCCCTGGTTCAAGCGATTCTCATGCCTCAGCCTCCCAAGTAGCTGGGATTACAGGCGTGCATCACCACGCCTGGCTAATTTTTGTATTTTTGTAGAGATGGGGTTTCGCCATGTTGCCCAGGCTGGTCTCAAACTCCTGGATTCAAGTGATCCACCTGCCTCGGCCTCCTAAAGTGCTGGGATTATAGGTATGAGCTGCTGCACCCAACCGAGAGTTATCTTTTCAAGCATGTACCTGATTATATCATTTCCCTGTTTAAAATACTCTTTAATAGATGCCGGCATCCTTGGGATAACATGGCCTTCAAAGGCCTTGCATGGTCTAGTCCCTGTCTAGTTCTCAGTTCATCCTGCACTATTCATTCCCCTTGCTAATGCTGCTGCAGCCACACTTGCCCACTTGTTCCTCTAATGTGCTAAATTCCTCTAATATGGTAACCATGGCTGTCCTCTGAGCATAAAGTGCCCCTCCTTCCTCCTTCCCTGTCCTACTGGCTAACCCATTCTCACCTTTTAGATCTCAGCATAAATGTTACTTCCATAGAGAGGCTTTCTATGACCCCCAATATAAATTTACATCACAAGACCTTTACATTTGCTGTTTTTTCTGTTAGGGAAGCTCTTTCCCCATATCTTTACTCAGTTCATGCCTTGACACCATTTAGTAAACTACTTAAACATCACCTTCATAGAAAGAAATCTGGTGATGACTTAAAATACCATCTTTCTGGCACTCTTATCTTCCTTTCTTATCATACCTGAAGACCCTTATTTTGCTTTCTTATCAAATCTGAAATTATATTATTTACTTTTTGTAATCTTTCTAACTCTCTAGAATATAAACTCCCCAAGGGCAGGACTTGGTCTTGTTTACTACTCTATCCACATTTCCTAGCATATAGTAAGACACTAGAAATCTTTAGGATGAATTTAGGGTGGCAGGGAGAGACTCCATCCCCCGCAAAAAAAACCAAAAAACAAAAAACAAAAGTTAGAGTAATAGTCTTTGCTTTGGCAGTCCAGGAGGGATCTTCACATGGGAAGAGTCACTTGAGTTAGATCTCAAGTGAGATATCACTTGAGTTAGGTCAGCCACTCCCCCAGTCCTCCAGGGGTACCCCCATACCTGGCAGGGCTCCTGTTCCACACTCAGGTCCTTATTCCCCAAGGGACCTTGATAATCCTCAGGGGTTCTGCCACCATTGGGCAGCCCACGGGCCTGGTGGGTGAAGCACATGGGCTCAAGTTCCAGTCCTGGCTGACACTTAACTCATGGGGTAACTTTGGGCAAACTACCTAAATCCTTTGTGTCTGTTTCCTCCTCTCTGTGATGGAGATGTGTAGGAGTAGATGCACTGTAAACTATGATGAGGGTTATTCTAGATAAAAGGCCTACAGGTGCAGCCATAAAGGAATGGAAGAGAAGGCATGTAAAGGGAATTGTAAATATTTGAGAAAGACCACTACACAGGGTTCATGTGAGGAAGTGCTCGGAGTATTTCACCTGCTCAAGACGTCCCTCAACTATTTCTTTGTCTCAATTCTACCAAACCAGTAAGACATAGGCTCAAATGTCACTTCCTTCAAGAATCCTTTCCTTTCTCTGAAGTTCCACACCACTTTCCATATACCACAGTTTCTTATGGTAATTTACCCTGTATATCATATTTTATCGTTATTTGATTGCTATGAATGTACAATTTCCCCTACAAGCCTTATATTGCTTGTAGTCCAAAGAGCAAAAACAAACCAAAACATGGAAAGGTAAGTAATTATTTCTTAGATTTGGTGGTGCTCGTGGTGGAAGTAAGATATGTACTCAGGTTTTACGTGATCACTGCAAAATCAAAGAAGGAGGTGAGGACCTATTTAAAAATTTTGTATTAGATGAAGAAACTATGGATGAAAATTTTCTCCTTTTGGGGAGCAGACCTTTTCACTCAATATGTTTCTTCTTCTTCTTCTTCTTCTTCTTCTTCAAGACAGGGTCTCACTCTATTGGCCAGGCTGGAGTGCAATGGTGCAAACATGGCTCACTGCAGCCCTGACCTCCTGGGCTCAAGCAATCCTCTAGCCTCAGCCTCCCAAGAAGCTGGAACTACAGGAGTGAGCCACCATACTTAGCTAATTTTTAAAAAGAAATTTGTAGAGACAGGGTCTAACTATGTTGCCCACGGTGGAGTCAAAATCCTAGACACAAGCAATCCTCCCACCTCAGCCTTCCAAAGTGCTGGGATTGCAGGTGTGAGTCACTGCACCTGGCCTGACTCAGTATGTTTAGGTTTTTCTTCTTTATTCCAAATTTTTAATTATTTATTTTTAATCACTTATTAAAACCTTTATTACAATCTTCTTGCATGGATTCATTCCTTTACATATTTTAAAATTAGAACTATAGGCATTATAGGAGTTAACTATCATATAGATTCACACTGATAGAAATTTATTGTAAAAACGCTACACTGAGTTGGAGCAGTTTAAATATTTTATATCTAGAATGTTCCTTTAAGACTTAGCATATAATTTTAATAAAGTGAATAGACATAACAATTTCATTCTTTATTTTTCCTCATAAATTTGCCCACTAAGCCCTCTAAAGAACTTTCAGTTATTAATAGTTGAAGCATAAAATTATCCCTTTGTTTTAAATGCTTCTCTGTGCATTTTGCTTCTTTTTACAGCTCAAAGATTATTCATTACCGCATACTACAAGAGCTCACTTAGCAAGTGAGCTAATACTAGCAAGAACTAGAATACACTGATGTCAAAAATGCCAGTTCTTCCAGAATGCACATTTAGCATGGAATAGACACTAAAGATAAGATTTAGTTGTGAATTAAATCACCTGAAAGGAGAATCTATATAACAAACTAATATCTTTTAAAATAAACCAACTATTTTTACATGAAACAAAGCAAAATATAATGAAGTAAAGTGATTTATATGCAATAACTGTTTAAAAATACTTCATATATACCAGTCAGAAATTAACTATGGTCTCACCATACATATAATTATTTTGGAGTCTTGCCACTTGTTACTTTTCATTTATAACCTAACAGAATAATTTTTATGAAATATTCAGTTTTAACTATTACAGCCCAAAATGGAATAAGATGACAGAAAGAAGCAGCCTTCATAAAATCATTTACTAGTAATTCCTATTTTCCTAACGATACCCCTTTAGCCATCCATATTTTTGAAAATGCATGTATATATTTTTTTCAAGCAACATCTTTGTAATACAAAAAGAAAAATGTTAAACATTTTAAAGAATAGTGATTTTCAAACTGTAAGGTAATTTCATCACAATTACAAAAGACCTACAGAGGTATTCTGGACTATTTTTACTCTTCCCCTCCTATGTTTCTGACATTTTGGAAAGTTATTTTTTTCTTTCCTTTTTTCTCCCCTCATAGACACTCCCCTTAGGCACTAGTGCATCAACAATCCTCCCACGTTCAAAGTCAGCTACATCTGTTGCTTTTTTTCATTGTTGAAAAATTCATGCCTTAATCGTATTTATTCATGCATAGGTCATCCTGAATTCAACAAATGGAGAAGCCAATGGCAAAGCACACTCTTGAACATGACTTAAAAAATGCTCTTGTAGAACATGTAACTAACATGTCCACACTGTCTCAGAAATACTTGATTCATCATGTAGGCCTCCAATCTGGAAGTTGTGTGTTATAAATATTATAACCATATTTGCTAAAAATTATAATAATGTTCTTGATACTTGGTAGTACATTGCTGAATTTTCTTTTTTTTTTTTTTGAGACAGGGTCTCACTCTGTCACTCAGGCTGGAGTGCAGTGGCACAGTCACGACTCACTGCAGCCTCAACCTCCTGGGCTCAAGAAATCTTCCTGTCTCAGCCTCCCAAGCAGCTGGGACATCAGGAATCGCTGCCACGCCCTGCTAATTTCCATATTTTTTGTAGAGATGGGGTTTTGCCATGTTGCCCAAGCTGGTCTTGAACTCCTGGACTCAAATGATCCGTCTACCTCGGCCTTTGGAAAGTGCTGGGATTATAGGTGTGAGCCACTGTGCTCACCTTTCTTTTTCTTTTTTTTTTAACTAAGTGTTAAATGTTCATATTCACAAGTGAGAATTAACTCAGATCTATTCTAACCCTATTATCATCATTAGATTTTGGCAAATGCAGCCTCCCTTTTTTTTGTTTCCTCTATAAAATAGCATCTCCAACTTTTTAAATTATCCAGTTCTATCAAATGAAGCTAAATTATTGTATTCAACTTTTTTAAACGTTCCCAATTCCAATAAACAGCAAAATAGATGGGTTGGGTTGAGCCTGAAACTCTTTTGAACAGACACTGAACTACAGCTATAATATACTATGCCACTGGCCTTTTTCTCTATGCTAAATATAGCTCAAATCTACAATTTGTTGCTATTCATATGCATCTGACCCAAACTAGTAGACATTAATAGGAAGATTAAAGTAAGAACTAAAATAAACTTAACTAAAGAAAGATTTATGAGGCGAAGATAATTATTTTTAATAGGCTCGTAACTCATCATGACTAAAATATGGGAACACTTACTCACACATCTTATGTCCAAGTTAAAAAAGACACCTGCCAACTTAAGATGAACCAAGCTCAATTAGTTTCAAGCAATCAAGGAAAAGGCCACTGTTGTTCCTATGGCTTAATAAAGGAAAATAAATACTTTCTATAAAATACAGTGTTGTTGACTTTAAATGAGCTTTACAGTATAAGGCAAAACTGAATATAAGACTTTTAAAGAAATCACTTGGCTACTTACCATATAAACTCAAACAACTACTAAGAACAACTTGCTACTGCTTCATAATAAAAAATAATCTAACACATAAGATATACTTTCCAAGAAGATATTTTAGTGCATAGTTTAAGTTGACAGCAAAATATGAGTATAAATATAAACAAACTGATAACATCATTTGCCATCAATGTCACCAATATATTTTACTATAATTTCTCAAATCTTGATAGACAAAACTTAAGATAAAATTCAGAGAAAGAATATATATATATGTGTATATATAAATATACCCACAAAAAAAAAATATATATACCCACAAAAAACAAAAAACTCTTCCCCCCAACCTTTTTTTTTTTTTTTTTTTTTTTAAGACAGGGTCTTACTCTGCCTCCCAGGCTGGAATGCAGTAGTGTGATCACAGCTCACAGCAGCCTCGATCTCCTGATCTCAAGTGATCCTCCCACTTCAGCCTCCCAAGTACCTGGGATTATAGGCATGCACCACCACACCCACCTAATTAAAACTGTTTTGTGAAGATGGTGGTCTCACCATGTTGCCCATTCTGGTCTTGAAATCCTGGGGTTAAACAATCCTGTGTCCCCCATTGCCTTAGCCTCCCAAAGAGCTGGGATTAAAGATGTGAGCTACTATGCCTGGCCATTTCCCCATTTTAAGTAAGATAACCTCCCATTTTTCAAAAAAGCCTGTGTACATCATTTTCATTCACTGAATTACACTTTCTCAATGATGTAATTTTAGGGTAAATATTTAGTCTTCATTTTTTTTTTTCCTTATATTGGAAATGACTAATGAGACCATGATATCTGTGTTTCTCCAAGCTTGGGTCTAGTAGTTAATGCACCATAGAACCCTTAAATGTACTAGCAAAGTTTACTATTGAACAGAGGTTTTCTAAATCCTATTTTTGTAAATAGAAGATTCATTTTTGCAAGTTATTACTCAGTAATTCCATTCTAAAGTTTGTGTTTGCCTGAAATGTAGCACACTTACATGTGATACAATGAATGGTCTAACCTTTATTTGCAAAGTGGAGACAACAGCACCCACTCCATCTACTTCACGATTCTGTACAGACAATAAAATAAACTGTGCATATTTCAGTGTTGTGGAGACTATGGAGAATCTTACAAATGTAAGAAATTGCTATGATGCATAGGGAACTTCTGCCAACCGGTCAGCAGATAGACGTCTTTGAAGTAATGAGTTTATATGGAAATAGACCCAGATAAATCAAGGTAGAATGCCCTATGTCAAAGATTTTCATGATTTAGCAGTTAGGAACCACCATCATCGTTGAAACTTTCAGATGGCCTCAGTGTGGAACTCCAGTATATATGCATGTAATACATCTGTGACAGAACAAATGCCAGGTGTTCTTTGTCCAAGTCTGATGTAAACTGCTGTCACCTGGTTCAGACCCAGAGTCTCCAAGTCCACACCTAAAAATTTCTGGCAAGAGTGTATGCTTTCATATTATCCCTGAGTGAGAGCCTACAAACTGCAAAACTGAATGGAAAAATTCCTTATTCTCAAAAAAGGGACAGGAAGGAACACAGGAGATACTAAAAATTACAAAATGTGCACTGCCCATTTCTCTATTGAAATATGTCTTGTACCTTGAGACACCTGAAGCCAGCTTTATTTTCTCCACATGGGCCTTAACAATATCCCTTATCTGCAGATGTCACTGTTCTACTCCAAGGCTCAGTCCCCCATGGCCTTGTTCTCAATGTTGTCCTGAATTTAGGGAAGACCCCTTCAGCTCCTGAGTTCATGAATGAAACATCTTCTCTGTGAAGGCCACAATTAATTAATTTTCTCCTAAACCTCAACAAGCCAGCACCTTCTGATTATTCTGAGCTGAGGTATTTTTGAAAGTTTAAGGGCCATTTTCTTATAGTTTGCATTTTTCTTTCCTATTAATTGCCTATTTCACAAAATGTAATGAACACGTCACCAGCCCCTTAAACAGGCAAGACCAATCTCATGTTAATTCTGCCATCTGCGTGTAGGTGCATATTCCACATGGAAGAGGGGGAAAAACAATGGAAGTAGAAGCTAAAACTTAGTCTATCTAAAACCAAATTCATTTCTTTAAAACACAAACTTATTCTTATATTCTCTTTCTCTATTAAAGGCGGAGCCAGGATGACTGTCTTGGTCTCCTCTCCTATCCTCTTTTCTCCCCTCTTCCTTCTCTCTTTTCCTTCCTTCCTTCTCTCCCTCCTACTTTTCCTTTCATCTATCCATCCACCCAACAATTATTTATTGAGTACCTATTACCTATTAAGCACCAATGCTAGGCTCTAAGGATATAGAAATAAAGAAGACCAAAGTACATAGGTATGATATAGTGATTGGAGAAAAGGGGTGGCTTATATAGGGTACTCAGGGAAGGTTTCTTTAAGGAGGTAGCATTTGAGAAGAGATCTGAATGAAATGAGGGACTGAGTTGTTAGAAAACTGGAGAAATAATGTTTCTCTGCTTTAGAGGTATGCCAAGTTTAAAATTTTTATTTACTTACTGTGAAAGATAATATATACATCAAGATATGCACAAAACAATACAATTTTTCTGCTCTTGGTTAACTCTATCTTTCAAGAGAGCTCACTGCTCACCCCTCAGGTTTTATGTTATTAAAAAAAAAACAATAACTGTGCCTGACAATTCAATAAAAATCTTTATTTTATGCAGTATCTTACTGTTTTGCAGTTGAAAGATCTCCCAAGTATCTTTTGGAACTGGAAGTCTTGCTGGAATGATTTTTAATATTATTAATCAGAGTACGTCACTCCCCCCTAATCAGAACCCACCAATGGCTTCCCATAACCTGCAGAATAAAATTACCGTGACCTTTGAGGCCCTATGTGACCTGGTCATCTCCTCTCTCTCCAAACTTGTTTCTTTCCGCTCACCGCCTTTTTTATTCCATTAGTATTCTGGTCCTCATGCTCAGTCATTCTAGCCTCAGGGCCTTTATATTTATTTTTCACTCTGTAAAATTCAGCTCTTTAGAGAAACTAGCCACGCTTTAAGTGATCAACAGTCACATGTGGCTTGTGGATACTACATTAATGCAGATACAGAACATTTCCACCATCAAATAAAGATCTATTTGAACTAGGATAGGTAGTTTATAGAAAACAGGAGAAAAAAATGGCTCTTAAGTTTTCTTTCTGAGCAACTGCATGAAAGGCAATGCCATTTTCTAGGAGACAGGAAAAACAGGGGAAACAGTAAGTTTGGAAGGAAAATACACTTCAATTTTGCAGCAAGAGAAATGTTGAGAAGAAGTTTGGAAGAAAAATGTAGTTCAATTTTGCACCAGGAGAAATGCTGAGTAGGCAGAGCTCAGGAAAAAGTTGGAATTAGAGATACAAATTTGAAATACATAACTAAATAGATAGTATTTTTTAAGTCATAGAATTAGATCTGATTGCAAACGGTACAACCCCTTTGGAAGGCCTTTCGACAATGACTATCAAAATTACAGTCATTGATACTTTGACTCACTTCAGGAAATTTATCCAACATATATGAAATAATATATGTACAAGGTTATTCATTGCAGCATTGCTCATAACAACAAAGGACTGAAAACACCATGTATGAGTAACTGGCTAAATAAATTATAGTACATCCACATACGGAATAGAGATGTACACAGAATAAGGAAGTTCTCCATATACCAAATTGAAAAGATTTCTAGGATAACTGTTAAATGAGAAGAGCAAAATTAAGGAGGCAGACCAGCGTTTATAGGATGTTACCTTTGAGGCAAGAAAGGGAATAATAAGAATAAACATTTGGATTTGCTCGTATGTCTGTAAAAACTATGAGGAGAATACACAAGAAGCTAATAGTAGTGGTTATGGTTAGGAAGCAAGGTGGAAAGGGGTGAAATGTAGTAAATGGTACAAGAGTAGAAGCAAGACTTCCCCATGTATATCTTCTTATGTTATTTTGATTTTTGAACCATATTAATACGTTATGTAGCTAAAACAATTCTGCTAAAATTTATAAAGGAAAAAGTAATCAGCTACATTAAATGTTGCTGAAGGGATCAATAAGATAAAGACTAAAATTAAGCACTGGACTTGGCAAGATGTGAGTGACTTTAACCAGAGCGGTTTCAAAGCACAGAGATAGAAAAGCCTGTTTGGAGTAGACTGAAGGAACTAGAGATGAGGAGTACAGACAACTTTTTCAGTAGAGGGGCAGAGAAACAGGGAAGTAGATCAAGGGATTCGTGGAGTCTAGCAGGGTTTTTTTTTTTTTTTTTAAAAGATGGGCTATATTATATTTGTAACCTAACTGAAGTGGTCAGGTACAGAATAAGACACTGATGCAAGAAGCAGAGAGGTAAAATCAGGATCAAAGCCCTGAGTAGACCACAGAGATGGATCTAATACACAAATTGATGTGTGAGTCCTTAGATAAAAGTAGGGACAGTTCATTTGTGAAAACAAAATGTAAGGTAGAATACGAAGTTACAAATCACGTTGCCTTTCCCTCAACAAATACATACATACACTAACTTAACTGGCTTTCCACCACACATGATTTAATGCCAAAATTGTTACAATGGTCCATAAGATCCTTTACATCCCAGGCAGTGCCTACGTTCTCTGACTTGTATAACATCACTGTCCCCTTGCTCACTCCTTTCCAGTTACATGGCCTTTTTTCGATTCTTTAAACACGACAAGTTATTACTTGCTTCAAGGACTTCACACATGTTGCCTGGAATTCTTCTCCCTTACTGTTGTCTCCTTATTATCTCTTTACAGATCTAATATCATTGTATTTATAGTACCCTGTTCTTTTCCTCCGATGCATTTACCATGATTTTTATGTATATTATTTGTGGGTTCACTTTGTAGTATCTCCAGAAAGTTAGAAACTGTGTCTATTATATCCAGTGTCTATTATTTCCATTGCTTGGCACACTGGGTGCTCAATAAATATTTTTTTAAATTGTAGTAGAAAACATCTAACATTAAATTTACTAATTTAACCACTGTTAAGCATACAGTTCAGTACTCAATAAATATTTTTTGAATTTGAGTAAGTGGAATGAGCAATCCAACCAGCTGCCCCAAAGCTAGAAACTTCTGAATCATCCTTGACTTTTATTCTTCTTTTTTCCTCCCTCAGACCCTATTCTGTAGTCTTCTCTCTTCTAACTAAACAATTTTGTTTACTCTTTCTTCACTGCATTGCTCAATGGCTCAGAACCTCATGATTTCTGGCCTGGGATATTATAAAAGTTACCTATCTATATCCTTGTCTTCATTTTCTTCAGTTTCTATCTATCACATACTGTCTTCAAAGTTTTCATTCTATTGAAATCTGATCATGTGTTTTTCCTTTATCAAATGGTATCCAGTGGTATACAAGGTTGATCCTGGAAACCAACAGAGTGAGCTCCAGTTCTGTTTTACGACTGTGGACCCAAGATCTATCAAAGGAAGTCACTGGGGCCCCAGGTTAAAATGCCAAAAGTATTAGTAACAGCAGAAGCTGAAGACAGGGAAGGCAATAGAAATAAGGCAAAGAAGATAGGAATGTTAAGACAAGCTCCTCTGGAAGTGCTATGCATTATTATAGGAGGGCTCTGTTGCTCAGGATATTCTCTGCTTCTGCAGTGATGATGATGATGATGATGATGATGATGACAATGATGATAGAATTTACATACAGTAAAATGCATCCATTCAGTGTGCAGTTCTGCAAGTTTTGACAAATGCATACACTTGTATAACCTCCACCACACTGGATATAGCACTATTCTTTTACTTCCCAAAACTCCTCTGTACACCTCCCTATCCCTGGGCAACCACTAGTTATCTGTTCCTGTAATTCTGCCTTTTCTGGAATGCCATGTAAGTAGAATGATACCAAATGTAGCCTTCTGAATAATGCATTTGAGATTCATCCATACAGTTTTCAAATACATAGCTGTATCAGCTACTGCAGCCCTGCCTGCCTGCCTGCTGGCCTGCAGCATTCTCTCTCCCTCTCTCTCTTTCTCTCTTCCTCTCTTTCTGTTTTTGCTAGGGTCTTGCTGTCAGCCAGACTACAGTGCAGTGGGGCAATCATAGCTTACTGTAACCTCTAACTCCTGGGCTCAAGCAATCCTCCCACCTTAACCTTCTGGGTAGCTAGGACCACAGGCACCATGCCCACCATGCCCAGCTAATTTATTACAATCTTTTAATAGTGCCATTCAGTACCTGGTTTCAATAGAATGCTACTATTCCTACTGTCTACACAATAAAGTCCAAATTTCTTAGCAATCATATATAAAATATTCACAACTTGATTCCATTTTTATGTCCAGGTACTCCACTCACCTACTGCACCCACAATCACACTAGTAGTGCTCATAGTCTCTTGAACTGGGCACTTTCATACGTCAATGCATTTGCCCATCTGTCCCTGTTGAAATGCCCTTCCCCTTCTTTCTTTGCTCATGTAGTGAACTCCAATTATCCTTTGATCACTCAGATCAATTGTCATCTCTGCTGCCCCACTCACTACACACACACACACACTCACTCTCTCTCTCTCTCACTCTCTTCCTATTCCTATTTCTAACCTCTAATGAGGAGTGCATTCAGAAGAGGTAGCAGAGGTGTAAGTAATGCTCATTAATGCTCTTATGGCACACTAGCTTCTCTCTATTATAGCCCTAATTATAATGTACCATACTTTTTGTTTATGTGCCTACCATATTGGGTAGTTTTTGGGCTTGTTAAAGACAAAGGGTTTGTCTTAGTCATGTCCCTCCCAACTCCTAGTTTGCAGGACAGTTCCTTACACATAGTAGGGGCTACATAAATATTGAATGCATGAAGTAGCACATGAGGTCAGGCATGTCTCAGATGTCTTTGCGTTGTTTTTTATTTTTTTTTGAGATGGAGTCTTGCTCTGTCACCCAGGCTGGAGTGCAGCGGCACAATTTTGGCTCACTGCAACTTCTGTCTCCCATGTTCAAGTGATTCTCCTGTCTCAGTCTCCCTACTAGCTGGGATTATAGGCGTGCACTATCACACCCAGCTAATTTTTTGTATTTGTAGTGGAGACAGGCCTTCACCATGTTGGCCAGGCTGGTCTCGAACTCCTGAGCTCAAGTGATCTGCCTGTCTTGGCCTTCCAAGGAGCTGGGGTTATAGGCGTGAGTCACCATGCCCGGCCTTAACACATCTTAAGTGTTTAGTGGACACTGCCTCGCCGCCTATCCCCACCTCCAAACCTGAAAACCACATTTCTTGGATGAGGAAAACTTATATAGTGATCAATATTTTTCTGCTTCATTCATTTTTGAATTAGTTTATTTCTCACCTAAACAAAATCAGTTAACATTATCATTAATAAACATTTCTTAGGAATATATTTCCCCTTGTCTTCGCAAATTCTAAAGTAATCTCATTTTAGTAAGATAAATAAATTATTTTTACTTGATGTTCAAAGCAGTGTTAAGAGCAGTAATGAGCACTACTGAACTGGTGTAGCATTCCACCTGACTGGTGTTACTAACCCACTGCCAAATGAGATTAACTCTTGAAGAGATTTCAGATTCTACTCTACAGCACTTTAACATCTCACACCCTTTAAAAAAAAACCTTATGAGAACGTTCGCGCATGAGAGTATTTTTTATAATAAAAATACTCAGGTTACTAATGATATATGATAGAAAGTTTACTTATGATACAAAGAAAATGTTGTTTTGAACTATATAATATGTATGCATACTCAACTTTTTAAAAAGCATTTGGCAAGCCATATATTGTTCATTTATCTTTGCCTTCTTCTTGACATTTTAGGAATTAGGGTAACACTACTTGGATGTCTCCTTCAGAGTAAGTAAAAGCTTAATTTCAAATTCAGAAAAAAATAATATTTCTTTTGAAAAATATCTTTTGAAAATGTTCATTAATATCTTTTTATTGCTAATGTTTATCAAAGCGAAGGCTGTTGCTCATAGAAATAATGAAGTACACATATGTTTGAGTTCATATTTTTGAAATTAAAAAGAATACTAGTAATCACTTTGGTTATGTGTACTCTGAAGTCTCATGCTTCAAATATAATTAATATGGAACTGATAATGGTTTGGATGTGATATATTAAATTGTATTAAGTAAATATTTTGGAGTAATTTTTTCTTTCCAAAAAATTAGAGGAGCTCTATTGGAAACACTATTGAGGGTGGGAGGGAGCAAATAAATAATTTTTATACTAAAATATTTTTAGTCAATTATAAATTTGTGAGAATAGCATGGGCTGCAATGAGGATAACATCTGCTGTATAAGGTAAAGTTTTGTTACGTAAAATTAAAAGTATTAGCAAGTTTTAAAGAAATATATAATAAGAATAACACATGATCAATTTTTTCACATCTGTATGAAAATCATAAGTGCACATTACATATATATTTAGTTCAATAAAGTCAAGCCAAATGACAACCTCTACTTAATAACTGAAGCTGTGAATACATTAAAGAATAAATTGTTTTTCGATTAAAATAAAAAAGAAAACCTGTTATTTATGCTAATCAATTAGATGAACCTTTTCTGTTTTGCTTCCTTGTGAAGATTTACCACAGAAGTTATATGTGAATGGTCTTCACAAAAAACTAAAAACCAAAAAATACCCACCTAGCTACAGTATAATCTAAAAAGGCATTTAAGAAGAGTTACACAGAAAAACACTAAACAATTTCATTTCAATAACGCGTGGTGGTGGTGGAAAAATAGCTTCAGTATCTTTATCCAAATGGTTATGTCACACTATTAATCTCTAAGAATTTGGAAATTGTGATGTAAATGCAGATAAACAATTATGATGTAAATGCGGATAAAAAATTCTCTTGAATTCACAAGGCATTTTAGGTATAAGAATGGTCCCAAACTGGAATTTAGCACTAGAAACATATTTTACTATACAGTAATACTACAAAACTTACCAGTTAAAGTCACATACTTTATAAGTTTACATTCCCAAAGAATGATTAATTTAGTCACAATGTATTTTCAATTATTGGCTTTGCTTTTCAATAAGATCATTATGAGAGAGGTTTATCCAGCTTTAAAAGTCTTCTTTCTGCAGCACTCTGCTGAATGCTAATTATTGGAAGCTTAAAAAAAAAATTAAAAGTTTCCTAGGTCATAAACTTAAAACCTAGTGAAATGGCCTCGCTATATGCAAGTCTGTGAAGAGGATGCTAACACACCTTTAATGATAATAGCGCTAATGGAGCCAACATGTAATATATATATTAATCCTTAGATTACAACTCTTAATCTAGGTATTGAAGCGTTTACATGTCCCACAGTAGTCTGACTCTCTGTATATAAGCCAGTTAAAGAATATCTATTAACAATAAACGTATGTCCAAAACTCTTGCTTAAATGTCATGGATACAGACAGTAAAAGGAATATCAAGGTATTTTACAATATCCAGTTGCTCCATTAACTCAATTGTGCTATGATTGTTTTTGAGACTCTTCTCCAAGTTCAAACATGAAAGGCTTGCTCTTCAAGCCTTTCAAGTTGGGACTTATATCAAAAAACAGTGCCAAGCAAAAAGTTTAAGTAAAACATAAAGCCCTCATAGAAATGATTACAGGAGTTCAAGTTGACTGTAATATCTTCTTTGTCAACATGTCAAGTAGTAAAACTAAAACTTTTCAGTGAATTTACAGTTTATATTCTGTTATAATTTTTTCTAGAGTCATAGATTACTTGAAATATATATTAATTTTAAATATAGAGACTTTTTTTTTTTTTTTTTTTTTTTTTTGTCGCCCAGGCTGGAGTGTAATGGCGTGATCTCAGCTCAGTGCAACCTCTGCCTCCCGGGTCAAGTGATTCTCCTGCCTCAGCCTCCCGAGTAGCTGGGATTACAGGCACACGCCTCCATGCCCAGCTAATTTTTGTATTTTTAGTAAAGACGGGGTTTCACCATATTGGCCAGGCTGGTCTCAGACTCCCGATCTCGTGATCTACCCGCCTCGGCCTCCCAAAGTGCTGGATTACAGGCGTGAGCCGCCGTGCCCAGCCCAGGCTTCTTATAGTTACTGTTTTGTTATTGACTTATAGATTAATTGCACTATAGGCAGACAACATAAATTCAACCTCTGAAATTTGTTGAAAACATGTTTAGTTTGACTTCCTCTCTTCCTATTTGGATGCTCCTTATTTCTTTCTCTTGCCTGACTGCCCTGACTAGGACTTCAAATACTATGTGAGAGACAGGAAGTCATACTATCCCTGTATGCAGACGACATAATCCAATATCTAGAGAATACCCCAGTCTTGGCCCAAAAGTTTCTTTAGCTAATAAATAACTTCAGCTAAATCTCATTTTTTGTATCTCATTGATACAAAATCAATGTGCAAAAATCACTAGCATTCCTACACACCAAAAACAGTCGAGCTGACAGCCAAATCAAGAACGAATTCCCATTCACAATCACTACAAAAAGAATAAAATACCTAAAAATAAGCTAACTAGGGAAGTGAAAGATATCTACAAGGAGAACTACAAAACATTGCTCAAAGAAATCAGAGATGATACAAACAAATGGAAAAACATTCCATGCTCATGGGTTGGAAGAATCAATATTGTTAAAATGGCCATATTGCCCAAAGCAATTTATAGATAAAATGCTGTTCCCATCAAACTACCAATGACATTCTTCACAGAACTAGAAAAAACTATTTTAAAATTCATATGGGGCTGGGCGTGGTGGCTCATGCTTGTAATCCCAGCACTTTGGGAGGCCGAGGTGGGCAGATCACAAGGTCTGGAGATCGAGACCCAGTCTCTACTAAAAATACAAAAATTAGCTGGGTGTGGTGGCATGTGCCTGTAGTCCCAGCTACTCGGAAGGCTGAGGCAGAAGAATCACTTGAACCCAGAGGTGGAGGTTGCAGTGGGCCAAAACTGTGCCACTGCATTCCAGCCTGGGTGACACAGCGAGACTCTATCTCAAATAAAAAAAAATTTCATATGGAATCAAAAAAGAGCCTATCCTGAATAGCCAAGGCAATCCTAAGCAAAAAGAACAAAGCTAGAGGCATCGTACTACCCAACTTCAAACTATACTACAGGGCTACAGTAACCAAAACAGCATGGTACTGGTACAAAAATGGACACAAAAAAACAGACAAAATAGACACAGAATAGGTACAAAAACAAGTACAAAAATAGACCAATGGAACAAAAATAGAGGACCCAGAAATGAGGCCACATCCTTAACAACTATCTGATCTTTGACAAAGCTGACAAAAATAAGCAATGGAAAAAGGATTCCCTATTCAATAAATGGTGCTGTGATAACTGGCTAGCGATATGCAGAAAATGGAAACTAGATCCCTTCTTTATACCATATAAAAATTAACTTGAGATAGATTAAAGACTTAAATGTAAAACCCAAAACTACAAAAGCCCTGGAAAAGAACCTAGGCAATACCATTCAGGACATAGGCATGGGCCAAGATTTCAAGATGAAGACACCAAAAGTAATTGCAACAAAAGCAAACATTGACAAATGGGATTTAAACTGAAGAGCTTCTGCACAGCAAAAGAAACCATCAATAGAGTAAACAGACAACTTACAGAATGGGAGAAAATTTTTGCAAACTATACATCTGACAAAGGTCTAATATCCAGCATCTATAAGGAATTTAAACAAATTTACAAAAAAAAAAAACAACACAAAAACACCAAACAACCCCATTAAAAAGTGGGGAAAGCACCTACTAACTAGGGAGGCTGAGGCAGGAGAATTGCTTGAACCCGGGAGGCAGAGGTTGCAGTGAGCTGAGATTGCCCCACTGCACTCCAGCTGGGGCAACAGAGTGAGACTCTGCCTCAAAAAAAAAAAAAAAAAGAGGCACTTATTGCCAAAATTTATGATGACACTCTTCGGTTTAAGTGCCAAGTTTGTACTTGCATGCCTCCAGGAGTTAGCAGCTCCTTAAATTTTGCACCACAATTGCCTCTCTTGCCTCACCACAGTCCTAATTCCACTGTGCATTTTTTGTTTGTTTTCCCTAAAGTGAAGTTTATCACTACAGACAGTTTGGAAGACTTCTGTCATAGTTTGTGTGAATCTATTCAAATACTCCAGATATAATCCCCTTCCTTTTTCATGTACTAAAGGTGAGCTAACCAGTGCTTCCTTCACATTTATCATCAGTAATATACCCTAAAGTAGCCCTGCCAATATACAGCAATAGCACTCCATTTGCCATTTGTTACTAACTGCTTAGTCTTTATAAAGCATTTGGCAAATAAGCCAAATTTGTGAGCCATTCTTTATTGTTAAAGTATACAAATAAGTCATTTACTTTATTCAGGTTGTTTTCCCATGTGGAGGCATTTTTGTCTTCATAAAGAAAAATGGTAATTCAATTCTCAGAAAACTGTGATAGGCACTTTAAATCAGTTACTTCAGGATATTCTGATATAAATGAGCAAACTTTCTAAATCAAACTTTACAAATTTTGTTTTAAAAGGCAAGCATTCTAATCAGGGTTAAAAAGAAAAATTTAGCATTTTTATCTTTCCCATTGAACACAGTGAGAAAAATCAAGAGGCAAACTTTTAGGGGTATTCTTGATGCTAGCGTTACTGGTTCTTTCAGTTTGCAAAAGCCTGTAAGTGAGTTACTGCTGCTGCACATTTGTCTGTCAGATTTGCCCCATCTGTGCACCATGGCTGGGACTAGTGTGAGTCAAGGGGATTCACAGAGTGCAAGATTTCAGGAGCCATTCACTTTTAGGGTGGTGCAGATGCAGAGCTCACACTTGTTCCAACCTAAGAGAATGTGCCTCCTTAAATTTTGTGCCTTATAAATTTCTCTTGCCTCACCCTAGTCCAGGCCATGAAGTGCACACATCCAAGTATGTTTTAGAAATGATACCATATGTGCTAAGGGAGGGAAAAAAGGAATGTTTCTCAACTTCTTCACCAGTAATTCTATGTTCTGAAAATTAACATGTCTTTTCAGACATCATAATATAAATGTAGAGCAATGACCTTGAAGAAAAAAACTATTCAACTTCAACAGCCTGGGTTTTTTTGTGTGTGTTTTTGCATTGTAATGTACCTAAACTTCTTTACGGTCAATTGTAAAATATTCTGATTTTCCCTCAAAATTTGCTATCATCTATCTAGCTAGCTAGCTAGGTATCAATCAATCAATTATTTGATGGGATCTTGCTGTGTCGCTAAGGCCAGAGTGCAGTGGCTCACCACAACCTCCGCTCCTGGGCTCAAGCAATCCTCCCACCTTAGTCTCCTGAGTAGCTGGGACTACAGGTGTGTGGCACCCAGACTGGCTATTTTTCTTTCTTTTTTTTTTTTTGCAGAGACCTATCTCACTATATTGCCCAGGCTGATCTTGAACTCCTGGGCTCAAGCGATCCTCCCACCTCAGCCTCTTAAAGTGCTGGGATCACAGGAATGAGCCACCATGCTTGGCTTAATTGGTTTAAATGTTACTTTAAAAAGACTCTTGCAAGTAATTAGGTTTTCTCATAAGAGAGACACCAAGATTTAGGCTCATTTCCATTTCCATTCACATTTTAAATAAGTATTAGGGCACAGCCTGCTAACTGACCCCTAATATCCATTCTACCCTTCTTTAGTAATAGAACTCTTGATTTTCAGCTGTAACACAACCGCCTAGAAAAATGATTCATTTTCTAGCCTCCCTAAGTGGAGGTTGGCGTGGCTATTTTTGTCCATTCCTTTTTGTTGACTAGAATGGGGACAACGTTGGGCCATGAAGTATAAGCCTAGGCTGAAAATGGTAGAATAGTAATCTATTATAGATCTATTATAGATTACTATTATATTACCATAATAGGATCTCTCATGACTGTGAGACTACTGTATCAGCACTGGACCTTCAATATTTTTAAAGACAGAAATAAATTTATCTTTTAATCTAAGCTGACATGTGAGGCCTTCTATTGCCTACAGAAAATCCTAATTCCAACTAAAATTCCATTAACCAGAGACTCATTTTACTAAAAATATTTTTTAAATTAACAATTGTGATAGGGTCAACATACATATATTTTAAAAAGGTAGTTGAGTCAGTGTAATTTGTTCTTAGCCATTAGCTAAAGTCAGACACACTGAAGGAAGGGTAGCTTCGTACAGGGGAGGTAGGAAATTCCAGAAAATAAACTGTTTTGCCTAACTAAATCATCATTAAAAAGGTAAAAGCAGATTGGAGGTATTCCAGAGAGAGAAGCAGATACACTGAGGCTGATTCCCAGTTGTTCCTGAGGCCCAGCTTGTATTCTTTGCCTAGGGCTTGGCAAAATATCTTTATGTCTTTGTAACTTTATCCTTTCTGTTTAAGCAAGAAAATTCAAATACATGTCTTGTTTCTATTACTCATAACTGAAAAAAAAATACTAACCAATAGAACAGCTAATATATATAGGAGCATATCATTTATTCAGTAGTATTGAGGAACAGGGTATGACAGTAAGTAAAAAATTTACAGGTAAAGTAAGTTACCTTTTGTATTTCCTAGCTGTCATTGAAACTTGGCATTTTAAATTTTCTTTTAAAAACTGTGTGTTTATTATTTTACTAAATTACATTTGATTCTCATCCTTTTTATGATTTTCCTTGAAAGGTTTGACATTTTCAATTTACATATGATAGGAAATTAACACACGGATTGTGTGTTTACTGTTTTTCAGCAGGAATGGCCCTGAGACACCATTCTGCACAGTTTTACACAGACAGAAATTGAGGTAAAGAACTTTCTGGAAGGAAGCCACTATATAATGTGAAAAGCTGAAAAGGGTGCTTGCTTTGTGGTTTGAATTTGCTCCTGGGAGCAATCAGTAAGACTGCTGTGAGTTACTTTGAGTTTACCCTGAGCTTTCCACAGTTTCTGTGGTCTACTCAAGTCTGAAAACATCCAAGTGAAAACCCTCAGTCTTGCTTAGAACTTTCTAGAAAGAAGCAACAATATGAGTGAAGACTTCAGTTATTTAGCTGAGCCATAAGATACAGGATTTCCATTTTCAGAGAGGGAGCAAGTAGACAGTAGTATTGCTGTCAATCACTGGAGCTCTGCCAATCAAGATCTTTGAGGGGGCCCTTCTCCACTTGACCAGCCTCATTTCATCATGGAATGTACGGTGTGGCTCTTTTCTATGCAATCACAGAACTGTAAGCTTAATTTATTTTAATTTTTTATTGTCAGTAATTGGCTGTTTATATTATGATTTTTATGGAATTAGGTCATATAGTATTTAATAACATACTTTAGCAGATGTATGTGGGAACAATTTCATTTATGTTCCTAAATTTTTTCTAATAACTTAAATTGCATATTGTATTAAGTGCATGAATTTTATCTAGTAGCTTGCATATTTATTAATTTATATTCATAGTCAGTAAAAGGTGGTCAGCCATCATTGGAACTAACTTATCTTACTGGATGGTTGCATGTTTAATGTCAGTTTACTTCTCTAAACATTGATCTTTTTTCTTAAGCTGTTTTTTAAAAAATATTGTGGTTTTCTTATTTTGCAAACACGGAAATCAGTGGTCTGAAGTGTAGAGTTTATGTGGATTTATGATACTGAGGGGCTCATAGCTGCCTGTGGGGCAGTTTGAATTTTATTTTGCAACATAAGTATACATTTATTATCACTTTGTTTAAATTCTAGTCGGTGCTTTTTCATGAATTTTCTTAAAAATAAGTTTCAGGCGATAGGTGGAGAAATCAATCATCTGGCTGAGAAGTTGTCATTTTATGACAGTGAACACTTTGCCACCTCTGCAGTCAGTTGTCATTGAGTGCAGTTCAGCATTTTGATATACAAATAATTGTTGTGTAATTTTTTATTATTCAACTATAATTTGAGCCTGTTTTTTATCCAAAAGGTTTAATTAAATTATTTTGTCCTTTTCAATTTACAAATAATAAAACCAATTGGCCCAGATGCTGATCTTTTTAAGCATCAAAAACTCTTTAATAATTTTAACAGAAATGTTTTGATGTAAAACACATTTTCCTGCTTCCTTAAACAGAATACCGTATACTAAATGCAGTAAGAGCCTTTCATATCAAAATGTCAATTATTTTACCAAGCTTTGATGCTGCAAAGTCTTCAGGAACTACTGAGATATACAGGCATATTCCTGTGATGAGTAAGTCCTGTACTACTTTCCAACTCCATTCTTGGCTTCCATTTATCATTTTTTAATTATTGTCAGCATATCACTGATGATAATCTACTGCCTTATCTCACACATAATTGTGTAGTTGGTGATTTCCTTCCTTTTGGTTTGGCAATAGTCTACATTTTTTCAAATGAAATCTTAAATGAACTCAAATATATAAAATGAATGAGCATGGATTTGCACAGTAGAAATGGAAAAGGGGGTCCGGAGCCTTCCTGCCAAGCGTCCATACCTGGTCCCCAGTGCAGAACACTAAGCCACCTGATAAAACCCCACGGGGCCCACACAGTTTGATAACACTGGTCAAGCCTAAGAGTGACTTCCTCTGAGGGTAAATTTTAAGAAAACGTTATCTTGTACGTATCATATACAGAAGGCAACAAAAAACAGATAAGTGATCTCATTGTTCACCTCTATTAGCATAACAAACAAAAACAAAAGTACATGTATAAGGTTTGAAAATTCAAACAATATAGGAAGTTAAAACATGAAAAGAAATGCCTTCCTCAACGTTCTGCATAGCTCCATCTTACCAAGACCTTTCTTCTGAGATGTAACCACTATTACTTGTGATTCCTTTGGAAATGTATGTGACCATATGTCTATGTGCATAGGCGTATACATGTGAATAACATTTTTTATACACACAGAAGTGAATAACATTTTTAATACATACTATATTCTATTATGCACTTTTTTTACTTAATAATGTATCAGCAGTCTATTATTAATATTTTTTGTTATTAGGTGACAGTGCCTCACTCTGCCATACAGGCTGGAGTGCAGTGACACATCACGGCTCACTTCAGCTTCTACCTCCCAGGCTCAAGTGATCCTCCCACCTTAGCCTCCCAAGTAACTGGGAATACAGGCGTGAGCCATGATGCCCAGCTAATGTTTTTATTTTAACTTTTTGTAGAGACAGGGTCTCACTATATTACCCAAGCAGGTCTCTAATTCCTGGGCTCAAGCAATCCTCCTGCCTTGGCCTCCCAAACTGCTGGTATGACAGGCATGAGCCACTGTGCCTGGCCAGCAGTCTATTAATACTATTATTTTAAGAGATGGGATCTCAATCTCTGGGCTCAAGCAATCTTCCAGCCTCAATATGAGTAGCTGGGACTATAGACGGCTAGTCTTTTTTAGCATTAATTTTTCAGTTGGGTTTCACCAGGTATCTTATCCAAACTACCAGGTGTCTTATCCAAACTAACTTCCAGATCAGCAAGAGGTTACTGTGGATATGACTGTGTCTCTAATGTCTATGTCTGAGCATAATGAGACATTTTCCAAGAGAAGCATGGTGCTAAACTGCTCAGTCTTTCCCATAAACATCATTTATTCCACAATGTATCTGCAATGAAACATTACCTTCAAAATAATGTAAAAATAGCTATTCACATAGCTATCACATACTTTCAAGCTATAAGAAAACTTAATCACCATATAAGTTCTATGGAAAAACGTATTTAGAGTTCCAACTTGGAACCAGAAATACCTCTCTCTAGAGATAGCATGACACAGTGAGAAAAGCATGGGTTTTGCACACAATGAACCTGAATTTTAATCCTGGCAGTGTCACTACTTGCTTTATCATTTTTAGCAAATTACTTATCCAAGGTTCAGTTTCTCATAGGTAAAACAGAGATAATGGTATAGACAGTACATATACGTGTGTGTGTGTATATATGTGTGTGTGTATGTATAGTGTGTGTGCGTGTGTGTGTGTGTGTATCCTCAGTTGCTCTATGGATCAAGTGAGGTAACAAAATATTGCCCGGCATACAGTAGGCACTGTTAAGTTTGTTTCCTTTCTTTTTTCTTTTCTTTTTTTTTTTTTTTTTTTGAGATGGAGTTTCACTCTTGTTGCCCAGGCTGGAGTGCAATGGCGCCATCTCGGCTCACTGCAACCTCCGCCTACTAGGTTCAAGCGATTCTCCTGTCTCAGCCTCCTGAGTAGCTGGGATTACAGGCATGCGCCACCACACCTGGCTAATTTTGTATTTTTAGTAGAGACGAGGTTTCTCCATGTTGGTCAGGCTGGTCTCAAACTCCTGACCTCAGGTGATCTGCCCGCCTTGGCCTCCTAAAGTGCTGGGATTACAGGTGTGAGCCACCGCACCCGGCCCATTTCCTTTCCTCTACAGAGAAATTAGGAATTCTTAATTAGCTCCAAACTCCTGATGGAATAAAGAGGAATGGTATAGGAAGTAGGCAATGAGGGACTAGAGATTCAGAGAAACAAGTGATAGGTTTAGGTATTATTTATGGTCAGACTGGATAAGGGACCTAAAGTTTCTTGATTCTGGCTAGTGTCCCAGTCACTGTTTATTTTTGCTCTTATGGATATTGGAATTGGCCATCTCCTTTTGCCTTATATTTCTACCATCTGCTCCTTTCATTTAGCGTTTTTCCCTCTTTCTCTAGCACAACCCAGCAAGACAGAATTTAAGTCATTGGGGGAAAAAAAACAGGTGATATAAAAACAAACACTTGGAGATTGACTTATGGAATGGCTGAATGAGGAACTCAGTGAACAAACTCTCCCTCTAAAACAACAAAAATACAGGCAAACAAATAAAATGAACTATTTCAGAAGTCTGGCATTTAACAAAAGCCACAGAATGAAATGAAAACTTGTCTATTCAAAAGAAACTACTGAACTTCAATGTCCTTGAGAAAAATAGAAGCCCAGGTACCCGAGTAGAGTATGGTTCCAACATCATACAATTAATGAAAATGCTAGGTTCCAATCCTTTCTCTACTGGCAGGAGGTGGGGGACTTGTAATCTTTCCTTTATCCCTCTGAGATCAAGTTAATCTCATTTTTAACATTATTACCTATGAGAATTAAATAACCTAATATAGCGGTAACAACACACCCATGACTAGATAGGCAAAAGTTATTTACCTAAAAAAATCTGCTAAGACCAACACACAGAAGACACCATATTATTTACAATGGAATCGTTTAATAGCTTTAGGTTTTGTTCCAAAGGTGTTTTACCTTTCCATGTAGTCATCACATATTGAAATTTCTAAAAAAGAGTGACAAGCCAAAATTATACCTTGATATAAATCAAAGTGACAAAACTGAAATTCTTCAACAAAACATTTATCTGGACTGAGCCTTAATCTTTCCAGTTCATTTGTCAAAGGATGATTTAGATTTCTTCCTCTATATTAGTATAAAGCTGTCTCTCATGCCTAGCTGCTTTAGAGTTTCCTTTCCTTCCTTTTTCCTTCCCCTTCCCCTTCTCCTTCCCCTTCCTTTCCTTCTTTTTTTTTTTTTTTTGTCTGTTTTTCCTTTCCAACTTGTATTACAGGTTCAGGACGTACATGTGCAGGTTTGTTACATGAGTAAATTGCATGTCATGGGGGATTGGTGTATAGATTATTTCATCACCCAAGTAAAAAACACAGTATCCAGTAGGTAGATTTTTGATCCTCACCCTCCTCCCACCCTCCACCCACAAGTAGGCCCCAGTGTCTATTGTTCCCTTCTTTGTGTCCATGTGTACTTAATGTTTAGCTCCTACTTATAAGTGAGAACATGCAGTATTTGGTTTTCCGTTCCTGGGTTAACTTGTTTAGGATAATGGCCTCCAGCTCCATCCATATGCTGCAAAGAACATGATTTTGTTCTTTTTTATGGCTGCGTAGTATTCCATGGTGTATATATATACCACATTTTTATTATTTGGTCTACTGCTGATGGGCAATGTAGGTTGATCCAGTGTGTTTTCTATTGTGAATAGTGCTGTGATAAACATATGCATGTATGTGTCTTTACTGTAGAACAAGTTATATTCCTTTGGGTATATACCTAGTAATGGGATTGCTGGATGGAATGGTAGATCTGTTTTAAATTCTTTGGGAACAATCTCCAAACTGTTTTCCATAGTGGCTGAACTATTGTACATTCCCACCAGCAGTGTACAAGTATTCTCTTTTCTCTGCAACCTCACCAGCAACTGTTATTTTTTGATTTTTTAATGATAGCCATTCTGCCTGGTATGAGACAGTATCTCATTGTGGTTTTGATGTGCATCTCTAAAAAGATTACTGATGTTGAGCATTTTTTCTCATATACTCGATGGCCACATGTATGTATTCTTTTGAGAAGTGTCTTTTCATGTTCTTTGCTCATTTTTTAATGGGGTTGGTTGGTTGTTTTTTGCTTGTTAATTTAAGTTACTTATGGATTTTGGATATTAGACCTTTCTCAGATATGTAGTTGGAAAATATTTTCTCCAATTCTGTAGATTGTCTGTTTACTGTGGCAAGAGTTTTTGTTTTTTGTTTTTTTCTTTTTTGCTGTGCAGAAGCTCTTCATTTGATTAGGTCTCATTTATCAATTTTCTTTCTTTTTTTTTTTTCACAATTGCTACTGGAGTTTTTGTCATGAAATCTTCATCAGGGCCAATATCACATAATGGTATTTCCTAGGCTTTCTTCTAGGGTTATAATTTTACAGTTTTAGGTTTTACATTTAAGTCTTTAATGCACCTTGAGTTAATTTTTGTATGTGGTGAAAGGAAGGGGTCCAATTTCAATCTTCTGTACATGGCTATCCAGTTAACCTGGCACCACTTGTTGAAGCTTGTTTTTGTCAACTTTCTCAAAGATCAGATGGTCGTAGTTGTGTGGCTTTATTTCTGAGTTCTCTAAACTGTTCCATTGGTCTGTGTGTCTACCAGTACCATGCTGTTTTGATTACTGTACCCTTCTAGTATAGTCTAAAGTCAGATAGTGTGATGCCTCAAGCTTTGTTCTTTTTGCTTAGGATTGCATTGGCTATCCAGGCTATTTGTTGCTGCTGTTGTTGTTCCATATGAATTATGGAATAGTTTTTTTTTTCTAATTTTGTGAAAAATGCATTGGTAATTTTGATAGAAATAGCATTGAATCTGCAAATTGCTTTAGGCAATAAGGCCATTTTAATATTGATTTTTCTGATCCATGAGCATATAATGTTTTTCTACCTGTTTGTGTCATCTCTGATTTCTTTCAACAGTGTTTTGTAATTCTCATTATAGAGATCTTTCTCCTCCCAGTTAGCTGTATTCATAGGCTCTCTCTCCTCTCTCTCTCTCTCTCTGTGTGTGTGTGTGTGTGTGTATGTGTGTGTTATTGTGAATAGGACTGTGTTCTTAATTTGGCTTTCAGCTTGAATGTTATATAGACTTGTAGGTGTATAGAAATGTTACTGATTTTTGTACAGTAATTTCGTATCCTGAAACCTTACTGAAGTTGTTTATTGGATCTAGGAGCTTTGGGGCAGAAACTATGAGGTTTTCTCAATATAAGATCATAACATTTAGGAAAAGTGATTGACTTCTCTTCCTATTTGGATTGTTTCTATTTCTTTCTCTTGTGTGAATGCTCTGGCTAGGACTTCCAGTACTATGTTGAATAGGAGTGGTGACAGTGGGCATCCTTGTTTTGTTCTGGTCCTCAAGGGGAATACATTCAGCTTTTGCCCATTCAGTATGGTGTTAACTGCAGAACTGTCATAGATGGCTCTTATTATTTTGAGGTATGTTCCTTTAATACCTAGTTTGTTAAGGGTTTTTAACATGAAGGGATGTTAAATTTTATTGATAGCTTTTTCTGCATCTACTCAGATAAACATGTAGTTTTTTGGTTTTTTTTGAGACAGTCTCACTCTGTCACCCAGGCTGGAGTGCAGTGGCACAGTCTTGGGTGACTGAAACCTCCACCTTCTGGGTTCAAGCGATTCTCTTGCCTCAGCCTCCCAAGTAGCTGGGACTACAGGCGCCCACCACCACACCTGGCTAATTTTTGCATTTTTAGTAGAGACGGTGAAATTTCAATTTCACCATTTTGGCCAGGCTGGTCTCGAACTCCTGACCTTAGGTGATCCACCCGCCTCAGCCTCCCAAAGTGCTAGGATTACAGGTATGAGCCACTGTGCCCAGCCATAAACATGTAGTTTTTGTCTTTAGTTCTGTTTATGTGATGGATCACATTTACTGATTTACATATTTTGAACCAACCTTACATCCCAGGAATGAAACCTCCTTGATCATGGTGGGTTAGCATTTTGATGTGCTGCTGGGTTTAGTTTTCTAGTATTTTGTTAAAGATTTTTGCATCTACATTCATCAGAGGATATTGACCTGAAGTTTTCCTTTTTTGTTGTGTCTTTGCCAAGTTTTGGTATCAGAAGGATGCTGGTCTCACAGAATGAGTTAGAGAGGAGTCCCTCATCTTATTTTTTTTGGAAAGTTTCAGTAGGATTGGTTATCAGCTCTTCTTTATATGTCTGGTAGAATTCAGCCATGAATCTGTCCAGTCCAAGGCTTTTTCTGTTTGGTAGGCTTTTTATTACTGATTTGATTTCAGACCTTATTATTGGTCTGTTCAGGGTTTCAATTTCTTCCTGGTTCAGTCTTGGGAGGTTGTGTGTTTCCAGTAATTTACTCATATCTTGTAGGTTTTCCAGTTTCTGTGCATAGAGGGATTTGTAATAGTTTCTGAATGTTTTTCCTATTTCTGTGGGGTTGGTGGTAATGTCTCCTTTGTCATTTCTGGTATTTATTTGAATCTTCTCTTTTTTCTTTATTAGCCTAATGAGCAGTCTGTCAATCTTATTTATTCTTTAAAAAAACCAACTTTTGGGTTCATTGATCTTTTTGTACTGTTTTTCAAGCCTCAGTTTCATAGACTTCAGCTCTGATTTTGGCTGTCATCTTCTGCTAGCTTTGGGTTGGTTGTTCTTGATTCCCTAGTTCCTCTAGGTGTGGTATAAGGTTGTTAATTTGAGCTCTTTCTAACTTTTTAATGTGGGCACTTGGTGTTACAAGCTGTCCTCTTAATACTGCTTTAGCTGTGTCCCAGAGATTCTGGTATGCTGTATTTTTGTTTTCATTTGTTTCAAAGAATTTCTTGATTTCTGCCTTATTCGTTTACCCAAAAGTCATTTAGGAGCAGGTTAATTTCCAACATGGTTTTGAGAGATGGTCTTAGTATTGATTTCTGTTTTTATTGTGCTGTGGTCTGAAGGTATAGTTAGTATGATTTCAGTTATATTGAATTTGTTGAGAATTGTGTTATGACTGAGCATGTGGTTGATTTTGGAGTATGTACCATGTGCAGATGAAAATAGTGTACATTCTGTTGTTGGTCAGAGTGTTCTGTAGATGTCTGTTAGGTCCACTTAGTCAAGTGACAAGTTTAGGTTCTGAATATCTTCATTAGTTTTCTGCCTGGACGGTCTGTCTAATATTGTCAGTGGGGTGTTGAAGGCTCCAATTATTATTGCGTAGTTATCTCTCTGTAGGTCCCTAAGAACTTGTTTTATGAATCTGGGTGCTCCAGTGTTGGGTGCATATTATTTAGGATAGCTAAGTCTTCTTATTGAATTGAACCCCTTACCATTATGTAATGCCCTTCTTTGTGTTTTCTGATCTTTGTTGGCTTAAAGTCTGTTTTGTCTAGCATTAGAAGAGCAACCCCTCCCCTTTTTTGTTTTCTGTTTGCTTGGTAGATTTTTCTCTATCCCTTTACTATGAGCCTATGGGTGTCAATGCACGTGAGATGGGTCTCTTGAAGACAGCATACAGTTGGGTCTTCTTTATCCAACCTGCTCTTCTGTGCCTTTTAAGTGGTGCACACAATGGCAGGTTGGATAATTTACATTCAAGGTTAATATTGTCATATGTGGATTCGGTTCTATCATTGTGTTGTTAAGCTAATTGTTATATAGATTTGATTGTGTAGATGCTTTACAGTGTCCATGGTTGATATGGTTTGTCTCCGTGTCTCCACCCAAATCTTATGTCGAATTGTAATGCCCAATGTTGGAGGAGGGACCTGGTGGGATGTGACTGGATCATGGGGCAGGTTTCCCCACCTTGCTGTTCTTATGATACTGAGTGAGTTCTCATGAGATCTGGTTGTTTGAATGTGTGTATTCCTTCTGCTCCCACCATGTAAGATGTGCTGGCTTCCCCTTTGCCTTCTGCCATGATTTTAAGTTTCCTGAGGCCTCCCTAGCCATGTCTCCTATACAGCCTGCAGAACTGTGAGTCAATTTAACCTCTTTTTAAAATAAATTACCCAGTCTTGAGTAGTTCTTTATAGCAGTGTGAGAACAGACTAATACAATGGTCTATGTATTTAACTGTTTTTTTGTGGTGGCCAATAATTATCTTTGGTTTCTATGTTTAGCACTCCCTTAAGGACCTCCTGTAAGGCAGGTCTGGTGATAACAAATTCCCTTAGCATTTGCTTTTCTGAAAAGAAATTTATTTCTTCTTTTCTTATGAAGTTTAGTTTGGCTGGATATGAAAATTCTTGGTTGGAATTTCTTTTCTTTATGAATGCTGAATATAGGCTCCCAATCTCTTCTGGCTTGTAGGGTTTCTGTTGAAAGGTCTGTGGTTAGCCTGGTGGAGTTCCTGTAAAGGTGACATGCCCTTTCTCTCTGCCTTTACCATTTTTTCTTTCACTTTGATCTGGGAGAATCTGATGACCATATGACTTAGGGATGGTCATCTTATATAGAATCTCACAGGGGTTCTTTGAATTTCCTGCATTTGAATGTTGACCTCTCTAGCAAGGATGGGGAAATTTTCATGGACAATATCCTTGAATATGTTTTCCAAGTTGCTTGCTCTCTCTCCCTCTGTTTCAGGGATGCCAATGAGTAGTAGGTTTGGTTTCTTTACATAATCTCATATTTCTTAGGGGTTTTGTTAGTTCATTCTTTTTTTTTTCTTTATTGTTGTCTGACTGAGCTGTTTAGAAGAATTGGTCTCCGAGCTCTGAGATTCTTTCCTCAGCTTGGTCTATTCTGCTGTTAATACTTCCGATTGTATTATGAAATCCTTCCAGTGAGTTTTTCAGCTCTATCAGATAATTTTGGTTCTTTCATAAAATGACTATTTCATTTTTTAGCTCTTGTCTCATTTTACTGGATTCCTTGGATTACATTTCAACTTTCTCCTGAATCTTGATTATCTCTATGGCTATCCAGATTCTGAATTCTATGTCTGTCATTTTAGCCATTTCAGCCTGGTTAAGTATCATTGCTGTGGAGCCAGTGTGATTGTTTTGAGGTAAGAAGACACTGGGTTTTTGAGTTGCCAGAGTTCTTGCACTGGCTCTTTCTCATCTCTGTGGGCTGATGTTCCTTTAATCTTTGAAGCTGCTGTCCTTTGGATGCAGTTTTTTACTTTTACATTATTTGATGCCATTGAAGGTTTGACCATGGTATAAGTTGTGTTCAGATGACTGGCTTTGTTTTTGGATTATTTCAGGGGGCCAAGGCTCTCTTAGCACTCGTGGGCTGCATGCTCTAACCCACAGGGCCTGGTACCAGACCCACGGCTTTGTTATCTGGGACCTCAAAGTTAAGCACCTGCTGTGCTCGAGGAGCTGAGATGTTCCCAGTCTGCTGGCAAGATCACCTTGATGTGGGGTGCTGGCAAAAGCATTTCATCAGGGTGGCAGCAATGGGGTTCCATACTGATGGGGCAGTGGGGACTGTGCATGTGCACTTGCACTGGTGGCAACAATGAGATGGGGTGCGCATACACCAGCAGGGATGGGGCAGCAGTGCCTACATGCTGGCAGGGGCAGGGTGGCAGGGTCTGTGTGCATATGCTTACACCAGCAATGGCGGAGTGGCAGGGTGCACACATGTGTGTACTGGAGGGGGCAGGGTAGGGTCAGGGTGGTAGTCACGAGGTCTGTGCACAAGCCCATCAGTGACAACAGGGTGGTGAGGTCTGTGTACACATGCATGCCATCAAAGCGGTGTGGGGAGGTGGTGGGTGGGTGTGCATCAGCAGGGGCCTGTCTGCTGAAGCTCTCCTATAGTTATAGAGTATCCTTTCTTTAAAGCACCAGTCTTACAATTATAAGACCTTTCTTCCTCTCATTTCAAAATAGCATTTTAAAAACAATCTTAACCCAAGCCATCCAATCCATACCGTACTGTAAACTTATGGGCTCACAAACATAAATGCAGTGTTGCAGTACAATAGATTTTCTTGGATATTACTTTTAAATCATCAAAAATAGCCAAAAATTACTTTTCTTAATTTAAATTAAATGGCATGGGGAGAAAAGAGCAAATATTAACACATGTTTTACTATGAATAAAATCCTACCTTAGGAGAAGTAGAGAGATCTTTTCCTGCAGAAACTGTGTTTTCATTTACTACTCCTGTTTTTGGTGAGAGGACTGGTGGAGCCGGGGCCTTTCTTTTCACTCGCCTTTCAGTTTCTAGTTCTTGAACAGGATTTACCAAATTATTTGGAGGAGGAGTTGATTTAGGTTCATAAAAAGGATTTGATCTAAGTGAAAGAAGAATTATTGTTAGATGTCTCTCAAAAAATAGTTCATTTACAAGTAAAATAATAAAACATGCACTGAAAACTAAAATTTCTTTTTTCAAATAAAACCCAAACCAGTGATAACCTGGAATTTGGAAATAATGACTATTACTCTTTTGGTCCATTTCTACCCAGATTTTTTTTTTTAATTTGGTTTTAAAAAGTACTTAAAAATATTTAATACAAGGTCACATTCAGCTCAAACTATTATATATAGAACCTTAGAAAAATGTTAAATATTAAAAATAGTAAATCGTGTATATTTTCCATACCCAAGGAAAAGGAAATAAGATGTAAAAATGTCGATTTGATTTCTTTTTTATGCTTGAGCTCTGTTACGTTTTCTTGTATTTCATCTTTTCTTCTATGTTAAATTCTCCCCTCATTATGGAACATGTTTTAGCAGTTCATTCAGCAAGATTCTGCTTATAGTAAATTCTCCCAGGCTTTGAAAATGTCTTTATTTCAGCCTTACATTTAAGTGATAGTTTAGCTGGGTAGAGAATTCTAGTTGTCAGTTATTCTATCTCAGGGTTTTGAAGATATTAATCCACTGTCAGCCTAATATTGCTCCTTTGTAAGTCATCTTTTCTATGTAGTTAAGATCTCTTTATTTCTGGTTTGAGCAATTTTGACACCTATGACATGTCTAGGTGTGGATTTATTTTGATTTATTCTGTTTCAGACTCCTTGTATTTCCTCAGTCTGAAGAGCCATGTGTTTTATCAGTTCTGAAAAATTATCTGCATTTATCTCTTTGATAGCCTCTTCTGTATTTTCTCTATTCTCTTTGAAATATCTTATTAGATATATGTTGAACAACTTCTTGTCAGGTTTCCTAGCCTTTCCATTTTTATAAATCTTTATTCTTTTTGTGCTATATTCTAGATAACTCTCTCACATCTCTGATCCAGTTCATTTTTTCTTTGTGTCTAATATTTAATTCTCCAGAAATTTTTAAGTTTAATAAGTGTATTTCTTCAGGTATCTGTGTGTATGGTACCTCAGTTACAAAGATTTGAGTTACTAATCATTTAAACATACTTACTTTATAGTCTCTATCTGACAAATCTAGTATTTGAAGTTCTTGCATGTATAATCCTACTATTTCTTTTGTCTCCTGACTCTTTCTCTTAGTAAACTGTTTCCTTGTGTGTTTTGTAATTCTATATTGTGAGTTCAGGATTTCATCTGAGGAATTCCTGTGTAGTCTAAGTTAAGAGTGCCTCTCTTCAGAGCGTTTAACACTTGCATTTGCCAAGTACTTTAGGACTAAGAAAATTAATATCTCCACACACTTGTAATTCACCTCTGAGACAACAGTGTGCTGGCACCACTATTGGTTAAGCACTAAATCAGAATAAGGACAAGAAGCCTCCACTTATAAAAGTTTTGAATGGTCCTTTTCCCTTCTAGATCAGAGATCCCTAACTTAAATTCAATTCCCTACTTTTCAAGAATGAACAGGAAATGTTTCCATTTAGGTGAAATGTCCAGAATAGTCAAATTCACAGAAACAGAAAGTAGATTAGTTGTAGCCAGAGAATGAAGGAAGTGGGAAATTGGGACTAAATGCTAATAGGTATGAGGTTTCTTCTTGTGGTAATGAAAACATCCTGGTATTAGATAGTGGTAATGGTAGAACAATATAGTGAACATACTAAAAATCACTGACATGTACATTTTAAAGTGTATAATTTCATGTTATGTGAAGCATATATCAATTTTTTTAAGTGCTATAAAAAATGAACAGGAATAGTGGCTGTACGGAGATAGTATTATGCGAACACTTATCCCTTTCTCTACAATGACAAGTTACATACTTGCTGATTAATATATTTTAAATATAAATAAATGTAAGCAAAGAAAAAATATTTACAGAATTGGGACTATTTTCACATTCTGTTGCTCATCTATGATTTGAAAAATCTATTTCAGAACTTTATGCATCACTCTAAAAGACAATTATTTTAATCTTGGTATTGTATATTTGAGTAATAAATTAGTTATATCATTAACTCAGTAAGTTGAAAATTCATCAGTTATGTTAGGAGAAAATTGGACAGACTAATCTTAAATGACATTATTTATTGTTTAGAAAACAATTCATCAAGAAAAATGAATTATAGAGAGAAAAACCAAAGTTGGTTCAGGATTAATTTAAACATACTGGAAAAATAATACAAAATGAAGCTAAGGAATAGTCTCTTCCTCTCACCTTGATATCTATGTTTCTTTGGAAAAACAAATTCAAAGTTATTAAAATGGGCATGTAGCTTCCCTGAATAAAATTCAATGAAAGGTTTCCTTGGCAAACTGACACAAAACCATACCAGAAATGACTGCATGCTGGGCCTCAAAAGTCACTTCATAAAAGTTCTGAAAAAATAATATTGGTTTATTGGTTTTCATTTTTACTACATAAACTAGAAGAGTTGAATTATCCCCCAAACATAAGTAACTGAGAAACCCATGCAGTTGCTAAGTGTAAAGGACACGTCCTAAAGGCAAGGAAGGGTGAATACTTTCTCTTTGTGCTTATGGATATGCTGGGGCACTAAAGGTAGTTTCACACATCAAAGGATTCAGTATTATTTATTTGTGATAGTTTAATGTCAGAGTATACAGGAAGTTTGGTAATGGAAGATGAGTCACATAGGCTTTTTGCTTGATGAAAGGTCATAAGTTTATTATTGAAGTAAGAACAAATTTTGGAAGATTTCTGCTACTGACACTGAACCTATAAACTTTTGTAGAGAAAAGATGATAAATACTAAACAAGTAATTAATACAAACAGAGTTCTTCCTGGACTTGCACATTAGCTTATGCACAATCTTTAGAACTTGTGTGTATATTTCTACAAAATAAAGAAGCTAGAGTATTTACAGGCTCCCTCTGGTAACCGCAGATTATTCAGCAAGTTAGAACACTCTTTATTCACGAGAAACTTGTAAAGACTGTGACTTTCATGTGGAAAAAGAATGGCCAAAAGGAAACACCTAATGATTCTGATTTTAGTTTTTATTAAGGCATTTAAAAAGTTTAAGCAAACATTAGATGTCTCTTTAATTTGTTAATAAGAGAGCAGGTGTGAGTGTGTTATGTAATACCCACGTATCTTGGAATACCTGAATGCCTGTACTTAAAGTTTGCATTTACATTCAAATATTCTAGGCGTGTGGCTATTACTCAGCACCTACACCACCCATGAGAAATTTTATTTCAATCACATGTTAGCTATTTCAAAGAAAACAAATACAATAACTTTACCAAGAGTTGGGCCAATGTTTCAACCCCCCATATAGTTATTAATTAGTAATAAGATGTCAACCTGGGTTTGGGTTTAGAATCAGATGATTATTATGATGTAATTCTGAGACTTTTGGAGATTAGAACTTTTTTAGGTTTTATCAAAACCTAGCCATACCCAGGAAGCATGTAGCACATGCTATAAAATGTGGAAAAGATGAGAAACACAACTCCACAGCAACAGAAAACAAGTCAATTTTCTCACTCTTTCAAATAAAAGTCTCTCTCTCTCTCTCTCTCTCTCTATATATATATATATATATTTTTTTTTTTTTGAGATGCAGTCTCGCTCTGTTGCCCAGGCTGGAGTGCAGTGGCATGATCTGGGCTCACTGCAACCTCCACCTCCCAGATTCAAGCGATTCTCCCACCTCAGCCTCCTGAGTAGCTGGGATTACAGGCACCTGCCACTACGCCCAGCTAATTTTGTATTTTTAGTACGGGGGGGTGGGTCTCACCATGTTGGTCAGGCTGGTCTGTAACTCCTGACCTCAGGTGATCCACCTGCCTTGGCCTCCCAAAGTGTTGGGATTACAGGTGTGAGCCATCACACCCGGCTAGTCTTAAAATATTTGAAGTTGGTTATTACAGTTCCCTTAAATCATCTATTTTTAAAATCAAACAGTCCCTGTGCTCTGAATCATTGTTCATTTGATATGGTTCTGGACACTTTAATGACTCTTTTTCTCTACTTTGGTAACATTCTGAATCACCAATGCCCCTTATAAAATACAACAACTAGTAGTCAAATAGTGTTCAAAATAAGAGCTAACCAATGCACAAGAGAGAGATAACATTTCTCCCTTTGCACAAAGCTATTACCCCAAACTTTCATGAATCAAAGGAGCCTTATTATTATTCCCCTCTCAACCCACATATAGAGTGTTTGGAAATATTTTCCTTTCAACCTGCATTTTTAAAGAAATAACTGTTTTTCCCAAATTCTAAATAATGTTAATACACAAAAGTTTATGTATTTCCAAAGAAAGCAAAGACTCATATAGCCTCACAAGTGATCATATAATTATATTACTTATTATTAAATATTTTAAAGATCTCTCCTGTCACATACCACTTATTTACATCAAATAGACCTAAAGGCCCAAGAATTCCAAGCTGGAAATCACCCATGTGATATAATATTTCTGTTATTAAAGTTAAAGATTGCTGTTCTTTTTAAAACAGCTTTATTTAGGTATAAATGATAAACAATAAATGGCTTACACTTGAAAATAAAATTTAATGAGTATTTTTTATGCATGCATGCAAGTGTGAAACCATCAGCACAAATCAAGATAACAAACATTTCCAGTCCCTCCAAAAGTTTCCTGGGTGCCCCTTTTTAATCTCTTCCTCCCTCCAGCTCTGATTGTAAACAACTACTGATCTGCTTTTTCTCACTACAGATTGTTTGCATGTTCTAGAGTTTAAAATAAATGGTATCACACAGTATACTATTTTCTGGTCTGTCTTCTTTCACTCAGCATAATGATCTTGCAATTTACCAACAGTTTGTTCCTCTTTATTACTGAGTAGTACTGCATTGTATGGATATGCCACAGTTTGTTTATCCATTTGCCTGTTGATAGATATTTGAATTGTTCCCATTTTGTTATTATAATAAATAAAGTTGTTAAAATATTTATGTAGAAGTCTTTGTGGACATATGCTTTCATTTCTCTTGAAACGTAGAAATGGAATGGCTGGGTCAAGTGATACATGTATGTTTAACTTTTTCAGAGACTGCTGAACTTTTTTCTAAAATGGTTGAACCATTCAGAAGTACTCTGAGAGTTCTGTGGAGTTCCAGTGGCTCCACATCCTTGACAATACTTGGTATAGTCAGTCTTGTAAATTTTAGTCATTTGGGTAGGTGTGTAGTGATATCTTATTGTGGTATCAATCTGCATTTTCTTGATGACTAATGAAGCTGAGCATCTTTCCATTCCTATACAATATTTTTATTTGTGAAATGTCTGTTGAAATATTTCCCCCTTTCTTTTAATAAATTTTTAAATTTATTATTTTTTAGAGATGAGGTCTCACAGTGTTGCCCAGGCTGGGGTGCAATGGAGGGATCATAGCTCACTGCAGCCTTGAACCCCTGGGCTCAAGTGATCAGCCCATATCAGCCTCCTGAGTAGCTGGGACCACAGGTGTGCACCATCACACCCAGCTAATTAAAAAAAAAATTTTTTTTAAGAGATAGACTCTTGTTACGCTGCTCAGGTTGGTCTCCAACTTCTGGGCTCAAGCGATCCTCCAACCACAGCCTCCTGAGTAGCTGAGATTATAGGCATGAACCACTGCACCTGGCCTCCCCTTTCTTATCACTGAGTTAAAAGAGTTCTTTACATATTCTGGATACGTCTTTTGCCAGATGCAGGTATTGCAAATCATTTCTGCCAAACTGTGGCTTGCCTTTTCATTTTTGTAAGAGTTTTATAAAGAGAAAAAGGTTTTAATATTGATGAAGTACAAATTAACCATTTTTTGTTTTATCCTTTGTGTTTTGTTGCATTCTACTTAAGAAATCTCCCAAATATAAAGTCACTAAGATTTTCTCCTATGTCCTCTTCTAGAATCTTCAGTTTTTGTTTTTTAAGATGGAGTTTTGCTGTTGTTGCCCAGGCTGCAGTACAATGGTGTGATCTCGGCTCACAGTAACCTCCACTTCTCGGGTTCAAGCAAT
Organism: Pongo abelii; assembly: GCF_028885655.2. Classification (NCBI taxonomy): domain Eukaryota; kingdom Metazoa; phylum Chordata; class Mammalia; order Primates; family Hominidae; genus Pongo; species Pongo abelii. The sequence continues at coordinate 69,535,902 of NC_071997.2, forward strand.
TCTCCTGCCTCAGCCTCCCAAGTAGCTTGGATTACAGGTGCCTGCAACCATGCCCAGCTAAGTTTTTGTATTTTTTTTAGTAGATTTAGTAGAGACAGGGTTTCACCATGTTGGCCAGGCTGGTCTTGAACTCCTGACCTAAAGTGATCCGCCCGCCTCAGCCTCCCAAAGTGCTGTGATTACAGGCGTGAGCCACTGTGCCCAGCTGAATCTTCAGTTTTTATTCTTATTTTTAGTTGTGTGATCTATTTTTAGATACATTTTTTATACAGTGGAAGGTAAGACTTGTAGCTTTTTTTTTTTTGTTAAGGAGGGGCATATGGACATTTAATTGTTCTAGCATCATTTGTTGAAAAGATTATCATTTCATAATTGATTTTCTTTGCTAGCTTTGTCAAAAATAAATTGGCAATATATGTATGAATCTAATTCCAGGCTCTCTTCCAGTCACCTATAGTCTATTAGTAAACTAATACCACACTGTCTTGGTTAATGAGTTTTAAAATCAGATAGTATAAACCCTCAAATTTTGCTCTTTTTCAAAATTGTTTTGATTATTCTAGGTCCCTTCCATTTCCACATACATTTTATAAAAAGCTTACAAATTATTTTTTAAAAAAGCATGCTAAAATTTTGATTGGGATGGCACTGAATTTATAAATTGACTGAAAATAACTTATATCTTTGAATCCATGGCCATTGTATTTTTTCCCATTGATTTCACTCTTTAATTTCTCTCAGCAATGTTCTGTTGTTTTCGGTATATAGATATTACACATCTTTGTTCAAATTTATCCCTGAGTTTTTTGTTTTGGATGCTTTTATAAATGGTATTTTTTTCAATATTGATTTCTGATTGTTCATTGTGACTACAGAGAAATACAATTGAATTTATATATTAATATTGTAGCCTGTAACCTTGCTAAATTTACTTTTTAGTTTTAGTACCCACTTTAAAGATTCCTTATGATTTTCTATATAAACAATTGTCAACTCTGAAAAAAGTGTCTTCAAGTAACATTATGTATAAGAAGCTTAAAACAGTATCCTTTCATTCTGCTACTCAGCCTTTACACAACTGTCATAACGTTTTACTTCTACATGTTATAAAACCCAGAATACATTACTGAAGCCTTAAACAATTATCTACCAGAGAGATTTTTTAAAATAAGACAAGTACTTTATATATACTAATATATTTATCATTTCATGTGCTTTTTTCCTTCGTGTAGATCCAAATTTTCAAGTAGTATCATTTTGCTTTTTTGGAGTGCTGGGAATAGAAAATTATGTTGACAGGTTTTTGTTGTTATACTTTTCTTTCAGTCCTTTAAGAATATCACCTCATTGTCTTCTGGCTTGAGTTGTTTTTGTTAACAAGCTTTGCTATGACTTTCTTCATTTTTCTTGTGCTTGAGTTTCATTCGGCTTCTTTGACCTGTAGGTTTGTTTATATTTTTAAATTTTTTTTATTTCTAAAACTTTTGGTGTTTATTTCTTCAAATACTTTTTCTGTCCCCTGACCTTCTCTTCGCTTCTTTACACACGTTAGGCCATTGAAGTTGTTCCACAGTTCACTGATCCTTTGTTATTTTCTTCTTTCTCTCTTTTAATCTGGATGGATTCTATTGCTATGTCTTTAGGTTAACTAGTATTTCCTTTTGCAGTACTTAACATGGGGTTAACCTCATCCAGTCTATTTTTCATCTGACTTTGTATGAGATGAAAAATCTCATCTTTATAAATTCAATTTCAATTTTCTAATATCATCTATGCTGTTTTCTTCTACCTTGGATATCTGGAATATATTTATAAAAGTTATTTTACCATGTTGATCTTTTAATTCCATCATCTGTCCCATTTCTGCATCTATACTAATGATTATGTTTTCTCCTCATTATGGGTCAGGTCAGATTTTCTTGTTTCTTTACATGCCTGATAAATGTTTGATTGGCTGTCATACAGTATGAATTTCATGTTTTGTGTGCTGGAGTTTCTGGTATTGATTAAAACTGTTTTGAGCTTCATGTGTGATGCAGTTAAATTACTTGAGATAAGTTTGATTCTTTTGAGCCTTGCCTTTAAGCTTTGTTAGGTAGGCCTAGAACAGCTTTCAGTTTAGGGCTAATTTGGCCCCACAACTGATGCAATACCTCTCTGAGGCCTCTACTCAATGTCCCATGTGTTAGGAAGTCTTTTCTTTCTGGCTGGTGGGAACACAAATTATTCTTGGTCTGGGGCAAACTCCAGGGATCATTCTGTTTGTTTCTTTGTCCTTAGTGATTTCCTCACACGCAAGCTCTGATCCACACTCAGCTAAAGACTCAGGAGGAGCTTTCTACAGATCTCTGAAAGAGATCTCATAGAGTAGTGCTCCTCATACAGGTACAAATTCTGTACCTCTTCTCTTCTACAAATTCTAGTCACCTCAGTACTCCCAAGTCCAAACTCTGTCTCCTTAATTCAGGGTGATTACTGGGATCTGAGTTTTTTTCTCTCTGAACTGCATTTAGAAACTCTGTCCCACAGGTAAGTTACATAATTGTAGGGCTCGTCTTGTTTCTGTTCTCTCGGGGATCATTATCCTGTGCTGTTTGTGTCCAATGTCTGAATCCTATTATTTCATATAATTTTATTCCATTTTTTAGTTGTTTAAGAGGCTAAATCCAGTCTGTGTTATCCCATCATGGCTGGAAGTGGAGGTTTTGCTGCTGCTTTTAAAACACACTTAGGGTCATGGTCTGTAGCCACATGGGCTGTGAACTGTATAACTCCAGATTACAACATGAACATATCCCCTTTTTATCCCCACTCCAGATTTGGGCAAATGGCAGCCCTAATTACACAGTCTATTCATACTGAGCTTGTGATAATCCCTAATTTAGAAATATTATTATTTCACTGTTTGGTATCTAAACAAGTCTTCTTATCAAATCAATACCACAAATGATTATTTTGTTCTCCTCCCCAACAGACCTATAACATAACTGAAGTTTAATGTCTACAGAGTTTGATGGAAAAAAAAACCCAAAAACCTAAATACCATTTATAATATAGTTTCTGTGAGAAGACACAATTGGAATTCCAACCAGAGATTCTAGGAATATATCTTCCTCACTTGTTAGTTTAGGGTATACACACACATACCTGGAAGAGGGTGGGAGAATAAGGTTTAAGACTATAAACACTCAGATAGTGGACGAGTTAGATACTGACTTATAAAGTGTACATTAATGATTTGTACCCATCTAAAGGTACATTACAAAAGGATCTCTTTAGTTAACATAGAGACTAACTTGTGATGATAGCAAAATGAAATGTACTTACTCATCCAATTCTTCTTCTTCAGTTTTAGAACTATCAGCATAGAGGTACTTGCTCATGTCCACAGGTCTTATATTTTTTCTTTTTGTAGACTGGGGAGGAGAATCCTTTATGGTCACAAATGCTTCTGGCTCATCGAATGGGTTCAAATACTGTGGAGTCTGCACCTCTTTAAAGGGATTAAAGTTGTTATTATAAAAAGAGTCTTCTGTTTTTCTAGGTGAAGCTGTTTCAGTGATCGGTTCTATAAAATAATAGCAGATGAATTAAATCATATTAATACCATATGATATTTTCTAATATTGTTTAGTGTTCTCAAATATATGCACTATTGAATTAATAAGCTCTATGGGGCTGAGAAAGAGCAAAGCAATAATAAAACAATAATATATTTTAGAGGGGCTAAGTATTCTTAATGTTTAGAAGATGTGATATCTAAAATCTCTGTCAATTTCTCCAGTAATGGTACTCCCAAAAATGGCATTTTTGGATCATTACTGTTTCTTGAGATCTTCTGCAGTATCTAATAGTATTAACATTATGATATGCCAATTTTGAAAATGTTTTCTTAGATGTGCAAAATTATATTCTTTTATTGTAGTCTACCAGCTTACCATTACAAACCGATACATAATAAATTTCTGTTTTTAAAAGAACATGAAATGGCCCAGTTATGGTGGCGCGCACCTGTAGTCCCAGTTCCTAGGGAGGTTGCAGTGGAAGGATGGCTGGAACCCAAGAGTTCAAGGCTGCAGTGAGCCATGATTGTACCACTGCACTCCAGCCTGGGTGACGGAGCATGACCTCAATTCAAAAATAAAATTTAAGGCCGGGCATAGTCTCTTGCACCTGTAATCCCAACACTTTGGGAGGCCGAGGTGGGTAGATCACTTGAGGTCAAGGAGTTCAAGACCAGCCTGGCCAACATGGTGAAACCCTGTCTCTACTTAATATACAAAAACTAGCCGGGTAGGGTGGCGGGGGCCTGCAATCCCAGCTACTCAGGAGGCTGAGGCAGGAGAATCGCTTGAATCCAGGAGGCAGAGATTGCAGTGAGCTGAGACTGCGCCACTGAACTCCAGTCTGGGCAACAGAGCGAGACTCTGTTTAAAAAGAAAAAAAACAAAAAAAAACAGAAAAATAAAATTAAAAAAATAAAATAAAATAATTCACTTTTGAAATGTTCTTTGGTATTTACATAAGCACAGACCACTCAGGGATCTGATAATTCATTCTGTCCTATGTCGTACATATACTCACAGGCCACTGAACTTGTTTTCTCAAAGTTTTCAAAGAGGAGGTTTCTGTATGCTACAAGACCTTAAATCTTTAGAGCTTTTAATGAGATTATTTTTTCAATGTAACTTAAATTCAATCAATAATAACATAAGAATCTTCAAGTTGAAAGCACTATAATAATACTGGTAAGCTGATAGATATATCAAGTTTTTCTAGCTTTTATTATTTCAAATTTTAATTTGAAAACAATGGTACTTTCATTTTTTTTTTTTTTTGAGACACAGTTTCAGTTTCACTCTGTTGCCCAGGCTGTAGTGCAGTGGCACGGTCTTGAACTTCTGACCTCAAGTGATCCACCTGCCTCGGCCTCCCAAATGCTGGGATTACAGGTGTGAGCCACCATGCCTGGACAACAATGGTACTGTGTGTGTGTGTGTGTGTGTGTGTGTGTGTGTGTGTGTGTGTGTGTGTGTGTGTGTGTGTGTGTGTGTGTGTGTGTGTGTGTGTGTGTGTGTGTGTGTGTGTGTGTGTGTGTGTGTGTGTGTGTGTGTGTGTGTGTGTGTGTGTGTGTGTGTGTGTGTGTGTGTGTGTGTGTGTGTGTCAGAGTCTCACTCTGTTGCCCAGGCTGGAGTGCAGTGGTGCGATCTCGGCTCACTGCAACCTCTGCCTCCCCAGTTCAAGCGAATTTCTCCCACCTCAGCCTCCTGAGTAGCTGGGATTACAGGCATGTGCCACCACGCCTGGCTAATTTTTGTATTTTTAGTAGAGACAGGGTTTCACCATGTTGGTCAGGCTGGTCTCGGACTCCTGACCTCAAGTGATCCACCTGCCTCAGCCTCCCAAAGTGCTGGGATTACAGGCGTGAGCCACTGTGCCCCGGCCTCAGTGGTATTTTTAAACTAAAACCACTCAAAATACAAAATACAAAACCACTATAGTAGTAGTAGTACTTAGCACAAGGCTTTTTCTTTTATGTTTGTTAGTATTTTAAAACAAGAATTTGTAATAAAACTAAGATTTGCTGATAAAAATATTTTCTCAAATTGTAGAAAAATTTCAGTGAGCCAAAAGTCATAGTGCATTAAAAGCAATTTTAATTATGCTATGCAATGCTAACAAAATATTCTATGAGAGGAAGGCAGGAAATTGATTATTGAAATTCTCAAGAAAAATTGTTTCCTAAGTGACATTTCAAACAACTTAATCTATTATAAAAATGTTATGACTGACATTTATTAATGACTTTTATTTTTATTTTTTTGAGATGGAGTTTCACTCTTGTTGCCCAGGCTGGAGTGCAATGGTGCAATCTCGGCTCACTGCAACCTCTGCCTCCCAGGGTCAAGCTATTCTCCTGCCTCAGCCTCCCGAGTAGCTGGGATTACAGGCGCCCGCCAGCACGCCTGGCTAATTTTTTGTATTTTTAGTAGAGATGGGGTTTCACCCTATTGGCCAGGCTGGTCTTGAACTCCTGACCTCAGGTGATCTGCCCGCCTCAGCCTTCCAAAGGGCTGGGATTACAGGCGTGAGCCACAATGCCTGGCCAATGACTTTTATATTTCAAAGTCAAACTATGTATACTCTACATGTTAGCCCAGAAAATTTATTTTGTCTTTATGTTGAAAAGAACGTAAAATGAAAACTTCTGAGCTGAAAGCCTGTACACCATGGAGAAGCAAGTAAGTGTGAAAGAGAAGTCATAAAATCATAATAAATCAATACTGAAATGAATTCAAACATAGCCTACATTAAAGAAGAGACTCAGTAATAGTATCTTTTGTAATACCATGATAATATTCAAACTTAACACCACTAGGATCTTTATAATCATGTAAATTAAGCATTTTCTTTTCTCCATAAGGGAAGAGAGACTGTAAAGTTTTTCCTATCCAATTTTGTATTAACAAATATCAGGGCTCAAATGTTTAAGAAACTGACAAAATAGGTCAATAAAAATAAGATTTTTATTTTTTTCTTTCAGGAAGAGGATTGCAAAAATTAATCCAAGCAAATTCATCAGTTACAATACCAAAAGCAAGAAAGTATACAAACTATAGAGCAAGATTTGAAGATGCTAGAATAGGCAACAAAGGCGGGTTTAAGAGAAGACTCTTTCTTTCTTTTTTTTTTTTTTTTTTTTCCTGAGCTGGAGTTTCACTCACTCTGTCACCCAGGCTGGGGTGCAGTGGCACGATCTTGGCCCACTGCAACCTTTATCTCCTGGGTTCAAGTGATTCTCCTGCCTCAGCCTTCCAAACAGCTGGGATTATAGGTGTGTGCCCCACACTGGGCTAACTTTTGTATGTTAAGTAGAGACGGGTTTCACCATGTTGGCCAGGCTCATCTCAAACTCCTGGTCTCAAGCGATCCACCTGCCTTGGCCTCCCAAAGTTCTAGGATTACAGGCATGAACCACTGTGCCCGGCCGACATTTAGTAGCTTTCTAAAAAAGCCACTCAAGGGCCGGGCGCGGTGGCTCAGGACTGTAATCCCAGCACTTTGGGAGGCCAAGGTGGGCCAATTACAAGGTCAGGAAATCGAGACCATCCTGGCCAACATGGTGAAACCTCATCTCTACTAAAAATACAAAAATTAACTGGGCATGGTGGCACGTGCCTGTAATCCAGGCTACTTGGGAGGCTGAGGCAGGAGAAACGCTTGAACCCGGGAGTTGGACGTTGCAGTGAGCCGAGAATGTGCCACTGCACTCCAGCCTGGGTGACAGGGTGAGACTCTGTCTCAAAAAAAAAAAAAGCCACTCAAGCACATAAATATAAGAGGAGAACTGAAGCTGTAAAAGTAAAAAAAGAATCATCTGAACAATTGCAACACATTTTTTTCTTCCCCAAATACTTCTGTTTTGAGGCTGCAAGTTTTTAATCAATAAAGATAAATTATTTCTATAAAAATATTTTAATAATAAAAAATACTTACTCTAAAGACTCTAATAGGCATATATTTAAAGAGATCACTGGTTGACACATATTTGTTTGGCTCTACAGGTATATTAAAGATTCTGAATCAGGCTGGCTTACCTCTTCTTCATAGAAATATGATCTTATGTGTTGTCTGCCACTCTCTTTTATACCTCCGATAACAGACTTACATTTAGAAAACTTACTTGATTTTAAAATAGAAAGTTCAAATAATGAATGTCTCAAAACATTTTGTAAATATTTTTGAACTCAATATACTTAATTGTATGTAGTATAAAATCAAGAAATTGTGGGTCAAAAGGATACCTGATTAAGAATCTTAGCTCCAACTCCACCTCCATCTACCTAAAGTCAAATAATTCAACTTCTCTCGGTCTCAACTTCCTAATCTATGAAAAGAGGTAGTTGACTGCCTCTATGATTTATTGTAACTTTTTCTTTTCTTTTTTTGAGATGGAGTTTCGCTCTTGTTGCCCAGGCTGGAGTGCAATGGCGCGATCTTGGTCACCGCAACCTCCGCCTCCCAGGTTCAAGCAATTCTCCTGCCTCAGCCTCTGGAGTAGCTGGGATTACATGCATGCACCACCATGCCCAGCTAACTTTTTATATTTTTAGTAGAGATGGGGTTTCTCCATGTTGGTCAGGCTGGGCACAAACTTGTGACCTCAGGTGATCCGCCAGCCTCAGCCTCCCAAAGTGCAAGATTACAGGCATGAGCCACCGTGCTCAGCTATTGTAACCTTTTTAAGATTTAAAATATGTTCATAATATATAGCCCTCAAACAAAATAAAAACTCATGAATACACACTTACTATTAATAATTTGGAGTCTGGTAAGAAGGGAGAAAGTAAAGGAAGAGGAGACAGAGAAAGAATCATGAAATTATATTGCTATAACAGAGTGAATCCTGAAGCTAAAACCTCATTTTCACCATGACAGGCAGTAGCAAAATTCTTTAAAACTCATGAAGATTTCTCAGACACAGTCAAAAAAGATGTAAACAGTAGTTAATCATTCTTGCATTTATGTTAAGCATACAGAGTTCAATTAAACAGAAGTCTCACTTCTATAACAGCCCTTAGCCAGGCTTTATGAGTTCAAAACTACTTAATAAGAAAAATGACTCAGGAAAAAAATCCCTGGTTTTATACCTCACAAGTATGCTGTATATATATATAATAGCAGCCGTTCTTAACCTACTCTCTGCTCCATGTTTTCACATGCATAACTCACTCTCACTACTAATTCTCAGCTAGAGAATCTCAACCAGAGAGATATAGAGTTGAGGCAGAAGGGCTCATCAGACTGAGTGTCAGGGAAAATGATCCATATAGAGAAGCTACCTCCACCACCCCAAAATCAGTATATCCCACGTTCTGACCTTACTTGGTAGACCAAACGAATGAGACTTGTAAAGCCCCACGTAAATGTTTACGTAACGCTTTCTTTTTTCTTCAAAAGCAATTCCATAGAAGTGACCCAGAATTGATGATCAACTCCAAGTGGTATTGAACACAATAATAATATCATTATAAACAATAATTTTTTGTGTGTTAGTCTCTTAAGAAAATATTTTCCTGCCCTTACAGTTCAAGTCAACTTGACTATACAAAGACTTTAAAAGTACAGAAAACTTGCTACCTTCTGAGTCAGGATCTCCAAATGGATTTAATTCTGCAACATCAGGGTCATCAAATGGATTTGAATTCACGGTGGCCAAGTCCTTTTCTGCTTCATCCAAAAAGTTAAGTTTGTTGATAAGCTCTGAAAATAAACATATGGGTTAGTTCCCTATTATGGTTAAGTGTAAGTATTGAACATTCGTGAAATATTTCAAATGGTAAAAATTCACACGAATAATACCTGCAAATAATAGTATATAGCATTTTACCAATGACAGAATGCCATTCAAGTATTTTGTAGCATACCAACATTTTCAAATAAAACAAAACAAACATTTGAGTATTAACTGAAAATTATGTCAGATAATGAACTGTACTAAAGAAACTTCCATGTCAATTTAATTTGAGCCAATAAAAAAGTGTTGACATAGACTTTTAGAAAGAACATTCTTCACTCCCAAACAGGAATAACTGAAATGGGCTTATGATAAGCAAATATTCTAAAAACAATATATTTATAATATATAAACACACTGAAGAAATAGCATGTTGTATGACCAAGTATTATCTTAGAAAATGTTTTAAAACCACTGTCTATCAAGGATCCTGACATGACTTTGCTAAAGATAAGTACTTTTATCTTGTTGCCTGTTGGTGCACTACAAATTACCAAAGAAAACATTCAAGGAAAAGCACAAAGACAAAACTGACAGATAAGTACAGACAGAAGTCAAGAGGTAGCAGGTCACAGTAAATACAGGCAATCAGAAGCAGAAAGAAAGGAGGAAAGCTCTTAGACCTTCAGAGGAACTGGCTGATTTAGCTGAACGCATATTTGCTTGCTTTATGCAGTCATCTTGATCTTCATCTAAGCTGCTCAGAGCATTCAACTGGTTTACAATTTCTGTAAACAGAAGCCAGTCAAGACAAATATAAGGTAAGGTCATTTAATTAAAGAGAAGTAGGAGCATGCTGTTACCCAAAAAGACAAAGAGGAGATGTTTGGTTAATCAACAGAATACATTCAGTGGATGTTATTTTGATGAACCATAACAGATATGCTTAACTGAATGTTATGCTGTACTCATATTTTAAAATAGAAAGCATTTTATTGTTAAAATGTATACTAGTAACATAAAAACTATGTTAATAAACACAAAACGAGATAATAACCCAAGAAGTTGACACTGGCTTTCACATTTTACATTTGTAAAATAGAGCTGTGCTTTAAACACATACATTAAAAACAGAACAAAATATATATACTCTGATACTATAGAAAATATTTGTCATTTGTTTTATATTCTAAATTTAAACAAAAAGTTTTAAGAATACAAATGCATAAATTATATACATAATAAGTATGTATTCATGTTGCATTTTAAAAATTGGCACTAAAACAAGAAAAGCAAGCAACAGTTACTATTTTCCACTCCTGTTTTTTTTTTAACAGGATCTGTTCTTTTAAGGCAACTTTAGAGTATATGCTTTAGAAAAATCTTATAATAAAAATAATAAAAGAGAACAAAAAAGGACAGAGAAACAAACTTAAGATATAATTTTTTACATGAGTCATCTGTATTTTGAACAACTTTGAATATGTGAAATTATCATTCATTGGGTGAAAATCAGACAACTCAAATAAGAACCTTTTAGGATACTACAGGTAATCCCTGATGTTTCCAAAGTTACAACCTAGGAATAACTTAGGTATAACAATACAGCAAATAGATCCAGATTATTCAGTAGGAAAGAAATAAAATGACTGGAAGTAGAACACAGTTGTAAATTTGACATTAAAAGTACTGTTCTTTAATATTGTAAACCTAAGGGCACATGCTAACTTTTATTTGAACTAAATCATTGAATATGCATTTATAATATGGCTGCCTGGAACTATTCATCTATTGAACAAATATTTATTTATCAGTCTGTGCCAAGACCTATTCTTGGGATACAAAAACAAACATGGTATTGTCCTTGTGGAATTTACATTCTATAGAGACACAAATTAACATGGAAACAGACTTAACAAATACCTACAGGCATACTACATTCTATTGCACTTCCCAGATATTGCATTTTTTATTAAGTAAAGAGGTTTTTTTTTGCTTAAAACAACAAAAAAATTTATTATCCAACTGTTGTGGGGATCAGAAGACTTGCTGGGCTAAAATTAGGATGTTCGCTAGGCTGCTTTCCTTTCTGGAGCCTATAGGGAAGAATTTGCTTCCCTCCCTTTTCCAGCTTCTAGAAGCCACCCTTGTCTAGAAGTCTAGAAGCCACTCCTTAACTTGTGACCCCCTTCCTCCATCTTCAAAGCCAGCAACAGTGGGCCAAGTTGTTCTCACATCACATGTGATGACTTTCTCTTCTGCCACTCTCTACCATTTAACCACCCTGGTAATTATATTGAGTCACATGGATAACCTAGCATACTTTCCACTATGTCACGGTCAGCTTATTAACAACCTTAATTCCATCTGCCACCTTAGGAATTGAAGGTTTGTGACAACTCTAAGATTAGCAAGTCTATCAGCACCATTCCTCCAACAGGATGTGCTCACTTCATGTCTGTGTCACATTTTGGTAATTCGTACTGTTACAGGATCCTTGGGATGTAGCTTTTCTGGCTGGAAACCTCTGTGGCCGGTGGTGCCTTTGCCTGAGTTTTTTGCTCAGGCCTGCTGGACTCATTCCACCCACTTGGCCTGGCATGCTGCACTTGGCTCACGCTACTGACCTGGATCCCATGCCTACCAAGGGCGAGTCAGGCATGGAGTGATGAGGGGAGTGTGTGAGTGTGGGGTCTAGCCACTGTGCAGTCAGACACACCAGCTGCTGCAGCAGAGTGGGAAGCTCCATGTGTGGCATAGGCACCAGCTCTCTGCAAGGCTGCAGGTAGACCAAGTGCACTGCAGTTTCCACATCTGGCACTGGGAACGTGGTGGCACCTGGAAGCTTGGAGATGCCAGGAACCACAGGGCCCCAAAGAGGGAGTCACAGCCCTGGCATGGAGAGCTCCCAGATATGTGCTCCCTGATGGGCAGCAGCTCTTCTCTCCTTCTCTTCACCTGCAATGTGGTGAGCAAGGGGCATGTTTCAGTCCTGTTTGTGTTACAGTTCTTTTAACCTTGCCATTCAATGGGGTGGCTAAAAGAGCTGAGTTCTTGTCCTACAACCAGGAAGAATGAGGTACACAGACAAGTGGAGGGTGAGCAAGATGAAGAGGAGCTTTACTGAGCAACAGAACAGCTCAGAGGAGATTCGCAGTGGGTAGCTCCTTTCCACAAGCAGCGTGTCCTGACAAGTGTTCAGCTCCTAGCAGAGGAGACCCTGGAGTGGGAAGCTCTTCTCTGCAGGTAGGTAATCCTGTCAACTCTGCAGCTCTCAGCAGAGAGGAGACCTTGGAGTGGGTTGCTCCTCTTTACAGGCAGGTCGTCTCATTATCTTTCTAGCTCTCAGCAGACAGGAGGCCCTGGAATGGGTTGCTCCTCATTGCAACTGGTTGTCTCAGTGTCTTCCAAGCTTTCAGCAGAGCAGGGGTCCTGGATTGGGTTGCTTCTCTCTGCAGGCAAGTAGTCCCATCAACTTCCCAGCTCTGAGAAGAGAAGAGGCCCTGGAATGGGTTGCTTCTCTCTGCAGCTGATTGTCCTGATATCTGCTCAGCTCTGACAGAGCCCAGGGCTTTCATGGGCCTCAGAGAAGAGGAATTGCATGCTGATTGGTTCATGGGCGGCCTGGAAAAAACACTACAACCTCCCACTCTGGTCTGTGGAACTGGCAGCCTGGCCCCCAGCCTTCAGGCCCTCCCTGGCCTGAAGGTGGGGCCTCACTGGAGACCCTCCTCCTTCTACCCAGGAACCTACCTCCTGCTGCCATTCATGATGCCTAGGGTGTAGGTGCCAATGGGTGCCTGCAGGCCAGCATGGAGCTGCCCTCAGCCACCCATTGGCTTCCCTCCTATGCTCATCGGTGCCCAAAATCCAGAAGGGGTCTGCTGCCGAGGTGGCAGGGGGCAGGTGTGTCAGCACTGCCCTGAGCATGTGCACACCTGGCCGGGCTGTGACAGCACCTGAGCTCAGCTCCAACTTTGTTCCAAGATTGGAGCAGGTGCCAACAGCAGGGAGAAGCCAGACAGCAGGAGCAGGCACTTCCAAAGCTGAGAGGGCAGGGGAAGCCTTCCCAGGCCCACAAGAGTGCAGGGATGTCTGGGTCTGCAGCCGCCGTTTGGGTAAGCTGTGCTGGGGGGTTAGGGCTCCTGCCTGCTCCCTGCAGTGGGAGGCCCAGGTCCACAGCCGCAACTTGGGCAGCTGCAGCTGCACCCTGGAGGGCAGGGCTCCCGCCTGCTCCACGGTCCAAGAGCAGAGGGGTACCTGGGTCTGCAGCACGGCTTGGGCAGATTTAGTAGCACCCAGGGAGCTCCAGCCCCAACTCAGAAGGGGTGGGGCTCCTGCTTGTCCCCAGTTCCCACCAGCTGCTTGGAGTGTGTGGCCTCAGCCACGCTTCCCTGCTGTAGCAGGCATGAAGACAGCCGCCACTCCAGACGGCCCACAGCTGCCATCATCACCACATTCTAAACCTTTTCATTATATCTGTTAGGTGATTTGTGATGAGTGATCTTTGCTGTTACTACTAAAATTGTTTTGGGCTGCAATGCACCACACCCATTTAAGATGGCAAACTTCATCAATAATGTGTGCATTCTGACTGCTCCACCCGGTTGTTCCCCCATCTACCACTCCCCAGACCTCCTTATTTTCTCAGACACAACAATATTGAAACTAGGCCAGTTAAACCCTGCAAAGGCCACTAAGTGTTCAAATGAAAGGAACAGTTGTATGTCTCTCCCTTTAAATGAAAAGCTAGAAATGATTAAGTTTTGTGAGGAAGGCATGTCTAAACCAAAGACAGTCTGAATGCTAGGCCTCTTGTGCTAAACAGTTAGACAAGTTATGAATGCAAAGAAAAAATTCTTGAAGGAAATTAAAAATTCTACCCCAATGAACACATGAAAGTTTAAAAAAATGCATAAAGCCTTATTGCTGATGCAGAGAAAGCTTTAATGGTCTGGATAGAACATCAAACCAGCCATAGCATTCCCTTAAGCCAAAGCCTAACCCAGAGCAAGGCCCTAACTCTATTCAATTCTGTGAAGGCTGAGAGAGGTGAGGAAGCTGCAGAAGAAAAGTCTGAAGCTAATGTAGCTTTAACTTGTGTCGATACTGAAGAATGCAACTTCCAAGTTGAAGTCGATGCTCATTTACCATTCCAGAAAATCCTAGGGCCCTTAAAAATGATGCTAAATGTACTCTGCCTGTGCTGTATAAATGCAACAACAAAGCCTGGATGACAGCATATCTTTTTACAGCATGGTTTACTGAATATTTTAAGCCCATTGTTGAGACCTGCTGTGCAGAAAAAAAGATGCCTTCCAAAATATTACTACTCATTCCTTTTTAGCATGCTCCCTAAAAAAGTAACATCACTGCTCACTGACAATGCACCAGGTCGCCCAAGAGCTGTGATGGAGATGTACAGGTGATTAGTGTTGTTTCTGCAGCACACAGTTCAAGGAGTAATTTTGATTTTCAAGTCTTATTATTTAAGAAATACATTTGGTAAGATACAGCTCTCATAGGTAGTGATTCCTCTAATGATCTGGGCAGTCAATTGAAAACCTCTTGGAAAGGATTCACCGTTCTAGATACGATTAAGAATTTTGTGATTCATGGGAGGAGGTCAAAATATCAACATCAACAGGAGTTTGGAAGAAAGAAGAGGCTGATTCTGATCTTCATGGTTGACTCTGAGGCGTTCAAGACTTCAGTGGAGGAAGTAACCACAGATGTGGTGGAAATAGCAAGAGAACCAGCATTAGAAGTGGAGCCTAAAGATATCACTGAATTGCTGCAATCTCATGATAAAACCTGAAAGGATGAGGAGTTGCGTCTCTGGATGAACAAAGAAAGTAGCTTCTTGACATGGAACCAACTCCTGGTGAAGATGCCGTGACATAATGGTATTGCACATTTAACAGACTACAGTATAGTGTAAACGTAACTTTTATGTACACTGGGAAATCAAAAAATGTGTGTGACTTGCTTTACTGCAATATTTGTTTTATTGTGGTGGTCTGGAACCAAACTCACAATATCTCCAAGGAATGCAGGTATGAAAATACTAGGCTGTCAGAGGTATGTTATAGATCTTTCAACAAAATATATATGAAAAGTTGATAAGCTTATCAACTTCCCGTTTCTAAATGAGTAAATATATTTTGCATAACCAAAATTGCTTAAGATAGTCAAAGTAAACCATAGAAAACAGAAAGTAAACACAATTAATACCAATTGAACTTTTTATCCCAATTTGAACAGTAGGAGCTAAATAGTCAGACTTACAAAGTTTTTTCTTCCATCTTGTTTTGCCAATAGTTTTAAATCGTACTCTGACTCAACGTAACCTAGCAAATTTCTCAGTAGGTAGAATTAATTCATAAATTAGATAATTTACCTGCCTCTAGCAGTCACTGTAATTTTATAATTTTTAGGAAAAATATAATGGAGTGTAGGATCAATGTTAAGTGATTACCAGTCTCAGGACGGATTTTTTTTTCATTCTTTACTAGTTGGGCATTTTTCAAAATTTACAAATGATTTATTTTTAACTTTAAAAATATTAATAACTTTGAACATATAAAAAGAAATATTAACAACAGCAGCTAACAATTACTAAGCAGTGGGAAAGGCTTTGCATCCATTATCAGTTAATTCTCATAAATAATCAAAAAAGAATTATTATTCACATCTTATCATGTATATTAGTATTATTTATTTGCCCCACAGGAATAACTTTGTAAATATAAAATATGAATAACTTTGAAAATATAAAATATAAAAAGAAATAATAGCAGTTAATTATTAAGCAGTAGGAAATGCTTTGCATCCAAAATCAGTTAATTCTCATAAATAACCAAAGTATTATTATTATCCACATTTTATCATGTATCTTAGTATTATTTATTAGTCCTATATTCCCATATGTGCAATTAATAGGTCAAAAAATGTTTACACAGTGCTCAAATATTTGTAGTTTTCTTCATATAGCTGAGACGTTTTAATTACCTTATGTTCCTAAAAGTAATCTTAAGGAGAGAAGAAATCAATTATTTATTAAACATGTTACATTTGAGCACCGCAGGGAATACAGAAGAAGTATTAGAGTTAGTCCTTACCTTCAAAACATTAATATTGTTCCATAGAATTTTAGGTATAATGTCGGCATTTTAAAAAATACTATCAAGATGACTCTATTACATGACTGAATTATTTTTCCGAATGCTTAGAGTATGTCTTCCTCATCATCATGCTTTTGGTGACATCTAAAATCACTTATGGCCATTTCTTCATTAACTAATTCAAAGTAATTTCTTCTTTACATTCTCTTCACTAATGACAAACTGTCCTAGTAGTTTCCACCATTTATCCTTAGCTTAAGTAAATCCCTACTTCACTCCTAGAACTTCTGCTTCTACAAGTTTTATTTACATTAACAGAGTGAAAAGGTAATTTTGATTATCTATACCAATGCTTCCCTTATTTGGTTTGCAAATAAATGTTAACACAAATCATAAAAAAGCAACGTCTAAAAAAAAACCACTTATCTATTTAATAAGCATTTATCAAGTACCTATTACATGCCTGTGCTAGTACCTGCTCTCATGGCTTTATATTTTAGTGGGACAGATAGGCAAGTAAAGTAATATATACTGTATGATAAACATTATCATTGAGATAGCACTGTAGGCTACGGGAAACCAACTGAAAGAGAGATATATAACTCAGAGGTTAGGAGGGCTTTCTGGATTTTTATCTACATTTGAGCTAACACAAGACACATAGACATTATGATTACTGAAATAAAAGAGGATATGGATGAGGACAAAGGGAGGCAAAGATAACATGACATACTTGAAGAACTGCAAGTTGGAGTTTAAGATGCCGGCAATAGGAAATGGAATGAGATGGGGCTGGCAAATGACCTATCATGAAGGTTGTTGTGATCAAACTAAAGAATTTGAACTTTATTCTGAGAGTTATGGGAATCTAGCATATTTCAGAAACTACATTCCAGCAGTAACATGGTGGCAGCGTTTGGGAAGAAAGGATAGGAAGCAAGACAAAGCATCACCACTCCATGAGGGAAGGCACTAAACAAATACTTGTTAATTGAAGAATAAATTAAGAACATTTGATGATTAATTTGGCATAGAGGATAGGCAAAGAAATCTAGGATAAGTGCTATGTTTGTGTGTTGGATGACTGTGGATAGCAACTGAGACTGGGCTATTAGTTTTAGACAGCTGGTGAAAATTCCCATGCAAATACTTCAATTGGCAGTTGCTATGTGGGTCAAAACCCTAAAATACATAATTTTGTTATGTATTTCTCTTTCTAAAAAAAGTACTTTTCTGTTTCTTCCAATTTTCTACAATGTTTTACTTTTACAATCGGAAAAAATTAACTTAAAAGAAAATTTATAACAAAAATTTATTCCTGGAATTTTTTTAATGGGAAGTTTTTTCAGTTACATGCTACCCTGACCGAAAGTACTACCCAACCCAATATATTTATACAATACTTTATTACTTTATAAAGTCTTGTTTCACAGAAAATTGAAAACGTTTGGGAAATGCTAATAATGTTATATTTCTCCCCTACTACTATACAAATTGAGCAATAAACCCATATATTTCCTGTAACTGTATGTCAGTTATGGACCTGCTTCACATTGATGAGAATAAGAAGAGAAACTAAATCAGGGGCAGGCAATCAAAGCAAAGGGTCAAATAATTTGAGATTCTTCCTTACAGTAAGGAAGGCAAAAGAATATCGAAATTGACCACCAGAGATTATCACATTGAACAAAAAAAGGTGGGGATGGGGATGGTAGCACGACGAATGACGAGTAGGTGGCTTTTTCCTTTTAAGAAAGTCTGTAGTTAAAAGAAAAAAAAACTTCCTAGAGGCTAGAATATACCTGCAAATCTTGCAGTATCTTCGTTATTCTCTAAATTATAACAAGATTCAGGTATGTCTTATTTTAAGATGGTCTAAAATAGTAACTCTTCAACTTTCTGGCAGAGAACAAGGTAAAAAAAAAAAAGTCACTTTCTCCACAGGCTTAAGCCCATAAATATGTGATTGCCTCTTTTAGGATACTAGCATCTCCTGATTCTCTTCCTATCTCGGACAGAGAGTTCTGTCTCAGTCTGTTTTAATAATAATTACTCTTCCCTCTGCCTAGGATCCCATCATAGGTCCCATTTTTCCCCTAAATCTGTTCTTTTTGAAAGAATTCATCTATTTTCTTGGCTTAACTACAAACACATAAATGAAGATAATTCTCAAATACATACTGAGTGCCAGACTTGAATTACCAACTACCTAGTGGGCACTTCTACTCTAATGACCCTAGATAGTCCCCTCACACACTAAATATATTAAAAATAGAATTCAACAGCTGTGCTACTATGTCATGTTCGTCTTGTATTTCTAACAACTAGCAATTTTAAGCCCATAGCTAGTACTTAATGTATGTTGTAAATGAATGAATAAATGAACCGAATGAGTCATAATACTTTGCATCATCTTATAAAGGCAGGAAGATATAAAATATCCTTTATTTTTACATTATAGATACAGTTTTGTTTATCTATGTATCTATCTCTATGTCTATGCATGTATGCATGTATCTATAATGTTTCATTTATCTATAGAAATGTTATATTTTAAGCCACCACTTCAAAATTTGGTGACTTAAAACAACAAATTATTATCTCTTAAAGTTCTGTGGGTTGACTGGACTTAGCTGGGTAGTTCATTGTAGTTAGATGGCAGTGGGCTGAAGTCATGTGAAAGCTTGACAGGGCTGGATGTCCAAAACGGCTTTACTCACGTTTGATCTTGGCTGAAAAGGCTAGAACAACTCGCAGATGGCCAAGCATCTCTCTCGCTCTCCAAGTGGCCTGTCCACATGGCTAGTTTGGGGTTCCTCTCAGTAATGCAGTCTCAGGGTACATGAACTTTTTACATGACAGCTGGTTTTTCCTAGAGCATGCATTATGAGAGGACCAAGCAGAAGCTAAAAGGCAGCTTCCAACTTAGTTTTGGAAGTTACATAGTCACTTCCATTTTATTATATTGGGTAAAGTGATTTACCGGGCCAGCCCAGCTGCAAAGGAGGAGATTATAAAAGAGCATGAATACTGGGAGGTATTAATTCATTAGGACACAGTCAGGAGACCAGCTATACCACACAGTAGATCAATAAATCAGAAAGTGAGAAATCATTCATTTTCTTACAAACCTAACATATTTACTATAATTTTTACAAGCTACTTTCCAGTATTTTACTTACACATACACATAAAGGCACAAATCTTAGACTGTACAATTTAATGAATTTTGACAAACATATACACCCATGTGACCCAAGCTGCATAACATCTGCAACATCTTCCAAAGTTCTCTCTTGCCTCTTTTCAGTCAATCCCCAGTCCCACAGGCTATCACTATTTTAATGTTTTTCACACAGGATTAGTTTTGCCTTTTCTAAAAACATCACATAAGTGAAATCATATAGTGTATCTTTTATGTAAAGCCTCTTTCACTAAGCATAATGGTTTTGAGGTACATCTATGTTGTAAGGCATATCAATAGTTCATTTTTATTGCTGAGTAGTATTCCATTCATGAACATACTGCAGTTTAGCCATTCTTCTGTTGATGTACACCTGAGCTATTTCCAGTTTGGGACTATTACGAATAAATTGCTATGAATATCTTTGTGCAAATCTTTTTGGAGACATATGTTTTCATTTATTTGGGGTAAATACCAAGGAGGAGAATTCTTGGGTCAGAGGGTAGGTATATGTTTAGTGTTGTAAGAAACTTGCTATGTGCCAGGCATGGTGGCTCACACCTGTAATCCCACCACTTTGGGAGGCCAAGGTGGGAGGATCACTTGAGATCAGGAGTTTGAGGCCAGCCTGGCCAACATGGTGAAACCCCATCTCTAATAAAAATACAAAAAAAATTAGCTGGGCATGGTGGTGTACACCTGCAGTCCCAGCTACTCAAGAGGCTGAGGCAGGAGAATCACTTGAACCTGGGAGGTGGAGGTTGCAGTGAGCTGAAATCATGCTACTGCACTCCAGCCTGGGTGACAGAGTGAGACTGTCTCAAGTAAAAAAAAAAAAAAAAGAAACTTATTATGTGATGGTACCATTATACATTCTACCAACAATGGATGAGAGTTTGTTGGTCCACATCCTTGCTAACATTTAGTAGTGCCAATCTTTTAAATTTTAACCATTCTAGTAGATATAGAGTTGTATCTCACTGTGATTTTAATTTGCATCTCCCTGATTAAAAGTGATATATTTTTGATGTGCCATTTGGCTAGTGATAGATCTTTCTTTGTGAACCATATGTCCAAATCTTTGTCCATTTTTAAAAAATAAGGTCGCATGTCTTTTTTATTATTTAGCTGTAAGGCATTTTTATAAAAATCTGTTCTGGAAACAAGATCTGTGACAGATATATGCTTTGTGACTATTTTCTTCTAATCTATGACTTGCTCATACATTTTCTTAATGGTCTTCTTTTTTCCTAAGAGACAGAGTCTCACTATGTTACCCAGGCTGGACTTGAACTCCTGAGCTCAAGCTATCTTCCCACCTCAGCCTCCGAGTAGCTAGGACTATAGGTGCATGCCACTATGCCTAGCTTTTTAAATAATCTATTTTGAAGAGTGTAAGTTTTAAATTTTGATTAAATTTAATCTATCAAATTTTTCCTTCCTGATTATTGCTTTCTGTGTCATCTGTTAAAACCCTCTGCCTACCATGAGGTCAGAAACACAGGATTCTAGGTTTTTGTTTTGCTTTTTTTCAGAAGCTTCATCATTTTACAGTTTTGTATTTAGGTCTATGATCTATCTTGAATTAATGTTTGTTATTAATTATAATGAACACACTGAATTAATGTATGTGGAGAGGTGGGGGTTGAGGTTCATTTTTTCCATACAAACAGCCAGTTGTTCAGCATCATTTATTGAAAAGACTTTTTCCCCCACTGGATTATGCTGACAACTTTGTTGAAAATAATTGACCAAGCTTGGGTATATTTCAGGACTTTGTTTTGTTCTGTTGATCTATTTATCCTATGCCAATTTGACACTATCTTGATTACTACAGCTTTATAGTAAATTTTCATGTCAGGTAACATTACTATTATAATTCAGTTCTTCTCAAGATTCTTTTGGTTACTTTTCATCCCCAAATATACTTTAGAATCACTTCTGAATTTCTTTACTTTTAAAAAACACCTGCTAGGATTATGACTGGCATTGAGTTGGATTTACAGATTGATTTGAGGAAAAATGATATCTTAACAGTACTGCATCTTCTAATCTATGAACACAGGTTATCTCTCCATTTATTAAGGTCTTCTTTAATTACTTTCAGTAACGTATTATACTTTTTACTTAGAGGTTTTTCACATCTTATGTCAAATTTATTTCTTAGTCTGTTTTTTATTTACCTCTACTGTAAATGAAATTTTAATTTCATTTTCCAAATGTTTGTTGTTCATATATAAAAATACAGTAGATTTTTCTATATTGATCTTATATCCTGTGACTTTGCTAGAACTTCAAATATAATGTTGAATGGTAAAAGCAAACATCCTTGCCTTGTTCCCAATCTTAGGGGAAAAGTATTCAATGTTTCACCATTAAGTATGATGTTAGCTGTAGCTTTTCATGAATGTCCTTCCTCAAAATAAATAAATTCTCTTCTATCGAAATTTTGCTAAGAAACTTGGTGTTGAATTTTGTCAAATGTTCCTTTCTGCATCTGTTGAATTGATTATATAATAATTTTTTTCCTTTATTAATGTGGTTAAACTAACCTTGAATTCCTACGATAAATCCTTAGTGAACTCATTTAGGTACTTTGAATATTAATTGTCTCCTGGCTCCTCCCCTAAATACTGGAAGGCTTCTGACTTCTTTTTTAGAGTCCTCATTCCCATCCAAGCCCTGTCAGATGGGTTCTCAGTATCAGTAGAATTCTCCCAGAGCCTCAGGAGTCAGGGAAGCTAGATTATGTTTAGTGTCATAAGTACAAATAAAGCAGCATTAGCATTTAAGAGTGACAGAGAAAGCAAGCTGAATTTATAGTCTGTGTTTTCTGCTACTGTTACTATTCTCTGAGTTCATATATTTGAGTTCTAAGACTGCAAAGATATATTCCTGATGACGTCAGTCTCTCATCCTAGGGTTTCAAACTCCTTTAAAAATAAGGTAGCTATGATACCTTATAAACTTATTGGCTCAAGGGATCAGAATTGCCCTACCTCTCTGCTTTCCTCCTATTCCCAACCTTAGTGACTAAATAACAGAGGCAGTTTTCCAGATATTCTCATCCTTTTAACTGACCTCCAAAATAAAAATAGGTGGTCGTTTTAATTAACTTTTATTTAAACAAAATTTTTTTTGGCTAAGGCAATCCTCTCACCTCAACCTCCAAGTAGCTGGGACTACAGGTGCATGCCACCAAGCCTGGCTAATCTTTTTTTTTTTTTAATTGAGCCCATAACAATCCTATGATTTTGTTCATGAGATGCCTAGGTACTGGTGGGTGGATGCCAGGTAAAAACCAGAAGGAAATTAATGGTCCTACTCTCTGACCAGAGTCCCATATTTATTTTAAGGAGCCTTCTAATAAAAGGTGGGATACCTACTTATCTCCATTCATAGCCCTATTAAGTAGAATTTAATCTCAGAGGGCTGAGTCATACCATCATCAACACTAGCTCCTTAATATGTAATTGGTGTCTCCTCTACTACCATCTGTGCTGTTAGATTTTGTTCCCTGAAGGTAGCCAATACGTCACTCTCTCTTCCTTCTCCCAAAATAACTTTATCAACTATGGGAAAAGGATTAACAAACACCAGGAAACATTGCTTATGGTAAAAATCAAACCTGACTGACAAATTGCATCTGGATGGGAAGATTCTGAATGAACTATATAGCTGGTGTAAGGCCACAGGTTTTAGCTTCTCTGAATGTGGAGACTCTTATAAATGTGCATGTCCCTTATAGGAACCTTGGAAACTGTACCCATGAAACTGATACAAAGGTATTAGCTCAGACCAGTTTGGGTATTAAAAGAAAAAAAAAAAAAAGATAATCTGCTCTTGTGCTGCATGGGGATTTTAAGACAAGGCAATCCCTGCTCCCAACTATCTGAATCTTGTCGCTTTGTACCCAAGTTGTCATTTGGTGGTAGGGGATAAACAACAGTATTCAGATTGCTGTGAAGACTCTGGTGAAAAAGGAATACCCTGCTGGCATATTGTGTTTCCTATCCAATATCCTTTTAAGTGAATCTAATACTGTTTGGCCTATGTAGGTCATGTGAATGAATCTGAATGTCCAGCTGATTTTAGGTAGACCCCATGGTGATCTTTGCAACACAACAAACTTTAAGAGTATCAGGGGTCTTTCAGGAGCCTCATAATGTCTGAGTTCTCTTAACAATGCTTACTGTAAACTGCTTCAGTTGAACTTGATTTTCTGTGATGTATTCAACAGGGCCTTGTCTTTGTAATACAGGGGTCTTTATTTTTCTTCCTGTTGGTGTGTATTCAGAAATTCAACATGAATTCCAAAGATGATCATACTGCCAAATACTGGCTCAAGCACTGTGTGACTGCAGGTATTTATTGTTCTGAAACCATATGGTTTCATAATTTGTACTACTGGCTGCAGCAAACTTTCTATTAAAAGGCATTTTTTCTCCAGCTCCAAGGTCTATCACTCCTGCTACATTTCAGTGATTTTTCCAACTGTAATTCAAAATTCTCCTGCCTATTCACTGGTGCTGCACCTCAGTAAAATGTATCTATAGAAATAGCATCAATAAATGGTTCCTGCCTGAGAGCTAGTCCCCAAATATGTATCTATAAGCAGGGGAGTCTGTCTCAGAACAGTGTAGGGATTTTTGATCAGTGCAAGTACAGATACCATGGACTTACTTTCACCTCCTAGCAAAGACTGTAATTTTGGAGGATATATTTTTGTCAAATACTGCTAATTTAACAGCAACTTTCCATAAGAAATTACTCACTACATGAATAACCGTGAGATGTCAATCTAAGAGGTACACAATTGTTAACAGTCTGTTCCCTCAAGAAATTTTGAGCTTTATTGGACAAATAATACATTCAATATAATTTTTAGTGATATAATGCAATTGCACTTTATGCATTTAGATTGCAATACTAAGATATAATTAACAGGAACAATTTAAAATAATAATTCCTCCATAAAAATTGTGTCAATTTCAAACTTGGAAGGAAGAGTTAATACAAACTGTGTTTAAGTTATTGCCACTTTTGCTGGTAAATAAAAATACTTACCATACTTTATTTGTAACCATATTTATAAAATATGTCCATTTTGTTTTCTTGAGCTATTATTTTAACATTAATGCTGTTAAATTTCAATAAACTTCTTATTTGCTAAAACTACTTCACTCAAACACTTTTAAAGTGGTCGTGCTGTTGCTAAAAAAAAATATCCCTGGAAGTTAGTAACTTTAGAATGGGATTTACATGTGTTCAAAAATACAACTAAGGAAGCCAAACAACTGCCATAATACGTTGTGCTATTTATTTAGGTTACCATACTCTGCAAACATAATAGAAAATGACAAGAAAAAAACTGTAATATCGAATAAAAAATATACTATAATCATTATGAATTTATTAGGACTTAGAACATACATCAAGGCACCCACTGCCCCACCCGCCCCTTCTTCTTCAACACACACAATTTACATTCATTCCTTTTAGAAAACTAGTTTTGAATTACTGAGCTTTGAATTATGTGTGCCCTCCAGAACATATCCCTTCTATAAAATGGAACCACTCTACCCTGTACAAGATACTATGTGATTAAATGTCAAATGGAACAAGATAAGCCAGAGAGAATGAAGCTTCATTCATTCACTATGGCCTTTCAGTTAAGATATATTCAATTCCTGGCTGCAGCCAAGATGGCCGGAACAGCTCCGGTCTACAGCTCCCAGCGTGAGTGACACAGAAGATGGGTGATTTCTGAATTTCCATCTGAGGTACCGGGTTCATCACACTGGGGAGTGCCAGGCAGTGGATGCAGGACAGTGGGTGCAGTGCACCATGCGCAAGCCGAAGCAGGGTGAGGCATTGCCTCACTCGGGAAGCGCAAGGGGTCAGGGAATTTCCTTTCCTAGTCAAAGAAAGGGGTGACAGACGGCACCTGGAAAATCGGGTCACTCCCACCCTAATACTGCGCTTTTCCGATGGGCTTAAAAAACGGCGCACCAGGAGATTATATCCCGCACCTGGCTCGGAGGGTCCTACACCCAGAGTCTCACTGATTGCTAGCACAGCAGTCTGAGATCAAACTCCAAGGCAGCAGTGAGGCTGGGGGAGGGGTGCCCGCCATTACCCAGGCTTCCTTAGGTAAACAAAGCAGCCTGGAAGCTCGAACTGGGTGGAGCCCACCACAGCTCCTGGAGGCCTGCCTGCCTCTGTAGGCTCCACCTCTAGGGGCAGGGCACAGACAAACAAAAAGACAGCAGTAACCTCTGCAGACTTAAATGCCCCTGTCTGACAGCTTTGAGGAGAGCAGTGGTTCTCCCAGCATGCAGCTGGAGATCTGAGAACCGGCAGACTGCCTCCTCAAGTGGGTCCCTGACCCCTGACCCCCGAGCAGCCTAACTGGGAGGCACCCCCCAGTAGGGGCAGACTGACACCTCACACGGCCGGGTACTCCTCTGAGACAAAACTTCCAGAGGAACCATCAGACAGCAGCATTCGCGGTTCACGAAAATCCGCTGTTCTGCAGCCACCGCTGCTGGTACCCAGGCAAACAGGGTCTGGAGTGGACCTCTAGCAAACTCCAACAGACCTGCAGCTGAGGGTCCTGTCTGTTAGAAGGAAAACTAACAAACAGAAAGGACATCCACACCAAAAACCCACCTGTACATCACCATCATCAAAGACCAAAAGTAGATAAAACCACAAAGATGGGGAAAAAACAGAGCAGAAAAACTGGAAACTCTAAAAAGCAGAGCACCTCTCCTCCTCCAAAGGAATGCAGCTCCTCACCAGCAACGGAACAAAGCTGGATGGAGAATGACTTTGATGAGTTGAGAGAAGAAGGCTTCAGACGATCAAACTACTCTGAGCTACAGGAGGAAATTCAAACCAAAGGCAAAGAAGTTGAAAACTTTGAAAAAAATTTAGACAAATGTATAACTAGAATAACCAATACAGAGAAGTGCTTAAAGGAGCTGATGGAGCTGAAAGCCAAGACTTGAGAACTACGTGAAGAATGCAGAAGCCTCAGGAGCCAATGCGATCAACTGGAAGAAAGGGTATCAGTGATGGAAGATGAAATGAATGAAATGAAGCAAGAAGGGAAGTTTAGAGAAAAAAGAATAAAAAGAAACGAACAAAGCCTCCAAGAAATATGGGACTATGTGAAAAGACCAAATCTACGTCTGATTGGTGTACCTGAAAGTGACGGGGAGAATGGAACCAAGTTGGAAAACACTCTGCAGGATATTATCCAGGAGAACTTCCCCAATCTAGCAAGGCAGGCCAACATTCAGATTCAGGAAATACAGAGAACGCCACAAAGATACTCCTCGAGAAGAGCAACTCCAAGACACATAATTGTCAGATTCACCAAAGTTGAAATAAAGGAAAAAATGTTAAGGGCAGCCAGAGAGAAAGGTTGGGTTACCCACAAAGGGAAGCCCATCAGACTAACAGCAGATCTCTTGGTAGAAACTCAACAAGCCAGAAGAGAGTGGGGGCCAATATCCAACATTCTTAAAGAAAAGAATTTTCAACCCAGAATTTCATATCCAGCCAAACTAAGCTTCATAAGTGAAGGAGAAATAAAATACTTTACAGACAAGCAAATGCTGAGAGATTTTGTCACCACCAGGCCTGCCCTAAAAGAACTCCTGAAGGAAGCACTAAACATGGAAAGGAACAACCGGTACCAGCCACTGCAAAATCATGCCAAATTGTAAAGACCATCGAGGCTAGGAAGAAACTGCATCAATGAAGGAGCAAAATAACCAGCTAACATCATAATGACAGGATCAAATTCACACATAACAATATTAACTTTAAATGTAAATGGACTAAATGCTCCAATTAAAAGACACAGACTGGCAAATTGGATAAAGAGTCAAGACCCATCAGTGTGCTGTATTCAGCAAACCCATCTCACGTGCAGAGACACACATAGGCTCAAAATAAAAGGATGGAGGAAGATCTACCAAGCAAATGGAAAACAAAAAAAGGCAGGGGTTGCAATCCTAGTCTCTGATAAAAAAGACTTTAAACCAACAAAGATCAAAAGAGACAAAGAAGGCCATTACATAATGGTAAAGGGATCAATTCAACAAGAAGAGCTAACTATCCTAAATACATATGCACCCAATACAGGAGCACCCAGATTCATAAAGCAAGTCCTGAGTGACCTACAAAGAGACTTAGACTCCCACACAATAATAATGGGAGACTTTAACACCCCACTGTCAACATCAGACAGATCAACGAGACAGAAAGTTAACAAGGATACCCAGGAATTGAACTCATCTCTGCACCAAGCGGACCTAATAGACATCTACAGAACTCTCCATCCCAAATCAACAGAATATACATTTTTTTTAGCACCACACCACACCTATTCCAAAATTGACCACATAGTTGGAAGTAAAGCTCTCCTCAGCAAATGTAAAAGATCAGAAATTATGACAAACTCTCTCTCAGACCACAGTGCAATCAAACTAGAACTCAGGATTAAGAAACTCACTCAAAAGTGCTCAACTACATGGAAACTGAACAACCTGCTCCTGAATGACTACTGGGTACATAACGAAATGAAGGCAGAAATAAAGATGTTCTTTGAAACCAATGAGAACAAAGACACAACATACCAGAATCTCTGGGACACATTCAAAGCAGTGTGTAGAGGGAAATTTATAGCACTAAATGCCCACAAGAGAAAGCAGGAAAGATCCAAAATTGACACCCTAACATCACAATTAAAAGAACTAGAAAAGCAAGAGCTAACACATCCAAAAGCTAGCAGAAGGCAAGAAATAACTAAAATCAGAGCAGAACTGAAGGAAATAGAGACACAAAAAACCTTCAAAAAATTAATGAATCCAGGAGCTGGTTTTTTGAAAGGATCAACAAAATTGATAGACCGCTAGCAAGACTAATAAAGAAGAAAAGAGAGAAGAATCAAATAGACACAATAAAAAATGAAAAAGGGGATATCATCACCAATCCCACAGAAATACAAACTACCATCAGAGAATACTACAAACACCTCTATGCAAATAAACTAGAAAATCTAGAAGAAATGGATAAATTCCTCGACACATACCCTGTGCCAAGACTAAACCAGGAAGAAGTTGGATCTCTGAATAGACCAATAACAGGCTCTGAAATTGTGGCAATAATTAATAGCTTACCAACCAAAAAGAGTTCAGGACCAGATGGATTCACAGCTGAATTCTACCAGAGGTACAAGGAGGAACTGGTACCATTCCTTCTGAAACTATTCCAATCAATAGAAAAAGAGGGAATCCTACCTAACTCATTTTATGAGGCCAGCATCATCCTGATACCAAAGCCGGGTGGAGACACAACCAAAAAAGAGAATTTTAGACCAATATCCTTGATGAACATTGATGCAAAAATCCTCAATAAAATACTGGCAAACTGAATCCAGCAGCACATCAAAAAGCTTATGCACCATGATCAAGTGGGCTTCATCCCTGGGATGCAAGGCTGGTTCAATATACGCAAATCAGTAAATGTAATCCAGCATACAAACAGAACCAAAGACAAAAACCACATGATTATCTCAATAGATGCAGAAAAGGCCTTTGACAAAATTCAACAACACTTCATGCTAAAAACTCTCAATAAATTAAGTATTGATGGGACAGATCTCAAAACAGTAAGAGCTATCTATGACAAACCCACAGCCAATATAATACTGAATGGGCAAAAACTGGAAGCATTCCCTTTGAAAACTAGCACAAGACAGGGATGCCCTCTCTCACCACTCCCATTCAACATAGTGTTGGAAGTTCTGGCCAGGGCAATTAGGCAGGAGAAGGAAATAAAGGGTATTCAATTAGGAAAAGAGGAAGTCAAATTGTCCCTGTTTGCAGATGACATGATTGTATATCTAGAAAACCCCATCGTCTCAGCCCAAAACCTCCTTAAGCTGATAAGCAACTTCAGCAAAGTCTCAGGATACAAAATCAATGTACAAAAATCACAAGCATTCTTATACACCAATAACAGACAAACAGAGAGCCAAATCATGAGTGAACTCTCATTCGCAATTGCTTCAAATAGAATAAAATACTTAGGAATCCAACTTACAAGGGACGTGAACGACCTCTTCAAGGAGAACTACAAATCACTGCTCAATGAAATAAAAGAGGATACAAACAAATGGAACAACATTCCATGCTCATGGGTAGGAAGAATCAATATCATGAAAATGGCCATACTCCCCAAGGTAATTTATAGATTCAATGCCATCCCCATCAAGCTACCAACGACTTTCTTCACAGAATTGGAAAAAACTACTTTAAAGTTCATATGGAACCAAAAAAGAGCCCACATCGCCAAGTTAATCCTAAGCCAAAAGAACAAAGCTGGAGGCATCACGCTACCTGACTTCAAACTATACTACAAGGCTACAGTAACCAAAACAGCATGGCACTGGTACCAAAACAGAGATATAGACCAATGGTACAGATCAGAGCCCTCAGAAATAACGCCGCATATCTACAACTATCTGATCTTTGACAAACCTGAGAAAAACAAGCAATGGGGAAAGGATTCCCTATTTAATAAATGGTGCTGAGAAAACTGGCTAGCCATATGTAGAAAGCTGAAACTGGATCCCTTCCTTACACCTTATACAAAAATCAATTCAAGATGGATTAAAGACTTAAACGTTAGACCTAAAACCATAAAAATCCTAGAAGAAAACCTAGGCATTACCATTCAGGACATAGGCATGGGCAAGGACTTCATGTCCAAAACACCAAAAGCAATGGCAACAAAAGCCAAAATTGACAAATGGGATCTAATTAAACTAAAGAGCTTCTGCACAGCAAAAGAAACTACCATCAGAGCGAACAGGCAACTTACAAAATGGGAGAAAAGTTTTGCAACCTACTCATCTGACAAAAGGCTAATATCCAGAATCTACAATGAACTCAAACAAATTTACAAGAAAAAAACAAACAACCCCATCAAAAAGTGGGCGAAGGATATGAACAGACACTTCTCAAAAGAAGACATTTATGCAGCCAAAAAACACATGAAAAAATGCTCACCATCACTGGCCATCACAGAAATGCAAATCAAAACCTCAATGAGATACCATCTCACACCAGTTAGAATGGCAATCATTAAAAAGTCAGGAAACAACAGGTGCTGGAGAGGATGTGGAGAAATAGGAACACTTGTACACTGCTGGTGGGACTGTAAACTAGTTCAATTATTGTGGAAGTCAGTGTGGTGATTCCTCAGGGATCTAGAACTAGAAATACCATTTGACCCAGCCATCTCATTACTGGGTATATACCCAAAGGTCTATAAATCATGCTGCTATAAAGACACATGCACATGTATGTTTATTGCGGCACTATTCACAATAGCAAAGACTTGGAACCAAGCCAAATGTCCAACAATGATAGACTGGATTAAGAAAATGTGGCACATATACACCATGGAATACTATGCAGCCATAAAAAATGATGAGTTCATGTCCTTTGTAGGGACATGGATGAAACTGGAAATCATCATTCTCAGTAAACTATCGCAAGAACAAAAAACCAAACACCACATTTTCTCACTCATAGGTGGGAACTGAACAATGAGAACACATGGACACAGGAAGGGGAACATCACACTCTGGAGACTGTTGTGGGGTGGGGGGAGGGGGGAGGGATATCTTTAGGAAATACACCTAATGCTAAAGGACGGATTAATGGGTGCAGCACATCAGCATGGCACATGTATATATATGTAACTAACCTGCACATTGTGCACATGTACCCTAAAACTTAAAGTATAATAATAATGAAGAAAAAAGATATATTCAATTCCTAATATGTTTCAGATAATGTGCTGGAAGCTAGAGATGAAAAAATGATTAGAACATAGTTTCTACTTTCAGGGAATTTCATAAAATATAAAAAATGTAAATAACACAAAGTAGAGGCATCCAAAGTTGCCTCAAAACAATTTCTTCAATTAGGTTCAGAGAATTTTGAACTGTCTAAAAGAAAATTACTGCTCTTGCAGGAATTTTAGAAAATAAGGAATAGTATGTTTAATCAACAAGGGTTTAGCTAGGAAATCTAATAATTATTGAATCATTACATCTATATTTTCCTCAAAAATCTACTGTTCTTACTCTTTCTTTCAATACTAGTGTAGAAAGTGTAACATATTATCATTTATTCTCCCACTGCTGTGATCAAAATAGCACAATACTGCTCAAAACAACTGCAAATGTGTGGTTTTAAAAATTCTGACTTAAAAGTACCCGTATCTAATTGAGATTTAGTTTTAATCAAAAGCCATCTATAAATAATAAACCATATTCTCTAACTAAAAAGATCCAATTAATATCCCACTGGAATTATAAAAACTCAGTCTATAGGAAAATGCCTACATTTGTATATGGTAGTACCATAAAGGATGGAATGGTCACGCTTAAGAGGGAGGGGGCATCAAAGGCTTCTCAGAGTATGTCAGTGAATTAAATTTTGAAGGATAGGTATATTATGGTCTGAATGTTGATGTCCCCCCAAAATTCCTACGTTGGAACTTAATCCCTAAGGTGAAGGTATTAGGAGGTGGAGCTTACGGAGAGGTTATTAGTTCATGAGGGCTCTGCCCTCGTGGGTAATACTATTGCCCTTATAAAAAGCTTTAAGGGCCGGGCGCGGTGGCTCACGCCTATAATCCCAGCACTTTGGGAGGGAAGCAGGTGGATCACCTGAGGTCAGGAGTTCAAGACCAGCCTGGTGAACATGGTTCAACCCCATCTCTACTAAAAATACAAAAATTAGCTGAGTGTGGTGGCACCCGCCTGTGATCCCAGCTATTCGGGGGGCTGAGGCAGGAGAATCCCTTGAACCTGGGAGGTGGAAGTTCAGTGAACCGAGACTGTGCCACTGCACTCCAGCCTGGGCAACAAAGCAAGAGCTTGTCTCAAAAAAAAAAAAAAAAAGGCTTTGAGGGAGCAAGTTTGTCCCTTGCCCCTTTTCTTTGCTGTTCTTTCACATGAAGACACAAACAGGGCACCATCTACATGGAACAGGCTCTCACCAGATAACAAATCTGCAGGCTCCTTCATCTTGGATTTCCCATCTTCCAAAACTGTGTGCAATAAATTTCTGTTGATTACAAATTACCCAACCTAAGGTATTTTGTTACAGCAGCCCAAGCAAACTAAGACAAGGTAGAAGGTGAGTGGTATACTAGGGGAAAGACACCCACTTATTCTTCTGGAAATACTCCAGATAGCCAAATAACCAAAATAAGAAAGAAAGGAGAAAGAAAGAAAAGAAAAGAAGCCAAAACACAAAGATGGGAAAGATATCACAGTTAAAAAATTATTGCTGACATCATTATAAAATACAATGCAAATGTCAGTATATACTATTGAAAGGAATTAGCAAAATGTTATTGAAATAAACATAATAGCCAATAGGGGTTGCAGGGAAGGGTTTAAATAAAGTTAAGAAGAGAATCATACTGCATCTCTCATTCTACAAGAAGACAGTCAATAACTTTTGCTTTATTTTTAATGTAAGTAGAGAAATAAAAGTTTACTCATTTTTTTGTCTGGCTTATTTATTTATTAGAGAGAATACCAGCCTAAAATGAAACTAGGTTATATACCTTCTAAGTTACTCTATGAAAAATGTTTAAATACAGAAAACCTAAGAAAAGCAACAGGTAAGGGATGGGTGGAAAAAATAAGAAAAGCCCCAAAATAAAAGTATAAATAAAGTAATATAAATACATTTAAGTATATCAGTTGAAGGGCAAAGCTTATAAAGTTAAATCAACCAAATGCTGTATATAAAAGAAGCACTTAACACAGATAGGTTAAAAATCAAGTGACAAATATGCCAAGAAAATAAAAATCTAAAAATACCATTGTTTACAAATATCAACAAGCAAAATTTCAAGGCAAGAGGCATTAAATGGGGCAAACTGATACAAATTATAATGAGGCTTTAAGAGAATAAACTTTTATAGAATAAATAATTTAGCAGTGAAGTTTTCTGTCTTTAAAAAATAAACTATAAAAATAAGATACATATACAGTCATCCCTTGGTATAGATGGAAGATTGCTTCCGGGAACCCTGTCTATACCAAAATCCATACATCAAGTCCCAAAGCAGGCCCTTCCAAACCCACATATATGAAAAGTGCGCCCTCCATATGTATGTAGGCTTTGTACACTGTGAATACCGTATTTTCCATGTGTTTGGCTGAAAAAACATAATGTATAGGTGGACCCATGCACTTCAATCCATGCTGTTCCAGCCTCAACTGTACAGGTATAATCTCAGACATGTTGCTAGTCTGGTTCCAGACCACTAAAATAAAGCGAATATTGCAATAAAGCAAGTCACAAAAACTTTTTGGCTTCCCAGTGCATATAAAAGTTATGTTTATACTATAGTCTATTAAGTGTGCAATAGCATTATGTCTAAGAACAACATATATACCTTAATTAAAAAATGCTAACAATCATCTGAGCCTTCAGTAAGTGATAATCTTTTTGGTGTTGGTGGGTCCGCCTTGATACTGATGACTACTGATTAATTAGGGTGGTGGTTGGTTGCTGAAGGTTGGGTAATTCCTTAAAATACTTGTTGCCATTTCCTAAATAAGACAACAACGAAGTTTGCTGCATCAATTGAATCCTCCTTTCATTAAAAATTTCTCTGTAGCGTGCAATGCTGTTTGACATTTTACCAACAGTAGAGCTTCTTTCTAAATTGAAATAAATCCTCTCAAACCCTGCCACTACTTTATCAAAGTTGATGTGATATTCTAAATCCTTTGTTGTCACTTCAACAACGTTCACAGCATCTTCACCAGAAGTAGCTTCCATGTCAAGAAGCTACTTTCTTTGTTCATCCAGAGAAGCAACTCCTCATCCATTCAAGTTTTATCATGCGATTGCAGCAATTCAGTTATATCTTTAGGCTCCACTTCCAATGCTGATCCTCTTGCTATTTTTCCACAACTGCAGTTACTTCCTCCACTGAAGTCTTGAACCCCTCAAAGTCAGCCATGAGGATCAGAATCAGCCTCTTCTATCTTCCAAACTCCTGTTGATGTTGATATTTTGACCTCCTCCCATGAATCACAAAATTCTTAATGGCATCTAGAACAGTGAGTCCTTTCCAAGAGGTTTTCAATTGACTTGGCCTAGATCATCAGAGGAATCACTCACTACCTGTGACAGCTACACCTTATAAAATGTATTTCTTAAATAATAAGAC
This sequence comes from Pongo abelii, assembly GCF_028885655.2. NCBI lineage: Eukaryota > Metazoa > Chordata > Mammalia > Primates > Hominidae > Pongo > Pongo abelii. Next base: position 69,570,739 of record NC_071997.2, read on the forward strand.
TTGAAAGCCAGAATTACTCCTTGAACTATGTGCTGCAGAAACAACACTAATCTCTTTGTACATCTCCATCATAGCTCTTGGGCAACCAGGTACGCTGTCAATGAGCAGTGGTGTTGCTTTTTTAGGGAGCGTACTAAAAAGGAATGAGTAGTAGTATTTTGGAAAGCATCTTTTTTCTGTACAGCAGGTCTCAACAATGGTCTTAAAATATTCAGTAAACCATGCGATAAAAAGATGTGCTAAGAAGAGAGTTAACTTGTCGTTTGAAGCTTTGAGGCTCTGAAGCCAGGTGTTGACTTTGCCCCTCTAGCTATGAAATTCCTAGATGGCATCTTCTTCCAACAGAAGGCTGTATTGTCTACATGGAAAATCAGTGTTTAATGTAGCCAGCTTCATCAATGATCTTGGTTAGATCTTCTGGATAACCTGCTGTGGCTTCTATATTAGCATTTACTACTTTACTTTGCACTTCCATGTTATGGACATGGGTTCTTTCCTTAAACCTCATGAACCAACCTCTGCTAGCTTCAAACTTTTCTTCTGCAGCTTCCTCGCCTTTCTCAGCTTTCACAGAATTGAACAGAGTTAGGGCCCTGCTCTGGATTAGGCTTTGGCTTAAGGGAATGCTATGGCTGGTTTGATATTCTATCTAGACCATTAAAGCTTTCTCTGTATCAGCAATAAGGCTTTACGCATTTCTTAAATCTTTTATGTGTTCACTGGGGTAGAACTTTTAATTTCCTTCTAGAATTTTTTCTTTGCATTCACAACTTGTTTAACTGTTTAGCACAAGAGGCCTCTACATTTGGCCTATCTTTAGTTTAGACGTGCCTTCCTCACAAAACTTAATCATTTCTAGCTTTTTATTTAAAGGAAAATACATGCAACTCTTCCTTTCACTTAAACACCCATAGGCATTGCAGGGTTATTAACTGGCCTAATGTCAACATTGTTATGTCTCATGGAATGAGGAGGCCCAAGGAGAGGAACAGAGCCAGGGAACAGCTGGTTGGTGGATCAGTCAGAACACACTTGATTAAGTTTGCTGTCTTACATGGGTGCAATTCATGGCACCTCAAAATAATTACAATAGTAACATCAAAGATCATTGGTCATAGATCACTATAACAGATATAACAATAATGAAAAAGTGTGAAATATTGCAAAAGTTACCAAAATGACACAGAGACACAGAAACGAAGTGAGCACATGCTGTTGGCAAGACTGATAGACTAAGCAGACTAAGCTGATAGACTTGCTCAATGTAGGGTTGCCAAAAATCTTCAATTTGTAAAAAAAAAAAAAAAAAAAAAAGAAAAAAGAAAAAAGAAAAAAAAATCTGTGAAGTGCATTAAAGCAAAGTTCAGTAAAACAAACTATGCCTATAATGAAAAGTTGAGTCTAATGATGAATGCAACAAATAGAATATACATGTAAAAACATATTTATAGAAAATGTATACATCATATATCTAGACTACAAATAAAAAACCTCAATAAAATTTTTAAAACATTTGAAATTCAAGAGACTTTTGAATTTTATTTGAATGAATAAGCAAACAAACTAGAAATAAATAAACAAAGCACATGGTAAAACACACTCTCCAAAACATGGTTGGGCCAAATAATAAATAAAAACTGCAATCACAAATTAGAAAATAATAAAATTTACACATGAAAAAACATCTAATTTTGCACACAAGTCTGAGCAGTTCCTTATGATAGATTTCTTGTTGTGGAATGGAAGTGAAGGTCTTCAGAGTCAAGGAAGTCACAGAACTTTTTAGCTGAATAGTTAAATGAGTGATCCATGGAGTAAATGGAAATCCCCCACATGATAGCAAGAGTTGAGGCAGAATCAGAAGATGAATGACAAAGTGCCCAAATGAATTTGAAAAAATCACCAAGAGGTAAACAGATGATAGAAGTGAAGGGACATCAATTCAGAAATTTAGAGCAATTAATTTAACTAAAAGGAATATGTAAATTGTGCTTAATTTTCACAGCAATAATAGAAGTATAACATCAATTGCTTAAGTGTGATAGCCAAATTGTCAATAAATATTTATTGACCAATTAATAAAAAGAAGTTCTAACCACTTAACCTCTTCGTAGCTTGATCAACTCAGCTTGAAGGAATACCTGCATGGAAGCTTCAATACCAGGATACATAAGATATATAAATTCAAAACACAGAATGTCCACATAATTCAAGTAAATAAATGAATATGAAATAGAAGCAGCTGGCCAATCCATCTCCTTATTGTGTCCTATTATCCTTTACAGGCAGATCTTTACTTACAGAGGTTTCATCCACACATTGACAAAATAAGTATGACCAGATTTAGGTTGCTTTGTACTATAATTCAAGAATGTTTTTGTTATTTTGACCATCCTTGTACTTGATCTTAAACTGCTAAAATCTATTATGAACAGCATGGAAAGTTTTCAGAGAACTAAATAGTATATTTTATTGTAGAAAGGCTTAAAGAAAAAAAAAAAACCCAATAAGTAGAATTGTTTTTTCCTGGGAAATGAGAATGAGTTTTTGAACTCTGCAACAAAAGATAAACTTTTAGTTTAATGCTAATAAAACCAACCTGTAATTTTAGCGGCCTTTTCTTCTTGGTTCACTCTGTTCTCATCATCATCTTCATTATCTTCTTCGAAGTCATCTAAATTGCCAATGTCAGCCTGCTTCATACTCATCAAACTAGCCAAACTTTGCATGTCTTCATCTCTACATCAATGATTCAAAATATAACACATTGTACTAAATGACAGTTAGAAAAATGATGGTTTCTTAAGAAAACAATAAATTCCTTCTTTCTATAAAGTATGTCAATAAGTCTTTCTTATCAGTTGTACAAGAATATTGAAAAATCTAAATACTCATATTCATTAATTTTTAAATGGCATGCTTAATTAGTAAAGAGCTAGTAAGATTAAAAATTAACTGGTTAGATGAAACACTTAAATCTAAACCTGAAGCCATAAAAATTCTAGAAGATAACACTGGAAAAAATCTTCTAGACATTGGCTTAGGCAAAGAGTTCATGACCAAGAACCCCAAAGCAAATGCAACAAAAACAAATAGATGGGACCTTATTAAACTAAAAAGCTTCTGCACAGCAAAAGAAATCATCAGCAGAGTAAACAGACAACTCACAGACTGGGAGAAAATATTCACAAACTATGCATCCAACAAAGGACTAATACCCAAAATCTACAAGGAAGTCAAACAAATGAGCAAGAAAAAAACTTAATAATCCCATCAAAAAGTGGGCTAAGGACATGAATAGACAATTCTTAAAAGAAGATATATGGGCCAGGCATAGTGGCTCATGCCTGTAATCCCAGCACTTTGGGAGGCCGAGGCAGGTGATCACAAGGTCAGCAGTTCGAGACCAGCCTGACCAACATGGTGAAACCCCGTCTCTACTAAAAACACAAAAATTAGCCAGGCATGGTGGCATGTGCCTGTAATCCAAGCTATATATATTATATATATAGTAGTATTCCATATTGTGTATGTGTGTGTGTGTATACATATATATATATATGCACCACATTTTTTTTATCCACTTGTTGGTCAATGAGCTTTTAGGCTGGTTCCATATTTTTGCAATTGCAAATTGTGCCACTATAAACATTGCATGTGCAAGTGTCTTTTTCCTTTAATAACTTATTTTTTTCTGGGTAGATACCCTGCTGTGGGATTCCTGGATCAGACAGTAGTTCTACTTTTTAAATCTTTAAGGAATCTCCATACTGTTTTTCATAGTGGTTGTACCAGTTTACATTCTCACCAGCAATGTAAAACTGTTCTCTTTTCATCACATCCATGCCAACATCTATTATTTTTTTATTCTTAAATTATGGCCACTATTGCAGGAGTAATAGTGTATATGTATAATATATAATAACAGCATATATGTATAATATATATAATATAAATATATGAATAATTATAAATATTACGTATTTATATATTATATAATACATTATATATTATATATACACAATACTACTATATATAATATATAGTAGTATATATGGTAGTATTCTATATAATATATAGTAGTATTATATATAATATATATATACACACACACACACACACAACATAGAACACTACTCAGCCTTAAAAAGAAACAAAATAATGGCATTTGCAGCAACCTGGATGGAGTTGGAGACCATTATTCTAAGTGAAGTAACTCAGGAATGAAAAACCAAACATCATATGTTCTCACGTATAAGTGGGAGCTAAGCTATGGGGAAGCAAAGGCCTAAGAGTAATATAATGGACTTTGGAGACTTACGGGGAAGAGTGGGAGGGGTGTGAGGGATAAAAGACTACACATTGAGTACCGTGTACACTGCTCAAGAGATGGGTGCACCAATATCTCAGAAATCATCACTAAAGAACTTTCCTATGCAACCAAACACCACCTGTTTCACTTATTTATTGAAATAAAATAATAAAAAAAAATTTAACTGGTTAGGCATTAGTTCGATTCTGTGCTGTAGATATATATGGGAGACTAAAATATTCTTTTCTTTTTTTTAAGACAGGGTCTCACTCTGTAAGCCAGGCTGGCTGGAGTACAGCAGTGTGAACATGGCTCACTGTATCTTCCTGGGCTCAAGCAATCATCCCGCCTCAGCCTCCTCAGTAGCTGGGACCCCAGGTGTAGAGCACGATGCCCAGCTAATTTTTAAAATTTCTGTAGAGACGGGGTCTTGCCATGTTGTTCAGGCTGGTCTCAAGTGATTGTCCCACCTCAGGCTCCCAAAGTGTTGGGATTACAGGTGTGAAGCACTGTGCCTGGCCTAAAATTTTCTTCATGGAATTAAAGTACGGTTTCCTGAGAATTAAGTCTGGAAACAAAAACTTGTTTCAAAAACAGTGAGACAGTTTGCAAATCAGATAAGATCTAGAGTTTAAATATTCAAACTTCCCAAAGGAATTAGAACAAGATTTTAAATCTGAAGTCCATGTAGGCTTTTGAGTTTGTGGGTAAGAGGGAAACAAAGTGGTAAACCCCTGTAAATCACACTTAAATCTTGCTTAAGTATATTGTTTTTCCAACAGGGCCATAACCGCCCAAAAGTTAAGAAACTATTATAGCAGGAAAAGCACTTTAAAAACAAAGTCTAACCTACAAGATAAAAAAACTACCTTGGATGATTGTAAGTTAAATACCATGTATTTGATAAATCTAAACTTTTTTTAATGTTTTAAGTATTTTAAGTACAAATTTATAAAGTTTACATTAAGTACTCAAAGTCGAATCATTTATATTTTCATCATGTATTATTTTCACCTTAAATTTCAAATAAACTACAGTGAATGAAATATATATCTATTATTTACAAATTAATTTTTACTTTGCTATACTTCCCCCAAATTCAGAAAGCCAAATTAAGATACTGTTTCTTTGTAAAGTAATGCTTAATACGTCGTTATCTTCTAAATATAGTATGGCTTTACAGACTAAACTGGTTTTAAAAAATTCTTTGCATCTTATCTCATATAAGCCTTAGAGTTAACAAAGTCATTTCCCCTTTTTAAAATAAATTTAGTGACACAAAGTTTGCATGAGCAAAAAAGTTGTTATTACCTTACGTGAATGTCTTACAAATTGCTCTCTTATCAACAGGAGACAATTTCAAAATGTCATTCTTAAAATATTAACTTGCTGGCTGGGCGCGGTGGCTCACACCTGTAATCCCAGCACTTTGGGAGGCCGAGGTGGGCGGATCACTTGAGGTCAATAGTTCAAGACAAGCCTGGCCAACATGGTGAAATGCCGTCTCTACCAAAAATATACAAAATTAGCCAGGTGTGGTGGTACACACCTGTAATCCCAGCTACTCGGGAGGCTGAGGCAGGAGAATCACTTGAACCCGGGAGGTGGACGTTGCAGTGAGCTGAGATCGTGCCACTGCACTCCAGCCTGGGTGACAGAGCGAGACTCTTGTCTCAAAAAAAAAAAAAAAAAAGTTAATTTGCTTAACTGCATACCATTTTAATTTCCTCACATTTTAACCCTGAACATTTTTCTTTGGGGAAGGTAACAAGGCAAAGAAGGAGGAGGTAGAGCGGGAGTTTAGGATGTTTGGAAAGAATTCCTTTTCAATTCAAATTGAGACATTTGGTTTGGCTGAATTTCCTCTCACCCAGATTCCCGTGAATGGTGCTGATTCACTCACAGCTTTTGCCCAGTGGAAGGAAGTCCACCCTCAAAGGATCTTCTCTGAATTTGTGTCTCTTCTTCCTGTGTTTCCTTTCCTTTTATTTTGGCTTAAACTTCAGGGTAAGATCTTTATTTTTAATTACTCAGTATTTAAGTCTATAATTTAAGGTCCTGAGATGAAAGACTAAGATGCTTCCATTCTGCACTGTCTCTCTACCACACTGGCTTAGAATCCAACTTTCCAGAGAGGAGGCTTACTGTTATCTCACAAGTCATGTGTTGCCATGTAGATGAGTGTCAAACATCTCATTTTGACTGACGCACAGAATCCAGTCTAATCAGTCAAGTAGACATGGCCAATTATAGTAACCACATTCCACTAGGTCAAATACATTCAGAACTGTGATTCAGATTAGATAAAATGTTCACAGCTGTCTCTTTCCCCTCACCTTTTAAGTCTAGGTATAGAATTTCCATTTCTCCTGTCTCTTCATCTTCCACTCCACGTAGGTACGAACCCTTTCACAACACCCGTAACATTCACTTACCCCTGACTTGATTGTATGCAATAACCAGTAGGAAGAAAGTGAATCCTACTTTCTTCCCCCTTTGTAGGTATGTTCACCTCATTTTGTCAAGTTAGAATTTTACTCTTATAAGAGACTAGAACAGAATCTAGAAATCTTTGTGCAATGCTGACTCAGTGCTTAAGAAGTGATTTTTGAAAAGAAAATGATTACAATAAACTGCTTATCTAACTGTAACTTCCTACATGATTTTTGGAAGGCTGAGCCAAGGAATATGATTTGGCAAGAGTTCCCTTAATTATTTCATCCCTTTTATCCTAAACTTTTCGTTTTGGGTTCCTCTCATGTCTCAATTGCATCAAACAGTTCTACACATTGAACTGTGTGTACCTCAGAGTACAGACTACTACACTGAAGACACTGAAATATAAAACACTTTATAATATCCTAAAATATACAATTTAAATTTTGAAACCAGCTGTGATCACATTTATATTACTGTACATTCTCTGGAGTCAAAAGAGACTATTTATAAGTAACAAGGAGTTCCCTTAATTCAGCCTCTGAAACAAAGAATGGCAAAAATGATTGGTATGCTGTAAGATGTTCAACTATTGCCAGTCTACTGAGTCAAATGCTATGGTGTACTGAAACACAATGTAAGGCAGCTTATTTGACAAAAGAAACTTACGTGGCTTTTCCTTCCCTCAGGAAAATGCAAGATAATGAAAACTGAAGAGTGGCAGATACAACTTTTTTAGATAATGGCTTGAATTTTAACTTGACATCAGTCTGAGTTGGCATAGGGCTTGCATACTGTTTCATATTGATGCTGCTAGTAGCAAGAGCTTTCCTTCGACCAGAAGGGGATTCCTGGAAGATTAAAGAAAAAAAAAAGTATGTAATTTTGAGTTATTTTATAGCCAAACATTTTAAAGTACGATTTTAATAATAAATCAAATAATAATTGAAAACTTCCTTCTCCTATTAAATTCCTATCACACAATAACTAAATAAAATTACAATGAAGTTGTATCACAGTTGTTATATTTATAAGTAAGGCAGATATGCAATTGGAAAGAAGTAACCCAGGCAGAAAAAAGAGAAGATTAGAACAACCCTAAACACCAGAAAAGGAGAAGCAAGGAATGAAAACTAGGACAGAAAGTCTCCAGGGTTACTATGAGAAGAGGATCCAATACAGGGCTAGGCATCAACAAATACTCAACAGTTATTTGCTTTGCTTTGATAATATTTAATGCAACCTAATGATATTTCTCCTTTTTAAACGCCTACGATTATTTATAGAACTTCCAGCCTTGGTGGCATTCTCTCTTTTTTTTTTTTTTTGGTCTACAACATCTGAATTCTATGTATCCTGTAATTTGAGTCTTATTTCTTCCCCAGGCCTTTTTTTTTTATTGTGTCAGTCCATAGTTCTCTCTCCCATAAAAGCACATATATTATAAAAGAAACAGTTGGCTTTCTGATCCTATGCCCAGACACCACTAACTGACTCCAGCAGATCTCAGAATTCTTCTCAACATTGCTATTGCCAATTCATCAGAAATAGAACACAAAATGAAACCTATTTGCTATCAAAAGTACTTAACATTCCATTACTAAAGTTATTGTGTTTCTTAACTATACTTTACAGAACAGCCTAGGAGAACAATGAAAACAGGACAGCAAAATGATGGTTGTGCATTAACTTTGTACAAGACATCATGTAAATTCTGGGGAGATATGATGAATAAGACATAATCTCTGCAGGTTCTATGGCAAAGGGAAAATTTCAGATGTAGGATAATGTGTAAATAACATAAATCAGAAATCATGTACCATTATTTCTTGTAGTTTACTGATATGGGAGTTAAGACCAAAATTTAAATCTTAATTTTCAAGCTGTGTGACCTTGAGGAAGTCAGAAAACTTGAGTCTCAGTAACCTTCTCTATAAAATAAGGAGGCTAAACAGAAATCCATTCAAGTTCTATAATTATTTTCCATAAAATTATTCAATTTTCAAACCAAGGCAAGAAAAACTACCATTAATACCTTTGAACTATTATTTAATAAATCTTTATTTCTCCTACGTTTGAAAAATTTGCCTAAAATAAGGGTATACTAATTTAATCAAAATATTAAAACAGCCTTTAAAAAAACCCCTGATATTTCTACCCAACAGAACAAGTAAAAATGTAATGTAGCATCCCTAAAGAATACCTTGTTTTAAAATGTGGCCTTATCTGTCAGATTATGCACAGCAATAATATACAGAACTATTAGTGCATGTAGATACCTTATGAATGAATTTCAAAAATGCATCAGGCACTTGAGAAGGATTTAAGCCCTCTCAGAAGAAATACTTAAGAATATGCAAATATCCTCAACTGAATCAAGTTGAACAGATGTGACTATACCAAACAATAAAAGTGCTCTTTCCCTGGTTGCTACTGTCAATCAAAGAATAAGATTAAGGTTCAAGGTTCTAACAATGAGCAAAATGAAAAAGTACGATCAGAGAGTATCAATTTATTACACTGATATGAACAATAATCTCTCATTGTACCTTTAGAATAGCTAACAATTTCTACATATAATATAGGATTTAAAGACTCTGTTTTGAAAGCGTGACATATAAACTGTCACATATTATTTTCAGTTTTTGTTAAACAAATCTGTTTTACAAAGTATGACATTGATCCCTTAATTATTTAATTTTATAACCAAATAAGCTATAAAAATTAAGATAACTTAGAAATGAGCATAATTTTGAAAACTTAGTTTAAGAATGCTTCTGTAAAAGTCTAGATTTTTTATCATATTCTGCCAATTTCATTTTTTAGAATAAAAAGTATGTAGAAAAATTTTTCTGCTGAACTCAGGTTCATGGCAAAAAGAATGTGTTTTTTAAGCATCTGGTAAATCACTGTCTTTGAAACAATAGGTAATAAAAGCTACCAAATTCTAAATACAATTAGCTGTACTACTTAAGCAATTATTTGCTTAGGAACAATGCAAAGAGCCCTTTCTGAGGTCTGGGCAGGTGAGTAGACTAGAGCTCTTTTTAGTCTATGATATCCATTCCCAATATTAATTAACACAGGACCTCACTAGAGTCTGTGTCCTTAATATACTATGTCCTTGATATAATGGCTCCCTTTTGGAAAAAGGAATTTGAATGGTGTTCCTAGTAATTCTCCACCTGGCTCAGACATTGTTCTCTCCTTAAAATTAGCTATCTCAGAAAATACATTTTAAGAAGAATAGTAATGAGGGAAAATATGGGGATCTTTCACAGCTCTAACCCCACTCCATGAATTTTCGTTCTTTATAACCACCAAATCTAAATCTGTACCCACCCAAGATGGACATCATTGCTATAATCGGTTCTATAAGAGGAATGAAATAATTGCACTCAAACAAGCATGTCTTTTGGATCCTACAGTCCTTCTTAAAGGGACTAGGGATCAGCCAGGGAGAGAGAGAGTTTAGAGAGAATTACTATTATTGCTGCCAGGGTCCTAATGCTACTTTAGATCACATGTGGGTTGGAAAAAAGAACAAGAATGAGACAAAAAAGAGTAAGAGAAACTACTAGAAAGTGAAAGTTTGGAGATAAGAGTCAATAAAAAAGTGAGTGTTGAATATCTGTCTCTGGGCCTATGTTTAAACATCAGTTTGTATGTGCATCTGGCAGTATTTTTGAAATTAGTTCAAAATCCCTAAAGCAAAGGTTCTTAAACTTCAATGTTTATTAAAAACCAAAAACAAAACTAAGAAACATTATTAAAAATGTTAATGCCTGAATCCCACCCCTAGAGATCCTAAATTAGTAGACCTAAGGATGGACCTAGGAATCTGATTACTGAAAAGTAATATCCCCCCTCCACACATACACACCACTACTACCAGGCAATTCTGATCCAGTTAATCTAAAATCACATTTTCAGAAACACTTCCCCTAAGTTCTTACACAAAATTATTTAAATTTAAAAATGTCACTCATTTTTCATAACTATTCTCATTGTTATAAAAAGACTTAGCCTATATATTTCCATTTCTTTGAAATACAGTCTATTGCAGTTGGAATCAGACAAACCTGGATTCGACTGTGGCACCAGCACTTATTCATTGGTTAATCTTTGGCAGATTTCTTCATGTATCTAAGCCTCAGTTTCACCCTTTCAGACTGGCAAATATTTTGTAAAGTTGAACATCACCAAGTGTTAATAAGAATGTGAAACAATGCAAACTCTCTTATACTGCTGGAGAGTTTCAACTGATACAGCCACTTTGAAAAACAATCTGACATTACCTCGTAAAGTTGAATACATGCAAATCTTAACAACTCAACAATTCCCATCCTATAAATATGTCCTAGAGAAATTCTTGCAATAACACATGAAAATAATTAGAGTATTTAGCATATAGTCAGCACTCAATAAACAGTGTTTACTAATTTTTATGGACCATTTAACCTGGTTCATTACACTAATAAATAGTCCATCCAGGGTCACCAATCTTGAAAGGAGAAAAAATAGATAACTGCCCAATTCAACGCAGAACGTTTACTTTAAAATAGTGTAGTTACATAATTAAAATTCATGCATGAACCCCCACTATGTTCAAGCCAAACCTAAAATGAGTTCTCCACCTCTATGAACTCTCATTGCTATTCAAGTAGTAACAATGCAAGCAACAGGTGAATAAATGTTTTCTCTGTACATGAGCACAAAGGGGGAAAGATCTTACAATTTTTCTAATAAGAAATGAACTGATTATAAAAATGAATAAACATATTCTGAGACTCATGACTTCTTTATAAATATTTTTAAACATCGTAAAAAAAAAGCTTTTGGTTAGAATGAATAAGACCTAGTATTTGATAACGTAACAGGGTGACTATAGACAATAATAATTTAACTGTACATTTAAAAATAACAGAAAGAATTGGATTGTTTGTAACACAAAGGATAAATGCTTGAGGGGACAGACACCACATTTTCCATGATGTGATTATTATGCATTGCATTCCTATATCAAAACATCTCATGTACCCCAGAAATATATACACCTACTATGTATCCACAAAAATTAAAAATAAAAAATTATACTTAAAAAAAGCATTTAGATAATTTCACCACTTTTTCCTCCCTAAAACTAAGAACATGGTATAAAAAATCATGGTAGGAAGCAATGTAGTTCAATGGCATAACTGTTAGTTCATATTCTTTTGATGTTGTTGCTGTTGTTGTTTTTTTGAGACAGGGTCTCACTCTGTCATGCAGGATAGAGTGCAGTGGTGCAAAAACAGCTCACTGCAGCCTCAACCTACAGGGCTCAAGCGATCCTCCTACCTCAGCTTCCCAAGTAGCTGTGACTAAACCACCCACATCTAGTTCACTTTTTATTTTTTGTAGAATGGGATCTCACTATGTTGCTCAGGCTAGTCTTGAACTCCTGGGTTCAAGCGATCCTCCTACCTCAACCTCCCAAAGTGCTAGGATTACAGGCATGAGCTATCACACCTGGCTTTAATTCATATTCTAAGAAGATGGAGAGGACATTTCTTGTCCAAATTATTCAAGTTAGTTTCCTTACAGAATAATAGTTCATTGCATGCTTTTTCATCTATTATGAACCCCACAATTAGTAAAATTAATGTAATGCCTCTCCTATTAAAATATTTGGCTGACTTTATTACAATATTTTATTAAATAAACCACATGATAGAAATGTAATCCTTTCTCCCATGCAAGAGGACTAGAGGTAAAGGTGCAGAAACTTACTTAGATTTTTATAATTTTTCAGGGCTTTATTATATAGACTGTTCTATAAGATTCTGTCATATACAAATACTTTATCAGGTCTCTTACAAGACACTAAAAATTAAACTAATGGCATTAATATTTGAATTTTAAAATTATGAAATATACATAATAAAGCATAAAACATAAGAATTAATAATAAAACGAATATCCTATACTCACCACCCAGCTTGAGAAACAGAACATTACCAGTACCTTACAAGCTGCATGTCCCCTCCCAAATTATATCCTTTCCATTCCTTCCTCCAGAAGGAAACAGTATTCTAAATTTTTGTTACTCTTTCCCTTCACTTTTTGAAAATATTCTGCTAATGAATGGATAAACTAAATGTGCATATATATATATAATACACACACACACACACAATGGAATACTATTCAGCCTTAAAAAGGACATTTTGACACAAGCAACAATATAGATGAACCTTGATGACATTATGGTTAAGTGGAAAAAAACAAACACAAAAGGACAAATATTATATGATTCTACTTATATGAGGAATAGGCAAATAGAAAGCAGAATAGAGGTTACCAGACACTGGGGAAAGGGTTGAATGGGGAGTTTTTAATGGGTACAGATAGTTTCTACTTGGGATGATGAAAAAGTTCTGGAAATGGACAGTGATGATGGTTATACAACACTGTGAATGTACTCAATGGCACTGAATTGTACACTTAAAGATGTTTGAAATGATAAATTTTGTTATATATATTTACCACAATTAAAAAGTGAAAAAAGATTTATATTGTACAGTTTTGTGAGTCTTTTTACTTTTACATAAGGAAATAAAATTACCATTTTTAAAATTTGTTTCTTATATTCAACATAATGTTCTTTTTTTTTTTTTTGAGACAGAGTTTCACTCTTGTTGCCCAGGCTAGAGTGCACTGGCACGATCTCAGCTCACTGCAACATCTGCCTCCTGGGCTCAAGTGATTCCCCTGCCTCAGCCTCCAGAGTAGCTGGGATTACTGGCTAATTTTTGTATTTTTAGTGGAGATGGGGTTTCACCATGTTGGCCAGGCTGGTCTCAAACTCCTGACCTCAGGTGATCTGCCCGCTTCGGCCTCCCAAAGTGCTGGGATTATAGGCATGAGCCACCACGCCCAGCCTCAACATCATGTTCTTAATATTCATCTATGCTGACATGTACATCTATGGTTCATTAAATTTCATCGCTCCTAATATTCATTTACATGAATTTCTACGATTTATCTATCTATGTTATTGTTGATGGACATATGGGTTGTCGCAGGTTTGTTTTTTTGTTTTTTTGAGATGGAGTCTCACTCTGTCACCTAGGCTGGAGTGCAATGGCACAATCTCAGCTCACTGCAACCTCCACCTTCTGGGTTCAAGCAATTCTCCTCCCTCAGTCTCCCAAGTAGCTGGGATTACAGGTGTGCACCACCACGCCTAGTTAATTTTTGTATTTTTAGTAAAGACGGGGTTTCACCATGTTGGCCAGCCTGGTCTCAAACTCCCAACCTCAGGTGATCTGCTTGCCTCAGCCTCTCAGTGTTGGGATTACAGGCATGAGCCACTGTGCCCGGCTGCAGGTTTGGAATTATTAACAAAGCTGTTACAAATATTTTTACACCTATATCCTGGTACACATGTGCAATAATTTATCTGGGACATATTTCTAGGATGGGAATAGCCAGGTCATAGGATATGTACACGTTCACCTTTATCGGAAAATACCAAATTGTATTCCAAAAAGGCTGTATTAGTTTGAACTTTCTAAGAGTTTCCCATTTTCCCATATTCTTTAGATTTTTTGTTAAACTTTAATCTCTTAATGAGGTAAATTAATAGATTTTTCCAAAATTAAAGCAATTCCACATTCCTTGGAGATAGCCAACCAGGTCGTGATATACTTCTTTATATTAAAATATATTTCTGGCTTTGGAGGCCTAATGTTTTGCATGGGATTTCTGTATATTCACGGAGCATATAGGCCTATCATTTTACTTTCTTTTACGCTCCCTGGTTACACTAGCCTCATAAAATGAGCTGGGGCATCCTTTCCTATTCTCTGAAAGACTTAAAGACTCCCTAAGTGAGTTTAAATATTTTCTCCCCACCCAGGAATTTATCCATCTCATCTAAGATTTCAAATTTACTAATGTACGATAATTTAATATCTTTTTATTACATTGATCTCTGCAAAATATATGGTCTTGTACATTTTTCATTACCAATACTATTTATTTGTGCCTTTTCTCTTTTGTTCCCAAATGATTCTTGCTATAAATTGGTTATTTCATCAGACTTTCCAAATCAACAACTTGTGATTTTGTGATTCTTTCTAGTCAATGTTTTCTATTTCAGTAGTTTCTGCCATCTTTATCATTTCCTTCCTCCCACTTTCCTTGGGTATATTCTGTTCTAACTCCTGAATTTTGAGCAGTTCTTCTTTGCTGATATAAGCAGTTAAGGCTATACAGTCGTGCATCCTTTAATGACAGGGATACGTTCTGAGAAATGCATCATTGTGTGAACGTCAAAGAGTGTACTTTCACAACTCTAGATGGTGCGGCCTACTACACACCTAAGCTATGTGGTATAGCCTATTGCTCTGAGGCTACAAACCTGTACAGCATGTTACTGTACTGAATACTTTAGGCAATTCTAACACAATGGTAGGTTTTGTGCATCTAAGCATATCTAAACTTGGAAAAGGTGCAGTAAAAATAGAGGTGTACCATTTAAAAAACTTTTTAAATGGTATGTCTGTATAGGGCACTAACATGAATGGAGCTTGCAGGCTGGAAGTTGCTCTGGTTAAGTCAGTGAGTGAGTGGTGAGTGAATGTGAAGGCCTAGGACGTGAATGTGAAGGCCTAGGACATTACTGTATACTCACCACTCACTCACTGACTTAACCAGAGCAACTTCCAGCCTGCAAGCTCCATTCATGTTAGTGCCCTATACAGGCATACCATTTAAAAAGTTTTTTAAATGGTACACCTGTATTTTTCACAAATGTTCTAGGGGTACTTAAAAAATATTTAACCGCTGTGTATATACTGCTGTCCACTTTTATGACAGGAGCATTTTTATGTAAAATCACTTGTATCACCAAATTATTATATTTTCTATGTGATAAGGAAAGTAGGAGTAGAAATTTTCAAATGTGAGATTATGGAATATTTTACTAAAGTGCACGAATCAAGGAACAAATAAGTGAAAGAGTTGAGGAGCTGCTCATAATCTGGGCAAAATTCCAAGTAATAAACCTTATAATAAACCTCTTTTTTCAATTTACCACCCCTCCCTCTGAACACACACACACTCTCACACAATTTTGAGCACACTGTATATTTACTTGATACTGTATTTCCTTTCAACTGGATTAATACCCTTTAAACTAATCTTGCTGCTCCTGCCTTTGCCTTGCAATTATTCTGAACACAGAAACTATGATGATCCTGGTAAAGCCAGATGATCTCATTCCTCTACTCAAAAGCCTTCAATTGCCCCACAGTAAAAGCCAAAAAGCCCTTACTGGACCGACAGGCTCTATATCACCAGGCCTTCCTGACTTTGCTCTTTGATCTTATCTACTATGCTATTGTTCCATCTTTTTTTCTGCCCCAATATACTGGCCTCCTTACTTTCTCCAATGCACCAGGTATGCATCTCCCTTAGAGCCTCTGCACTTGCTATTTCCATTACTAGGAATGTTCTTCCCCATAGATATTATATGGCTAGCTCACCAACTTCCTTCAAGTCTTTTACTAAAACTCACTTTCCCAGAGAGGCCTTCTCTACCCACCTTACCTAAAATTTCAACCACTCTCCCAATACACATATTTCATATTCCCCTTTACTTTTTCTCCTTAGCTTACATGAGCAAATATGCAAATACTGTTTACTTGCTCACCACTTTATCCTAGCCCTAGAGCCATAGCATATAGCCACTGCTCAATAAATACTTGTTAAGTGAATGAAGTGTAATTCTAGGACTTACAACACTTTGAAGTACCTTTACATCATTAGTTTCTTCTGTTCAAGATTTTTTGCACATTCCTTTATAGTACCTCTCCTAAACACGAGAAAAAGATGTGAGGTAACAAGAACTGCACAGTCCGTTTCCATTTGCACAGCTGGGCAGAGGTTTCTCCAAGCCAGAAAGGGGATAAACAGGTAGAAGGGACCCTGGGTGTGTGGAGAAATGGAGCAAAATAGGTATTCCTTCATTTGGTTTATGTGGGGGGAAAAGGGAATGAAGGCAGTGAGCCACTTCAGTAACACCTTGGAAAGCTATTCCAAAAGCACTGTGGGCAAATCAGATGCCAGAAACATTATAGAATTAAGAGAGTCAGGAGAGAATAGAGCCGTGTCTTAAACTAGCTAAATCCATGACAACTCCATACACAGATTATCCCCTAACCGAAGCCACAGTCTTCTTTACAGGCTCCTCTTCCTCTTTCTGACATTTAACCTCCTCTTATTTTAGAACTCTCTCTTGTAAACAGCATATATCCAAAAACAATTTTAATCCAGTCTGATAATCACTGGCTTTTCCTGGAGAGTTTAGACTAACAGTTCTCAAGGGTTTTTGTCTTAAGACCCTTTACACACTTTATTTGAGAACTCCAAAGAGCTTCTGTTTATGTGGGTTATATCTATCAATATTTACTCTATTAAAAGCTAAAAATCTAGAAAACATTTCATTCATTTAAAAATAACAAGTTCATATATTAACATGTTTTATGAAGAATAAATATACTTTCTATAGAAAATAATTTAATATGAAGAGTGTCTCTATTTTACATTTTTGTAAATCTCTCCAATGTCTTTATCTCTCTCTAAAGTCTCTTTAATGTCTGGTTTGACAGACAGCTCTAGTCCTATATTCAATCTGTATAATACAGATTGTTTTGGTTGAAGTATATGAGGAAAAAAATCAAGTATCACACAGATATGTAGCTGGAAAATATGGGAGTATTTTAATTATTCTTTTCAGATAATTTCAAGTCTTCGTATTTGATTTTATACTAAAACTCAACAAGTAGTAGTTTCTTAAAGGCTAATGGTAATATAGAGCCTGAAATTTTATCAATGAACTTCTTAAACTGTTACACTAAAATTCATTGCTCTATCATGCATACTGAATGAATCTTTTATCCAGGCATGACTTTGCAACATTATAGTCATTTGAAAAATATTGATTCTCTGAATTATGCAGATACTGACACACTGAAGTATATAATACCTCCAAAAATCATATTTGTTTATATCTTCACCTATTCCATCAGAAAAATCTTCAAGCACTGGGAAACTATCAATCTCAAGGTCTCTAATTTTCAATTGAAAGCTCAAATTTTGTCATTGACATATAATTTCAATTGCCTACCTTTAAGTGGCAGGCTCACTTTGCTCAGTTTCAATAAAATATTTGCCAAATACCCAAGGTTGAATAACCACAGTTAGTTTTTTCAAGTAAAAAGTGGTGTTCCAGGAAAAAAGTGGCTACTTTAGTTTAAAGCTCAAGTAATCGGACAAGTGCTTTTTCTTGAAAAACTTTGTCCTTTGCAATGCAGCATAATTTCTTTATGCATACTTTTCATTTTGTCACACAGCATATTAAAAAGACTAATACTCTAGTGTTGACATGTAATGAAATTAATAATTTTACCACAACATCAAGAACAGTCTTAAATGAAACCCATGTGAGGGCTAGCTCCTGGTTATAAATTTTCAAGGGTGATACTGCCTCGACCAACTAATGCTAAGAATAGAAGTGGCAGATTTCCTCATTCATTTCTATGCAGTGAGTTTATTTCTTCTTCATCCTTACAGTGATAGTACAAATCTGGGGTCTTAGCTTCATGCAACAAGGGGGTCTCATTAGACCTTCCACCTTGGAGAAATGGGAGATGCTAGACTTTTTCTACATCTCCATGGAGAGGTAAAAGCAGTAAATCATAGGTTCAGTAGAAACCTTCAGTGGGAAAGCTATGATGAACCCTTATCTTCTGGACTTCCCCTTTCAGTTATTACTATTATTGTTTAATGTCTTTGGATTGCTTCTATAAGTGCCATTTCAGGGATGCATTTTAAAAGATTCTTTTCATATTGTGCCTATTTTTAGCTATTTTCCAATATGGATTATTCATGCTATCTAGCCCATCACATTTCCAAAAGCAGAATTCTTCATTTAAATTTGGTAAGAACAGAACTGAGCACTTTTATAAACATCACAACAAAGTTCATCTGTCTCACTTTGACCTAAAGTCTTCAATGTAGTATTGTTTCAAATTTATTTTATTGGAATTCTCTAGATGTGGACCTGTGATTACCAATGCAACATGTCATGCCTTTGTTGTTTTGTCTGTTTAGAAGCTATGCCTTTACATCACCATAGGCCAAAAGTAAGTACCTGATAATCACTGCTTGCAGCACCATACCCTTCTAGAGTCTCAGTCTAGTGCCTGATTCTGTTCATGCCCTTATCTATCAGAACTCTTAAGTTCTGTTCTGAGTACTACTGAATCAGGGTACCACAAAATGAAGTGATGGGCAACCATAATTCTGATTGGCATTCTAAGAACATGTGAGTAGATTAATGCTGGCTGTGTTCATATATTTTGTGCTACTATAACAGAATACCAGAGACTGGGTAATTTACAAAGAAAAGAAATTTATTTCTCACAGCTCTGGAGGGCAGAAAGTTCAATGTCAAGGGGCCAGCATCTTGTGAGAATCTTCTTGCTGTGTCATCCCATGGCAGAATGCCAAAGGACAAGAGAGCAGGCAATAAGGGACCAAACTTGCTTTTATAACAAACCCACTCTCCCAATAAAGAACATGCTCTCAAGATGGTGAAATTAATGCATTCATAAAGGCAGAGGACTCAAGATCTAATCACCTCATACAGTTCCCACCTCTCAACACTGTTGCACTGGGGATTACTTTTCCAACACATGAACTTTGGGGGACACATTCAAACTACAGCATTCCACCACAGCCCCCAAAATTCACGTCTTTCTCACATGCAAAATACATTCATTCCATCCCAATAACCCCAAAGTCTTAACCGGTTCCAGCATTAATTCAAAAGCCCAAAGTCTAGAGTCTCATCTAAAGCAGATATTGGTGAGACTCAAGGCTTGATTCACTATAAGGCAAATTCCTCTCCAGATGTGAACCTGTGAAATTAAACAAGTCATCTACTTCCAAAATACAATGGTGGGACAGACGCAGGATAGACATTCCCATTTCAAAAGAGAGAAATAGGCAAGAAGAAAGGAGTAACTAGTTCCCAGAGAGTCTAAAACCCAACAAGGAAAACAACATTAAGTCCTAAAGCTAAAGAATGATCGCTTTTGGCTCCACATTCCACATCCTAGGCACACTGGGGCACATGAGCAAAGCCACAGGGACAGGCCTCAGGCAACCCTGCCCCTATGGCTTTGCTGGACTCAGTCCACCCAGCAGCTCTCATGGGTTGGAGTTTCACGCCTGCAGCTTTCCCAGGCTGGAGTTGCACGGTGGTAGCTCACAGTTTTGGCGTATCTCAGGTAGCCTCACCCCCAGAGTCCAGTAAGTATCACCTTGGTAAGGACTCTCTGCTGTAACCTTGCTCCGATGGCTCCACCAGACACTGCCCTAATGGGGACTCTCTGTGGTGGCTTCACCTCTGGAACAAGTTTCTTCCCGGGCCCCCAGGCTATCCATGACATCCCTTGAAATCTAGGTAGAGGTATCCGTGCCCCCCAAGTTCTTGCATTCTTACAGGCCTGCAGACTTAACATCACATGGACGCCGCTAAGGCCTACCGATTGAGTCCTGCAGAGATGCAGCACAAGCAGTACCTTGGCCTGCTTGAACCACAGCCATGGCTGGGGTGGCTAAAAATCACTAAGCTGGAATTCAGGGAACAGAATACTGAGGTGGCCCTGGGCAGTAAGCCTGTTAAGGCCACTCCAGGCCCATCCCCTGAAGTCATTCTGCCCTCCTAGAGCTTTGAGCCTGTGATGGGACAGGCAGCCTGGAATATCAAACTGCTTGTGGGGTTATTCTCTCATTGTCTTGATGAATAGCACCTGGCTCCCTTCTAGTTGTACTCTCTTTAGCAAATATACTAATCTCCTTAGTAAGTGGTTGCTTAGCTAAACTCTTAGTTTGCTCTCCTAAAGATGCCTTTTCACTCTTCAAATGGCCAGGCTATGAATCTTCCAACTTTTTGTGTTCTGCTTTCCTTTTAATTATAAATTCTGTCTTTAAATAATTTCTCTCCACTCACATCTCACTACATGCAGTGAAAAGTCCCGATGCATCTCCTCGAATATTTTGCTTAGTTACTTCTTCTGCCAGATATCCTAGTTCATTACTCTTAAATTTTACCTTCCATAAATCCCTTGGACATAGACGTAATTTAGCCAAATTCTTTGCAACTTCATAATAAGGATGGTCTTTATTCCAGTACCCAATACCTTCTTCCTCATTTCCCTCTGAGACCTCCTCAGAGTAGCCTTTACTGTCCGTATTTCTACTGGTATCCTAATCACAACTGAAATAACCTCTAAAAAGAGCTAGGCTCTCCCTACAGCTCTTGTATTCTCCTGAGCCCTCACCAAAACTACTCTCAATGCTCTATTCATAGGAATCTAGGCATTTTCTAGCCTGCTTCACCAAATTCTTCCAGCCTCTACCTTTCACCAAGCTCCAAAACCACTTTCACATTTTCAAGTATTTTTGTTATAGCAACAATCTCACTTCTCAGTACCAATTTTCTGTCTTAGTCCATTTTTTTTGCTACTGTAACAGAGTATCAGAGAGTGGGTAATTTATTAAGAAAAGAAACTTATTTGGCTCACAGTTCTAGAGCCTAAAAAGACCAACTCAAGGAGCCAGCATCTGGTGAGGGGTTTCTTGCTGCATTATCGCAAGGTGAAAGGTGGAAGGGCAAGAGAGCTTGTGAAAAGCAAAAGTGAGCATGAGAGCAAGAGAAAGAGGGGGCTTAACTCATTTTTATAACAAACTCACTCTCACAATAAAGAACCCACTCCCATAATAATATTAATCCATTCATGAGGGTAGAGCCCTCATGATCTAATCACCTCTTAAAGGTCCCACCTCTCAACACTGTTGCATTGGGGATTACATTTCCAACACAAGAACTTTGGGGGATACATTCAAACCACAGCACTGGACTTAAAAGTCTCAGTGATCAGATTTTGTCCTCTGTCTCATGATTATGTGAATTATTTCAAAATGTAAAGAATTCACACACCCAATTATTTTTGTAAATATCCACTTTCTCTACTGACTCAAGAATCAAAACCATTAGAAGAGACCTTAGAAGTTTTTTAATCCAACTTGTCATCCCAATGCAAGAACACCTTATGCTGTACCTAACAGTTATAAAATTTGTTTGCAGGTACTTTTCATTCAACTTCAACCTAAAAACTCTCAAGACTTCACTCTTTCTGAAACAAAATAATTTGACACGCTATACTATCAAGACTAATGATTTCTGCATTATTCTATAAATAATTAATAAGAGCCTATTATGGGCCTGGCATTCTCTCATTTAACTCTGTGATAACACTTTAAATTTTACTGTCAAATGATAAAAAGACAATCTATAAGTTAAACAGTTCTTACTTTTCAAAACTGTGATGCTGGTCCTCCAAGCTGTCACAAGTACCACATTTCTCAGGCCATGCTGAAAACATCTCTGCTTCATCAGCAGACCAAAATGGAATACCATAAAATTTAATTTGGAGTCCATGGAGCAATTAAATGCTGAAGCAGACATGCCACAGGAAGCTCTCTCAACCAAAAAGACTTAATTAGAAACCATATCAGCTAAAATTACCAACTTAGATGGTCGGATGGAAGAGAGTTTGCTAGCACAAATGTAAAAGAGAAAGAATCAACATTAAAAATTGGTTCAGATACATACTCATAAACATTATAAAAAGTATATTGATTTTAGAATAAAATCTAGCTTTTGTCTTAAAAAATCCAAATAAAAATCCTCAACCTTCTTAGAAGGAAACTACAGATATACATTAAAATACAATTTAAAGTGTTTAGGTCAAAGGTCTAAATGGGTTGTAGAATGTCCAAATTGAAAACAAAAAAAATTATTAAAGCAACCCTAACCTCCAGTTGATTACAAAGTTGCTAA
This sequence comes from Pongo abelii, assembly GCF_028885655.2. Classification (NCBI taxonomy): domain Eukaryota; kingdom Metazoa; phylum Chordata; class Mammalia; order Primates; family Hominidae; genus Pongo; species Pongo abelii. The sequence goes on from NC_071997.2 coordinate 69,593,448, forward strand.
GGGCAGTTTATATGAATCCCTTCCTCTGTTCCCAAAAGAAACCAACAAAAAGTTTAGTCATACTATTTTATGCAGTTGTTTATTTAACCTTAAACAAGAAACAAAACTAGCAGATTTTAAACTTAGCTTCCATTAGATGTTCTGAGAAAAATATAATAATCTGTTAGTTTAAATAAGACCTGGTACCCAAGGATTACATCTTCCATGGCCTGTACTTGAATGCATGTGCTGATAATGACTCCTAAATCTTCAAGACTAGACAGACCTATTCCTGAGCTCCCGATCTAAGCACCCAAGTGCCCATTGTTCATTTTACCCACATTACAAACTCAACATAGCCAAAGTGAACTCATTTCCACTCCTTAAGCTGTTTCTCCTCTTAGTTTCTCATCTTAGTGAATTATACCACCATCAAGCCTCTCAATCTCAAGACTCATCAAAACAAGTTGGCTCTAACTGCTAAATCTCTCCAGAATCTGGACTCTTCTTCCCATCTCTACTGTCACCTCTCCCTAAATTCAAGCAAGCCTCATCATCTGTGAGCACACTAGGCTAAAGCCTCTGGACTTGTCTCCCTTTCTCTAGTCTCACACACACCTCGGTTTCATCTTCCGTGATTCTGTAAGGGAGATCATCTTTTCTTTTAATGCTATACTTTTTTTCTGATTACATGAGAAAATTCACCACAGAAAATTATAAATATACGGAGAGGTGCAAAAAAGAATCCCTTAAAACTTTACCAACTTGTTGATACCACTGTACATATTTTGAGATATTTTCTCTAGTCTTTTAAAAATAGTTCACATGATACCACTTATAAAAATCTAATTTTTTAAACTTAACATTAGAATTTTGTAAACCTAAATTTTAAAAGTTGCGTATCATTCTGTAATATGGTTCTACCACAAATTTACATAACCATTGCCTATTATTAAACATGTATGTCCCTTTGAGTTTGTCACTCTTAGAAAGGGTGGTGCAGTGAATATGTTGAACGTATTTTTGGTATTTCTGAGTTTTGTATAGCACAGCAAAAAAAATTTTTTTTTGGAGGTATTTTGTAGAGGCTAGGTGTAGACAAATCATGGATATAGCTGAAGGCCAAAATCCTAAGCAAATTAACACAGGAACAAAAACCAAATACTGCATGTACTCACTTATCAGTGGGAACTAAACATTGAGTACACATGGACATAAAGATGGGAACAATGGACACTGCAAACTACTAGTTGGGGAGGTGACAGGGTGGTAGGTTGAAAAACTACCTATTGGGTACTATGCTCACTATCTGGGTGACAGGATCCATACCCCAAACCTTAGCATCACACAATCTACCCATGCAACAAACCTGCACCTGTACCCCTTGAATCTAAAATAAAAAATGAAATTATAAAAACAAAAAACAAACTCCAGGGGGATAAGGTCACACGGCAACCCCATGCTTTTGTGAGTTTTACTTCCAAGAGCTTGATCAGGTTCTCACAGTAACCACAGTAGAAAATTCCCTTGGGCTTCCAGTTGGGGGAGAGGGGAGGAGGAACCATTTTAAAACACAAGGGTACTCTGCTCTTCTTGTTTTGTTTTGTTTGTTTCTTTTTTTTTGAGACATAGTCTCACGCTGTTGCCCAGGCTGGAGTGCAATGGCGCGATCTTGGCTCACTGCAACCTCTGCCTCCCGGGTTCAAGTGATTCTCCTGCCTCAGCCTCCCAAGTAGCTGGAATTACAGGCACACGCCACCACGCCCGGTTAATTTTTGTATTTTTAATAGAGACGGGGTTTCGCCATGCTGGTCAGGCTGCTCTCGAACTCCTGACCTCGTGATCTGCCCACCCTGGCCTCCCAAAGTGCTGGGATTACAGGCCTGAGCCACCGCACCCGGCCTACTCTGCTCTTACCAAGGTCTGCCCTCAAGAGAAACTGTTTAACCAGAGCCTAACCTGCTGGGGTTTTATCAGAGTCTAACCTGGGAGAAGAGAAATACTCAACTACAGCCCACTGTAGCCATCCTGCCCCACATAAGAAGGGAGAAGAAAATATTGAGAAACACTTACGAGGTTCACAACACAGAGGCAAAGGCTCACTCTAAGACTGAAACCTAATCATAGGAATACAGAATGCTTCCCTCCCCCACACCTTACCATCACATTACTCAAGGCCTATTTACAGCACTTCCTTTTACCCAGGAAATCACATTTGGCTATCAAGAAAAAATTACCAGGCATACTAAAAGAAAAAAAAAAATCCCACAGTTTGAAGAGACAGAGCAAGCATCAGAACCAGACTCAGATATAGAAGAGATGGTGGAATAATCAGACCAATAATTTAAAATGATAATTAATATGCTAAGGGCTCTAACAGATAAAGCAGACAGCATGTAAGACCAGAGTGATGGAAATCTAAGAAAGAACCAATAAGAAATGCTAGAGTTCAAAAACACTATAAAAAACACTATAACAGAAATTAAGAATGCCTTTGATGGGCTTATTAGTAGTCTAGACACAGCTGGGCAAAGAGTCTCTGATCTCAGGAATAGCACAATAGAAACCTTCAAAGATGAAAAGCAAAGAGAAAAAAGACTGGAAAAAAAAATAGAGTAGCCAAGGACTGTCGGACAACTACAAAAGATGTCAATATGCATAATGGAAATACCAGAAGCAGAGGGAAAAAAAAAAAAAGGAACAGAAAAAATAATTGAAATAATAATGACTTGGAATTTCCCCCAAATTAATGTCAGACATCAAACCACAGATCTAGAGAGCTCAGAGAACACCAAGCAGGATAAAGGCCAAAAAACCTACACTTAGGCATATAATTTCCTTTTCCTTTTTTTTTTTTTTTTTAGAGATAGGGTCTCACTTTGTCGGCGAGGTTGGAATAAACGCCTGGCCTCAAGTGATCTCCCACTTCAGCCTCCCAAAGTGCTGTGATTACAGGGCTGAACCTCATTGTCCAGTTTGGCATATCTAGAAAGAAGCCAGAGGAAATAAACACCTTACCTATAGACAAACAAATATAATAATTACTTTCCACTTCTCAAAAACCATACAAACAAGTGTGGAGTGAAATATTTTAAAGTTTTGAGAGAAAAAGCCCACCAACCTAGAATTCTGTACCCTGTGAACTTATTCTTCAAAAGTCAAGGAGAAATAAAGACTTTCTCAGACAAACAAAAATTGAGATATTTTGTTGCCACTAGATCTGCTTTGCAAGAAATGTTAAAAGAAGTTCTCTAGAGAGAAGAAAAAAACAACAGGTTAGAAAGTAAAATCTATGTAAAGAAAGGAAGAGCACCAAAGGAGGAATAAATGAAGGTAAAATTAACATTTTTCTTTTTTTTTTTTTTTTTTTGAGGCGGAGTTTTGCTCTTATTGCCCAGGCTGGAGTGCAATGGTGCCAGTTCGGCTCATTGCAACCTCCACCTCCTGGGTTCAAGCGATTCTCCTGCCTCAACCTCCCAAGTAGCTGGGATTACAGGCATGTGCCACCGCACCCAGCTAATTTTGTATTTTTAGTAGAGACGGGGGTTTCTCCATGTTGGTCAGGCTGGTCTTGAACTTCCGACCTCAGGTGATCCGCCTGCCTCAGTCTCCCAGAATGCTGGGATTACAGGCATAAGCCACCGCACTCAGCCTTTTTTTCTTATTCTTAACTGATCCAATAGATATCAGTTTGTGTAAAGTAGTAATTGCAACACTGTATAGATTATGTATTGTTATGTGTATGTTGTCCCGTGAATAACACAGATTTGAACTGTGTGGATCCACTTACACACAAATTTTTTCAGTAAATATAGTCAGCCCTCAGTGTCAGTGGGTTTCATATCTGCAACAAAATGCAAATTGAAAACACAGTATTTGCAGGATAGAAAACTCACAAATAAGGACTGCCAACTTTTCCTATCTGTGGGTTCTGCAGGGGGTCCTGGAACCAATCCCTGCAGATACTGAGGGGTGACTATAAATGTTTTTGTATGCTTATATATAAGTAAAAAGAATGGCAGCAATGATGTAAGAGACTAGAGAGAGAAAACAGGATTACTGTGTTATTATAAGGTACTTCCACTACCTGTAAAGTGGCATGGTGTTATTTGAAAGTGGGATTGGATTAGTTGTAGACTGCAAACTCTGGGGGAACTAAAAACCAAACTAAAAAAACTAAAATTAAAAAAAAAAATTAACAATTAACTGAGAAGCTAAGAAAAGAAAGAAAGTGGAATCATAGAAAATGCTCAATTAAGCCAAGTGTGGTGGCTGACACCTGTAATCCCAACACTTTGGGAAGCCAAGGCAAGAGGACTGCTTGAACCCAGGAGTTCAAGATCAGCTAGGCAATATACAGAGATACCCTCTCTATGAAAAAATTAGCAGGGTGTGGTTGTGCATGCCTGTGGTCACAGCTACGAAGGAGGCTGAGGTAGGAGGATTTCTTGAGCCCACGAGGTTGAGGCTGCAATGAACTGTGATTGCGCCACTGCATTCCAATCCGGGTGACACAGCAAGACTCCGTCTCAAAAAAAAAAAAAAAAAAAAAAACCAAACCAAACGAAAAACCACGAAAAGTAAAAGAGTGGAAGACAAAAACAGATATAAACAACAAGGACAACAATTTGAAAATAGTAACTGGCTGGGCACGGTGGCTCATGTCCGCAATCCCTGCACTTTGGGAGGTCAAGACAAGAGGATCACTTGAGTCTAGGAGTTCAAGATCAGCTTGGGCAACAACATAGTGAGACCCTGTCTCTACAAAAAAAATATTAAAAAATTAGCCAAGCATGGGGGTACATGCCTGTACTCCCAGCTACTCGGGAGGCTGAGGCAGGATGATCACTTGAGCCCAGGAGGTCGAGGCTGCAGTGAGCCACAATTGCACCACTGCACTCCAGCCTAAATGACAGAGTGAGACTCTGACTCAGGAAAAAAAAAAAAAAAATTCCAGAAAATAGTAACAAATGAAGTAGACATTAATTCAATGATATCAATGATCACTTTGAACATAAAGGTTCTAAATGCAGCAACTGAAAGACAGCGATTGTTAGAGTGATTCAAAAAACAAGACCCAACTTTATATTGTCTACAAGAAACTCACTTTAAATATACAGTCTGGGTGCAGTGGCTCACACCTGTAATCTCAGCATTTTGGGAGGCTGAGGCAGGTAGACTGTTTGAGGTCAGGAGCTTGAGACCAGCCTGGCCAACATAGTGAAACCCTGTCTCCAATAAAAACACAAAACAATTAGTCAGGTGTGGTGGTGTGCACCCATAGTCCCAGCTACTCAGGAGGCTGAGATGGGAGAATTGCCTGAACCTTGGAGGAGGTTGCAGTGAGCCAAGACTGCGCCACTGTACTCCATCCTAGGTGACAGAGTAAGACTTTCAAAAAATAAATGAATAAATATAGACACAAGTAATGCAGGTTCACTGTAAAAAAAAAAAAAAAAGAAAGAAAGAAAATACAAAGACATAAACAAAGAACAAGACTATACGTAAGTCCACCAAAGACAGTATTTTTACATTTTGTTGTTTTTCTACTTTATTTGTATTTATTTTTAAGAAACTGGATCATATATTGGATACATTCATTTGCAAACTGCTTTTTAAATTAAATATAATGAATATAGTTCTATATCAATAAATACCATACCATAATACAATTTAGAATGGCAAAATTCCATTTTATGGACATAATTTAACTAATCCCATATTTTTGGACATTTGGGTTGTTTTCAATTTTTCATTAGTGATAACTAGATGAAAAATTCTTGGTCAATTCTTTACATTGATCCTAAATTACTTTCTTAACATAAATTTCTGTTGGTCAAATAAATGGATCCAAAACATGTATACTTTAAAAACTTTTTTATATGACTACCATTTGTCCTCTAGAACAGCTGTCCCCAATCTTTCTGGCACCAGAGACCAGTTTCATGGAAGACAATTTTTCCAGGACCAGGGCTGGGGTGAAGGGCAGGGGATGGTTTCAGGATGAAACTGTTCCACCTCAGGTCCTGATCAGGCATTAGATTCTCATAAGGAGTGTGCAACCTAGATCCCTTGCATGCACAGCTCACAATAGGGTTCACACTCCTATGAGAATCTAATGCCACCACTGATTTGACAGGAGGCAAAGCTCGGGAGATAAAGCTTGCTTGCCCACCACTCACCTCCTGCTGTGCAGCCTGGTTCCTAACAGGCCACGGACCAGTACCAATCCACGGCCTGAGGGCTGGGGACTCCTCCTCTAGAAGTTATACCAATTTATACTCCCATCAATAAGTGGGTCTTGGCCAAAAATGAGTCTTAATATGATCTTTAAATATATGTTAGTTTTTATTTTTATGTAAACAAATCTATGTATATTTTCTTTGTGATTTCTTCTCCACTGTTTTTTCTTTACCCACCGATTTAATAAATATTCACTTCTACTCTCTTTTAGTTTTGACTGATTTTCTTCAACAAACTTTCTCATCCACTTATAATTCCTTTTGTACTGAGGTGAGGAGGTAATTTTTTCCCAAATAGTCCCAAAATCATTTACTGAACAATCTTCTCCTTCCATCATGAATTGAGAAGTGTAGGAATCTTTTATACAACTCTTTCTTGCTTGTAATTTGTCAAGGTTTTTTTCTCTGTTTCTACAATCAAGTTCAAACTCTTTAACACAGCAAAGCTCTTTGCAGCACTGTCTCTGATTCCACATGAGGAAAATCAACTGTCCCTCCCCCAAAGGCATCCCATGCTCTGATAAAATTGTGCCAAACTATTTTTTCTGTGATGACACATCTTTACATTTTTGAGGCACAGAAGACTTTCCTAAATAAGGCATAAAATCAGAAGAAATAACAATAGAAGCTACTTTTTATAGAGTACTTACTAGTTGCCAGGCAGTAGTCTAAGTGCCTTACTGTAATATCTCATTTGTTCCTTAAAACAATCCTAGGAAGTAGATACTATTACTACTCCCATTTTAAAGATAGAAAACTGGGCACAAAACAATTACAAAACTTGCCTAAGGTTATATTGCTAGTGAGTGGAGGAACTGAAATCTTAACAAAGGCAATCTGGCTCTACAACTTATACATTTATCCACTACACTGTACCGCATAAAAGACACAAATTTGAACGTATAAATACTGAAAGCTTGCTGCGTGATGAAAGGCACTATTTGCAATGCTAAAAAAATGACAGGGTGAAAATATCTGCAAGATATATAACAAGCAATGTATAGAACACATAAGGATCTACAAATGAGTACGAAAACTATAGTTATTTCAATTGAAAGTTGGCAATGGGTATGCATGAACAATTCACAGAAAAACATGCATGGCTAATAAACATATAACAAGATGCTCAACATCACAATTATCAGGGAAATAAAATTATAATGATGAGATATAATGATGATATAATGATTAGACAGCATTTTCAGCCATCGAAGTGACAAAAATTAAGAAATGTGGTAATAGTTAGCATCGCTGAGGGTGTGAAAAACAGGCATTTCAATCACTGTTGGTGGGAATATAAACAGTTATAGCCTGTTATGGGGATATTCTTTCAGCAATAAAACTATCAAAATAAAATAACTGTCCCTTTTGACTAACAGTTCCATTCTGGTAATCTATCCCAGTATCTGGGAATCTATCATGCACGTGTGCATAAATTTTTTTTTTTTTTGAGACAGGGTCTCACTCTGCGCCCAATGCAGTGCTATTCATAACACTATCAAGTAAACTGGAAACAATCTTAACATCCACCTGCAGAAGAATAGTTAAATCATTACGGTACATCCATCTGTACTCTAATGTGGCACTCACTGTACAGCAATTGTACACTATGAAGGAAAAAGCAAGTCCCAAAACAACATGTTAACTATGATCTCTATAGCTGGGCACAGTGGCTTACGCCTGTAATCCCAGCACTTTGGGAGGCCAACGTGGGCAGATCACCTGAGGTCAGGAGTTCGAGACCAGCCTGGCCAATATGGCGAAACCCCGTCTCTACTAAAAATACAAAAATTAGTTGGGCGTGGTGGTGCACACCTGTAATCCCAGCTATTGGGGAGGTTGAGGCAGGAGAATTTCTTGAACCTGGGAGGTGGAGGTTGCAGTGAGCCGAGATTGCACCACTGCACTCCAGCCTGAGCAACAGAGGAAGACACTGTCTCAAAAAACAAACAAACAAAAAGTATGATCCCATTTAAGAACAAAGAAGAAACCTAACAACCTTTAAATACACATATGTGTGTGTAATATCATTTTAAATGTCTAGGACTGTGTGGGTGAGGGAGAACTTTCATTTTGTTACTTTATATGTTTCTTTGTTGTTTATATCTTTTATAATAATCATCTATTCATATTTAACATCATTTATTCTTATTTAAAACTGTGTAACTTTCTCAAAACTATGTGTGTATGGGTAAGGGGAACAACAGACATTAAGGTGAGAGGCAGAAAAATAAGCTAAGACAAGATTTCTGAACAATAGCACTACTGGCATTTTGGACTAAATTCTTCTTTGTTGTGAGAGGCTTTCCTATGCATCATAGAGTGTTTAGCTGCATCCCTGGCCTCTACCCACTAGATGCCAGTGGCATACCCTGCCCCTCCTCCAGCAAGACATGACTCCAAAACTTCTCCAGACGCTGCCAAATGTTCCCCCGGGGAAAAAAATGTTCCACACTCTACCCACCACCACATTCATTGACAACCATGGGTTAAGGTATCAAATATTCTAAAAAGTTCCTCAGCCAGAGTTAGAATTTGTTGCACCTGATCCTATATGATATCAGTTATTAGTTCTGTTTTCTTGTTTGCCTCCACAGGCTGTGAGCCTTTTCTAGGAAGGTGTTCAGAGCGGTTAAACAGTTATGTCTTGGGCTGTGTTCCTCAGAGTATATCCTATGACCAACTGCATTAGCAGCACCTGGGATATTTGTTAAAAGGCAGAGTCCTAGATTTCACTTTCGATTTAACATTCTCAAGATGAGTCCAATGCACACTAAAGTTTGGGAATTATATCTTTTAGTACAATTTTCAGCACATAGGAGATGCTTAATAAATTGGTGAATGAATGTACAAATTTTATTTTATAAAGATAATGAGTGAAATTGGTCTCTAGTTAAGAAATATACAACAAACCAACTTGCTCGTGAAATTTAAATATACAAACTCTATGAAACAGAAATGGCTATAAATAACAAAATTTAGTTTAATTATGCTACTTAATTACAGACATGTAAGCATGATTTTAAGTATTTGTAATAAATTTACTAAGAGTTGTATAAAAAAATTAAAAGCCAGATCTAGCTCTTGAATTCTCTCATGAAGAGTATCAATAAATAAGTGAACTGAACGCATGTATTTTTAAATGTTGATCAAATGCATTTTGAAAAAAATTTAAACACATAACCACCTGAAAGAAGGGAGGTATTACATTATTTCCACCATTTCAAGTGTTTAGCAACAGTCCTGTCATGATGTCTGTAATATACTCACAACACTTCAGTATAGATGGTGTGATTGATATAAATGTATCAGTTTGTTAAACTTCAAACTCCAGAGGCAGTCAGCAGTCCTAATTGAGGAGCCATGTCAACGGAGCACTGTATCAGACGGCTATACTCCAGAAGCAGCGACCACAAGTACTTCTTTTATCCCTATCGTGATCAACACTTGAGACATCGGTAATTTGCATAGTGAATACCAGAAGTGAGGTTTATTGGTAAAATGAATAGCTTAGTGGTTAACAAGATGAATGTTAGAAATGGGCTTTCACTGGTAAAATTAAAATACATTATCAAAAAATTGTGAATTAGATAAAATATTGTGTAGTTATAAACCTTTGAATAAACAGGATATAAAAATCCAGCAAGGTCTATAACTTTTCTCTTAGAGGTGGTGCCCAGGATTGATTCCTTAATAGTCCTGTAACTAACTAGTCATTGGTTTGGAAGCATTTCTTCTTGCCCAATGTTGACTAAAAGGATAACTGAAAGTGACCCTGTGAATGCTGTGGATCTCATCTAGTTCTACTAAGCCTTTCATGAAGGGTGATGGTTGGTATGCCCAAAATGAAAGCGAACTCAAAGCTTCTTTCATAGACATTAAAGAACAGGTTGTAATACATTGTTTTGTGTCTTCATACTAACATCTGTTTGAAAGACATCTATATGTGGCAGGATATGGTCATTTCTTTACAATCTGTTAGTAAGGTTGCAGAGAAACACCTTCAAATGCTTCATTGACCACCATTCTTGCCAAAAACAAAACAAAACAAAAACCCTAAGATTTATAAATCACCAGCTTGTTTTAGGCTGCTTCACAACAACTACATTCACATTTCTTCCCAGTGATACAGTTTATATAGTCTCCAGACAACTGCCAATATAAAACACAATCCAATGGTCTTTATAATTATTTAACCAGCAAATCTTAGGATACAGTCCTGGAATTTTTATCCTATGCAACTAAAAACCACTGTCCTCTTACCATTAAAAAAGGAAACAAAAAACCTTTCTGATATTAACATTCTTCAAAGGAAACCAAAAACCTTTCTGATATTAACATTCTTTAAAGAGTCACTAGATTTGGTTACTAAAGATTTTGTTACAAGTAACATTATAGAAAGAAAGAAAAGCTGGGTTATCTACCGCCGGAGACACTCATATTAAATCATGAGGTAGATGAGATTTTTTTCAAGGACACCCCTACACATGAGGACCATTCAGGGTTAACACATCACATTTATGGCTTCAAAATTCAAGCATCATCACTGCCATCACTACAAAAAAGGACAAGGGACATTCAGTTTGTGCAAAGAGGTGGAGACGAAAGACCCAATTATGGGCTGGACATGACTGGCATAAAAATTATTGAATACTTGAGTTTTTCAAAGTTCCAGACAGCACGTTTTCACCTTTAGGTGATGAAACAGCACCTTTGCTTTCTACCCCATGCGTACTTTTAATGTGGTCAATATAATGCTTGAATTTGAATGTGACAGTCTCTAAAGGAGACAAGGTGGCCACGTGGAACATTTCATCTCCTCCTCCAGGTAGGTATTCTAGCAGCTTATATGCCCAACTCCAAAATTACCTGAAGGATATAGATAAAACACCATTGTTAGAGTACATGCTTTTTTTCCTTGAACTTTCATATTCTGGTGCCATACTTGCTTTTGTACTGAGTAGATTAGGTTGTTTTTTAAAGAGTTGTTCTCCCCCTATAGGTAATTCAAAGGTGAGGGTAAGAAGGTATTAGGGTCCTCATACTGATGCCCCAACTTCATAGTTTCCAGAATAATTAAATACTTAAATATTTGTGTAGTGTTGAGCTTCCTTCAGAGCAATTTGTAGGATCTTCTTTCTTTAGATTAAAAAAATCATATAGATAATTACCATAGCTTTCTGTGATGTCTTAGGCACAGCATGGCCTAACAGCAGGAAGGTAGGCAGGTGATTTTTAAAGTACTTTTCAGCTCCAGGGTGACAAAAATATTTTAAACTTTCCGAAGTTTAAAAGTCATAATTAACTATTAAAATTTAAAACTGAACAGTCATATATAGTTACAGTATAATTCTCTAAAATACAGTGTGCAAAAAAGAGGTAACATAAAGACCAATTAATATTTTCAGATAAAAATCAGCAAATACTGTTAAAATGCAATATTCAACATTTCAAATTACTAATATTTCATATAGATAATATACCTGGTTACAGGGAACCTTTTCAATATGTAATTACGAATAACATGGTTTGTATGGAACATCTACTACACAGCTCCCTATAAAAGTTGTATAAACTACCAACTCTAATCATACATCTTTCCTTTAGAGTATCTAATATGAAAGCTTGAAGACTATGTCTCACATATAGAAAAGACTAGAGACACCATGTGACATTTCCTATAACATGAATTTTTTTTTTTTTTTTTTTTTTGAGACGGAGTCTTGCTTTGTCGCCCAGGCTGGCGTGCAGTGGTGCGATCTCGGCTCACTGCAAGCTCTGCCTCCCACGTTCACGCCACTCTCCTGCCTCAGCCTCTCGAGTAGCTGGGACTACAGGCGCCCGCCACCATGCCCAGATAATTTTTTGTATTTTTAGTAGAGACAGGGTTTCGCCATGTTGGCCAGGCTGGTCTTGAACTCCTGACCTCGTGATCCGCCCACCTCGGCCTCCCAAAGTGCTGGGATTACAGGCTTGAGCCACCGCGCCCGGCCTTCCTATAGCATGAATTTCTATAACTCTAGCTACTGCTTCAATCAGACCAAAAAAAATACAAATAACTACAATGACAATTTACCATGTGTCTGGCGCTGTTCTAAGCACATTAACGCACATAAGTTCTATGAAATAGGTGTATTATTATCTTCATTTTATAGATACGTAAATTGAGGTAAAAGCCAAGTTCATCGACTTCCTCAGAATCACACAGGTAGGAAATGTCCAGAGCCTATACTCTTAAACCACCACAACTAGTATACTAGTCTCTGAAGAGGCAGACAACTGACTGTATCTAACAGTCTACAGGGAAACAGAATTGAGATTTCTACAGATATTTCTTTTTTTGACGGAGTCTCACTCTGTCACCCAGGCTGGAGTGCTGTGGCGTAACCCCAGCTCACTGCAACCTCTGCCCCCTGGGTTCAAGCGATTCTCGTGCTTCAGCCTCCCAAGCAGTTGTGATTAAAGGCATGCGCCACCACTCTCAGCTAATTTTTGTATTTTTAGTAGAGACGGGGGTTTCACCACAATTGCCAGGTTAGTCTCAAACTCCTGACATTAAGTGATCCGCCTGCCTTGGCCTCCCAACGTGCTGGGATTACAGGCGTGAGCCACCACACCCGGCCTTTATTTTTCTGTGAAACAAAAATTATCTTTCGATTCTACTTATATTTCCTTCCCTATTTCCATATATTCCAGATATGCCTTATTTTAAAAAATGATCTATTTTCACACCATTTGATCTTACAGCACTTAGAAAGTTAATGGCCATTTTTATCATTTGTTTAGTTACCTAGTTTGATACTCTTGTTTATTTGATCTGCACTGACACCTTGTTAAATAGTTAAGGCTGTAAGGCTGGTACTATTATCCCTGTTTACAGATGAAGAAGGAAACTTAGACCCAGAAAGTTTAAACATGCTGTAAGTTTATCAAGGCATAGATAGCTATAGGAATTCAAATCCTATCAACAGTTCTACTACTGTTTTCATTTACAGTTTTGTACTTTTGTTTTTTTGTTTTTTGTTTTTTAAAAAAGATAGATGCAAGCCCAAAAGAGCTCATGCCTGGGTATCCCCCATCCACAATTAACAGGCAAAAGTTTGCCTGTTAAGTAAAAAAGGTTGTGCTGAAGTGTACAATGAACTTGGCTCTTCAAACATACTATAGCAGTACACTTGACCGGCGTAGTTTTATTTATTCATTAACACAGTAGCAAAGATAAGTACACTAACAGGTAGTATCTTTGAGAACTAAAGCCTTAAATAGACTTTTACTTGGAGAACATTATCTAGCAAGGGTTATTTCAGGTTAACTATTGATAAAAATTTCAATTCAGTTCCTTTTGCTTTTCTGCAATTATTACCACTCTATGGGAGTAGCTTTCTGCCAATCAACTGGTGCCCGTGGGGCTGGGATGTGTCTACTGTGGTGTCCAGTACGCTGCTGGTGCTGAAATTATAATACAAGCAACAACAACTACCACCAGGTTGCTGCATGCAAAGTAATCTGACACAAAAGCCGTGCATAGCTAAGAGTCAGAACTGTAAGCAGTATTTGAACACTTTTTAAAAAAAACAAACAGAAATTTGTATTTGATGTCTACATGTTCATATTTTACCAGTCAGGATATGTTCACAGGATAGGACAAAAAACAAATAATTTAGTAAGGTTTTCCCAAATGCTTGTCTCTTTATAACAATAGAACAGGATCCTTTCATAGGGCTCCAAAGTTTCACGGGAGCTAGGGAAGATAAAACCACTGTACTTTTATTCATTGGGTTTTAAAACAGTGTGTATGTGTGTGTGTTTCCAGAGAGGCGGCCTACAGAGGAGGGAGAACTTAGGAGACAAAGAAAAAGATCTGCCTCTGTTTGGTCTTATAAATTAAAAAAAAAAAAAAAAAAAAAAAAAGTCAGAAGTCATGGAAAGAGGTGTTTAAGATAAAATTTAAACCTCATTAAACCATTAATGAACAACACACAATCCATAGGCTTTATTTATAGGGTTTTTGAGAGAATCCAGTACCATTAAATACATGGAAGTGTTTTGTAAATGGTATATGCTATGGAAGTCAAAGTATTAAGCTGTATTGGAACTTTGAATAAACCAGGATGCATTCATGATTAAAATTTTACATTTTAAAATCTTAACAATAAAAATTACGTTTTATGTGTGGAAAGAACTAAGACAGTAAAACTTTTAGTGTATTTCTTGCATTCTTAAAAAGTATCCATGTATATGGTTAAATGAAAAAAGGAAGGTATAAAACATTACTAGTCAGTCCTTATTGTGTATTAAAAGGTGACCTATTTGATGATAACCTAGTCATCTTGATCCACAATCTAACACCCCTATTTTGAAGGCAGAAATTCTGACTTAACTATAGAGGCGCAATCAATTTTGTGAGTAACATAAATTAACAAAGGTAATTCATAAAATGCTGAAAAGGAAGATTTAGGCAGGGTCACACAGTTTTATGCATATTTCTAGGCAGAGTCCCAAACAAGCTCTTTAAAAAGGACTGAAGTCAGTACAGGAATCTCTAGAAGTAACTGATGTATTCTAGTAAAAGTAAAGTCCTAAAATTAAATGCCAAGCTCCATTTTTATCCTGATTACCATTTTAAATTGGAATTATCTCCTAGGAAAAGATGGTGGGTAAGGACAAATTACATTAAAGAGGTTTATTAGGAAAAGAATAGAAAGGACCAGCTGAACCAAGCAGAAGGGGCAGAAGGGCAGAAAAGTCTGACATTACAAAATTTATTATTTCTCTTCATATTAAAGAGTTCTTTGAGAACAATGTTACAATCTTAGAGCATAAAATCAAGTCCAATTTATACTATGATTGCCTTTTCAGTTTTTTTAAAGTCAAAAATTATTTCTTCAGGCTATTATCTATTAAGGAAGGGCAGGAAATCCAGGAACATTGACCCACAGGGGGAAAATTAAAACAAAACAAAATACAATTACTTTGGGCTATACATGTTTTTTAAAATGCATTTTGTATATTTTTAAATGGAAAAATATACAAGTTCCCTAACTTTAATCTATGATTTATTCAATTTTAATACAAAAAGAGGCAAATATTATTAACAAGGGAAAAAATGGAAAGGAATCAGAGAGCAAGCATAGACAGTGAAGAGCGTGAGAGTAAAGCCAGTTTTAGAGGTAGTGGGAACAATGGTGGGTACAGTGGAACTGTACTGTACTGATGCCTTAAGAACCTTATGGAGAAAGGAGTTGGACTGAGGGAATAAGCAGAGAATACCTATTTAAATTTCTGAAATGCTCCCAGCCACCCATGTACAATCTGAATAGGAGATTCAATAAATGTTGCCTAAGTTGATAAATCATGAAATAATTATGAAATATAGTATAATCATATTATTAATATATAAAACTAGAACCATGGACGAAACTACTGAAGAACTAGAATCTAAAGCAATTAAGAGACTACCACAATGGAGTAGGATGGAGGGAGGAAGGAAGAGGCAGGAGAATGTTAATTTTCCTTACGAGTTTTTCCATACTGTTGGATTTGTTACCATGAGCCTGTATTGATTTTTTAAAAATAACTTTTATGCTCATAAATTAAAAGAGGCTTGACCTGTGCTAAAAGTTCCTTTTTTTTCTTTTGCTAATTCCATCAAAAGGTTCATGTCAAAAACAGATTTGATTTTTTTTTCTGTGTATACACACATTAGTTACGAATGATTAACAAAGCATTCATTCTTCTATTTGGTTTGGCTGAGAACCAATAAGGAAATATTTCACTTTATATGGAGAAGATACGAAGTGTTGCTTATTTAAATACACATGTGGTAAAAGAAAGGGTTTATACATGTTTTAGGCTCACAAACAATAAAAACATTTAAGTAGTTTGAAGTGTAGAGCTTTTCCACCTTTTTAGAAACTAGAAAAATGCTGTATACCTTTCTCTCTGTATCCAAAAATAGCCTTTGTGACTTATCTGTTTAGTATTTTAATTTCAGTAAGATGATAAAAAGTTTATTTAAAGAAGATTCAATAGTAAATATGGCATAAGCAAACATGATTATTTTATCTAATTTTTAAATATAGAGACTTTTTTAAAAAACATAAATTTTGAGCAATCAGAATAAAAAGTTATATTGCAAAAGGAGTTCCTCAAGTTTAGGGTATTTGAAAGTAGTACCCAAATTTAATCTGACACATAATCACTTCAAGTGTTTTTACTTTTCACATGTATAATGATTAAAAACAATATTCAGTTTGAAGAAAAGTTAACTTAATATATGAATACATAAGTCAAGCTAACAAGAAATACTAGTTGTAGCAATTTTGTTTCTCACAACACCTATTTTGATTTAACGGTGCAGGCAGTCAAAACCAGGAATATAATTTAACCACATTGTGACTGACTTTTGAGTAGATTTTCATTAATCATGTCCACCAAAACAGAGTGGAGTGAAGAAAAATAAAGATTTATAGGGGAAAATGCTGTGGATTATTTAGAAACCAGCCACTAAAGAAAAGAAAAGGCTGGATTTGAAGTCAGTTCTCAGCTCTCTGTTTTATTCTTAAATTGCGAAGACAACAACTTATAAAAAAAGAGTTAAAAAAAGGATGGAAATTAGGAAAGCAAAGATAAGAAATACTGGCCACATATGATCTGGACATTCTAAGACTTGTGTACAAAACTATATCAAGTAAGACTTCAAATCCAGGCCTTAACTTCACAGATAGTTCCTCTGACATAAAAACAGATTCCTTTTCCTCTTTTTTTCCTCCTTCTTAACACATGTTTGGCAACCACTGTTTATTTCTATTGGAGTTAAATTATACCTCTCTTGTATTTTCCCCCATTGGAGAATAAAGACACTTAGTGTTTTCCATTTCTCTTTTCTTTATTTCGTAGATCATATGCAGCATAGAGCTATTATTTACAAAATAAGAATCACTGCCAATTTAGACTTACTCTTTTTAATATCCTGAAAGGTAATAAGACCATTCCACCAAATTAAATTGAGCAATCCCAGGTGGTTCCCTTCAACTTTATTTCATTTTTACCACACACACCCCTAGTCATCACTTTCATTTTATATGATCTACTTGTTGACATATACGCATTGAAATCTACTTCCAAACTCAACTCTGAACCTAGTCACAAAAACTCTCCTTGAATCAACATGACCATTGCAAAAGACTGGGTGAATGATGGGTTTTGTATAATAATCCAAAGCCCTACAGATTTTCACTAGTTCAAGCTGTCGCTGGAGTAAATTCCAAAGTGAGAGTCACTGCAGCGGAAATGGAGGTCCCCTCAAAGCTCACACCTGCAAAGCAGTTTTGTGAGTGGTTGAAAAAAAGTCAATCATTGTGGATATGTTTAGTTAATAAACACACTGATCTTTTATACCTATCCAGAAATATCAGTTCTAAAAGCATTCATATGACCTAGGCATAAGGCATCTTTTAAAATAAGAAATGTAATAACATTAATGAATTTATGAACTTAATCTACCCTAAATGCAAACAAATAGCACCCCAAAAAAATTATACAACATGTATATGTTCGAAAGAAAAATGCTAAATTAAAATCAATTTATTGATATGATGGAATTATAGATAATTTTCCTTTTTAATATGCCCAGCAATGTCATTATGTTGGCTGTGTAATAAATATTAAAATTTTTAAAGATACACTAAGTGCTAATAAAAAATAAGTCTAAAGAACAAAAAAAAAAACCTATCAATTTTATTTGCATACTATTCCTGACATCTAATTCACAGAATCTGTTACAACAGACGTCTTCTTCAGTCATAAAACTAAGAACACTGTAGGTAAGCAGCGCTTAAATGTCTCACTCTAAGTATACTGAGAATGAAATCAATTGGACACACACTTATCCATTTATTGGGGTATTTATAAACACATAGCATCTTGCTGGGTATTGTTTGAGTGTACAAAAAGACACCCTTTCAAACTTTAAGTAGCAGCCTAAAATTAGCAGAGAGATCCAAGACTATCACATAAAAAATTAAATAGCTGAGTAAGGTCAAATTTTTTAAAAATCCATAAATATAGTATATAAATAAGTGATGAGTTCATTTATCAAACACTCATTGAGGATCTACTATTTGCAAAGCATTCTTCTAAGTGCAGAAATCAATTACATAGTTAGATTTCTGCCATTCCAAAACTAAACAAAAAGACAAGATGTTTTGAAAACGAGAATATGAACCACTAATATATCTGACTCTGGGCTCACTGCCTAGGAGTTAGCCCTGCTCCACAAGAAGCAGCTATTTAAAAAGAAGAGAAAAGAAAGGCACTAATATATCTGGACTGTAGAACATTACTGGCTTAGAGGGGGAGATCTCATGTTATAGTACCATCATTCTGTAGCTCACATAACTGGAAATACATGCCCTACTATTTAAATTGGCTTAGACAGCAGCATATGTAGTACTTTAATTAACTGTAGCAACTGACATACACCTTAAAAGTAGATGCAGAGGTCTGAAATAATGAACTGTAAGTAGTACTTGTAAACCAATATTAATCCAAGTTTAACCTATATATAACAAAGTGTCTAATGTTGTATCTAGATGGCAAGAAGGCTGAGTATAACATAACTGTATTCAGAAATTCTGAAACTTCATGAGCAAACTTCTAATTAATTAGCGATATGAAGAGAACAAGTATTGCTGCTGAGTGTTATTTTTTGGCCAGGATGGAAATTTATACATTAACATTAAAAATAATCCTGTTTTAAAGCAATCTCTAGATATCTAAACTACCATCATAAATATTACTAAATAACATCTGGGCAGTATTCTTGACTAAATTATATTTCTACACTTCCTTATTTTAATAATTTGTAAATATAAAGCTATATATTATAATCATTCTATAAAGAAAACTTAAAGTGGCCTCTTATAGGTATTTAAAACATCATTAACATTTTTCTCTTAGAAAGTTTAATCCAACTTTGTTACCTAACAAACTTGACATCATAACCTATTTTTTATTTTTAAAACTTTTAACGTCAGATATTTTTCACTCAATTACAGAATTCAAAACTTTATAATAACCATCTTTTAAAATGAAACTAAAATGTTCTTATATTATTCAAAAATGTATTTTCCAAAAATATTAACAAAGTCTATGATTAAGTGGGATTTTAGATTTTAAAATGTAGCTAGTATATGCAGCACATGATCTGAAGCAGGGAATCACATGCATTGAACTTAAATGAATAATCCAGATATGGCTGCTGGCTATTTTGGTCTTATTTTCCTTAAATACTATCAAATTATCTACCTCAGTAAAACTGATGTTTATCTTAAAAACCTTTAATTACAAATGGTTTTTTTCTTTAAAAAATTCAATTTTTCTAAAACTATTTGAAGAGGTATAAAAAGCAAACATTTAAAAGCATGTTATCACATACATGTGCTGCTTAAAGTTCGTATATGGAACCTCAGTCTGGGAGTGAAGAAAATGAATGAAAATAAATAGTTTACCACTCATTAGCAATACGACTTTGGGCTAGTTACCAGATGATATCTTAGTTTCCTTATCTGAAAATGAGCAAGGAGAATTTTATGATTTCTAAGTTTTCTTCTAGCTCTAAATTTCTGTGATTTGATTATTCTAATCCAGAAACCCCCATCTACATTAGGAAATTAGGTTTTAAGGTTATGGAGTAACATAATAGTGAGTTATAACTTAAAACAACAAAAATATTGCAACACTAATTTGAAATAGATTAACTGCCTGAAAGCAATGCTTTCAAGATAAAACACAAGAGACAATAATTGAATAGGGTTGTACTCATTTAATAACGGTATAAACACTAACATCTACAAAACAGGATATTTCATTGATGGGTACCTCTTGTGGAAATAGTCAACTTGTCTGCAAAGCCAAAATCTATAAAGTAACAAGAGAATTACACAAAAATATTTTAGACCTTACTTTTCAAATGGAGTTCTGTTATACCCTGTACAACTTACATGTAGAAACTAAAATTATTTAAAATTAATGATTACTAAAGTTACAACATAACAAGTGTTTATAGGAATACAGCCTTATTTCTTTTAATAATACATAATCTTTATATAAATTAACACTATTTTCTGTAAAGCTGTGCAGCTCTCTAAATGTTTAATGTTTAAACATGCCACCAACAAGCACCTGAGTAATAAAATGCAACTTCAAATAAAGGAAAACAATTTACTTCCTATTATTATCTGATATAGGTATTGCTGGAATTCAATTTCCTTTCAAAGGTGTGCTTTTTTCAAAGAACATTCAACCACCCACACATTATTTTAAAAACAAAACAAAACAAACAACAAAAAACCTTTGTGTTAGAAATTGTCCCAGAACTGTATTTTGACGTTTTTAGCAACCTGACAAACCACTCTGTTTGCTTTCTTCCGCCAATACAAATCAAGCCAAGGAGTAGTTTCTTCATTTATTTCATTCAATGTCACAAGACGACATTATGTCAGGGTAAAGGTCAATCATCAAGAATGCATGCTGCTGCTACAGTGGAAATATAAATATTCACCTGGGCCTTATTTCAAAGACTGGCTCACTGAAACTATTTAATAAGGCCTATAAAACTAGGAGGATGTGGGAAAACAATGTGTAAGAAACATTTTTCTCAACAAATTATATTCACTGACATCATATAGCAAACTAAAGGTGGTACTTCAAAAACAAGTAAGTTTTAGGTAACTGGCATCAGAAAGGGGTTTTTCCTAGTTGTTTTAACAATCTCATGTTTTTAAAAATTTGCAGGAGTGCTACCCTGCAGGCATCTGTGACAGCATCACGAGGTTTCATATTTAGCGTGGGTGGTTGGATAAAATTGGACATTGACCAGTTTTGTGTGTGCTGAAAGGCACCAGGCTGGAACACTGTATTCAGCATTGGGTATGAGACTGCCAGTGCAGTGGGTTGGAAGATGTATGCATTGGCACTCAGTGTGGAACCAGGAGGCTTACTTAAAAGGTTACTGCAATCTTGACTTTGGCAGCTGTCGTCTTTAAGTGATCATGAAGAGTTAAGAGTGAAATCCAGAGTCAGACCTCTGAAGATCAGAAGTTGTGCATGTTTGAGGCACTAACCGTCCTTTATAACATTCTGTCCTCAGAAACAGAAAGCAGGGAGTAGGCCTTTTGGTGGGTGGGTGGGTGGAGAAGTGTTACATAGTTGAGAAAGTCACATTTTTAAAACACTCAGCTAAACTTAATTCTATCAACTTTCTAGGTGGCATTTAAATTAAAACGTCAGCAGATGTAATTACGTAAATAGATGAAGCAACTCTGTAATACTTTACCAAGTTAGGAACTCCAAGGTCTTTTTCTACTACATATATATATGTTTTTGTCTTCCTAATGTACATTCTGAACCCTTTGCCTCCAAAAACAATTTGAAATGGCTATGCAGTCTCATAGAGCACTCTTATTAATGGCAACAGCCAAAAGACTACTCCATACTATCTGTTCTTGATGACTGGGTATTATAAAGGGCCAGCAATATCTCAAACATGCACAACTTCTAGTCTCCATAGGTGTGACTCTGGATCTAAGGTTTAACTCTTCATGATCACTAAAAGAAGACAGCTGCCAAAGACAAGACATTTTCACAGGACATATGCTTTTCACAGTGACTCTTCTCATGTTCCCTACCACCAGTAAATCAAATATTTTTCCCACCAGAGCTAAAATATGGTAACAGAACTATTCATGCACAGATGAGTGGTGTTTCATAGATCTGTGCTACAGCATCTAATACATCTAACAGGGTCACAGCATGCCTTCAACATCTGCAATTAGTAATGAAGGTACTGGAACGGTATGATCTATTAGGTGTAAATTAAATATAGGTTTCTGTTAAAGATCAAGCTTATTGGTAAACCTTCAGAAACAGGTACGAAGAATATAAAAACAAAATTAAGTAAAATAATTTCTTAGTAATAACAAAATAATTGCTTGTCTTAAGTGAAAGGAGGCAAAAAAAAGCCTCTTATAAATTAGTATGATAAAGTTTAAAGGAAAGATATATAGTTAAACTGGAATTTCAAGCTTCTAGCTTCCAGAAACAGGGTTATTTTAAGTTTCCTAATTTTCTAGAAAATAACAACAGGGTTTTTTTTGGTACATAGGAAAAGTCCATAACATGAGTATTACTCAGAGTGACAGATTAATAGACATATGCAATACCCACCCCTCCACCTATACTATCAAAGTTTAGTTCTTTTAATTGGAAGAATTTGGTTTTAAGGGAAAAAACATCACAACACATACTAATTATGACTCCACTCCCTAGTGGGCAGAAGCTGGGTGATTTAAATAAGAGAAAACATACAAATATTTTATATTGGAATAGGAAAGACCATATAAACCTTTAAATATATAACATTTCATCAGCTAGCATATTTTTAAGCAATGTTAGAAAAAATTACAGAATTATTCTATAATTATAAAAACATCATTTGTCTATGAAAGAAAACAATTCTAAACCACTTAATTTAAAAGAGGCATTCTTTAAAAATCCCTTTTCCTGGCATTAAAAATAAACTGTCACTAAGAAAAAGAAAAAAATTCTCCCAAAGCCTTCTATCTAAAACACAATTCATATTTTGATGTAAAGAAACCATCCTACTCCATTCCCCCAAATCACAACCTTAAAGAGTTGCTACTTAAATATTAGCCAGTGCTCTGTGAACCATTTTATATTAAAATTGGATAGTTCTAAACATCACACATATAAAAAGTATTGTTTGACACAGTGCCATTTTGATGATAAATTGCAATCTATAGCTCAAATAATTCTACCCAGGGATTAACATTTCAGAGGCTGAGCCAGAGATTATGTGTGTGGATCTTGAATTTCATCATCTCCCTTTGGCACAATAGCTTATTCTTCCTTTTTTCATCTATTCTCTCATGAAGGGTCAGGAAAGCTTAGCCTTGCTATTGCATTCATTTCATCTCTACATTAACCAGATACCTTGCAGTCTTAGTTCTTATGTGTTATTCCATTACAACTACTATGCCGCACTGTGCTATGGCTAATGAGGTTTGTACCAAATCAAAGGGTGCCATCAAGTGGTTATAATACTCTAAACAGCATTACACTAAATGACTATTCCAGATAGGCTTTCTTCAATATAGACATACTTGCCACGCCTCTATGAAAGAACACATTAATGGAGCAAGGGGGGTTGGGGGGCAGCGGTGCAGTGTGGGGTGGTGCAGGAGGGGCAACAGGAGTATTCATATTAATTGTTGTTTTGTATTTTCTATCCTCAGGGATTTCTTTTTCTGCATAGTATATTTATAAAATATAACTTTAGAACCATTGTTAAAATTAGTATTTATGTCAGCAGATTATCAAATGATATTTATTAGGTATAATTCAAGCATGGCAGCAGAACTGGGAACTAAAATTTATCAGTCAAAAATCATGACTATACTGATAGGAGCTTATTTCTGAAAATAAGCAATAATAGTGCACATGCTTAAAGAAAGACAGTGTCTTGTCAGATTCATTTCCTATTGCTAATGAAAACTTGCAAGGCTATGAAATAGAGCCAGTAATATTTGGTTTATGTCATACAGCCATGCCTGCGGTCTAACAAGGAACATAGCAGTTAAAGTGAGAACGTATTTTCAGTTATTTAAAACTTTCAACAGTCTACTCAACAGGCTACAGGGGTCCCTTAGAGTTTTGAAGATAGGAATCAAAAACTGCTCTTAGAACACACACAAGATAACATGCAATTCAGAATTGCCCACTCTACAGAGCTGGCCAAACTGCTGCTGCCTGCAACTGTCCTGTACCAGGAAACCTAACATATAGGCTTAAAGCATCTTCATAACTATATACTTAATTCTGCTGCAGAGAAGGCAAATTATCCAAGTTCAGAAATTAAACAAGATGTGAAAAATTAAATCATAAAAGCTAACTTAATCTTTAGAAGATTTAAAGTGCAGTACCAACATAGTAGCAAACTCCAGGCAAAACTAAAAATCTGTATGATGACATTGATATATTTTCTACATAGCTATTGCAGATTGCCTACAAAAATATTTCTCATCCCACATTTTCTTCTAGAGCCTTACCACTTCCCCATCAAGAGGTAAAGTCTAATTCCCCTCACCTTTGAACCACGGCAGGTTTGTGATTGGCTTATAGCTAACACAAAATGATGAAGTAACACTATGTGGCAAGGCTAGGTCAAGAAGGTGATGCAACTTACACTGGGAGAGCTAGAATAGTAATTCTTGAAGTCTTTAGCTGCCATGAAAGTAGTCCAACTGCCTTGAAAAAAATCCACACTAACCCATTGAAAGAGATGAAATGGAGAGGCCTTGATACCACATGAAATGACAGGGTCCATCTCATGGGCTCCAGTCCTTCTTCCTCCCCTCATATTCTACCCCAACCACCTCAGACTACAACTGCATGAGAGATTTCAAAGCCAGAACTGCCCAGCCAAGCCCTAATATGACTATAATCTGATCTATTTAACTGAATCACAAGTGGCAGAAAATTATCAAGTTCCAGCAAGCACTGCTGCACTGCTTATAACAATATTTAGTTGGTTACATACGGGAATGCAGTAGACAACCACAAAGCTGGAAATACAAAATGGAACAACACGCAGAAAGGTCAGAAAAATGAGATCACTACCTCTGATGGATGAGGAAAGGATGATGTGGTTCAGAAAGAAAAAAAAAAGTTTCATAAGTTTCATTTGGGCAAGGAGTTATATATGTCCTGGAAAAGACTGGAATGGTATTACAGTAGTTTACAGCATAAGCAGAAAGTTTAAAAATATTTTAGGGCAATCCACATAAAAATACTAGAAACCAATGTAAGAAAATGTAGGCTGTATAAGAAAGGTGAAGGAGAATACAGGGCCTTAAAATATATATTTTAATAAGAAAAAGAAAATAAAATTTAAAGGAATCTCACTTGGAAAAAAATCACTGATATATCCAACTGCCTTCTGGATATCTTTTCCCACCCCCACAACCCACTCCTACCAATTCTTCCTTTGTGTTCTCTATACTGAGTAAGAGCAAATTATCTAAACATTTAAACTAGAAATCTGGAAGTCACCCTACACTCTCTGACCTCCCTTAGCCCTTGAAATGAGTCACTAAGAAGTAATTCCACTACCTTCTACACACTTCTGAATCTTTTTCCCCTCTTCTCTGTCTGCACCTGCTAAGGCCACTGTCCTAGTTCAGGCCCATGACATCTGTTACTTGGATAACTGAATCAATTGCCTATCTGATCTCAAGCCCTTCAGTTTTGCACATTTCAATTCATTCTCTACAGAAATATCTTTTTTAAACTGTGAGTTATGATCCATTAGTGGATGGTGAATTCAATTTAATGGGTTGCAAAGTCAATTAAGTGGTTTGCAAACAGCATTCTAAAACATCAGGATAGAACAGAAAATACCATAGTACATCCCACAATACTTGTAAGACTTGTTTCAGTTGTACACAGGTACATATATGTGTGTACCAGATCATAATATAAAATGTATTTCTTACAGCTACAGTAAAAAAAAGTTTGAAAGGTAAAAACCGATTATTTAAAAACACAAATCTGATCATATTATCACTCCGCTTAAAACTTTTCCATGCCTCCTGATAGCTTACTGGAATCATGAATCAGAATCATAGAGGGTCCAGTGGGCAAATCTATATGTTTTAATAGTCCAGAAGTGATTCTCATAGGCAGCCAAGTTTGGGATCCACAGGCTGCTAGGATAAAGTTCAAATTCCTTGGTATGGCACACAAGGCCATCCATAGTCTTACCCAAGATGAGTAAGGGCTCATGTTGATAGCTTCAACCCCTAGTACTCTCCTCACTTCGGGTATAAAGCTGTAACAATTTTATCTCTGTGCCTTTACCAAGGCTATTACCTCTGTCCTTACCTCAGACCCCATTCTCTTCACACAATTATCTGGTGAGTGAACTTTTAAAAGTCTTTCAAGTTCATGTGGCAACTGCTCCATAAAGCCTTTCCCATGACCCTGATAGATATGAGTACTCCTGGATGTCTTCAAGGGGCCTGCCACCTGCCTCTTTAGCATCCTCACTATATTTCGATGATTTGCTTACAGATCTGCCTCTCTGACTAGATTGAGAACTACATGCAGGTGAAAACTTTGTCTTATTCATATCCCCAATGTTAGGAAGTAAATGCATAACCAATATCACAGTACCCAGGATAATGAAATCCAAAAAACAATCATTCTGTGACCCAAATTAAGTAGAACAATGGTCTCCTTTATAAAAAGTTCAATCCTTCTCTTCTTCAGTTTGAAAAGAAAAAATGTGATTTTGGAAAAATATCAAAAGAGGTAGGAAGGCACATATTGTTAATTGCTTTGGCTGAAGAGATTTAATATAAATACATGATGATTTTTAGTGATTTAATTAGGAGTTTTATATCCATTTCATGTCATTTGACCACTTTTCTAAATTTTTCCTAATTTTAAGGGTAAAGGGGAAATTCTTCAAAGTTATTAAGGCTGATTTATTTCTAAATTCATCCTGCCCCAGAGATCTGTGGAACTCTGAACTTGAAAGAGATGATTTAGGGTATCTGGCAGAGGAAATTTCTAAGCAGCAAAGCATTCAGGAGGAAGCAGAGCAAAACATTTGGAAAATTTACAGCCTGACAATGCGATAAAAAAGAAAACCCCGTTTTCTGGGCAGAAATTCAAGCCAACTGCAGAAATTTGCATAAGTAATGAGGAGACTAATGTTAGTCACCAAGACAATGGGGAAAATGTCTCCAGTTCATGTCAGAGACCTTCACAGCAGCCCCTCCCATCACAGGCCAGGAGGCCTGGAAGGGAAAAATGGTTTCCTGGGCCAGGTCCAGGGTTCCCCTGCTGTGTGCAGCCTTGGGACTTGGTGCCCTGTGTCTCAGCCACTTGAGCAAGGGCTAAAAGGAGCCAACATACAGCTTAAGCCATTGCTTCAGAGGGTGCAAGCCCCAAGCCTTGGCAGCTTCTATGTGGTGTTGGGCCTGTGAATGCACAGAAGTCAAGAATTCAGGATTAGAAACCTCTACCTAGATTTCAGAGGATGTATACAAAGGCCTGGATGTCCAGGCAGAAGTTTGCTGCAGGGGCAGAGCCCTCATGGGGAAATTCTGCTAGGGCTGTGTGGAAGGGAAGTGTTAGGTTGGAGCCCCTACGCAGAGTCCCCACTGGGGCACTGCCTAGTGGAGCTGTGAGAAGAGGTCTACCATCTTCCAGACTCCAGAATGGTAGATCCACTGAGAGGTTGCACTGTGCACCTGGAAAAGCCACAGACACTAAATGACAGCCCGTGAAAGCAGCCAGGAGGGGGGCCGTACTCTGCAAAGCCACAGAGGTGGAGCTGCCCAAGTCTGTGAGCGCCACCTCTTGCATCAGCGTGACCTAGCTGTGAGATATGGCATCAAAGGAGATCATTTTGGAACTTTAAGGTTTAATGACTGCCCTATTGGATTTTGGACTTGCATATGGCCTGTATCCCCTTTGTTTTGGTCAATTTCTCCCATTAGGAATAGGTGTATTTACCCAACGCCCATACCCCCATTGTATCTGAGAAGTAACTAACTTGCTTTTAATTTTACAGGCTCATAGGTGGAAGGGACTTGCCTTGTCTCGGATAAAACTTTGGACTTAGACTTTTGGTTAATGCTGGAATGAGTTAAGACTTTGGGGGACTGTTGGGAAGGCATGATTTTGTTTTGAAATGTGAGGACATGAGATATGGGAGGGGCCAGGGACTGAATGATATGGTTTGGCTGTATCCCCACCCAAATCTTATCTTGAATTGTAATAATCTCCACATGTCAAGGGTAGGACCAGGTGGAGATAACTGAACTATGGGAGCAGTTTCCCCCATACTGTTCTTATGAGTTCTCAGGAGATCTGATGGTTTTACAAGGGGCTTACCCCCTTTGCTTGGCACTCATTCTGTCTCCTGCCACCCTGTGAAGAGGTGCCTTCCACCATGACTGTAAGTTTCCTGAGGCCTCCCCAGCCATATGGAACTGTGGGTCAATTAAACCTCTTTTCTTTATATTATAAATTACCCAGTCTCAGGTATGTCTTTATTAGCAGTGTGAGAACAAACCAATACAACTACTACTAGTTTTATCAGAGAAAAAAACTTACAATACAAAAAGATAGAAACTGTCACATACCTCTAAGAATACACATAGCCATGTCTGAAAAGCTACACTTAAAACATTGTTGATAATTTCAGTCCATATTAACTGGTCTATCTCTAATCTCTATTGTACTTTTCAGCTATCATTATACATTTACCATAGTACATATCAGCTTACTCTTGTCTCACATGCGTATCCCTCAAACCAAAATTAATATCTGAGTGGAGGTGTTCTCTTGTATCCTCCATAGTAGTTAATATAGCACTAGGCTCTAAATCTAGTGCCTAGGACAATAAATGTTTGATGATTGAGTGAGTGAGTAAATGGTAAAATGCATGGGTTTCAGAGTTTGAAGACATGGGTTTGAGGCCAGGCTAAGCTGCTTTCTGTGTGTTCTTGGGTGAGTCACTTAATCTCACTGAGTAAAATTATAATAACGTTCACTTTAGAAATGTTTCATAAAGATGAAACGTCCCATTTTATTTGAAAATGCTTTGTATTCTTTAACAAAACATATCAAGTATCATTTATGATTTATGAAGTTATTAACTGATCAGTTGATATAGTTTATTTTTATTTTAAGAGGCAGGTGAAGCAAGATCTTAAAGTTAACATCACACTGGCCTAAGTAATTTTAGAAAGAAAAGTAACTTAACATATGGTTAAGTTATTATAACCCTAGAAAAATCAACCACTCTTTTAAAAGTGAAATATAAAAGAAAGTAATCTAGTGAACGACATGCTGTTCCACAAAGAAGCCTCTCTTGCCTCCAGACCTCTGCTCAAGCTACTCCAGCCACCTGAAGCACCCTACAAATCCAATGCAGACAACTATCAAAAGTACTTAATCTCCTATCTGAAATCTCTCATTTGGATTTTAAGAAGGAAATACAATGCCTTTACCATATATGTACTACAGCACACTCCCAGTCTGAGGCAGTCTGACTAAATAATCAAACATATTATTTTTGCAGCAAAATGAATAAACATTTACACTAAGTGGACTAAACACCATGAATAGCTTCATCTCGGGTAAGGTCAGGTTTTGCCACCAAATGAATTTGAATCAAATTTCCAAAAAAAATAAAAATTATAAACATCTTAGGTAGAGATTTTGGATTTTGAAGTTACAGAAAAAGGATTGTAAAAACTTTATTTTTTAGGGTCTCAAATTATATATCACTTTCAATAGAAAGTCTCCCCTAACCTACCAAGACTGCATTAAGTACTCTTTATATGGGAAGATAAAACATCCTAAACTTAATCTTCATAGTGGTTGCCTGTTTCCCCACTCCAGACTGTAGGATACTGGAAGTCAGAGACCACACCTTTTTCACCATTACACTCTCAGTATGTAGCAAGTATCTGTCACATGATATCTATTTATTAAATACTGGTTGGATAAATAAGCAATTATGAGTAATAAGTAATCCTGTGAATTTTTATACTATTGCAGTACTTGATCTGTAATGTATGATCAATGTCAATAAAGATGAATCTCCAAATACTGAACAGGGACAAAACTCAGAAAAACAGAACCAGAAAACAAGAACACTGTAATAGTATGAAAACAGTGCTCTGCTGCTAAAAAATGGAACTTTCCCTTAAAATGTGTTAGCTAGGACATTTCACAAATTAAACTGCTATGTGAAATAAATTATCTGGCATGTAATTTTTATTCACTATTTTAACATAGAGTTTCTTACATTACACAAAGATAAATATAGTACACTTGATAGGCTCAAAGCATGCATGATCATTCTTAGGCATACCTCTTTTTTTAAGTGCAACAAAAGTTTCTCCATTATTTTATTTAAAGTTAAAGGATCATTTGAAAATAAAGGAGATGGGATTTTTCCTCTAGAAGCACAATCTGAAAGATTTCTGAATTAGAACAGCACATTAAATACTTAACATTAAGGGAAACTAAGGAGGAAATATATATATATTCATATATATATATATGAAATTTCTCTGAAATGCAACCAAAATAAGATTTAGTTAGCTAAAAATTTTTCATTTAACTCCTAGTCATATCTATTATACCCTGCCTAATTTACAGACAGCCAGTCACCATTCCCATAATCATATACAACAGAAAGTTGATGGGATAATTAAAAGACTGAAAAAGCCTGTCTGAACCATGAGCTTCCTACTCTTAATTCAGGAGTTTAATTCTGAGGGGGTTATAAGAGAAGCTTTGTTGCTTCTTATATAGTCAATTTTTTTTTCTTTGTAGAAACAAGAATAATATCACTTTTTAAGAATCAAAATAATATTGAATGTGCAGCCTAACAGGTCAGAGAGATCATCTAAAAGGCAGTTTAAAAAAAATTATTTGCCAGTAGGTCACCTTTTCTGACATGCCAGTAACTCTTAACCATGTTCTTAAGCTGATGATGTTCAAGTGGACTTCATTATTTATAGAAGAAATGATATAATATCTGAAATGTACTTTAAATCTGGTAAAGCAAACAACAGAAAAGTAGAAGAATTGATTAAATAAGTTTGAAAAAAATACTGAAGATTATTGAACCGGGAGACGTGTACTTAGAGGTTTAGTACATTATTTCTTCTATTTTTGTGCATATTTGAAAAATAACCAAAAAAGTTAAGTTGAAACTAAAAATAAAACACTGGATCTTGATTAGATTTATCCAAATTGCTACATTTGTATGAAAGACAAGATGAGCAGAGGTCCTCTATACATTGCTTTCGAATTTCCAAAGTATTTAGAAATCCAAAAGGGTCTAAGACTCTGTGACTGTAAGAAAAGAACATG
Organism: Pongo abelii; assembly: GCF_028885655.2. Classification (NCBI taxonomy): domain Eukaryota; kingdom Metazoa; phylum Chordata; class Mammalia; order Primates; family Hominidae; genus Pongo; species Pongo abelii. The sequence continues at coordinate 69,624,653 of NC_071997.2, forward strand.
GTTGAGAAGTTTATACCAAAAGAATGGCCTAAAAGAGATCTAACAATACAGGGATCTTTGATTTATCATTCAAATGTATTCTGGTTAGCGCTGTGTAGAACAATACTCTCTCAACAAGTAGCCATAAGCACATGAATTTTCTTGCCATTCAGCAAGAGTGAGAGAATTCACTTTCTTCCTTGATGAAACTGCAGTCAATAGGGTGAGGAAAGGACTGGTTTCCCTACACACAAAGTTGAATGAACTACAGGAAAAATAAAAGTTTACTGTATATATAAATAGTATATAATACTAACAAATACAGATAAATGGGCATTACTGACTAAACCATTCTTAATTCTTAATTATTGTTCTTAATATTAGAAGAACAAAAAGTGGAGTATGCTGCCTAGTGGAAATTTGATTAGGTTCAAGTAAGTTAACTGGGCCACATTTCCAGAGGGGGTGGAACATTAAATGGAATGCTATAAACAGGACTATACTAAGGTAAATGCTGCCGTACCCTAAAAAGGCTGAGCCATCTCTACTGATACTTAGATTATAAATTGACTCCATGGTGGAAGAGGGATACTGCTAATGTTTGTGATGTGGTATTCTCATATGCACTAGACACTCTTTAGACCTTTGGAAATGTATTCTTGAAAGACTTGGGGCTGAAAAGACAATCCCAGTTTGGAGCTACAGGAGAAAGTGCAAGCTACAGCTTCTGAAAAAGATATCCGGTCTTTCCCCAGACATTGAAGTGAGATGCCTTGATTGAGGTGACACAGAAAAAAAAAACAACTAAAGGAGAGACACAGCATTTATATACTTTTTTTCTCTGAAAGAAAAAGTAGAAGTAATTTATCAGAATTGTTATTTTGTGAGATCAAGAGATTGACTTGATTTTGGAGAAGGATTCAAACTTAAATTTAATAAGGTCAGAAACATTGCGATTTTATATTGTTTACATTGTATTATTTGAGCTATTATATCATCTCTGTTCTTGGTATAATCTTGTCAGGTGAGTTTGGTTGGGCAAGTAATCCTGTTCAACATAATTCAACAAAAGAAACAAAGCAGAGGAGCATTTACACTACTGCCTTGGATTTTTTTTTTTTTGACAGGGTCTCACTCTGTCGCCCAGGCTGGACTACAGTGGCACAATGAGAGCTCATTACAGTCTCAACCTCCCAGGCTCAACCAATCCTCTTGCCTCAGCCTCCTGAGTAGTTGGGACTATAAGCACGCATCACCATAGCCCAGCTATTTTTTGACATTTTGTAGAGAAAAGGTCTCACTATATTACACTGCCCATGGTGGTCTTGAACTCCTGAGCTCAAGCAATACTTCCACCTCGAGCTCCCAAAGTGTTAAGATTCAGGCGTGTGCTACCAGGCCCAGCCATCTGCCTTGGAATTAACATAATTAATTTAGCCCAAAGCCACTCACTTAAAAGTCTTCCGGAGGTAACATCAAACAAACAGCAATAAAAAAGGGACTGGTGGACCCCTGGAGGAGCCGAACTTCCTATCTCATGGGTCACAGTCGGAAACAGTGGGAAAGACTGGATAGTGAATAGGTAGCACCAAGAAAATACATTTTGATACCCCACTGATCTCCATGGAGGACGAAGAACCAAGTTAATCTTATGCCTATTATTACATTCATTGGGTTAACAGTTACAAAACAAAAAGCAGATGTCTATTAATCTTTAATGAGGGAGCTCATGTTTTCTGTTGGTTTTGTTTTTCCTCTTTCAGTTACTTTTGCTATTTCTTTCCTCTACTTAGAATGCCTTTTTTGCCTAACTTCCTTTTTTCTTCAAGACTAAACTCTGTAGCCACTTCCTCCAGGAATTATTCCCTGACTCTGCCCTCCATTACTGTCCTGTAGTACCCTATGAACATTTTTATTTTTTTCCTTGCAGTTCTTTCTTTACCTCTCTGACACTTCACTACTTTATAAGCTTCTTGAGGACAGGTTATCTTATGTCATCAAATGTAAGTTATCATTGGTTTAAAGATGATATATCATTATTTTATATAGCAATAAGAAAGCAAAACAAACAAACAAACAAAAAACTACCAGTTATAACTGTGGGACATCCTAGATATAAGATGATCCCAGTTTCACAGAAAAAAATGTGGGAGAAAAAACCATGAATCTCAGAATCAAAATTCTGCATGTCTTAACTGACTTTGTATCTTCAATAGCCACCAAATGTCTGGGCGTATCGAAAATCCATATTAAAATATTGCAGAATGGTTGAATAAATTAATGAATGGATTCAATCTGATTGGTGCCTTTCATCAATATGCTTTTAGTGTATTAAAATAAAACAGTGGAATCAGAAAAATAAAATTTTTTAGATTTTAAAAACCAACACCAGTTGGGTGTGGTAGCTCATGCCTGTAATCTCAACACTCTGGGAGGCCGAGGTGGGAGTACTGCTTGAGCTCAGCAGTTCGAAACAGCCTGGTCAACAAAGGGAGACCCCGTCTCTACAAAATAAAAAATTAGCCAGGTGTAATGGTGTGCACCTGTAGTCTCAGCTACTGGGGAGGCTGAGGCAGGACGATCGCTTGAGCCCAGGAGTTCAAGGCTGCAGTGAGCCACGATCACAACACTGCACTCTAGCCTGGGTGACAGAGCAAGACCTTGTCTCAAATGTAAAAACAAGAAACTAAAACCTATGGATATAATTTACAAATGTAATGGTTCTGGATTTAATTGGGTAATCTAAAACACCAGGAAGAGAAAAAAAATTTTGTTTTCTAAATATAACTGTTGTGGCTTCATATTTTTAAAAAACCCTACAATGTCAACTGTCTGGATGAACAGATGTTATTCTATTATAGTAGATAAAAATGAAACATAGTGTTTTATAGTATCCATTCTTGATTATCTACACTAATAAGTAAATGGATTGTAAATAATCCAAAAGAAATACTTGTTCTTAATCCTAGATTAAATTTATAAGGGGAAGATATCCTAAATCAAAAGATAAAAAGAAAAATATTTTAAGTTTAGTCCAAGTGAGATGTTACAAGTTGCCTTGTCATTGCTTTGAGATAACAGTAAAGAACAGAAATCATTGAGAGGTATAAGTGGTATAAAGGAGTGGAAAAACTAAAATCCTGCAACAATAAAATTTAGAAATCTAGTTTTCTTTCCTTTATATTTTTCTGTGTCCTCTAGAAAGGAATATTATAAAAATAGCTACTCCTTACCAAGCTAGATGCTTTACATACATTATTTCCAATCTTCAATAACCTGTGGAGTAGATATTAATATCATCATTTTATACAAGACTACATGGAAGCTGTGAAATATTAAATGACTTATCTAAGGTTGCATAGCCAGTAAGTGGCACAACCACCTCTAAAATTTCATCTCTAAAGTTTCTGGTCCAAAGAAGAAAGCTCAGACAAAACGGAGAAATCAGAAACAAGAGAACCAATAAAATGAAAATAGCATTTCTCAATTTGCACAAAGAAGCAGTAAGGCTGCCTTGAGAAAAAATATTAAGAATTTTAGTGGCTGATAAATTCTAGAATTCCATTTTATAATGTCTAATAGTAGTGAAATAATTAACCCAAATAACTTCTAAACCGTATATAAACAATAATTAAAGACTACATTCACTAATCTGATACATATATTCTTCACAGACTTACCACTACAGAAGACTGATTAAAAGCTTCCCTATGATTCTAAAATTTCAAATGATCTCTTTTCGTCTTTCTTATTAAGGTAGCCAGTTATTGCAGTAGGGGTTAAGGGCAAAGGCCCTGGAGAAAGACAATACTGGATAAAATCCCAACCTATTAGCTACATAACTATGGGCAAGTTACTTAACCTCTCTAAACCTCACTTTCTTTACCTGTAAAATAGGGTTATATCTGACTCACACCAGAGTTATTATAATGAGCAAATGAGATAATGTGTATAAAGTATTCTATTATACACAGTACCTGGTACATAGTAAGGGTCCAATAAATTTGTTACAGTGATATATATTTGGAGACTTCTGTTTTACTGGGATATTTTATATTAAATATAACTTCACTCTTTGTTACTAATGCTACTACTGGACATTACAGTTAAAGTCTCAACATTTCTTTATTAACTGTGGGGTTGTAACACAATGTGCAAAGAAAAGAAAGGTATTACAATTCCATTCAAAGAGCATACCTTTTCAGTGTCAGGACAATATACCAACAGAATTTCTAACAAAACCGAGATTTTACAAGACAAAGAGAAGAACTTTAGCTCTTTGAAATTCACTAATTCTTTTGTATGAAATGTGAAAGCATATTAAAATGTAAGGGAAAGTATAACATTGTAACATGTTATTGCTACATGATGATCCGCAAAAGTCAATTTCATCTTTCACCACTGAGGGGAGCTATAACCTAGGAGAGGTTTATATATAGACTGCCAAGGTTATTTTAAAACTTTCTCATACCTTACAATATTAATTTCATCAGCTCTCTTATTAAAATATATTTTAAATAAATTTGACAAGCATACCCCAATTCTCTTTTGGAGACCTTAGAAATAATAAGGCGGCTCATTATAACTATGTAATCATAAAGACGGGGGATCCTTATCCCTCTTCCTTTTTTCTCCATAGCATTTATGTAACCTACTATATATTTAGCATACATTATTTATTTATTTTATCTAACATACTAAATCTTTCATACACTAATTTTTATCCTCTCTCTCACACACACACATATGAGAGTAAACTACACAGCGAAGAGATTTGTTAACTTGTTATCTGGTTTTTTTTGTTTTGTTTTGTTTGAGACAGGGTTTCACTTAGTCATGCAGGCTGGAGTGCAGTGTCACGATCACAGCTCACTGCAGCCTTGACCTCCTGGGCTCAAGTAATCCTCCCACCTCAGCCTCCTGAATAGTCAGGACCACAAGCATATGCCACCATGTCCAGTTAATTTTTTTTATTTTTTTGTAGACTGAGTCTCCTTTGTGTTGCCCAGGCTGGTCTTGAATCATCTGTTTTATACACCACTATTTCCAATGCCTAGAACAGTATCTAGCACATAATACATGCTCAGTGAATACTTAAGCGCTGAATGAATGAATACTGAATCATCTATTTAAAAGGTTAAAAATCTCTCATTAGATTATGTCAAGTAAAGCAAACTGCTAATACTTGAAAAATGCAATGTCTACTTTTATCAAATTTTGGTTTAAAGAAAATGTCTAAGAACATTTCTTTCTTTCTTCCTTTCTTTTCTCTTTTCTTTTTCTTTTTCTTTTTTTTTTTTTTTTTTGAGACACAGTCTTGCTCTGTCGCTCAGCCTGGAGTGCAGTGGCACGATCTTGGCTCACTGCAACCTCTGCCTCCCAGGTTTAAGTGATTTTGCAGCCTCAGCCTCCTGAGTAGCTGGGATTACAGTCATGCACCACCATACTTGGCTAATTTTTGCATTTTTAGTAGAGACGCTGTTTCACCATGTTGGCCAGGATGGTCTCCAACTCCTGACCTCAAGTGATCCACCCGCCTTGGCCTCCCAAAGTGCTGGGATTACAGGTGTGAGAGACTATGCCCAGCCTAAGAATATTTATTTAATCCCATAGATGGTAATACAGACAAATCTCATGAGATTGGCTTATGCAAGTTCAATAAGGTTGACCAGAAGAGCTCCTACTGTAACAGCATATGGATCCTTCACATGCTGTTTTACTGCCTCTAGGGTCTACTTTTCAAATTTTCTTCAGTATAGTTGATGGATGTTACTCACGTTATTCTTCTCTCTTTTTTTTTTTTTTTTTTTTTTGAGATGGAGTCTTGCTGTATCACCTAGGTTGGAGTGCAGTGGCGTGATCTCGGCTCACTGCAACCTCCATCTCCCTGGTTCAAGCAATTCCCCTCCCTCACCCTCCCGAGTAGCTGGGATTACAGGTGCATGCCACCAAGCCCAACTAATTGTTTTGTATTTTTAGTAAAGATGGGGTTTCACCATGTTGGCCAGACTGGGCTCAAACTCCTGACCTCAGGCAATCTGCCTGCCTTGGCCTCCCAAAGTGCTGGGATTACAGGTATTCTTCTCTTAAAAAGAATAACCCTTACAGGATTTATAACAGTTCATGGAGTTTAACTATACCATTCATTCACTCACTCCTTCAACAAATATTTATTGAGAAGCTACCACCCAAAGGTAGTATGGTTTAAAAAAAAATTGTGGCAGATACAGAGATAAATGAAATAAAACTTTTCCCTTGTTAAATCTACTTATGCAAGCAGGGGTCCTGTACATATCTCAGAAAACTGGCCTAGATTTTCCAAAGCAGGTAAAAAGGGTTAATACACCTTGATAGAGAAAAAAAATTATTCTCAAATATCACTATACAGGAGTTGATCTTGGCAGAAAGAAATTAATGTCCTCCTGAAAACTAAAGAGGGAGATGTACCCCATTCTCATCTATCTTCCAGGTGAGAATATAGCACTTCCTTTGTTTTGTCTTGTTTTCAGTTTAATTACATAAACTCATCCTTTTGATATAGTTCATAATTTATGATAGTTGCCCTAATTTAGAGTATATAAATTAGTGTATTCTCTTGAGTTAATGTATTTCAAATGCTTTGGTTATAACATGTGCATCTGTGCTCTTTCCCATGCATTAAGAATACAGCAATTTCACAATCCTTCTGAAATCTCATAACTTTATAATATGAAAGTAAATCTATAACGGACCTGATCTCACTACCAAACTTCTCAGCTCTTTAGTCCTAAACATGGCCCAGTTACTGCTAGGGAATAAACAAAAAATTCCTTTTGTCACTGAGATACGTAACAAAGTCAGGCATAGAAAGGAAGAATATTACACAAAGCATTGATAAGCCTGTTATAAATACATTTTAGAACTTTAACAATTATCATGATGAATAGTCATGATGATGATGGCAATGGTAAAAGCTAATATTCACTGAAAATTATTTAATCTTCAAGCAACCCTATAACTGTATGACTGAGAATTTAAGAAATTTCCCAATGATCACAGAGCTTGTAAGTAGAAGAGATAGGATTTGAAATCAGGTTTACCTGACTCCTGTCATCTATATTATTTTCAATAGATTTCTGTGAATCTAATATATTAATAAATGTTTGGAGAGAAGGAATGTTAACATATTTCCCATTTCATCCTATGTCCACTCCCTTATTTGACAAATTTTTCAAGAATTCCAAGCCTACATTATTAATCACTATATTTGGATGGACTGTCTTCTTTAATTCCCAGTAAATAAACATTTATTGAATACCTACTATATGCCTTCTAGTCACTTGGGATTCCACAATATGTAAATTAACTTAAGATGATTATTAAGGTACCAATCTAGGATCTCTCAACCCAAATAAACAGTTAAAGCCCCACCCTTCCTTCCTTCCTTCCTTCTCTCTTTCTCTCCTTCTCTCTTTCTTCCTCCCTCACTCCCTTCCTCCCTTTCTCTCTTTCTCTTTCTTTCCTTCTTTCTTTCTCTCTCTCTCTCTTTCTTTCTTGATGGATTTTCACTCGTCACCCAGGCTGGAGTGCAATGGCACAATCTCGGCTCACTGCAACCTCTGCCTCCCGGGTTCCAGCGATTCTCCTGCCTCAGCCTCCCAAGTAGCTGGGACTACAGGTGCCCGCCATGACGCTCAGCTATTTTCTGTATTTTTAGTAGAGACAGGGTTTCACCACTTTGGCCAGGCCGGTCGCAAACTCCTGATCTCAGGTGATCTGCCTACCTCAGCCTCTCAAAGTACTGGGATTACAGGAATGAGCCACCACACCCAACCCACACACTTTATTTTTAAAGATTTCAAAGGTCATTCATGGTTTCATCCAACACATGTGGAGATGAGTATCTGCTATGTGATAAGGACTATGCTAGATGCTGACATATAAAAAGATGAATAAGATATGGGCTTGCCCTTAAACCCCAAACAGAATATATATATATATATATATATTTTTTTATATATACATATATTTATATATATATATAAAATACACATACACACACACATACAAACATACATATAATTTGGTATTGAAGACTTACAGTGTTAATAAAAGCATTTCTTACAAATAATTTTGTTACTGGCTATCATTTCATTAAAAACATTCTAAAAGCTACAAATCACTATTTAATTTTCTTAAGGCAACATTTTTCCTACCACCAAAATGCCAATGTACCTTAATAATGCATATATAAAGTTCAAAATGTGAAAGGTGAAGGAATTTGCCATTAGCTTACATTTTCTATGACAAATGTCCACTCTTTGTCTTCAAATTCTTCCGCATGAGGATCCTGTAACAAAAGCAAAATATGAAATGGAATTGAAATACATGTCTTCAGTCCAATGAATCCAATTAAGAAAATACATATAGCCTTGTTTTTAGCTTTCACTAACTTTTAAAAATGGAGAGGCAGAATAGCCTACTCTTTTCTTTTGCATTATTTTTATTATAATTTTTGTAACTTATATTTTAGGGTTGGGGTATATGTGCAGGTATGTTACATAGGTAAACTCATGGCACAGGAGTTTGTTGTACAGATTATTTTCTCACCCAGGTACGAATCCTAGTACCCAATAGTTATTTTTCCTGCTCCTCTCCCTCCTCCCACCCTTCACCCTTCACCCTTCAACTTCCAATAGGCCGCAGTGTCTGTTGTTCCCTTCTTCGTGTTCATGAGTTTTCATCACTTAGCTCCCACTTATAAATGAGAACATGCAGTATTTAGTTTCCTGTCCCTTCAATAGTTTGTGAAGGATAATAACCTCCAGCTCCATCCATGTTCCAGCAAAAAGCATGATCTCATTCCTTTTTATGGCCACATAGTATTCCATTGTAAACATATACAACATTTTATTTAGTCTGTCACTGATGGGCATTTAGGTTGATTCCATGTCTTTGCTACTGTGATTAGTGCTGCAATGAATTTACACATGCATGTTTCTTTATGGCAGAATGATTTATAGTCCTCTGGGTATATACCCAGTAATGGGATTGCTGGGTTGAATGGTCTTGCCATTAGCTCTTTGAGGAATTGCCATACTGCTTTTCACAAAGGTTGAACTAATTTACATTCCTACCACCAGTGTATAAGTGTTCCCTTTTCTCCACAACCTTGCCAGCATGTTATTTTTTGACTTTTTAGTAATAGCCACTCTGACTGGTGTGACATGCTATCTTGTGATTTTGATTTGCATTCCTCTAATGATCACTGATGTTGAACTTTTTTTCATATGCTTGTTGGCTACATGTATGTTTTTTGAAATGTGCCTGTTCGTGTCCTTTGCCCACTTTTTAATGGGGTTGTTTTGTTTTTTTCTTGTAAATTTAAGTTCCTTAGAGGTGCTGGATATTAGACTTTGTCAGATGCACAGTTTGCAAATATCTTCTCCCATTCTGTAGGCTGTCTGTTTACTCTGTTGATAGTTTCTTTTGCTGTGCAGAAACTCTTGTTTAATTAGATCTCATTTGTCAACTTTCGCTTTTGTTGTAATTGCTTTTGGTGGCTTTGTCATGAAATCTTTGCCAGTTCCTATGTTCAGGCAGGTATTGCCTATGTTGTCCTTCAGGGTTTCTATAGTTTTGAGTTTTATTTTTAAGTCTTCAATTCATCTTGAGTTGATTTTTGTGTATGGTGTAAGAAAGGGGTCCAGCTTCAGTCTTCTGCATATGGCTAGTCAGTTATTCCAGCACCATTTATTGAATAGGGAGTCTTTTCCTTATTGCTTTTTTTTGTCAGCTTTGTCAAAGATCAGATAGTTGCAGGTGTGTGGCCTTGTTTCTGGGTTCTCTATTCTGTTCCATTAGTCTACATGCCTGTTTTTTTTTTTTTTTTTTTTTTTTACCAGTACCATGTTGTTTTGGTTATTATAGCCCTGCAGTATAGTTTGGAGTCAGGTAGCATGATGCTTCCAGCTTTGTTCTTTTGGCTTAGGATTGCCTTGGCTATTCGGACTTTTTGGTTTCATATGAATTTTTAAAAAGTTTTTTCAAGTTCTGTGAAGAATGTCATTGGTAGTTTGATAGGAATAGCACTGAATCTGTAAATTGCTTTGGGCAGTATGGCATTTTAATGATATTTGTTTTTCCTATCCATAAGCACTGGAATGTTTCTCCACTTGTTTGTGTCATCTCTGATTTCTTTGAGCAGTGTTTTGTAGTTTTCATTATACAGATCTTTCACCTCCCTGGTTAGCTGTATTCCTAGGTATTTTGTTATTTTGGGGGCAACTGTAAATGGGATCGTGTTCCTCATTTGGCTCTCGGCTTGGCTTTTGTTGGTATATAGGAATGTTAGTGATTTTTACACATTGATTTTGTATCCTGAAACTTTGCTGAAGTTATTTATCAGCTGCAGGAGCTTTTGGGCTGAGACTGTGGGGTTTTTTAGATTAGGATCATGTCGTCTACAAACAGGGATAAACTGACTTCCTCTCTTCCTATTTGGATCGCTTTATTTCTTTCTCTTGCCTGATTGCTCTGGCCACAACTTCCAATACTAAGTTAAATAGGAGTGGTGAGAAAGGGCATCCTTGTCTTGTGCTGGTTTTCAAAGGGAATGCTTCCAGCTTTTGCCCATTCGATATGATGTTGGCTGTGGGTTTGTCATCGATAGCTATTATTTTGATATATGTTCCTTCAATACCTAGTTTTGAGAGTATTTAACACAAAGGGATGTTGAATTTTATCAAAAGCCTTTTCTGCATCTATTGAGATAATCATGTGGTTTTTATCTTTAATTCTATTTATGTAATGAATCACATTTATTGACCTGCATATGTTGAATCAACTTTGCATCCTGAGGACTAAGCCGACTTGATCGTGGTAGATTAGCTTTTTGATGTGCTGCTAGTATCAGTTTGCCAGTATTTTACTGAAGATTCTTGCATCGACGTTCATCAAGGATATTGGCCTGAAGTTTTCTTTTGTTGTGTCTCTGCCAGGTTTTGTTATTAGGATGATGTTGACCTCATAGAATGAGTTGGGAAGGAGTTTCTCCTCCTCAATTTTTAGAATAGTTTTGGTAGGAATAGTACCAGCTATTCTTTGTATATCTGGTAGAATTCAGCTGTGAACTCATCTGGTCCTGGGCTTTTTTTGGTTGGTAGGCTATTTATTACTGATTCAATTTTGAAGCTCGTTATTGGTCCCTTTCAGGGAATCAATTTCTTCCTGGTTCACTCTTGGGAGGGTATATGTGTCCAGGAATGTATCCATCTCTTCTAGGTTTTCTAGTTTGTGTGCAAAGAGGTGTTCATAGTAGTTTCTGATGGTTATTTTCATTTCTCTGAGGTCAGTGGTAACAGCCTCTTCATCATTTCTAATTGTGTTTATTTGGCTCTTCTCTCTTTTCTTATTAGTCTAGCTAGCAGCCTATCAATCTTAATTTTTTCAAAAAACCAACTTCTGAATTTGTTGATCTTTTGAATGGGTTTTCATTTTCTATTTCCTTCAGTTCAGCTCTGATTTTGGTTACTGCTTGTCTTCTGCCAGCTTTAGAGTTGATTTGTCCTTGCTTCTCTAATTCTTTCAGTTGTGATGTTAGGATGTTAATTTGAGATTTTTCTAACTCTTGCTATGGGTATTTAGCGCTTTGAATTTCCCTCTTAACACTGCCTTAGCTGTGTCCCAGTGATTCTGGTCTGTTGTATCATTGTTCTCATTAGTTTCAAATAACTTCTTGATATCTGCCTTAATTTCATTATTTACCCCAAAGTAATTCCAGAGCATGATGTTTAATTTCCATCTAAATGCATGGTTTTGAGTGATTTACTTAGTCTTGACTTTTTTTTTTTTTTTTTTTTTGACAGAGTCTTGCTCTGCTGTCCAGGCTGCAGTGCAGGGGCATGATCTTGGTTCACTGCAACCCTCAGTGAACTCCTGGGCTCAAGCGATCCTCCCACCTCAACCTCCTGAGTAGCTGGGACTACAGGCACACACCACTGTGCCCAGCTAATTTTTTGTATTTTCAAAAGAGACAGGGTTTTGCCATGTTGCCCAAGCTGGTCTTGAACTCCTGAGCTCAAACGATCTCCTTGCCTCAACCTTCCACAGTGCTGGGATTACAGGAGTGAGCCACTGCACCTGGTCCGTTTTTTTGTATTTTTTGTAGAGATGGGGTTTCACCATGTTGCCCAGGCTTGTCTTGAACTCCTTGGCTCAAGCAATCACCCACCTCAGCCTCCCAAAGTGTTGGGATTACAGACATGACCCACTGTGCCTGGTCATACCCTACTTTTATAATACTTCCATAATTTATCTAAATTATAATCATTATTTAATATTAAGATCTCCTCTATTTTATTTTTGTTGATGCATATCACTATCTTCCATCACTAACTCTACCTGATCAGAGGCAGATAAACCAGTAAATGGACTATTAAGAAGCAGCTTATTAAGATATTAAATGCTAACATAAAGCCCTGCCTTCATTTTTATACCTGTATGTATCTTAAACTAAAAGTACCATCAGAGGCAAAGTTTTCTTCAGTGCAGAGGTTAAATAAACAGCTGGAATTTCAAAGCACTAAAAGGGACTTGATAATCTAGACAAAATGGCAAACCAGCAGGGCTACTGATGCCCTTCCTCTTACCTCTCCCTCATTAACCCCAGAAATACCTTAGAAACCTGGGAAAGGGTAATGGATCCTACAACCAAATGTAACCATTTTTTTTTTTTTTTTTAATGAAGCACACTTTTGCAAGCATTTACTTGAGAAATATTTATTGGGGACTTAGTATATAAGGGATTGTAGAGATGTTACATGGATTCAAACACAGTTGTCCTTGCCTTCAAAGACAAACACAGTAGTTCTAAATCCAAATAAATGTATGGTGAATGAAATAAATGATTTTACCAGAGATTAGAAAATGACACACTACTTCTTACAAGAATGAACAAGAAAAGCTTCATGAAAGAGAAAACATCTGGGCTGGGTGGGATTATATAAGATTTCCACAGATTTTAGAGTAAGTAAAGGCAAAAGGCAACAAAGTATAAGAAACAGAGAGAAAAGTAGTGGGGTCACATTACATGCCCATTTAACTTACTCAAGTTCACTCCAGGTATCAGAGGTGAGGTAGGAATGGAGGTATCAAGAGAATGAGAGAATATCTCAATAAAGCATGCTTTTGGCTCAACATTGCACTCTAAGATTGAGCATACACGGATGGGAGATGAACTCTGATATTTCCCTACTGGGTCTCTTAGGTCCCATGTTTCTCATAGAGAAACATCTTATTTATGATTGATTCCACTTTGGTCTACTAATGATCTTCTATTTCTATCGCCATAGTTCAGATCGTACCTAGGCTATTTCAAGATGAACGTGACTGCAGCATTCTCTCAGTCTCTCTGATCTCCATTCAATCTTGTACACAGATTAATTTTCCCAAACCACAGTTCTGACCATATCAGTACCAACTCAGATTTCTTTAACAACTCCTACAACTTATGAGATAAATTCCAAACTCCTTAGTTACTTCTTATGTCTGTTTACTCATTTTCTAGTATAATAGCATGGCAGCTGGCTGAGTTTGAGCTGTATTGAAGCAACTATTTTTATGAGTAAATTCACATAGGTAGGATAAAAGCCTGCCAAAATAAGTTTCTTTGGTGGTGGTGAACAGGGAAAGGGTAGAAAGAAAAGGGAAGTGGAAAAAATATACTTAATATTTATTTCCTCAGCTGGCTCTGCCAATAAACTGGTTTTAAGGAGAAAAAGAATTAATTGTAAATAAAGGTTGAAAGGGCTTTTCCATGATGCACAGAGAGTACTACTTTAGAAAGCAAGTAATACAGTGTGATGCAATGCAGGGGAGACATCATACCATTCTCCCTGCCTATCCCTCCCCTCTCATTTTGTATTTTGAGGAAGGCAGCACAGCTCCAGCACAGTTAGTATCAAAATAATAATATAAAATATTTACTGAGCACTCACCATGTCCCAGTTCTTGTGCTAAGTGTTTTACTCATCATAGCAACCTATGAGGTAGGTACTATCTTCACTCCCATTTAACAGAGCAGAAAAATGAAACCTAAGGGATGCAGCTTCCCACAGTGCACAACTAGTGTTTAAGCTAAGCTGCTGTTCCAGATCTGTCTGACTTTTACCCACTTTGTTGATTCAGTGTAGGCACTGTGCCCCCAGGATCTAGAAAAGTACCTGGCACATAGCAAGGCTCTCAAGAATATTGGATTAATGAAGTAATGAATATATATCTTATAAATTAATAAATATTTAACAGCACCATATACATATGACATACATTAACTCTTAAAGCAATGAAATATGTTTTAAAGCACAGATAATGTATTATCCCTAAAATAATTTTTGCCAAAGAATAATTTTAATGAGACCAAGAGGAATATCTCACAGGGCCAAGTCAGTAAAAAGATGTAAAATAAGCAGCAATGATGTTCATTTCCAAGGCACTTAAAAATGGTATCTCTACATAATTAACTATATTACTGACCAGACAAAAACATTTGTAATGAGAATTGCTTCTAGCGTAATTCAATTAAGCCTTTTTTTATATCCTACTCTCCCTCTGCTGTCTCCTTTCTTAGCACTGCACTAAAGAGAAAAATTAAAAATAGCTTGAAGAGCCATTGTCCTTCTCAAAATCCTAAAAGTCTTTTTAAAAAAAAAATTTACTGGAAACAGCTATTTTCAATTTAACTCAAATCTCAAAAGCAGGATCAAGAAATTAATTTTTGGTTAAATCACAGAAAAATTAAACATACTGTTAACTTTCTTAAAAAGCACCTCCTCTATGAGCATACCTCTGTGTATGCTACTCACTAAGTGCAAAAAGGGTTCAGAGCAGTCCTTCCTATTTGCAAATTTCAAGATTAAGTGAATTATGAGATTTAATACCAGTTTTAAAAAGAGGAAATGTGAAGTTTTTTACTTGAATATTTTAAGTGTTGTTCAAAACCAAGATCCAAAAATTACCGTGAACAAATGAAAAGTTGTTCCATTTTGTTCTGTTTTACTTTTCTGCTTATCTATAAGAATTCTGGGAGGATGGAAGGAGTCAGGAAGATGAAAGTATCCATTGAAAATACTCATTTAAATATTGAAAATGGTCACAAGGTTGCCTCAACAGCACAATTGTGTAGAAACGTTTAATACAGCAGACTGAGAGGGAGGAGTGTTTGGGTTTTTTTCTACATACTAACCCTCCAAATCTAAAAATTCAGTGATAAGGTTATGCTGAACATTCTCATCAGTACTTGAAAACCTCACTTATCTCCTAATCCTCCGAGCAACACATTTCAACAGCCACTTTCAACTCAGAATCACTGTCAATGCACAACCTTTCCCAAAACACAAGGCGAAGGCTATTTTTCAGCTCTATTCTAGCCCCTCATTCTCTATCACCATTTTATTAAAATGTTGTATAACTATGTCCATCCATTTGCTTTGCCAATACAGACTAAAACAAAACAAGAAATTACTTAAAAGTCTTCCTCAAGTATGTCAGAGATCCTACTGCGGTGATCAATATTCACAACTCTTTTTATTACAGAGTAGGCAGTACAGTGTAGAGGAATGAACAGGGCTAAATCACAGTCTATTTGGACAAGTTACATTGCTCTCTAATCTCAGTTTCCTTATCAGTAAAGTGAGACTCATTATAAAACCTTAGAGTTGCTGTGAAAGTTAAATGAACTAATAATCCATATAAAGATTCTTCTGACACCAGAGATATTGCTCTTAATTACCAAGACTAGTGTATCATTCCAGTAGGACAAAAATGGATAGGAGAGGCTTAATAACTGGCTTTTTGGACAGCTGGTTAAAAGGGCAACAGAGTGGTTCTGACTATCCTAAAAAAAAGAATAGCAGTTACTGCCTCATTCCTATTTCTCCCTGAATAAATCAAGAATGGTATACATCTGACAAGGACAATCAAGTAATGCTATAATATCAGTAACAGTAATATCAAAACTACAAAATACACACAATGTGCTAAGAATCATTAATAAAATACACATATAATACAGAACATTTAAAATTAGTATTCCATTTATGGGCTAGTACATTAATATTCATATTGTTTTGTTCTATTGAACTCTGCAGTACTTTCTGAATAAATAAATAAATTTATCAAATATGAATTTAAAACATATCTTGTTATATTAACATTAATAAGATATTTATCATATACTAATTTTAAAGCATCCTTTTATCAAACAAGGCTAACAAAATGAAGGTCAAGACTCAGAATTCCACACTCCTCAGCTTTCCACAGGGAAGGCATTTTATAGTTTTCTGTGGGTAGAGTGTAGGAAGTGGTGAAAGAACTATGTCAGCTGATCTGAATTGTAACAAGTTCAAAAAGATCCCCGACTTTATAAACCATGAAATACTGTGATTCCTTTGCATTGTTATAAATTGCTATGTCCCTAAAAATAATGCACAGTAGGTACCAGACTGGACATAAAAGTATAGAACAATGAACACTGAAATATTCTGTCATTTGGTATCCTGGTTATATAATAAATTCTATAGCCTATAAAAATGGAACTTACCTTAAAAAGTGTTACAGTGATTTCAATGTTTTCAGGAACAGGCCACACAACAACACCACGATAGGGATTTTTTATTCCAGGTTGCCAGCTATGTGCCTACCAGAATAAAAATGATACCTTCAATATGAAGTACAGGAAATGCAATGTTAGTAATTTACCAGAATAAAATGATACCTTCAATATGAAGTATAGGAAATGCAATGTTAGTAATTTACAATGGTATATTGACCCTATGTAGTATCCCTGAAACAAAAATGATTAATCAAATAAAACTTTTCAAGCACTAAGCTTGGGCCAAGATAGTTATATCATACGACAGCTACAGATTACTATCTGTAAACAAATCTTCATCCCCTCATACACACAGAAGAACATGCAAAAATCATGAAAACATGATGTCTCACGTTTTCAAAAGCTACTATCTGTTTAAAGTGTTTTATTAGAAGAGATATTTTAAAAATTATTTTTGTGGACTAGGAACTTTAAGACAAATTCATACTTTAAAAGAAAAAACTAACCGAATAACTTTGCATTTAAGTTCATTTCCCACTAAACTGTAATGTTTATTTGGGGTAGATAAAGAACAGCATCAGTTTCTCCAGGTAATATTCCTAGTACTGATAATTATAGGTATTTTTTTCCTTGTAAATCTTGATTATCAAGGTTCCCTAAGGAAACTCCACACTCCAAAATTTGGGGGTAACCACCATAGTTCTTCCTTTGTGGCACTTCTAGTCAAAGCTGAGCTAATGGAAGATGGCATGCCAAGACATCTCAACTCAACTAAGTCTTCACCTCTATTGGCTACAGGACTGTCCATGGACATGCTATGAAAATTATAATAAAAGCTAACACTTATAGAGTACTTTCTATGTGCCGGTCCATGTCTTAAGAATTTACTTATGTTAAACTCATTTAATCTACATAAGAACCATATGATGTTCTTCTACTATTCATTCATTCATTCACTCATTTGCTCAATTGATACTATCTGCCAAGCACTGTTCTAGGCCCTGGAGGAGTGAAAAACAATCTGCCTTGGGGGAGTTTACAATACAGTAGGAAGAGAACACAAACAGAACAATTAAGCAAAATATATATGTTAGGTAGAGGTAAGTGCTATAGTGAAAAAAAAGTAGGGAAGAAGAATTGGGGGTAAGAAAAGGCAATATTTTTCAATAGGGTGCTTAGAGAAGACTTCTTTGAGAAGATGACACTTGAGAGAAGGCCAAAAACAAGGTAAAGGAATCAGACATGTAAATGCATGAAAAGAGGTACCTAGGGAGAAAAACCAGCAACTGGAAAGGTGCTGAGGCTCTTATATAATAAAGAGGGCAATGTGGCTGGAACAGAGTGGTCAAGAGGATAGCAGTAAGACACAAGGCCAGAGAAATAAAGGAGGGTCCAATCATATAAGGCCCTGGTAGGTCATTGCAAAGATATTGACTCGTATTTTGAGTGAAATGGGAAGCCACTGGAGGGTTTCAAGCAGAGGAATGACAATCTAATATGTTTCAACAGTCTCATATTGGCTAATGTTTTGAGAACAGGTTCCAAACATAAGAGAGAAACAGGGAGATCAATTAAAAAGCTACTGCAATAATCCAAGGGAGATGTGATAGTTACTTAGCTTGGGGTGGTAGAAAAGTGGTACAAAGCGGCCAGATTCTGGGTATCTTTTTATATTTTCTAGGTAGAGTCCACAGGATGTGCTGCCTGATTATAAGAGACAAAGAAAGTAGCCAAGGCTGATTCTAAGGCTTCTACCTTTTAGAAGAAAGGAATTGCTATTAACAGATAGGAGGCAAAACTACAGAAAGGACAGATTTGGGAAATAAGTTCAGAAGCTCCGTTTCACACACATTAAATATGAGTTGCCTCTTAGATATTCAAGGGTGGATGTTCAAATAAGCAGCTGGATTACGTGTCTGGAGCTGCAAATTTGGGAACTGTCAGCACACAGGTAATATTTAAAGTTTAAGAATACAGATAATACCAAGGGAGTGAGTACAGATAAAGAATATAAAGGTCCAAAGACTAAGTCTCGGAGAAAAACATTAAACAAGTCAAGAAAATGAAGAAGCCAGCAAAGGCCCATCAGTTGAAGCAAAAGTGTGGCATCCTGAAAGTCTAGTGATAAGAGTGTTTCAAGGAGAAGAGAACAACCACCTGTGCCAAATGTTGATGACAAAGTCAAATAGGATGAGGCCTGAAAACCGGTCACTGGGTTTAACAAAGCAGAAGCCATTAATAAGGCCAGGTACAGTGGCTGATGCCTGGAATCCCAGCTACTTGGGAGGCTGAGGTGGGAGGATAGCTTGAGCCCAGGAGTATGAGTTTGAGAAGGCATTAATAACTTTACAAGAGCAGTTTCAGTAAAGTGATGAGAACAAAGACCTGACTGGAATGAATTTAAGAAAGAATGGGAAGAAAGAAATTGAAGAGAGCCAATATACTCAACTTCTCTGGGGTGTTTTGCTGAAAGGAAAAGAAACAGGTTGGCGCTAGTGGAGAAAATCATGGCAGAAGAGAATTTTAAGAACAGAAAAATATTTTATGCTGATGGGAAATATTCAGTTGAGAGGGAAAATCTAATGATGCAGAAGAGAGAAGGGAGAATTGCTAATGTCCTTAACAGTATACAATAAGACAGATTGATCCTTCCTGGCAGCACAGACCATTCTTCCATAATAATAGAAAAAGAAGTTACAGTATATGAGTGCAGATGCAAGTCAGGCAGCAGATTAAACAGATTGAAAAACTGAGAGACAAACTTGCCCAAGATCACACAGAAAGTAAGTAGCAGAATTTGATTTGAACCTGTGCCAAGGAACCGAGAAGGGATCAAGATTAGGTACAGTTAGGACCACGCAAATCTTATCACATCTTACTAGTTAAAATGCCAGCAGAAGATACAGGTTTAACAGTGTACGCCAAATCCAACTTACGAATTGTCAATAATTGTCCCTCTATTCTCTTTCTATTGCCACCCTATCACAAAACTTCAGGTACAGAGATGGAAACAGAGGCTCATCACGAGACTTAGCATACCATAGTGAAAGGTACAGAACAGAGTTTCTTGATTAAAAAACATCTCTCCTGAGATTTCTCTAGTCCCCTGACCATTTCCATGTCTGTTGACAGCTTTAAAACAAAAACTCCACAAAGTAAACAATCTCCATTTTGAAAAGTAAATTTCTGTGCACCCTAGATAATCAATCAAAACTCCACTCTACATACTTAATTCTGAAAACTTATAACAACCTTAACTCTTATGGTTAATCAAGCTGTTTTTCTGGTCTCTTCAAGCTTCCCATAATTAAATATTCATAGTTGTGCCATGCAATCAAAATGTCAGAAAAAGAGTGTAATCACTGAATCTTTCTAATCATCCCCAGCAGAAAAGACAAGGCTACTTACTAAATTCTCAATGAAAAATACCCATCAGAGATTTTTAGACCTGAAGATATCCTTAGATCTAATTCAGATCTGGATAAAGAAACTGAAGCAAGCAAAGAGTAAATGGTTTGCATGAACTCATACTAGCAACCAGGAGGAGAGCCCAGACTCCATGACTCACCAAACCCATATCATGCCCTGCTCTATCTCTGATTTGCATGGTAGTCAAGAAAATAGTCTTCCATCCCTTAGGACTTAATATCTCTGTGTATGACACAGTGATCAAAAGTGGGAAAAGCAGGGAATACGGAGACCATCTAACAACTGGGCAGTTAGGAGATGATAGTTTCAGATAATTTCCTCAGGTATCCTAAAGCTTGGTCCTCTAAATCCTCAGTCCTGGATCAGGGAATAGTAATTAGACTGCTGAACAAATAAAAATACAATCTGCTTAACAAACTAAAGCCTTTTTATTATGATTAATAAAAGGAGACATAAGTATGCTAGTTCCTAAGTTGCTAGTACACTGCTACTTTCCTACCATTCTATTCAGGAACTCTCTCCCAGCAAAAAGGTCTAACCGAGTTCTGGCTTTTTGATATTCCTTCTGGGGCTGTACAACCTGGCTAAGACACTATAATAGTATCAATTAATCTAGCTAAATAGCTGACAATGAGTACAGTCAGGGCCAGCTTTCTATTGTTTAGCTAATTATTATTTACAGATGGCCTTGAACAACACAGGTATGAACTGCACAGTTCCACTTACATGCAGATTTTTTTCAACCAAAAGCAGACCAAAATCAGTGTGCACAAGATGCAAAACCTGCATATGTGGAAGGCTGACTTTTCACATATGCAAGTTCCACAGGGCCATCTTCAGGACTTTATGTGCAGATTTCAGTATACACAGGGGTCCTGGAACCAATCCCCCATATATACCTAGGGACAACTGTACTAGTAGAAAGCAGAGGATCAGTAAGTTTCACCAGAGAAGAAACCAAGGACATTCAAAGTGGAAAATCTGACCACAAAAAAATAGTGTTACTGTTTTCTAAGAATTTACTACAACTTTTACCTCAAACAGTGATAATCTGAACGTAGAAAAAGAATGACAAGTTTAATACAGGTAACTAGAAAGAGTTATGGTAATAAACATCTAATTGTACTAACCCACAGAGACACTAATTTAGGTTTTTAAGAGGTTGATATAGGAAAAAGCACACAACTGGCTGGGCACAGTGGCTCATTCCTATAATTCCAGCACTTTGCGAGGCTGAGGCAGGTGATCACTTGAGGTCAGGAGTTTGAGACCAGTCTGGCCAACATGGTGAAACCCTGTCTCTACTGAAAATACAAAAATTAGCCGGGCATAGTGGTGGGTGTCTGTAATCCCAGCTACTTGGGAGGCTGAGGCAGGAGAATCGCTTGAACCAGGGAGGTGGAGGCTGCAGTGAGCCAAGATCACGCCACTGCACTCCAGCCTAGATGACAGAGCGAGACTCCATCTCAAAAAAACAAAAGAAAAAGCACACCACATTGGCAAACATCAGCACTACGAGAATCCTGAGCAGTTTTCATTCTGAGTAATAGAAAGGATTTCCCTATAAAATAAGTAGGCACAGGAACACATTTACAGCCATTTGGCTCCTTAGTATAGTTAGGAAAGGCAGATTATTTAATCATTTGCCAATATCCTAGTACAGCTAATGGCAGAAAAAATTAGGATACATTATCCTGGTCCCCTTCTACAATTTTCCTCACATTTCAAGTCACATCAAAGATCCTTTGACATCTGCCAAAAACCAACTTGGAAAAAGGCAACACTTCTCAATTTTGGGTGACTCTCATTCGCTAATTATTTCATGTCATATTCTTACCTAAAAAACGTGTACCTAGTACAGAACTAAGTACAGAGTTAGCATTCATTATTTCTGATTCCTGTAAAATTGAAATATTTCAGTGAAAATTTACAAATGCCATATAGTTTTTAAACTGACAATTTTCAATTTTTAAAACTGCATATATCCACATAAGATGTCATGTATAAAGTCATCTTAGAGTTGTCAATATGACTGTCATTAGGCAAAGCTCTGCAGCTAGCTGTACTCTCCTTCTTGAAATGGTAGCACATTGTAAAGGCTGTAGCACAATCACAGAGCAAGGAAGTAAAGGTGGTAATGCCATGAAAAAAAATTGGTGAGGATTTTAAAGTTATGGTTTCTTTTTGGAATTCTCCAACCTCTCTGTGAGCCTAAATTTCTAGTAAGATAACAGGATTTAGGGCAACATAACTACGCTGCCATAATTTTTCTGGTCTATCCTAATTGCCCTGATTCCAATACTGTCACATATTGTACTGAAACATAATTTATTTAAGCATATACAAATCCATTGCAGCCTGACAAAAATCTTTGTTATAAAAGCCATGACTTAGAGAGAAGAGGAAGGGACGCTGCATATTGTGTTAACTACTCAGGGTAATTATTCTCTCAATCAAAAATTATTCTAGGATCAGATGTGGTGGATCATGCCTGTAATCCCACACTTTGGGAGGCTGAGGAGGGCGGCTCATCTGAGGTCGGGAGTTTGAGACCAGCCTGACCAGCATGGTGAAACGCTATCTCTACTAAAAATACAAAACTTAGCCAGGTGTGGTGGTGCATGACTATAATCCTAGCTATTCAGGAGGCTGAGGCATGAGAATTGCTTGAACCTGAAAGGTGGAGGTTGCAGAGAACCGAGATCATACCACTGCACTCCAGCCTGGGCGACAGAATAAGACTGTCTCAAAAACAAAACAAAGATTCTATAATGAGCTCCTTGTATATTTAGCTCCAAATTCAGACATGTACTCAAAAAAGAGTGAGCAATAAACTGAGAAGTAAATTTTTTTTTTTTTTTTTTTGAGACAGAGTCTCGCTCTTTCACCCAGGCCGGAGCGCAGTGGCGCTATCTGGGCTCACTGCAAGCTCCGCCTCCTGGGTTCACACTGTTCTCCTGCCTCAGCCTCCCGAGTAGCTGGGACTACAGAAGGTGTCTTATTATTTTATTGTCTAATCAGGTAATGAACTGACTTATCTGGGTGTCAATTCTAAATTTTAATCCACTATTTAAAAATAAAAATAGATAATATACTGAGAATCAGGAAAGAAAAATAGTAAGCTACACAGATGCCAAAAAGAAACGATTATTGTAGCTGGGCATGGTGGCTCATGTCTGTAATCCCAGCACTTTCGGAGGCTGCGGCAGGTGGATCACTTGAGATCAGGAGTTCGAGACCAGCCTGAACAACATGGTGAAAGCCCGTCTCTACTAAAAACACAAAAATTTGCTGGGAATTGTGGCGCATGTCTGTAATCCCAGCTACTCAGGAGACTAAGGCAGGAGAATTGCATGAACCCAAGAAGCGGAGGTTGCAGTGAGCCAAGATCATCCCACTGCACTCCAGCCTGGGCGACAGAGCAAGACTCTGCCTCAAAAAAAAAAAAAAAAAAAAAAAAAAAAAGAAAAAGAAATGATTATCATGTAGTTCAAACTCTTTCTAAAACATAGTACAAAGTAAAAACTAGAATATATTCTGCTAGCTGCGCAACATGGTGAAATCCCGTCTCTACAAAAAAAACAAAAAATTAGCCTAGCATGGTGGTGCACGCCTCTCCAGCTGCCTGGGAGGCTGAGGTCAGAGGATCATCTGAGCCCAGGGATGTTGAGGCTGCAGTGCTGTGATCATACCACTGCACTCTAGCCTGGGAAACAAGTAAGATCGTGTCTTAAAATAGATATATATTTTCTGACCAATAGTTGCAGAGATTTGTTCCTCCTACATGAGTTCAATGATACTTAGCAGCAAGTAATGTATATTTTAAAGGAAAAGCATCAGAAAACAGAAAGGTCTTTCAGAATAAAAAGTGGTTCTAGTCTTTAGATTTAACATAACTGATAGCTAACTTAGCAGCTGGAAACAAACGTTTTTCAATCATTCTGAAATGTCATGGATCTCACTCTCAAGATTTCTTTTTCAGTTGCTTAACTTTTATAATAATATAATCATTTCCTTCATAGTTCCTGGAACTTATTTTTATTTCCCTATTTAGCTTATTATGTACAATTTATAAAACAGCATTTTCTGTCTTTTTTTTTTTTTTTTTTTTTGAGATGGAGTTCCGCTTTTGCTGCCCAGGCTGGAGTGCAAGGGCACGATCTCAGCTCATTGCAACCTCCATCGCCCGGGTTCAAGCTATTCTCCTGCCTCAGTGTCCGCGTACCTGGGATTACAAGCATGTGCCACCACGTCTAGCTAATTTTGTATTTTTAGTAGAGATGGGGTTTCACCATGTTGGTCAGGCTGGTCTAGAGCTCCTGACCTCAGGTGATCCACTTGCCTTGGCCTCCCAAAATACTGGGATTACAGGCACGAGCCAACATGCCCAGCCTAAAACAGCATTTTCATAAATACATTAACATACTGCATCATACTAACTTTTCACAAGAAGTACATCTGTGTTTCAAGAGAAATCACAATGATTCTAACGTATTCAGGAAAGATTTTAAAATGTTAAGAGCATTACAAATGGAAAATTCATCCAACAATATGTAATTTCTTCTAGAAAATATTATATTCTAAGAAAATCAACCTGTAGCCTCATATGTTTGCATTCTGGATTCAAACAATGTTTGATACAATATGAAAAAGAATCTGGACCTAACAGAGAAATTATTTGACTGACTTTTCAATCTCTGCAATGTAAATGCAATGAAATAAAAAAGAATATCAAACATCAAATATAGGTATTCTTTTTTTTTTTTTTTGTAGAGAGGGGGTTTCACCATGTCGCCCAAGCTGGTCTCGAACTCTTGGACTCCAGTGATCCATCTGCCTCAGCCTTCCAAAGTGCTAGGGTTACAGGCGTGAACCACCTCAACCAGCCAGGGTATTCTTAATTGACCTATAATCTAACGTATTTCCTTATGTTTCTCATTTTCTCTTAGAAAATAATTGCTATCTAATTTTTTTTCAAGCCCTGAATGTGGCATTCAAGCTAATTATTAAAAGAGATAAATCATTTTTTGTTGATAACTAAAAACATTTAGAGGCTATTTCTAAAATTTATAGGTCTAGTCATATTCACCTATTATACTTAGTGGATAAACTTATATTGGTCCTTCCCACAAAAGCTTATAATGACCAACAAATGTTACGTTTCTTTTTAGAACCCCTTCTCGTATGTTAATGGTAAGAAAGCATTCAAATTATAATGCTCTCAAACTATAAACATATGCTTTAAAGATGCTGCTGCTCAGGATGTGAGGCCACTGAAACTCTTCAATATTGCTGGTGAGAGTGTGTGGCAATTTCTTACAAGTTAAAAATGAACCTACCCTATTACCTGGTTATGCCTTTCCTTGGGATATGCCCAAGATTAAAAAATACTTTTCCCCAAAGACACTTGTACAATAATGTCTATAGCAGCTTTATTCACAAGAGTAAAAAACTGGAAAAAAAAAAAAAAACAAATGTTCATCAACACAGGAAGAGATAATCATATTGTAGTATATTTGCATAGAGGAATACTACTTAGCAATAAACAAATAAACTACCAAAACACAAAACAGCATGAACAAATCTCAAATACGTTATGTCAAGCGAAACAAGCCTGACTGTACTACTGTACTATTTTACATGAAACTCAAGAACAAGCAACACTAGTCTTATGGTGACAGAAAATCAAAACAGTGTTCACCTCTGAGGGTTGGGAACTGCCTTGAAGAGGAACAAAAGAAAAAAGTGGGGGCAGTTCCAAGATGGCCGAATAGGAACAGCTCCAGTCTACAGCTCCCAGCGTGAGCGATGTAGAAGACGGGTGATTTCTGCATTTCCAACTGAGGTACTGGGTTCATCTTACTGGAGCTTGTTGGACAGTGGGTGCAGGACAGTGGGTGCAGCCCACCGAGCGTGAGCTGAAGCAGGGAAAGGCATCTCCTCACCCGGGAAGCGCAAGGTGTCAGGGAATTCCCCTTCCTAGCCAAGCAAAGCTGTGACAGACAGCACCTGGAAAATCAGGTCACTCCCACCCTAATACTGCGGTTTTCCAACAATCTTAGCAAACAGCACACCAGGAGATTATATCCCGCTCCTGGCTCAGAGGGTCCCACGCCCATGGAGCCTTGCTCATTGCTAGCACAGCAGTCTGAGATTGAACTGCAAGGCAGCAGCAAGGCTGGGGGAGGGGTGCCCACCATTGCTGAGGCTTGAGTAGGTAAACAAAGCGGCCAGGAAGCTCGAACTGGGTGGAGCCCACCACAGCTCAAGGAGGCCTGCCTGCCTCTGTAGACTCCACCTCTGGAGGCAGGGCATAGCTGAATAAAAGGCAGCAGAAACCTCTGCAGACTTAAATGTCCCTGTCTGACAGCTTTGAAGAGAGTAGTGGTTCTCCTAGCACAGAGTTTGAGATCTGAGAACAGACAGACTGCCTCCTCAAGTGGGTCCCTGAACCCCAAGTAGCCTAACTGGGAGGCACCACCCAGTACAGGCAGACTGACACCTCACACGGCCAGGTATCCCTCTGAGACAAGGCTTCCAGAGGAAAGATCAGGCAGCAACATTTGCTGTTCAGCCATATTCGCTGTTCTGCAGCTTTCACTGCTGATACCCAGGCAAGAGGGTCTGGAGTGGACCTCCAGCAAACTCCAACAGACCTGCAGCTGAGGGTCCTGACTGTTAGACGGAAAACTAACAAACAGAAAAGACATCCACAACAAAACCCCATCTGTACGTCACCATCATCAAAGACCGAAGGTAGATAAAACCACAAAGATGGGGAAAAAACAGAGCAGAAAAGCTGAAAATTCTAAAAACCAGAGCGCCTCTCCCCCCTCCAAAGGAACGGAGCTCCTCACCAGCAACGAAACAAACCTGGATGGATAATGACATTGACGAGTTGAGAGAAGAAGGCTTCAGACGATCAAACTTCTCCAAGCTAAAGGAGGAAGTTCGAACCCATGGCAAAGGAGCTAAAAACTTTGAAGAAAGATTAGACAAATGGCTAACTAGAATAACCAGTGTAGAGAAATCTTTAAATGACCAGATGGAACTGAAAACCATGGTACAAGAACTACGTGACAAATGCACAAGCTTCAGTAGCCGATTCGATCAACTGGAAGAAAGGGTATCAGTGATTGCAGATCAACAGAATGAAATGAAGCGAGAAGTTTAGAGAAAAAAGAATAAAAAGAAACGAATAAAGCCTCCAAGAAATATGGGACTATGTGAAAAGACCAAATCTATATCTGATTGGTGTACCTGAAAGTGACGGGGAGAATGGAACCAAGTTGGAAAACACTCTGCAGGATATTATCCAGGAGAACTTCCCCAACCTAGCAAGGCAGGCCAACATTCAAATTCAGGAAATACAGAGAACACCACAAAGATACTCCTCAAGAAGAGCAACTCCAAGACATATAATTGTCAGATTCACCAAAGTTGAAATAAAGGAAAAAATGTTAAGGGCAGCCAGAGAGAAAGGTCGGTTACCCACAAAGAGAAGCCCATCAGACTAACAGCACATCTCTCAGCAGAAACTCTACAAGCCAGAAGAGAGTGGGGGCCAATATTCAACATTCTTAAAGAAAAGAATTTTCAACCCGGAATTTCATATCCAGCCAAACTAAGCTTCATAAGTGAAGGAGAAATAAAATACTTTACAGACAAGCAAATGCTGAGAGATTTTGTCACCACCAGGCCTGCCCTACAAGAGCTCCTGAAGGAAGCACTAAACATGGAAAGGAACAACCGGTACCAGCCACTGCAAAAACATGCCAAATTGTAAAGACCATCGAGGCTAGGAAGAAACTGCATCAACTAACAAGCAAAATAACCAGCTAACATCATAATGACAGGATCAAATTCACACATAACAATATTAACTTTAAATGTAAATGGGCTAACTACTTCAATTAAAAAACACAAACTGGCAATTTGGATAAAGAGTCAAGACCCATCAGTGTGCTGTATTCAGGAAACCCATCTCACGTGCAGAGACACACATAGGCTCAAAATAAAGGGATGGAGGAAGATCTACCAAGCAAATGGAAAACAAAAAAAGGCAGGGGTTGCAATCCCAGCCTGTGATAAAACAGACTTTAAACCAACAAAGATCAAAGGAGACAAAGAAGGCCATTACATAATGGTAAAGGGATCAATTCAACAAGAAGAGCTAACTAACCTAAACATATATGCCCCCAGTACAGGAGCAACCAAATTCATAAAGCAAGTCCTTAGAGACCTACAAAGAGACTTAGACTCCCACACAATAATAATGGGACAGTTAAACACCCCACTGTCAACATTAGACAGATCAACGAGACAGAAAGTTAACAAGGATATCCAGGAATTGAACTCAGCTCTGCACCAAGCAGACCTAATAGACATCTACAGAACTATCCACCCCAGATCAACAGAATATACATTCTTCTCAGCACCACACCACACTTACTCCAAAATTAACCACATAGTTGGAAGTAAAACACTCCTTAGCAAATGTAAAAGAACAGAAATTATAACAGTCTCTCAGACCACAGTGCAATCAAACTAGAACTCAGGATTAAGAACCTCACACAAAACCGCTCAACTACATGGAAACTAAACAACCTGCTCCTGAATGACTACTGGGTACATAACAAAATGAAGGCAGAAATAAAGATGTTCTTTGAAACCAATGAGAACAAAGACACAACATACCAGAATCTCTGGGACACATTCAAAGCAGTGTGTAGAGGGAAATTTACAGCACTAAATGCCACAAGAGAAAGCAGGTAAGATCTAAAATTGACACCCTAACATCACAATTAAAAGAACTAGAAAAGCAAGAGCAAACACATTCAAAAGCTAGCAGAAGGCAAGAAATAACTAAGATCAGAGCAGATCTGAAGGAGATAGAGACACAAAAAACCCTTCAAAAAAATCAATGAATCCAGGAGCTGGTTTTTTGAAAAGATCAACAAAATTGATAGACTGCTAGCAAGACTAATAAAGAAGAAAAGAGAGAAGAATGAAATAGATGCAATAAAAAATGAAAAAGGGGATATCACCACCGATCCCACAGAAATACAAACTACCATCAGAGAATACTATAAACACTTCTACACAAATAAACTAGAAAATCTAGAAGAAATGGATAAATTCCTCAACACATACACCCTCCCAAGACTAAACCAGGAAGAAGTTGAATCTCTAAATAGACCAATAACAGGCCCTGAAATTGAGGCAATAATTAAGAGCCTACCAACCAAAAAAAGTCCAGGACCAGATGGATTCTCAGCCGAATTCTACCAGAGGTACAAGGAGGAGCTGGTACCATTCCTTCTGAAACTATTCCAATCAATAGAAAAAGAGGGAATCCTCCCTAACTCATTTTATGAGGGCAGCATCATCCTGATACCAACGCCTGGCAGAGACACAACAAAAAAAGAGAATTTTAGACCAATATCCCTGATGAACATCCAGGCAAAAATCCTCAATAAAGTACTGGCAAACTGAATCCAGCAGCACATCAAAAAGCTTACCCACCATGATCAAGTGGGCTTCATCCCTGGAATGCAAGGCTGGTTCAACATACGAAAATCAATAAATGTAATCCAGCATATAAACAGAACCAAAGACAAAAACCACATGATTATCTCAATAGATGCAGAAAAGGCCTTTGACAAAATTCAACAACACTTCATGCTAAAAACTCTCAATAAATTAGGTATTGATGGGAAGTATCTCAAAATAATAAAGGCTATCTATGACAAACCCACAGCCAATATCATACTGAATGGGCAAAGACTGGAAGCATTCCCTTCCAAAACTCGCACAAGACAGGGATGCCCTCTCTCACCACTCCTATTCAACATAGTGTTGGAAGTTCTGGCTAGGGCAATCAGGCAAGAGAAAGAAATAAAGGTATTCAATTAGGAAAAGAGGAAGTCAAATTGTCCCTGTTTGCAGATGACATGATTGTATATTTAGAAAACCCCATTGTCTCAGCCCAAAATCTCCTTAAGCTGATAAGCAACTTCAGCAATGTCTCAGGATACAAAATCAATGTACAAAAATCACAAGCATTCTTATACACCAATAACAGACAAACAGAGAGCCAAATCATGAGTGAACTCCCATTCACAATTGCTTCAAAGAGAATAAAATACCTAGGAATCCAACTTACAAGGGATGTGAAGGACTTCTTCAAGAAGAACTACAAACCACTGCTCAGCGAAATAAAAGAGGACACAAACAAATGGAAGAACATTCCATGCTCATGGATAGGAAGAATCAATATCATGAAAATGGCCATACTGCCCAAGGTAATTTATAGATTCAATGCCATCCCATCAAGCTACCAATGACTTTCTTCACAGAATTGGAAAAAACTACTTTAAAGTTCATATGCGACCAAAGAAGAGCCTGCATTGCCAAGACAATCCTAAGCCAAAAGAACAAAGCTGGAGGCATCACCCTACCTGACTTCAAACTATACTACAAGGCTACAGTAACCAAACAGCATGGTACTGCTACCAAAACAGAGATATAGATCAATAGAACAGAACAGAGCCCTCAGAAATAATACCACACATCTACAACCATCTGATCTTCGACAAACCTGACAAAAACAAGAAATGGGGAAAGGACTCCCTTCTTAATAAATGGTGCTGGGAAAACTGGCTAGCCATAGGTGGAAAACTGGCTAGCCATAGGTAGAAAGCTGAAACTGGATCCCTTCCTTACACCTTATATAAAAATTAATTCAAGATGGATTAAAGACTTGCATGTTAGACCTAAAACCATAAAAACCCTAGAAGAAAACCCAGGCAATACCATTCAGGACACAGGCATGGGCAAGGACTTCATGTCTAAAACACCAAAAGCAATAGCAACAAAAGCCAAAATTGACAAATGGGATCTAATTAAACTAAAGAGCTTCTGCACAGCAAAAGAAACCACCATGAGAGTGAACAGGCAACCTACAGAATGGGAGAAAATTTTTGCAACCTACTCATCTGACAAAGGGCTAATATCCAGAATCTACAAAGAACTCAAACAAATTTACAAGAATAAAACAAACAACTCCATCAACAAGTGGGCGAAGGATATGAACAGACACTTCTCAAAAGAAGACATTTATGCAGCCAACAGACACATGAAAAAATGCTCACCATCACTGGCCATCAGAGAAATGCAAATCAAAACCACAATGAGATACCATCTCACACCAGTTAGAATGGCGATCATTAGAAAGTCAGGAAACAACAGGTGCTGGAGAGGATGTGGAGAAACAGGAACACTTTTACACTGTTGGTGGGACTGTAAACTAGTTCAACCATGTGGAAGTCAGTGTGGTGATTCCTCAGGGATCTAGAACTAGAAATACCATTTGACCCAGCCATCCCATTACTGGGTATATACCCAAAGAATTATAAATCATGCTGCTATAAAGACACATGCACATGTATGTTCACTGTGGCACTATTCACAATAGCAAAAACTTAGAACCAACCCAAATGTCCATTAATGATAGACTGGATTAAGAAAATGTGGCACATAAACACCATGGAATACTATGCAGCTATAAAAAAGGATGAGTTCATGTCCTTTGAAGGGACATGGATGAAGCTGGAAATCATCATTCTCAGCAAACTATCTTAAGGACAAAAAACCAAACACCGCATGTTCTCACTCATAGGTGGGAATTGAACAATGAGAACATTTGGACACAGGAAGGGGAACATCACACACAGGGGGCCTGTTGTGGGGTGGGGGGAGGGGGGAGGGATAGCATTAGGAGATACACCTAATGTAAATGACGAGTTAATGGGTGCAGCACACCAACATGGCATATGTATACATATGTAACAAACCTGCACGTTGTGCACATGTACCCTAGAACTTAAAGTATAATTAAAAAAAAAAAAGAAAAAAGTGATGAAAACAGTCTGTATCTTTACAGAAGTGGTAATTATACAAGTATACATATTGATCAAAGCTTACTAAATTATAAAATTAAGATCTGTGTATTACACATATGTAAGTTTTAGCTCAATAAAAATAAAAGACTTGAAAAGAGGCCCTAAATAAAAAAATTTAAATACAGAAAATTGTAGGATTTCAATTAAAACTAATAAAGTTTTCTTCATACAGGTCTACTTGTAGAAAAACCAACATTCAATAAACATTCTTGTGGTCACTGTATACTAATAAAAAATATAGTCACATTTATTTTAGAACAGAATTTTGTTTTTAGAGACAGTCTCACTCTGTCACCCAGGCTGGACTACAGTGGCACAATCCTAGCTCAATAAAGCCTCAAACACCTGGGCTCAAGCAATCCTCTCACCTCAACCTCTTGAGTAGCTGGGACTACAGGTGCATCACCACACTTGGCTAATTTTGTTTTTGTTTTCGTTTTTGTAGAGATGGGGTCTCACTACGTTTCCCAGGCTGGTCTTAAATTCCTAGCCTCAAGTGATCCTCCTGCCTTGGCCTCCCAAAGTGCCAGGATTACAGGCATAAGGATAGAATCTTGCCAGGATAGAATTTTTAAAATATCTGTAGAACTGTTATTGAACATTATAAAATTCTGTTCCACTCCCCACAAACAAAATTATCAGTACTAAAAGAAATTAAAATCTTTGAAAAATCCAACTCCTCTTCTGCACCCCAGTAACAGACTCAGATAACTCGTACTCCTTAAGAGTGCCCTAACTTCGTCATCTTGTAATCTAAATAAATTAATCTTAGGTACAATTTTGTAAGTGGTACCTGTTTAATCATTAATTCTTAACACTGTAGTACAGAGAAGTTACTTAACTATTATGTTATTCAAGGCTACTGTCTCAGTCCATTTGTGTTGCTGTAACAATATGCCGCAGACTGAGGAATAAATAAAGAGCAGAAATCTATTTTCTCACAGGTCTAAGGGCTAGAAGTTCAAGATCAAGGCATTGGCATCTGGTGAGGGCCTTCTTAGTGCATCCTCATGTGGCAGAAGGCAGACGGGCAAAAGGGAAACAAACTCCCTCTATCAAGTCCTTTTATAAGGATGCCTAATTGAATTCACAAGGGAGAAGTCCTTACCCTAATCACTTCTTAAAGGCCCCCCCACCTCCTTATATTAGGTTGGTGCAAAAGTAACTGCAGTTTTTGCTATTACTTTTAAGGCAAAACCGCAATTACTTTTGCACCAACCTATTCTATTACATTGGCAACACCTGATTTTTTTCAAACCATAGCAATTACCAAATCCAGGACCAAAACTCAGGTATCTGGCTCCCGTTTTAAGAACAAGCAGTTAAAAGATTATAGCATCTGATCAATCCATTTTCAGTAGACAATCAAGAAAAAAAAAAAAACTTAAGTAATATTTTAAAATATTCTACACTGGAACCAGAGCAGTTTGCTAATTTGTATTCAACAATTAGGTAAGAAATTTAGAAAATACACTAACCTTAGAAGACTTCCTTCGGCTTCTTCTGGTCCAAACTACCACCAGTTTATCTGGTTGCCTGCCAAACAGAAAAAAAGTTAAACATAATTTATCTTAAATAAATAAAGTTTCATTTTAGTGCCTTTAAAAGGGCAAAAATGTCATCTGCTTTAGGTTACATAAAGCAGCTACTGTTACAATAAAGCTCTATCAAATATAGTAGATGTTAACTACACATGTGACCTAATTTGCACAACTAATATTTCCTCCATGTCCTTTTCTAACAATACTTTAGCAAGTTAAATCACAGGGAGAAACCAAGTAAAATAAAATATTTAGAACTGGTTACTATTTTAAAAAGAAAAAAAGCACACACATATCTTCTCCAGAAATTAACACCATACTTCTAACACATTATCCCCTTTAATGTGAAGTAAACAGGCATAAAAAGGGCGCTTGCAAAATAATTTAAATCTATGAATTCACTACTTTTGCATCTCTATATCTCATGAACAATGCTTGTGGTTTTTAAAACATTATTATAGCCAATCATCTCAATCTTCATTAAAAACAATACGGTACTGAAAAAATAGGCAAGGTATATACTATTATCCCTATTTTAATTAAGCTTAAGACTATTAAGTTAAATAATCAAAAGCTCTGGCAGAACCAAGACTGAAATATAGGTCTTCTAATCTCAGATTTCTCTTCTCTATCTTCCACTAATATAAAGTCAAACAAAAATAATACATTTTCATGTAAAATTAGGCTGGTGCAAAAGTAACTGTGGTTTTTCCCATTCCTTTTAATGACTAAAACCGCAATTACTTTTGCATCAACTTAATACAACTAAGTTCTCTTTTGTTCTTATGAAAAACATCAAGATTATGATTATCACTTATTTTACTTAAATTTTCATTTAAAAAAATCTTAGATAAAAGCTTCTTAACCAAGAAATGAACGTCATATTCATCTTGTTGACCTTCACCACTTTCTATGTCGTGTTCATTTTACACTGGAATCCCTTGCTTTCAGCAGATAACCTTTCCTTCTATTTCATTTAATACATATATATATATATATATATATACATAAAAGGCCTCCAGCCTTAAACTCCTCACTCAGTGATCCACCTACAAACCTATACTGCTATCTAGAGAGAGTTATACCAATGGAAAAACAAACAACCGTAAAAAGAAAAACAAAAAAACACCTTGTTCAACACAGAAACCTGCACTAGCACAAGTACAGTGAGTAAGAATGGGGTGCAGTATAACAACATGATAGATGGGGTTGGGAAGAAGGTATGATCAATGATGGCAAGTTAACAAGAGGAGAACAGTAGCCAACAAATGTAAGCTACCTCATTTGAAAACACTGATGGCTTGCCAGAACATTTTACCTAGATTACTGCACTAACCTCTTCACTTATGCTCTCATCTCCACTGCTCCAGCACAATTTCAACTCTGAAATTATATTTCAACAGTACTTTTATAGAAATGCTATCTTACAGTTTTTCCTTGTTTATCATCCTATGCTGGGCTCTTACATTGAAGGTACCACCAACTGGCCCTTGCAGGTTGAATTTTACAGGTTTACTTGACTGAAAGAGTATTCTATTTTATTTTAAACTTAAACTCTTTTAAAAAGTTCTTATTTAAATGCCTTTAAACAAGGCCTATGCTGTCCAGATTAGGAGAGCCTCCAACACTACCAACTGCTTCACACCTGACCAGCTTCACTCCTTAAAATGATCTATCTAGACCCTATGTGCATTTGGCCCTGTGACACCCTTGTTTCTCAACATGGCTTCTAAGGCATTTCACTCACCACTTGACTCTGATCTGTCTCTCTAGCTGTATAACCTGCAAATATCTCATAGGCATCTTGCTCTATAACCAACCCCTGAACACATATTTCTTCACATCTTTGCAATGTTACAATGTTTAAAAAAACAAAACAACACACAGAAAAACTTCCTCTTCCATTTTTTCTACCTAGTAAACTCCTAATTTATCACTTTCTCTGTGTAACCCTGACCATTTCTCATGTCATCTCCTGCCCCATCCCCTCCCACCCATTCCATATTCTAAGCCTCAGAGTTAATTACGCCTGTGTTCCCAATAATAACCTAGACACACCTATTTTCTATTTTAATACTCTGTATACCTTGCATTGTAAGTATTTATTATTTCTGTCTCTCCCACTAGACTGCACTATTTTATCTACCATATCTTATTTATCTTTGTATTCCTAGCAACTAATAATCTAGTACAAGGTTGAGGCTCAATGAATATGCGGCACTGAATAAACCTTAATTTTCATCCAGGAACTCCCAATTGGTTAATTATAATTGATGAGGTCCAACTGAAGCCAGTAGCTATATAATACATCATCTCTGCAACTCATCCAAGCTTTGCAGGGATCCTCATTCTTGCTGCACATTAAAATAAAAACTCTAAGGAACCGTTTCTAAATACTGATACCTAGGTTCCAGCCCTGGATAATCTGATTTAATTGGTCTGGTGTGCAGTTTTTTAAATTTCACAGGTGACTCTAATGTGCAGCCAAGGCTGACAACCACTGTTTGACTTGAAAGTCTAGTGAGGCATTACCTGTGATGGCAATGAGAGTGTCTCCCCTACACAACATCCTCCTAGTGCCACCTGAACTGTTGCCTCATTCTAATGCTTAGCACCCTCCTGCCACTTAACGCATCTCAGTGCTTCAGAAAATGAAAGCTTTTTAGCATAAAAAAGCAAGAAGGGCGGTCTCCTAAGCTGTATATATGCCTGATGTTCCAAGAATGTAAACAGATCAAAAGTCACTTATTTACGAATGCCCCCAGAGATGGCTAAACATTTTTGTGATTTTAAGTCATGTTCACATTTTAAATATCTTCACTAGAAATCAGTCGACTAGTTAATTATCAGGAACAAACTGAGACAGAGTGTTCTAAAATAAAGAACTGCTGCGGGTTATTATTCTCAATAGAAGGGTACCAAGAACCACATGACTGGCTGTCCACAATTAATATTTTAAGCATTCATGCTACACTAGAAAAGAACCATTAAATATTTACTTATATACTCCCAAGAGACCAGAGACACGACAGTTTTGAGAGTTTTATCCAACTACCAACAAACCTACAATTATATAACTTTCTATCAAAAAAGTCAAGAAACCCTGATAGACAGGGTTTCAGAGAGAATTCAACAATTACATATTTAACATCTCTATCCCATCACTTCAGTTTAGTTAGTAGGTAACCCTATATATAATACACATTTTTATATATTACATATAAACATTTTATGGACATACACATAAAATGTATGCACAGTCACACTTCCTGTGAAATCTGTCTAAAGGGCTCCATTGGAAAATTTGAGGCCTTTTGGTGGGCTTGTTCAAGGAAGGAAATTGTGCATTTAAAAATAAAGATTTAACACCTTCTATCCTATCTCCAAAGCCATTAAAAAGGAACATCTTGAATCTGAAGATGGCATGCTTTGTCTCATATTGTGCTCCTGATGTCAAATTCTGGAGAGGAATAAAGAGGCTAGGAAAAAGGACAGGAGACAGCAGTGAGGAAGAGCACAGAGGATTGAAGTGGAGAAGAGAGGAGAAGCTAAAAGGAGAGCTACAATATTCAGATTATAAAGCAATTAGCTTGAGCTTTCCCTGGCATGCAACTAAGGCATGCCCTCCTCTTCACCACTAAGTGAGCTACTGTGTATGAGAACTAAGTTTAAAGAAAAACATTTCTGGCTTAAATTTTAACTCCTTTACTCTTTTCCACTCTCTGATTATGACACATGTGTGAGGTGAAACTTTAAAAGCCATGAGAAAAATCCAAAACTATCACATGAAAATCAGTCCCAACACTTTCCATAATCATAATAAGCATTCGACAAATATTTTACTGAATGCCTACTATGTTCCTGACACCATGCTGAGCAATGGAGATACAAGGATGAAAGAAAGATCCACTGGAAGTTCACAATCTAGTGGGGAGACAGACCATTAAACCAACTACCCTAGTCCAGGCACAACCTTGGAGAACATAGAGAAGATGAAAAGACCTTAGCTTAAAGAAACTATTTATAAATATCTCAGCAAAAAACATGAACAGTGGCAGAAAGAACCTGCCCAACCATAGAGATTACTAAATTTAAAATTTGTAAAAACTGTAATTTACAATGACACTTTCAGTGTAAAGCCCAACAAAAGATGAGTGACTAACTACAGTGTCTATTTACTAGAAAATCACAGAGGCATTAAAAATATTTTCTAAGAACATTTGCAAACATAGGACAATGCTTAGGATATCATGGTCAGTTTATTTCATATAGATTTTAATATTTCTATAAGATATAATAAGAGAAGAACCAAGAGGAAATACCTCAAAATGCTATCTGTGTTTATTACTGGGAAGTAAAATTACGTGTCATTATACTTTTCTGTATTTTCTACCATGAATTTATATTACTTTATGCTGGTGGGAGGTATTTAAATGTGGGGAGTGAGCTATTAAAAGTAAATCAGTTGCACACTTACTAAGAAACAGAATAAGTACATACAAATCAGCACTTTTAAGTTTGGAATTAATTATGAACAGACAGAATTAAATAAATTATTTTTTTTTAATTTCAGAGAAATCACAAAGCCCTCAAACAACTAAATTAATTTGTTTTCCAAGTCAACAGAAGTGGGGGAGTAGTGTTCTTTGTCTTAAGTTAACATAAATGTTCCCCTAAAATCTGAGCAAAATTTTTAAATAGGCCCCACTTGACTCTGGCAACCTCCCCTCCTTTTTTGGTAGCTCCTTCAAATCCTGGGCCATTCTTTCTCAGGCGTTCAAAGTCAATATGACATTCCAGTACGGGCTGGCCAGACCCAAACAATAATAAGACAAATGCTTTTCAGACCACTCATTTTTTTCTACATCAATTAAAATTCCCATTTCTCCAGGGTAAGTATCTTAGGAGGTTATTAAGAGGAAAGGAATCTGGGGTACAAAACTTGTATTAATTCAGGAGATATGAATTTATAAAAGTGGACCTTTCCAAGATGACATAGT
Organism: Pongo abelii; assembly: GCF_028885655.2. NCBI lineage: Eukaryota > Metazoa > Chordata > Mammalia > Primates > Hominidae > Pongo > Pongo abelii. The sequence continues at coordinate 69,663,153 of NC_071997.2, forward strand.
ACAGTTGTCTCTCCATATCTGTGGGGGATTGGTTCCAGGACCCCCAACAGATACCAAAATCTGAGGATGTTCAAGTTCCTTATATAAAATGATGCAGTATTTGCATATAACCTATACACATCCTCTTGTATACAGTCACACACTGCTTAATGATAGAGATATAGTCTGAGAAATGCATCATTAGGCAATTCTGTGTAAACATCATAGAGGGTACTCACACAAACCTAGACAGTATAACCTACTACATACCTAGACTATATGGTACAGCCTATCGCTCCTAGGCTAGAAACCTGTACAGCATGTTACTGTATTGAGCACTGTAGGTAATTTTAACACAATGGTTAAGTATTTGTGTATCTAAACATATATAAATATAGAAAAGGTGCAGTAAAAAATACAGTATTATAATCTCATGGGACCACCTTCAGGTATGTGGTCTGTTGTTGACCAAAACATTCTTCTGCAGTGTATGACTAAGTTTAAATCATCTCTAGATTACTATACCTAATACAACAATGTAAATACTATATAAACAGTTGTTATGCTGTATTGTTTATATTTTTTTTGTTATTATATTTATAATATGCTGTATTGTTTATATTATATTTTGTTATTTCTATTGGTTTTTTCCCTGAATATTTGCAAGTCACAGTTAGCTGAATCCACAGATTCAGAACCTGCGGATAAGGAGGGCAGACTGTATGTAGACGAGAATTCTAGACCGGGAATTAGTTCTGATACTAAGTGACCTTAGAAATATCTCTTACTTTCTCTGAGCCTATTCCCTAATTTATCAAATGAAGGGACTGCACTAAAATCTCAACAGTTAAAAAACAAACAAAGAAACAACAACAACAACAACAACAACAAAAACGCTGACGCTAATTGGCTAAATATTTGGTAGTTTAAAAGCAAAATGAAAAATTCAGAAATAGGGTAAAGAATATGAGGCAAGGACATTTGTCTCCTGTCTATTCACAACCTAGAGGTAGCTAATATTACCACCTTTGAACAATATTATGAAAGGGGAAGTAATAACTTTTAGCAGAGCAGTAAACTGCCTATCAGATTTATGCTCCCTGTCCAAAGCACAGTGTTAATCATGAGAGGTGTTACAAGAAGTACCCTACTCCCAGACCTTTCCAACCACCACCACCATGCTGGCATTAAGATGGGGTCACATCATACTTCTCACCACTAGAACATGAGAAGGGGACTATGTCACTTCTGGAATAAATGAATAATAAACTAGTATATTTCCCCACACTATGTAAATGGACAGGATTCTAGAACAGAGAGGAGGGCATAGTCGTAAGACAAGAGTAGCCTGGGCCCCTGAGTGACCACACAGAAGGCCAGTTGACCTGGAACACCCTCTCTACATTGAGAAGTGAGCAAAAAATAAACTTTTGTTAGGTTCACCAACTTGGATTTCTGGGTGTATCTGCTACAGTAACCCCTCAATGTTCTACAAAACTCAGTAAATTAAAAAAAAAACACATAACAATAATAGTTGCTGTCTTGTAAAAGCTTACATTTCAAAGTGCTGAGACCAAATTTATCCTTTTTATGTCCTATCAGTTTTCATTTGTATGAAATCACTATTTCAAAAAAATAAAAGCTGTACCTCAAAACTTGGAAAGCCTCCAAGCTTTTCCTAAATTAAAAATAAGGAACTGTAAGTCTTTGGAACACAAAAAATAAAACACATTTCTGTCACCACAGAATCCAGGATATGCTTAAAATAAGAAAAAAAAGAGCTCAAAACATTAATACCAAACTTAACTGAATAGGCACTTCACTAATAAGGTTATTTCTTTTAGGGAAAAGGACTCTTAGCCATAAATGAACATTTCATGGTAGGATGCTGTGAATATTTAAACAAAAAAGGGGGAGATTGTCTTATCACAGAAATACTCTAACTTTACTTTTTCTCAAGTAATTATTTTTATCCTTCAGTAGGTACATCTGCCTCCTATTAAACTACCACTGCTACAGCTCCAGTTAATTATACTCCTTTATGCTTACTCACAAGAGTTATTTAGCAAGCTGCAGTAATTATTCAATAGGGAAAAAAATTGTACAAATACAAGACAAAGTACATACATACGATATATTTCTTTTCTGTAAAAATAAAGGACAATTCTAATAATAAAAGATGCAAAACATCTTTGTCAGTTAAATAAAAATACTTTGTTTTTTTAACTTACATTTTTATATATTTTTATATTTTATATTTTATATATTTTTATATTTTTGTGTCATTCTATTGTTTAAAAATATTTTAACAGAGTGATTACTTTTGGTTAAAAATAACTGATAATGCAAATGAACTTTTCTGACAGGTATTTCTAATATCTATATGCCAATATTTAGAAACAGCACCTTAAATTGAAGAAACATAGTTTGAAGTTTGGCATATTACAGCAGAGTGGTACTTTCAGATGGGCCATCAAAATAAATAAATATCTTACTAACAACAGTATAAAGAATTTATAATTTTTCCTTTTTTTTTTTTTCTTCTGAGACAGGCTCTCACTCTAGCCCAGGCTGGAGTACAATGGAGTGATCATAGCCCACTGCAGCCTCAGACTCCTGGACTCAAGCAATCCTCCTGCTTCAGCCTCCTGAGTAGCTAGGACTACAGGCACATGCCACTACAACAGCTAATTTTAAAATTTTTTTGTAGAGATTGCTATGTTGCCCAGGCTGGTCTCCGACTCCAGGCTTCAAGTGATCCTCCTGCCTCAGCCTCCCAAAGTGTTGGGATCACAGGCGTATGCTACCACACAAGGCCTAATTTTTCTAATATAAGGATATTTGTAAGACAAACAGCACTATAATGAATCACTGCTGTATATGTGTGCAATATTGGTCTTCTCAAATAATACTTCATACTTTGTTTTATAGTATCACCCATAATGATTCCTTTAATTTAGCATATTATTTACTCTTCTCTTTTTTTCTAGACCTATTGGAAGAAGCCTCACATGTCACTAAAACAAATATTAGTATGCCCAGGTTATATACCTGGTTCCCTGGAATTGAACTTAGTAGAAAAAAAAAAAAAAAAATCTATCAATCTGACCATTCCTCAGTCCAAACAATCATATTCACAATTTCATCTCAACACACTTCTATAATTACTGCAATTGTGTGTTTTGGATGACTACATTTGTCTGTCTTGTTTCTGACCTTAAGGGTCTCAAGAGATTTCCTGGTATTCAAAAAGCATTTATTGAGAAGAGGGCAGAAAAACAGTACGATAGATAAAAGAATCACATGAAGACAACTTTCTTCTGGTTGCATCATCTAAGCCTCAAGATGTTCCTCGTCTGTGAAATAATAATACAGAACCAATGTAACGAATAGTTAAGATATATGAAGTGCTTAGTGGAGCGCTTTGCTTTCAGCAACTTCTCCAAAAACATTAGCAACCTGTCCATGCGTATGCACAGAGCTTCCAAATAGCTTTGTACAGTCTCCCTCTTAAATGCAAACAGGCAACCAAAGATCATCTAAGGAAAGCCTCCAATATGAAAGAAAACAGGCTAAAAAGAAGAAGAACTTGAAGGAAACCGAGACAATATCACCAGTATGCTCAGAGGTATTAAAGACATTACACTCATGAAAAATACCAAAGGAATATTTAATACATAAGAAAGCGTTCTGAAAATTACGCCATTATTTTTCATTAGGTGAGCAAAAAATGCAGAGTTGGAATATAAATTTGAGGAAATCTTCCAGAACTAGAATAAAATAACGGTTATTTTAAAAGAGAGAAATACAGGAAATTTAGATAAATCCAGAAGGCTAAATATCTGACTGTCCCCAGTACAGCAGTGAAAAGAGGTCCTAAGATGTCATTTATGCTGGATGCTTTCAGACAGACCTTTCCAAAGTGGAGCAGGACACTTGTGGCCTCCGGGTGAGGAAAGGAACTGATGAATTACCAATGTGTTTAACTGTTTGAGGAGGATTTTGAGAGGTAGCAGGTAAGTTTAAGAATAATAATGATACACACACTGCAGGGTCATAAGGAAGGTGGGGGGAGGACAAAACAAAATTAGTAATTATTAACACAAGGAAATTTTTAAAAAATGGAAATGTGGTAATACTATAGGGCTCAGCTGCTAACTATGTTTACTAAGTCACAATGAATTCTGACCTAACTCTGATAGACCTGACTGGTAAGTGAGGGAATGGGAAAAGAGAAGGGTAAGTATGCTTCAGGGAGGATATTATAGGAGGGCTAAATCCTCACCTACCAAATCAACAAGCTAGTAGATACAGTCTATAATCAAAAAAGTAAAAGAACAGTTGAAAGTATGTTGCTGAACAATAAAATACCACTTCATACCCATCAGGAAAGCTACTAAAAAAAAGACAAAGGCCAGGCACAGTGGCTGGTACCTATAATCCCAACAACTTGAGAGCGCAAGGCAGGAAGATCACTTGAAGCCATGAGTTCAAGACCAGCTTGGACAACAATTGGACAACATAGTGAGACCTTGTCTCTACAAAAAAATTAAAAAATTAGCTGGACATGATGGCATGAACCTGTAGTCCTAGCCACTTGGGAGGCTAAGAGGGAAGAATCATTTGAGCCCAGGAGTTTAAGGTTACAGTAAGCTATGATCACACCACTGCACTCTAGCCTGGCTAACAAAGCAAGACCCTGCCTCTAAAAAAAACTCTTTTTTTTTAAAGAGACAATAACAAGGGCTGGCAAAGATATGATGAAACTGGAACCCTCATACATTGCTGGTGGGACTGCTACGAAAAATAGTCTGGCAGTTCCTCAAAAGTTAAACACAGTCTTCCAGTTTGCCACTCCATCTTAACAAGTAAAAAGCTGAACAAGCTGAAATATCAACAACTCTTCTTAGATCCATAACAGAAATGAGGTCGCAGGGCACACCACTGCCCCCAAATTTAGAGAGACTAGCAGGTGAATACAAAGAATCACAACTTACCAGAGCTGAAACCTCTGTGGGAACCAGTACTTGGATAGGGAAAACTGAACTGTAATTTATCAACTACTGAAGGCTCAGTATGGACAAGTCTGAGAGATAAAAACTCCAGGGGGACCCAGTCACGGGGGAAAGGGGAAGCACATTTTTGGGAGTTTTACTCCTGTAGCTTTACCACATTCTCACAGTGAACAACAGAGAAAAATCCCCTCATGATCCCAACAAGGAAATGGGGAAATAAACCATTTTGAATTATCCCAGAGCATTCTGTTCTTAACGAGGTCTGACTCATTAAGACAAGAGAAACTGTTTAACTAGAACCTAGCCTGCTGGGGTTTTATCAGAGCCTAACTGACCTGGGAAAAGGAAAATACCCAACTCCAGCTCACTCTAGCCATCCTGCCCCACCTAAGCACTAAACAAAGCACTTCTACAGTTCACAGTCCAGAGGCACAGGCTCGCTAAAAGACTGAGACTTAATCATAGGACTATAGAATGTTCCCCCAACCCCAGTCCTTACTGAATCACTAAAGGTCTACTACAGCAGTTCCTTTTACCCAGTACATTACATCTGGCTATCAAGAAAAATATTACAAGGCATAATAAAAGGCAAAACAGAGTTTGAAGAGACAGAGCAAGCATCAAAACCACATTCAGATATGGCAGGGATACTGGAATACTTAGACCTGTAATTTAAACAGCTATAATTAATATACTAAGGGCTCTAATGGATAAAGTATATGGCATGCAAGAACAGATGGGCAAAGTAAGCGGAGAGATGGAAATACTAAGAAAGAACCAACCAAAATAAAATAAAATAAAACGCTAGAGATCAAAAACACTATGATGGAAATGAAGAATGCTCTTGATAGGCTTATTGATAGACTGTACATAGCTGAGGAAGAAAAATCTCTGAGCTTGGGGATATCACAATAGAAATTTCCAAAACTAAAAATCAAAGAGGGGCTGGGCACAGTGGTTCATGCCTATAATCCCAGCGCTTTGCGAGGCCAAGGCAGGTGGATCACTTGAGGTCAGGAGTTCGAGACCAGCCTGGCCAACATGGAGAAACCTCATCTCTACTAAAAACATAAAAATTAGCCAGGCATGGTGGTGCACACCTGTAATCCCAGCTACTCAGGAGGCTGAGGCAGAACTGCTTGAACCCAGGAGGCAGAAGTTGCAGTGAGCCGAGAACGCACCACTGTACTCCAGCCTGGGCAAAAGAACAAGACTCTGTCTCAAAAAAAAAAAAAAAAAAAAGCAAAGAGAACAAAGACTGAAAAAAAAACCAGAATAGAATATCCAAAGACTGTGGAACAACTACAAAAGATGTCAATACACATAATAGAAATACCAGAAGCAGAGGAAAAAGAAAAGGGAACAGAAGAAATATTTGAAACAATAATGACTGAGAATTTCTCCAAATTAAAGTCAGACACCAAACCACAGATCTAGGAACCTCAGAGAACACCAAGCAGGATAAAGGCCAAAAAACCTACACTTAGGCATATCCATTTCAAACTACAGAAAATCAAAGATAAAAAAATCCTGAGAGAAGCCAGAGGAAATAAATACCTTACCTATACAGAAACAATAATTACTTCCAACTTCTCAGAAACCATGCAAACAAGAAGAGAGTGGAGTAAAATCTTTAAAGTGTTGAGAGAAAAAAAACCCACCAACCTAGAATTCTGTATATTATCCTTCAAAAGTCAAAGAAAAATAAAGACTTTCTCAGACAAACAAAAATTAGATTTTGTTGCCAGTAGATCTGCCTTGCCAGAAATGTTAAAAAGAGCTCTTTAGACAGAAGGAAAGTAACATAGGTCAGAAATTCGAATCTACATAAGGAAGAGTACCAAAGGATAAATAAATGAAGGCAAAAGGAAAACTTGTATTTGTCTCATACCTAATTGATCTAACAGGTAACAGTTTATTTAAAATAATAAATAACAACAATGTATTTGATTATATATCCTTTGTTAATATACATAGTGTTTGTTAATATACATAGTGTGTATATATACATATATGCTTATATATAAGTGAAATGAATGACAGCAATGATACAAGTGACAGGAGGGAAGAATTAGGATTATTTTGTTATTATAAAGTACTCACACAACCTGTGGAATGGTACAGTGTTACTTGAAAGTGGACCTGGATTAGCTTTAAATGTATATTGTAAACTCTAACGCAACCACAAAAAAAAAGTTAGTAAAAAAAAAAAAAAAAATAGAAGTATAACTGATAAGCCAAGAAAGGAGAGAAAATGGAATCATATAAAATGCTCAATTAAAACTACAAAAGGGGGCAGGAATGGTGGTTCACTCCTGTAATCCCAGCACTTTAGGAGGTGAAAGCAGGAGGATCACTTGATCCCAGGGGTTTGAGGCCAGCCTGAGCAACACAGTGAGCCCTCGTCTCTACAAATAATTTAAGCCAGGCATGGTGGTGCATGCCTGTGGTCCCAGCTACCTGAGAAGCTGAGGTGGGACGACTGTTTGAGCCCAGGTGGTTGAGACTGCCGTGTGCTGTGATCGCGCCACTGCACTCCAGCCTGGGTGACAGAGCGAGACCCCCATCTCAAAAAAAACAGAAACCCACGGAAGGGCCATGCACAGTGGCTCACGCCTGTAAGCCCAGCACTTTGGGAAGCCAACGTGGGAGGATCATTTAAACCCAGGAGTTCAAGACCAGCCTCGGCAACATAACGAGACCCTGTCTCTATTAAAACACACGCATGCATGCACACACACACAAAAGGCAGAAAAAGAGTGGAAAAAAGGTACAAAGAACAAAGGCAACAAATAGAGAACAGTAACAAATAAGGTAGACATTAACTACACCAATAACCACTTTGAATGTCAGTGGTCTAAATGCACCAATTAAAAGATTGTCAGAGGTTCAAAAAACAAGACCCAATTGTATGTTTTCCATAAGAAACCTACTTTAAATATAAAGACAAGTATAGATTAAAAGTAAGTAGATGTAGACAAATATACCATGCTAATATTAATCAAAAGATTTGGTTGCTTACATGCTTGTGAAACGATCTACAATGAATTTTATATATATATATATATATATATATATATAGTTTAAAAACAACAACAAATGTATCCATTTGAAACATCTCAAAAAAAAAAGACACATGCCACACACCTTACATAAGAATAAACTCAAAATGGATCCCAAATGGAAATGTTAAAATGGTTTTTTTTAAAAAAAGGAAACCATGTAAGTACTAGAAGAAAACATGAGTGAATTTCTATAAGCCTGGATAGAGAAATGCTTTCACTATGTCTCAAAATCAAGATGTAATATTGATAGACAATATTCAAAAAAAAAACAAAAAACGGCATACTGAAAAACAACATAAACAAAGTTATACATTAAGAAAATGGGAAAAACTATTTGCAATATAAGACACTAGTAAAGGAAAGACAAAAAGACTTCTACTTTCCAGTCAAGCATGTCAGGAGCCTGGAAGGTGTCACTTCTATCCCCACAACAAGAAAAAACAAACAAACTGAAAATCAACAACTCTTCTTAGATTCCTCAGAGAATTGAGGTCACAGGGCAAATCACTACCCCCAAAACTGCAGTGAGAGGCAGACAAAGAGAATCACAACTTACGGGAGAAGCAGCCCAGGAACCAGTATGCTCCACAATACCAGAGTAAGAAAGCCTAAATTGTAATTGACCAATTACTAGAGATTGGATGTGGACAAGTCTGAGAGTTAAAAACTCCCAGGAAGATCAGTCTTGGGAGGCCCCACATTTTTGTGAGTTTTACCTCCAAGAGCCCTACCAGGTTCTCTCACAGTGCAGACTGGATAAAAATACCCTCCTGCTTAGGGCAAAGAAGAGGAAAAGTAGCCACTTTGAAATACTTTCCCAAGCCTCTTAATAAGGCCTACCCTCAAGAGAAACTATTTTACTAGAAACTAAATGAACTGAGAGAAGTGAAATAACCAACTCCAGTACCCTCTAGACTTCCTTTCTCACCTAAAGGGTAAAAAATTGAGGAGCACTGGGGAGGGTAAAGCCAAAAAACACAATCACTAAAAGCCTGATTATAGGACTATAGAATACTTCCCGTTCCTCCACACCTTACCACCATATCAGTAGGGCTCCCATATAATAATAACAGGGAAATACAACTGCAAGAACTATCCAACTCAGACCTCAGTTAGGAAGAAATCTCTAGAGAAACTACAAGACAACAAAGGAAATTTAAAAAACAAAAAAAGGCACAGAGAATATTTTAGCCTCTGACACCTATAGCTATAGCTATGGTAAACAGTAAACAGAGCCCAACTCCTATCCAGATAAAGAGAAAACCTTTTACTAAAAAGGCCTATTTATCTCAATTTCACATACCCAGTACATCATTTCCAGCTTTCAACAAAAAATTACAAGGTAGACCAAAAGACAAATCATTTTAAGAGACAGAACAAGCATCATAATCAAACTCAGAGCAGAGATAATGAAATGATCAGAACTGAAATTTAGAACTATGATTGATATGCTAAGGGTGTTAATGGAAGCAGAGAAACGAAAACTCTTAAGAAAAAATCAAAAGGAAATGCAAGAAATCAAAAGCACTGTAACAGAAATGATGAATGCCTTTGATAGGCTTATTGACAGACTGACGATACTCAAGGAAGTAAGTTAACTTGAGAAAATATCAGTAGAAAATTCCAAAACTGAAGTGGAAATAGAAGAATTGGGAAAAAAAAAAAAAAAAAAAAAAGAACAGAATATCCAAAAACTGTGAGACAATTACAAAAAGTATTGAATTAGTCTGTTCCCTACTGCTATAAATATTTGAAACTGGGTAATTTATAAAGAAAAGAGGTTTAATTGGCGCATGGTTCCACAGGCTGTACAGGAAGCATGACAGCTTCTAGGGAGGCCTCAGGAAACTTTAATTCATGGCAAAAGGTGAGGGGGAAGCTGGCACGTTTTATATGGCCAGAGGAGAAGGAAGAGAGAGCAAGGGAAGGTGTTACACATTTTAAAAAACTAGATCTCATGAGAACTCTTATCACGAGAACAGCACTAGAGGGATGGTGCTAAATCATTAGAAATTGTCCCCACAATTCAATCACCTCCTACCAGGCCCCACCTCCAAATTGGGGATTACAACTGAACATGAGATTTGGGTGGGGACACAGATCCAAACTGTATCAGACATAAATACACATAATGGGAATACCAAAAGAAAAAGAAAAAGAGAAAGGCATAGAAGAAATATTTGAAGCAACAATGTCTGAGAATTCCCGAAAATTAATGATAGACACCAAACCACAGATCTAGGAAACTCAGAGAACACTAAGCAGGATAGATACAAAAAAATCTACACGTAGGCATATCATAGTCACACTACAGAAAATCAAACACAAAGGAAAATATTGAAAGAAGCCAGAGGAAAAAACACTTTACCTATAGATAAAGCAAGAATAACATCAGTCTTTTCAAATATCATGTAAGTTAGATAAAACTCACAAAAGTGTGGGGTCCCCACACTTGTAAGCAGGAAGAAAGTGAAATAAAATAATAATGGGAGTGGAAATGTACCAACCTAGAATTCTGTATCCAGTGAAACTGTCCCTCTTAAGTGAGAAACAGACTTTCTCAAACAAAAGTTAAAAAAATTTATCACCAATAGACTTCCCTTATGAAAACTGTTTTGTAAAAAATTATTCAAAAGAAGGAAAATTATACAGTCAGAAAGTCAGATCAACATAGCAAATCAAATCCAATAATGGTTAAAAAGAATTATACAACATGATCAAATTGGATTCTACGTATGCAAGGTTGGTTCGACATTTAAAAACCAATTACTGTAGAAACCAATTATTATAAAAATCATTGTAATCCATCACATCAACAGGCTAAAGAAGAAAAGCTATATGATTATATCATTAGATGGAGAAAAACTATTTGACAAAATTCAATGCCATTCATGATAAAAACTCTCAGACAACTAGGAAAAAAGGTGGAACTTCCTCAACTTGATAAAGAACGTCTACCAAAAAACCTAAGGATAACATTATACTTAACAGTGAGAAACTAGATGCCTTCCTGCCAAGGAACAAGGCAAGGATGTCTGCTCTCACCACTCCTAGTCAAATCATTCTGGAAGTCCTAGCTAATGCAATAAGATAAGAAAAAGAAAAGGTATATAGGTTGGAAAGGAAGAAACAAAACTGTATTTGTTTGCATGTGATAGGACTGTCTATGTAGAAAGTCCCAAAAAATCAACAAAACTCCTAAAATAAATAAGCAATCATAGCAAGATTGCAGGATACAAGGTTAATATATAAAAGTCAATTCCTTTTATACATCAGCAATGAACAATTGGAATTTAAAAACAGGAATACCATTTATATTAGCACCAAAAAAATGAAATACTTAGGTATAAATCCAATAAATATATACAAGATCTATGGGGAAAAAAATTACAAAAATCCAAGAAGATCCAAATAAATTGAGAGATATCTGTACATGGATGGAAAGACTCAATATTACCAAGATGCAGTTCTTCCCAATTTGATCTACAGACTCAATGCAATATCAATCAAACTCCCCACAAGTATCTTTCTCTCTGTCTCTCTGCCTCTGTCTCTCTCTCTCTCTACCTGTCTCTCTCACTGTGTCTGTCTTCTGTCTTACTCTTTCTCTGCCTGCCTGTCTGTCTCTGTGTGTGTGTGTGTGTTTCTCTCTCTGTCTGTTTCTCTCTGTCTCTCTCTGTCCATCTCTGTCTTTCTCTGTCTCTTTGTCTGTCTGTCTCTCTCTTTCTGTCTCTGTCTCTGTCTGTCTGTCTCTCTCTCTCTCTGTCTCACTGTGTCTGTCTTCTGTCTTATTCTCTTTCTCTGCCTGTCTGTCTGTCGGTCTCTCTCTCTCTCTCTCTCTCCCCCTGTCTGTGTCTCTCTCTCTCTCCCTGTCTGTCTGTCTCTCTCTCTGTTTCTCTCTCTGTCTCTGTCTCTCTGTCTCTCTCTCTGCCTGTCTCTGTCTCTGTCTCTCTATCTCTCTCTCTCTGCCTGTCTCTCTCTCTCTGTGTCTGTCTTCTGTCTTACTGTCTTTCTCTGCCTGTCTGTCTCTGTGTGTGTGTGTGTGTGTCTCTCTCTGTGTCTGTCTTCTGTCTTACTGTCTTTCTCTGCCTGTCTGTCTGTCTCTCTCTCTCCCTGTTTCTCTCTCTCTCTGTCTCTGTCTTCTGTCTTACTGTCTTTCTCTGCCTGTCTGTCTGTCTCTCTCTCTCTCTGTGTGTGTCTCTCTCTCTGTGTCTGTCTTCTGTTTTACTGTCTTTCTCTGCCTGTCTGTCTGTGTGTGTGTGTCTCTCTCTCTGTGTCTGTCTTCTGTCTTTCTCTGCCTGTCTGTCTGTCTCTCTCTCTCCCTGTCTGTCTGTTTCTCTCTCTCTCTGTCTCTGTGTCTCTCTCTCTTTCTGTCTGTTTCTCTCTGTCTCTGTCTGTCTCTGTCTTTCTCTCTGTCTGTCTTTCTCTCTGTCTCTCTGTCTGTCTCTGTCTGTGTGTGTGTGTGTGTGTGTGTCTGCCTTCTGTCTTATTCTCTTTCTCTGCCTGTCTGTCTGCCCGTCTGTCTGTCTCTCTCTCTCTCTCCATCTCTCTGTTTCTCTCTCTCTCTCTGTTTCTCTCTGTCTCTGTCCATCTCTGTCTTTATCTGTCTGTCTCTTTATCTGTCTCTCTCTTTCCGTCTTTCTCTCTTTGTGTATCTTTGTCTCTGTCTCTCTCTCTCTCTAAAAAAAAAGAAAAAAAGAGATGTTTAGAGCAGCTTTATTCATAATTGTCAAAACTTAGAAGCAACTAAGATGTCCTTCAACAGGTAAATGGATAAACTGTGGCACATCCAGACAATGGAACATTATTTACTGATGAAAAAGAAATAAGCTATCAAGCCACAAGACATGGAGGAAACTTCAATGCATATTGATGACTGAAAGAAGCAATCTAAAAAGGCTACCTAATGTATGATTCCAACAACATGACATTCCAGAAAAGGCAAAACTATGGTGACAGTAAAAAGATTAGTAGTTGCCAGAAATTCAGTGGGAGGGAGAAGGGGAGTGAGGGAGAGATTTCAGAGGATTTTCAGAGCCATGAAAATATTCTGTATGATACTATAATGGTGGAATCATGTCATTATTAATGTAAGATATCAATAAGGGGGGGAAATGGGGCAGATGAGGGGTATATGAAAATTGTCTGTACTCTACTTAATTTTTCTGTAAATTCATAACTGCTCAAAAACATAAACTCTATTAATTGTTTTAAAGTTAAAGGAGAAAGACCAAAAACTAGATAGTAGTCAATAAATAACACAACTTTCATATGCACTAAGAAAACAAAGAATTTGTGTGACTCTCTCTATAGCAATATTTGCTTTATTACAGTGGTTTGGAACTAAGATCACAATATCTCTGAGGTATGTCTGTGCATATTAAAACTACCCCAAGATACCATTTCTCACCTCTCACTTTGGCAAAAACTTCAGGACAACGAATTTGGTACTCAAGGCTGTGGGGAAACAGGCACTCTCATATATTTCTGGTGGGAAGGCAAATCGGTAAAACCCTCATGGAGGGGAATTTGGCAATATCTAACAAGCCTACATATGTGTTTACCTTTTGACACAGCAATTCCATTTCTAGGAATTTACTCCCAAACATAAAGGCTATTCATTAAAGTATTATATGTGCAAAATATTAGGAACAATCTAAATGCCCACACATAAGAGAATAGTTGGATAAACTATAGTGTATCACAAAGATAGTACTTTGTACCTGTTGAGAAAAAAAAAAAAAAAGAATAAAGACAAACTCTATGAATTGATATGGAATGACTTCCAGAATATATTAAGTGAAAAAGTAAAAGTACTGATTGTATTGTCTTATCTCTTCTGTATAGGTAAAATAAATAAATTTTTTAGAAGTGCATATATCTGCAAGTTCATGCAAAAAGAAACAAAGGAATAAAATAACCAGACTAGACAAATGGTGCTAGAAGTAAATACTCACATACAAAAGAATAAAAGTAGACACCTTCCTTACACCATACACAAAAATTAACTCAAAATAGATTATAGACTTACTCTTACTGTATGTAAGAGTTAAAATTATAAAACTCTTATAAAAAATAGAAGTAGTAAATCTTTGTGACTTTGGGTTAGGCAAAGTCTAAGAAAACACAACACCAAAAGTACAAGTACCAAATTAAAAATAGACATATTATTAATGTATTAATAGATACACTATGTTTTATGAAAATTAAACCCTTTTTTAAAAACACCACCAAGAAAGTAAATAGCTTACAACATGAGAGAAACTTTTTGCAAATCACATACCTGGTAAGTGTCTTATATCCAAAATATATAAAGAATTCTTACAACACTAAAAGGAAATGATCCAAATAAAAATGGGCAAATGATTACAATACACATTTCTCCAAAAAAGACATGTAAATGGTCTATAAGCATATGAAAATATTGTGGCTCAACATGGTTCAGCAATTAGAGAAATGCAAGTCAAAAACCACAATGATATAACACTTTACATGTACTTAAATGGCTAAAATAAAAAAGACAATCAGATGTGTTGGTGAGGAAATGAAGAAACTGGAACCTTCATATATTGCTGGTGGGAATGCGAAATGACGCGACCACTTTGGTAAACAGTTTGACGGCTCTTCAAAAAGTTAGTTATTACATGGTCCAGCATTCCACTTCCAGGTATGTACCTGAGATAGAATAGGAATGGGACACAGCTCCTTCTTCATAATGTTTAAACCATGCCTTTTACTTAAAGAATTCCAGGAACTGTCCTTAGGAAATCTAAATATCAAACCAAGGTTGTGGAGTGTCCCACTTCAGGAAAGAATGCTTAACAATTAACTTACAGCCTTGTTGCCTCTGGCCAGACTACCAGGGTGTCCAATATTCAAGATAAATATCACAACCAGATACGCTGACCCGCATACCCTACCCTTCACAGGCTTTTCCCAGCCCAGCCTGCATGTCTCACCCCTGATGTCAATTCTGCACTTTGTCTAACAAAAAATTCCCTACCAGCTGTTTCACAGACTCAGCTAGAGAGTCCTTGCACCTCTGCTGTCTCCCTTGCGCTCAAGTGCAAGCCCCAAAATAACAGCCTTGTCTGGGATATCTACTTGGCCCTATGTTAATTTTTATTATACATGGAGCCAAAGAGCCTGTGATCTGTAACATACCCAAGACACAAATGTTCACAGCAGCATTATTCATAATAGCAGAAAAGTGGAAACAGCCCAAATGTTCATCAACTGATGAATGGATAAAATGTAACATATCCATATAATAGATTATTCAGCAATAAAAAGGAATGAAGTATTGACATTTGTTACACATGGATGAACCTTGAAACCATAATGCTAAGTGAAAGAAGCCAGTCACAAAAGACCACATAGTATCTGGAATAGGCAAATCTAGAGAGAACAGAAATTAGATGAGTGGTTACCTGGGGGTTGAGTGGGGAGGGGAGCTCCAGAGGAATAGGGAGTGACTGCTAACAGGTATGGGATTTTTTCACAAAAATGTTCCAAAATTAGATAGTGACTATGGTTGTACAACTCTAGAAATACATTAAAAACCACTGAATTGTACACTTTAAAAGGGCAAACTGTTTAGTACATGAGTTATACCTCAATAAATCTGTTTAAAAAAAAAAAAGGAAGAAGAAACACAGAATAACGAAACTAGTTATATTCAGGAGTTGGGTGCAACAAGGTGAAAGGACAGAGAGTTGGGAACAGGATAATCAGGATGGGGAAGACATAATTTTAAAAATAGTTCTTGTAGGCCGGGCGCGGTGGCTCACACCTGTAATCCCAGCACTTTGGGATGCCAAGGCAGGCGGATCACAAGGTCAGGAGTTTGAGACCAGCCAGACCAACATGGTGAAACCACATGTCTACCAAAAATACAAAAATTAGTCGGGCGTGGTGGCATGTGCCTGTAATCCCAGCTACTCAGGAGGCTGAGGCAGAATTGCTTGAACCTGGGAGATGGAGGTCGCAGTGAGCCGAGATCACACCACTGCACCCCAGCCTGGGTGACAGAGCAAGACTCCGTCTCGAAAAAAAAAAAAAATAGTTCTCACATGGGGAACAACATTAAAATTTAATTAATTAATTAATTCAACAGGATGGGAGGATTTTATAGTGTGAAATATAAATAAAAACAAATGAATCTATCTATGCTTCAAATAAAAAACAAAACCAGGCTGGTAGTGAGTTATCTCAATCGATTGTTCACAGTCAGTAACAGACTGAACTCCTAGTTCTATTCTTTCCCCCTTTCTCAATAGTGCACTTAACTAGTCTAAAATAAAAAAATAAAATAAAATAAAAACAAAACCATACTGAATACTAACACTAATGGGTAAGAGTTTGATTAGGAATAGGATAAGAGAGAGGGCAAGATGGCCGACTAGAGCAGCCAGATAGAACAGATGCCACGAAGGGATTGAGATGACTGGCACATGCCTAAACAGATCTTCAGAGGAAAAGTACTAAGAGCAGAAAGAGGGAAGACACAGAAGCTGGGATGAAGGGGAGGAAGCTGAAAACCCAGCACGGGGCTACCTACCGCACACCAGTAATCATTCCAGGCCTCCAAGGATTCCAGGAGACTGGGTGAGTTGAACTGGCAAGGAGAAACCCACCCACTCTCACCACTGACCTCTGGAATCCTGGCAAGAGGAGACTCCTCCACCACAATGGACACTCGAGTTGGCAGGGAGAGCTGCTTAGAGAAGTGGTAGGGGCAGTAAGCCACCTGATGTGGAGCTCAGAGGGTTTGGTGAAGGAGCATCTGTAACAGGGCACGGCCAGGGTTACCCATCCCCCTACGCTTGACTTGCTCCCATAGGAGATTTTAGCCCTACAGGTACTGTTGGACCTCAACTCTGCAGGGCAGTCTTGCCCACCAGACAAGGCCAGTCCAATCCCTGTGCCCCTTCATCTGCTGGCCTCTCCCTGGGTCCTAGCCTGGCCACATCTGCTTGCACAGAAGCCTTGAGCGCCCTAGGGGCCCACAACTTAGCTCCTATGCTAGAAACAGTGCTTGACTGGTGGAGAGCTCCAGCAGGGCAGCTCTCATAGCCATGCACCAGCCTACCTGCTTCCTCCCCACACTGTAGCTCCCACACCCCACCTCCAATCATGACAACCCCCCACATCGTTTTGCCGGCAGTGTGTGCATGGGCAAGTTTTGGCTTCCTTGCTCCATCAGCTGCCCATGTGCATGCACCCTACCCAGCCACTGCTGCCTCCAGAGTGCAGTCCATCCCCCATCCTCCACCAACCACATTTCAGTGGGAGCCTCGGCAGGCACAGAGCCAGCCAACTCCACCCCCACCAGCACCCTGCCTTTGTACCAACACTGCTGTGGGAGTGAAACCAGGCAGAGAACAGCAGACTCCCTGCTGCCCTGAGTAACCACCCCTGACGGCAGTGCACAGAGTGCACACAGACTTGTGCCTGCCAGTGCCCCACCCCTGTGCCAACACCACCACCAGCATGACGGCATGCACAGTTGCCAGCAGGGGGCCCCCGCATCCCCACGAATGGGTTGCCTCTGCCACTGAGGTGAACACTGGCTTGGAGGCAAGCACCCCGGGACCTACTAGCACACGACCGCAACCAATGAGTATACACTCCACCACACTGCCACAGCTGCTGCTGCTGGCATATGCAAATGAGGCACATGCAAATAAGGCACAAGCAAATGAGGATGGATATCACTGTTACCACACTACAAAACACTTTGGCCAACACCACCCAGCACCTTGGAGTGCCCCCACTGCCACACAGCACAGTGGATTCCTATCCCCAAGGAGCCAGAGAACAAAGTCAGGGCTGATAAAAGTCCCCCAGAGTTAGAGCACACAGTCCAGGAGTTGGGAGCTGAGCACTGGCCCCCTAAAATCTTCCAGAAATGAAGTCAGTTGGCTGAATCCATCTTATACCACAATCAAGCCCTCTAGGTCAGCAGTCCCCAATCTTTATGGCACCAGGAACCAATTTCATGGAAGACAATTTTTCCACACAAGTTGAGAGAAGGCATTAGATTCTCATAAGGAGCATACAAGTTACATCCCTTGCATGAGCAGTTCACAATAGCGTTTGTGCCCTGTGAGAATCTAATGCCACCACTGATATGACAGGAGGTGGAGTTCAGGTAGTAATGCTCACTTGCCTGCCTGCCCACTACTCACCTCCTGCTGTGCAGCCCAGTTCCCAACAGGCCATAGCCTGGTACCAGTCCATAGCCCAGGGGTTGGGGACCCCTCCTCTAGGCCATCAAATAGGATAAAAGAAAAAAAAAAAACTATCCAAAGGTGAGCAACTTCAAAGATTGAAGAAACATCAGCCCATAAAGATGAAAAAGGACCAATAAAAGAACTCTGACAATTCAAAAAGCCAAAGTGCCTTCCTTCCTCCAAACAACTGCACCACCTCTCCTGCAAGCATTCTGAATTAAGCTGAGATGGCTGAAGTGACAGAAATAGAATTCAGTATATGGACAGGAACAAGGATCACTGAGACGCAGTACACTAAAACCCAATCCAAGGAAGCTAAGAATCACAATAAAACAATGCAGGAGCTGACAAGACAAAATAACCAGTATAGAAAAGAATGTAACCAATCTGACAGAGCTGAAAAACACACTACAAGAATTTCATAATGCAATCACAAGAACTAACAACAGAACAGACCAAGTGGAGGAAAGAATTTCAGAGCTTGAAGACTGCTTTCTGAAATAAGACAGTCAGACAAGAATAGACAAAAAAGAATGAAAAGGAACAAATAAAACCTCTGAGAAATATGGGATTATGTAAAGAGACCAAATCTATGACTCGCTGGTATCCCTGAAAGAGATGGGGAGAGTATAAGCAACTCGGAAAATGTATTTCAGGATACCATCCATGAGAACTTCCCCAACCTAGCTAGAGAGGCCAACATTCAAATTCAGGAAATGCAGAGAACCCTAGTAAGATACTTCACAAGAAGATCATCCTCAAGACACATAATAATCAGATTCCCCAAGGTTAAAATGAAAGAAAAAATGCTAGAGAGAAAGGTCAGGTCATCTACAAAGAGAAGACCATCAGACTAACAGTGGACCTCTCAGCAGAAGAAACCTTATAAGCCAGAAGAGACTGGGAGCCTATATTCAACATTCTTAAAGAAAAGAAATTCCAACCCAGAATTTCATATCTCGCCAAACTAAGCTTCATAAGCAAAGGAGAAATAAAATCCTTTCCACATAAGGAAATGCTGAAGGAATTAATTATCACCAGATCTGCCTTACAAGAGCTCCTAAAGGAAACACTACATATGGAAAGGAAAGACTGTTTCCAGCCACTACAAAAACACACTTAAGTACACAGGCCAGTGACACTATAAAGCAACCACATAAGTCTGCATAATAACCAGGTAACATCACGATGACAGGTTCAAATCCAAACACATCAATATTAACCTTGAATGTAAATGGGCTAAACACCCCATTTAAAAGGCACAGAGTGGAAAGCTGCATAAAGAACCAAGACTTATTGGTATGCTGTCTTCAAGAGACCCATCTCACATGCAATGACACCCATAGGCTCAAAATAAAGGGATGGAGAAAAATCTACAAGGCTAATGGAAAACAGAAAAAAAGCAAAAGTTGCAATCCTAATTTCAGACAAAATAGACTTTAAATCACAAAGATTAAAAAAGACAAAGAAGGGCATTACATAGTGGTAAAAGGTTCAACAAGAAGACCTAATTATCCTAAATATATGTGCATCCAAGACAGGAGCACCCCAATTCATAAAGCAATTTCTTAGAGACCTTCAAAGAGACTTATAGAAGACTTCAACACCTCACTGACAGTATTAGATCACTGAGGCAGAAAATTAACAAAGATATTGAGGACCTGAACCCAGCACTGGATCAAATGGACCTCACAGACACCTACAGAACTCTCCATCCAAAAACAACAAAATATACATTATTCTCATCACCACATGGCACATACTCTAAAATCAACCACATAATTGGACATAAAACACCTCAGCCAAGGAGCAAAAGAACTGAAATCATAACAACAGCTCTCTTGAACCACAGCACAATCAATATCATGTGACTCCTGATGCAGAGAATACACAGCTTCACTTTGGTATTACTGCAAAGTATTCATAACCTGAACCTATCATGAGTAAATATCAGACAAACACAAATTGAGGAACAGTCTTCAAAAGTGTCAAGGTGAATTGACACTTAAGAAGTGTCAAGTGTCAAAACAAAGACTGAGGAATTCTACCAGATTAAAGGAGATTAAAGAGGTGTGACAACTAAATGTAACATATGGTCCTGGATTAGATCCTGGTCTAGGGAGGAAAAAATTCTTCTTTTGGTATCAACGGAATCCTTGGGATAACTGGAGAAATCTGAATTAGGCTTATAGATTAAGTAACAGCATTACATACAAATGTAAATTTCCTGATTTTGACAAATTAAACTGTAGTTATGTTTAAAAAAAAAAAAATCCCTATTTTTGGCAGGGCATGGTGGCTCATGCCTGTAATCCCACCATTTTGGGAGGCCGAGGCAGGTGGATCACGAGATTGAGACCATCCTGGCTAACACAGTGAAACCCCATCTCTACTAAAAATACAAAAAATTAGCCAGGCGTGGTGGTATGCACCTGTAGTTCCAGCTACTCGGGAGGCTGAGGCAGGAGAATCGCTTGAACCCAGGAGGCAGAGGTTGCAGTGAGCCGAGATCACACGCCACTGCACTCCAGCATGGGCAACAGAGTGAGACTCTGTCTCAAAAAAAAAAAAATCCCTATTTTTAAGAAATACATACTGAAGTGTTTATGGGTAAAGGGGCACTATGGTACAACTTACTCTTAAATGTTAAGAAAAAAATTACATACCAAATAGCTTAAGAGAGACTGATAAAGCAAATATGGTAAAATGCTGCCACTTGGGGAATTGAGGGGAAATGTATATGTGAATTATTTGTATTGTGTTTGCAACTTTTCTATAAGTCTGAAATTATTTCAAAATAAAGGTTTTTTAAAAATAGAGTTATTTTTAAAAAACAATGTACCTCCTTGTCAGAACCTCTGTACAAAAGGTAGTAATGAGATCATTTATTTTATAATCATTTATTTTATAAATAACCATTTATAAAATCATTTATTTTAGAAAAGATATCATTTATTTTATAAATAAATGACCATTTATAAAATGGTTATTAAATAAATGACCACTTATAAAATGGTTATTAAATAAATAACCACTTATAAAATGGTTATTAAATAAATAACCACTTATAAAATGGTTATTAAATAAATAACCACTTATAAAATGGTTATTAAATAAATAACCACTTATAAAATGGTTATTTTATAAATAACCATTTATAAAATGGTTATTTTATAAATAACCATTTATAAAATGGTTATAAAATATTTATAAAATTTTTAAATAAAATTTTTATTTATAAAATATTTATTTTATAAATAACCATTAAGTACACACTGATATGAATAAATAACTGAATAAATAAATGAGGAATAAAGGACAAATCTTGCTTACAGAAAAATTCCAAAAATAAATGTAGAAGGAATAAAGGAAACAGAAAATTATCATTAGGACACAGTAGTGATCGCTACAAGCAAAATCTACTGATGAATTTTTAAATTGGTGACCAAAACTTTAAAGAAAAATAGGACAGTTACATAACTTCAAAGTATCTTCCCCCCAGTATTTATTAGTTCTGTGGTAGTTGTAACATATGTTCAAATTCTTTGATACTTCTCCTTCCAGGAGATGAAACTTAATTCTCCTCCCTGAGTGTATATTGGATTTAGAAACTGGCTTCTAATGCATAAAATATGAAAGGGTAAAACAGTAACTTTACAGTGGAGAAACTCCATAGACTAAGTGATCAAGGTGAATATTACCAGTGATAAGTCATGTTGATATCATGTGGTATATGATATTATGTGACAGGGGCTAGAGGCACTTTACCTCTGTGGTATCTTACCAAAATTCCATCACCTCAGTCTAATGACTAAAAAAACATCAAACAAACCCAATTTGAGGGACATTCTACAAAATAACCTACCCAGCACTTGGCAAACCTAACAAGGTCATGAAAAACAAACAAACAAAAAGACTAAAAACTATTACAGATTAGAGGAGATATGACAACTAAATGCAATGTGGTAACCTGGACTACATCCTTGGACAGAAAAAGGATATTAGTGAGAAAACTGGTGAAATCTAATAAAGTCTGTAGCTTGCCTAATAATATTAATCTTAGTTTTGATAAATGACAATGGTAAATTTATTTACTCAAATTTTACCCAAAAAAAGCTGGGTGATGTGATATATAAGAACTCTCTATACCAAGCTTGTCCAACCTGCGGCCCAACTCAAAATCACAAACTTTCTTAAAGCATTATGAGATTTATGCAGGGACTTTTTTTTTTTAAAGTTCATCAACTATCATTAGTGTTAGCGTATTTTACGTGGCCCAAGACAATTCTTCTTCCAGTGTGGCCCAGGGAAACCAAAAGATTGGACACCCCTGCTCTATACTATCTTTGCAACTCTTCTGTAAGCCTAAAATTAATTCCATAAGAAGTTTCAAAATAAATGAATTAACCAATTTTTAAAAGTAATTTTGCAAATTAGAGTATTCTTCAAATTAAAGCTGAACCACTAAACTTGATATCTAGACCCACTTATTGCATGAATAAATCCAGTTTCAATTAAGTTACTTTGAGATACGGTTTTACTACACAGCTTTCTGCATTTAATGATTTTGGAGAGGGAAAGAGAAGAATAAAAGATAAAATTTGAGAGAAACTATTTGCATGTAGCAAAAACAAGATTTCAGAATTTTAAGGGAAATGGTTGGAAGAAGACTAGTAAAATAGAATAAGGACATATTTAAAGGAAGGCTAATTTTAGAAGGACAACTATGGCAGTAATATAGGCAAAGGGGAGACCAGAGGGGCCAGGAAAGCATTAAGTGCTATCACAAAAGCCTACACTAGAGGTTCCCAAACTTTCTGGGTTTACAAGGCCCTTAATGTGTAACTTTTTTCAGACTCCCTCACCCCCAAGCCAAAAGAAATACCTAACCATTTTGTTTATTAAGCAGCCAGGTCCAAACAACCTAAGAAGGATGTATGTCCTAAAACCTTAGCACCTGTTTTAGACACTTGACAATCTAATTCTCAAGTTTGAGAATTAAGACACTGCCTCCCTAGTTTCCTGTTCCATGCAGATTTTCATGTGATATCTGCTTTTTGTCATAGCAACTGCCAAAAGCCCAGCTTTGCAAAAATGTGGTATCATTGAAAAGAATGTAGCAATATAATTTTGAAACTGCACTTCCTCAAGCTAGTACAGTCTTCCGTTAGTATCAGTGGAGGATTGGTTCCAGGACCTCCTGAGGATACCAAAATCTGAGGATGCTCAAGTCCCTGACATAAAATGGCATAGTATTTGCATATAACCTATGGATATCCTCCTGTATACTTTAAAGTCATCTCTAAATTACTTATAATATCTAATACAATGTAAATGCTATGTAAATATTGTTATACTGTATTTTTTAGAGAATAATGACCAAAACAAATCTGTACATGTTTGATACAATTTCGTTTTTCAAATATTTTCAATCCACAGTTGGTTGAATCCATAGATGCAGAACCCATAGATACAGAGAGAACCAACTATACTTTGTGTGGTTTCCAACAGATGCTGCTATGTTTCCTTCAAAATTGTTAAACATCTCTTGGCTCCCTTGTGAGTTCTCTGCAGTGCCCCTGGGCTCCTTGACACAGTTTGTGAATCATGGCCCTTGGCAAAAGACAGCAAAGGATGGAAACAAGGCAATGGAATAGAAAAATCAACGTGAGAATTAAGACATGCTTCAGAGAAAAAAAATGAGCAGATCTACTAGTGATGTTGTCTAGAAGTACAATTATAGTGCAAGTACTTAAGAAGTTTCAAAACTTTTCTTAAAAAAAAAAAATTATTCTGGTCAGCACAGTGGCTCATGCCTGTAATCCTAGCACTTTGGGAGGCCAAAGCAGGTGGATCACTTGAGCCCCGTGTTCAAGACTAGCCTGGGCAACATGGCGAAACTTTGCCTCTACAAAAAATACAAAAAATTAGCTGGGCATGGTAACACACATCTGTAGTACCAGCTACTCAGGAGGCTGAGATGAGGGACATCACTTGAGCCCAGGAACCCAGACTGCACCACTACACTCCAGCCTGGGTGATGGGAGTGAGACCCTAGCTCAAAAAAAAAAAAAAAAAATTCTACCTCAACAGTCGGAATAGCTATCTCTCAACACTCTTTGCTTATACGGAAGAGAACAAACCAGTCTTGTCTTTAAATGAACCAATGAACCTGTTTAAATATTTGTTAATTTTGGCAGCTAAAATGGCATAGCTAAAACACATTGCTCTCACTTTTAATCAGAAAGAAAATCACAAAATAGCTGAACCACTGTAAGAAAATTCAACTCAAAATTTCACGTCAATAAACATTTTCTGGAGTACCGATAGAACTGTCATCCAGCACCTGCCAAAGCTTTGTTTCAGATGGATTTTTAAGAAAGAATCAAATATGGTAGTTCTAAGACCTAATTTGATACTCTTCAGCAATTGGGTAACTTCTAAAATGACAGATTTGCCATCACTATCACAGACCTACAGAATCAGGACCTCCTAGGGGATATGGAAATCTCCATATTTGCAAAGCACCCCAGCAATTTTAAAGATAGTCAGTTTGGGAAGCAATGGCTAAATCAGCACTGTCCTGTAAAACTTTTTGTGGTGATGAACATGTTCCATATTTGCACTATCCAAGATGGTGGTCCCTAGCCACATGTGGCTAGTGAGCATTTGAAATGAGGCTACTGTAACTGAAGAACTGAATTTTACGTTTAATTTAAATTGATTTAAATTTAGATGTAAACAGCACATATAGTTAGTTCCCTCTGTACTAGACAGCACAAAACTAAATGATTTATGTAAAATTTCCATTCTTCTAAATTTCCCAAGTGGTACTCTTGGTTTAAATTAGATGATCAGAAAACTAGGTTTCTCAGCCATATTCTCTCATAAAAAGTCTTCATGAATGGTCGACATAAACATTATCTTATTTAACAGTGGTTCTGAGTCTTTTGTAGTTGGAGATTTTATCCAGTGTCATATTTTATTTTCATAATAAAAATCCTCTTTGGATTAAGGTCTAAGAAAAGTCTGCAAACAAATTTATATACTTTCTTTAGCCAGGAGGACTATTAAAGAGCCAGCGTGCATCCCTTTTTGCCTTGGCTGCCAATAAACTCAGAACAAAATCCAGTCTCCAATAGCAGCAACTAACTCCTCTCAAGTGCCTAGTAATATGTGCTCTCTCTGCTTCTGTAAGACCATTATTCTATTTATATCCCTAAATTAGTCAACATGGTATAATTTTAAATTCTTAGGCTGACAAACTCTTTTGGAAATAGGCAGGTTATCAAATTTTAAAGTGTTTTTTATAATTAAAGGTAAATTTTATAGGTTTAAAAAAAAAACTTTATTAAAACTATTTTCAAAATAACAATACCCGGATTCATAAAACCAGGAAATTTTTTAATAAACCAAACTTACTAAAGAAAATCAGTAGGTGCCTTTTAGCAAAGCTGCCTAAAAATATCACTATAACAGTGATACATAAGACAAATACCAGGTACAATGACATCCTGCAGTAATTTCACTGCCTGTTTCAAACTCAGTTCCACTCCTTTTAACAAATATGGAAAAGTCCTAATGTAGAATATGAACATCCCTATTGAGTATTCAAAATGCTTTGTGCAATTTTTCCTGAACTATTTTTATATCATGCAGTGAACAAGTTCAGTGGCTCTTTTGTTGAAATTTCCCAAAAAATCAGAACAAACACATTTGATGTATCAATAGCACATTTCCAGAAATGCCTAATTTTAAGTTCCCTGGGCATTTTAATTGCAAAACTCATTTGAAACTAAACTAAATCACAAGAACAGAACCTCCTCACATAATCCCTTAAAATTTCATTTTAGAAATCAACTTTTAAAGTATGTAAATCAAGATTTGATACCAAAATAATGTATGAAAATTACACACTACAAAAAGATCCTGGGTTCATTTCTTTAAAATCATGACAGGAAAAAAAATTTTAAGGAAAAACTGGCCCTGGGCATGGTGGTTTACACCTGTAATCCCAGCACTTTTGAGGGGCCAAGGCAGAGCGTCGCTTGAGGCCAGAAGTTCAAGACCAGCCTGGACAACATAGTGAGACCCCTGTCGCTACAAAAGATAATGAAAAAAGAAATGAACAGTCGTCACATAGAAAAACATCATAAATTGTAGCAGGTGGCAGACACTTTAGCAGCCAGAGTTGGCAGCCAGGAACGCAAAAAGCACTGGGAAACAACTCCTTGCTGCCTGTTCAAGCAGTTGCCAGGGGAGCAAACGGCCTCGGGAAGAGGAAAGGGACCTCAGACCTTCCAGATTGCTTCCTCTCACAAGAAACTATTTGTCTCAGGAATAAAGATGGCTGCTGAACCAGTGGAAGACAATTGCATCAACTTTGTGGCAATGAAATTTATTGACAATACACTTTATAGCTGAAGATGACGGTAAAGTATAAATGAATTTATTTTTCTTTGCAAACTAAGTACCTGCTTGAGACACATCTGTATTGCCATTATTCACTGAGAAAAAAACAGTTCACATGATACCAATCTATTTGGAAAGCCAATCTGCCCTCAAAGGAATGTGGACTCAGTAGCACAGCTTTGGAATGAAGATGACCATAAGAGACATAAAGAGGAACCTCTAGCAAAAGACGCTTCTCTACACCTTAAAAAATTATCCAGCTCTTAGAATCTACAAAATAGACTGCCTGTTTCATAGGTCCTAAGATTAGCAGGGAGTCATGGATTCTGTTGGGTGGGGGAGTTGCATAGGAAAAGGGGATTGAAGCCTTAGAATTGTCCAAAATCGGTAACACCTCCTCTCAGAAATGCTTTGGGAAGAAGCCTGGGAGGTTCCTGGGTTGGGGCAGGGTGGGGGGTGGGGGGGCAGAAAATTCTGGAAGTAGAGGAGATAGGAATGGGTGGGGCAAGAAGACCACATTGAAAGGCCAAGATCTGAAAGAAACCATGCATTTATGATGAATTCAGGGTAATTCAGAATGAAAGAGTAGGAGTAAGAGAATGATGAGAGAAGCTAGAGTGTAAATAGGGTGTAGAGCAAGATGTTCTCTTACTCCAAGATGTGAAATTTTGACGTTATCTTAGCGATAATAGGGCTAATTAAGCACAACATGTATTAGCTAGGGTAAAGATTAGTTTGTTGTAACAAAGACATCCAAAGATACAGTAGCTGAATAAGAAAGAAAATGGTTCTCTCAAAAAAAGTCTAAGTAGGCAGCTCAGAAGTAGTATGGCTGGAAGCAACCTGATGATATTGGGACCCTGACTTTCTTCAGTCTTGTTACCCATCATCCCCCAGTTGTTGATCTCATTCACATAGTTGAAAATCATCATTCTTCCTGGGTCCATACCTCAGTTATCAAGAATGGGTCAAGATAAGAGGAAGTCAGGTTCATTCCTTTCAAAGACTCTAATTGGAAGTTGTACACATCAATTCCCCTCATATTCCATTGACTAGAATTTAATCACATGGCCACACCAAGTGCAAGGAAATCTGGAAAATATAATCTTTATTCTGGGTAGCCATGACTCTTTAAAATTCAGAAATAATATATTCTTAAAATACCAAAAAAAAAAAAAAGAAAAGAAATACATCATAAAATGGCTTGGCACGGTGACTTGGCTGGGCACAGTGGCTCACGTCTGTAATCCCCGCATTTTGGGAGACCGAAGCTGGCAGATCACGAGGTCAGGAGATCGAGACCATCCTGGCTAACACAGTGAAACCCCATCCCTGCTAAAAATACAAAAAATTAGCTGGGCATGGTGGCAGGCACCTATAGTCCCAGCTACTCGGGAGGCCGAGGCAGGAGAATTGCTTGAACCGGGGAGGTGGAGGCTGCAGTGAGCCAAGATTGTGCCACTGCACTCCAGCCTGGGTGACAGAGCAAGACTCTGTCTCAAAAGAAAAAAAGAAGAGAAATACATCATAAATATCACAAAACATCACTACAGGACACATACAAACACACAGACATGCATACACAAATGCTGGCAAATTAATTCTACTTCGGAGGAATTAAGTTCGTTTTCTTAGCCGAACATTTGCTTGAAATTATTATAAAAAGGAAATAAAATTATAAAACCATAGGAATTGATTTTGCTTCAGAAGCAAAAATATGTAGTTCCTCTCCCCAAAAGTCAAAGTATTGTCAAAACTTAGCTCATTTCAGCACTGTACTTCTGCAGGCACATTCCCTGGTTACCCCTACCTCCCTGGTCACTCCAACCTATGCTAGTTCATCTTTCTCTAACACTCTTAAAAGTTCAGGTTATATTTACAATCTTCTTCCCACCTACTCTAACCTTTCTCTCTAGATAGTTCTCTTCATCACTCATTGCTTATTTATCAGATAAAAAATAATAACAACAATGGGTAAAATTTACTGGGTGCTTACTCTGTCAGACACTGTTCTAACCCCTTTATTACAGGTATTATCTTACTTAATCTTCAAAACAACTCTATGCTGGAAGTAGTGTTATTATCATCCTCACTACAGAAGAGGTACTAAGAGATAATTTGTCCAAGGTCACAGAGCCAGAAAATATGTATTTTACACATATACAGACCTCAAGTTTTCAGAAGCTGTTCTAAAGTTTCTTTCTATAAGGCTGGAAAACCGGCACAACGGTCTCTTCTCTGTTACTTATGTAGTTTGAGTGGAATAAGACTAAACTAATAGTTTAGAGCCTGAGCACAGAGAAGACAGAAAGGTGCTAGACTCTGTATTCCCTAAACACTAGCTGCAAGTAACTCCCACGACTTAAAGCAGAAATCAGCAAACTTTTTCTTTCTTTCTTTTTTTTTTTTTTTTTTAAAGAGATAGGGTCTCACCATGTTACCCAGGCTGGTCTTGAACTACTGAACTCCTGAGTTCAAGGGATCCTGCCACCTCGGCCCCTCCCAAAGTGTGAAAAAGTTTGTTCTCTATTTTTTTAGAGAACAAAAGAGCCAGTTTGGATCAGGCCAGAGTTTGCCAACTTTTGATCTAGAGGCATATTTTGAGTCATATGTAGACATAATCATGATGTAAGCACATCAATATCCAATTATAGCATTAAGTGGCTCCACTATATTCCTTAAAGAACCCACAATTGAATTTTGTAAAACTGTTCTTCACATAGAATAAAGACTTAAAATCTGGATAAAATACAATATGTAACAATTACAATTAAAAAAAAAATCAGTTCATAAGATACTATCATAAAATTACAAACAAGTAACCTCAATTTAGCATTTGTTAAAATCATATGCCTTTGACAACTTACAATATAGAAAAGACTGCGCTATTTTGTTTCAAGGAATAAGATGTTCAAGATTCATATAATTTGCAACATAGAAAGTACTGCAAACTAACCTCTCTAGAAGCAAGCCTAGAAACTAGGGAACAATACCTTTCTTACCTTGCCTCTCCCTTTTGCAGTCATCTAACCTTCTGCCCCATCTCTCCCCTCATACATTAAAGATTTTAGCACCAGGCCAGGTGCCGTGGCTCACATCTGTAATCCCAGCACTTTGGGAGGCTGAGGTGGGCAGATCATTTGAGGACAGGAGCTCGAGACCAGCCTGGCCAACATAGCAAAACCCTGTCTCTACGAAAAACACAAAAAAACTAGCCAGACATGGTGGTACATGCCGGTAATCCCAGCTACTTAGGAGGCTGAGGCATGAGAATCACTTGAACCCAGGAGGCAGAGGTTGCAATGAGCCACTGCACTCCACCCTGGGCAACAGAGTGTGACTCTGTCTTAAGAAAAAAAAAAAAAAAAAAAAAAGAGTTTAGCACCTGACTCTCTGTCTTAAATGTTTCTCCTCCCATTATTCTTGGCAACTTCAAGAGCCACACAAATAATCTGTCCACACATTGGCCTCTAAATTCCTTGACCACCCTCTTCATACCCAAAAAATCTTTTACTCCATTTCACCTCAGCCACCAACTCTCGTGATTATATACTAATAGCTATAGTCTCTAAAAAGGAATAGGAATACCTGGAAGGTGCAAAAGATTATCTACTCAAACATATCAAGAAATTCTACTTAAATTTATTTATTTTAAATGTATTTATTTTATTAAAGGAAATTAAAGTATACTCATATTTCATGTATGCAGTATATTAAAAATATATTGGGATATGTGCTCATTTTTGTAAACAGATATGCACATGTGATCCAAGGACACCACCAGTATCTTGTCATTAACATTAACCACATCCTCAAAATCAAGCACCTCACACTCTTCCACCTCCCACCTTTCTAGCTCCCAACCCCAACAATTCTTCAACCTCTTTAAAATCTTTCAGTCATTATCCTATTCATGCTTTCACTGACTATCCCATCTTTCACGTACTTACCTTCTCCTTTTCCAGCTTATATTCCATGGTTCATCATTAAAATCACTTCTGCACATTTGCTCTCAATTTCCCTGTCTCTCTTCCCCTCAGTTATACATTCCTGACAAAATCCAATCCTGGTCAAATCCAACTCTACCTATTCCATGCCTGCACCGAAGCACTGAACACAGTTGGATTAAAATATGCAAACTTGCTGGTTGCATTCACTTAAAATTTAAAATCACAAAGTTAAGAAAGTCATCACTACTACCCAGCAATCCCCCTACATTTCCCTAGTCAATTCATTCTCACTTTGACAACTTCATACCTCATCTCCTCAGTTCTTCAACAACTGTCACCTCCCTCCCAGCAGATGATTTCTTATATTATTTCCCTGAGAAAACAGAATGTCCACATCCTCCCCAACCAAATCTACCAACCTATCTGCTTCTCTACCCATGTACCCTGCTTCTCCCCTTGTAACAATGAATGGTCCCTGCTTCTACCTAAGTTCAAACTTTCCACTTGTGTTCTGGATCCTTTTCTCTTTCTCTCACTCAAAGACTTTTCTGTCCTAAGGTTACCTCCTCTCCCACCACATCATCCATTTTTCCTTCTCTACCAATCATTTCCATCAGCATTTACACATGTTGCAGTATCTGCCAAGCAAAAAATGTACCTTGAACCCTTGTCTCTCTCCAAGTATTACCTAGTTCTCTGCTTTGTAGCAAAATACTCCAAAAAAATCATCTACACTCACTGTAATCACTTCCTTTCCTCTAAGCCAACTTAATCAAGTCTTCATCTCCACCACTCCATTGAACCATTCCTCAAAATCATTAGTTCTTTCCATCTTGCCAAATCCAATGGTCACCCTGCTCAATCTCTCAACAGTATTTGACACAGCCAAATACTCCCTTAATACACTTTTTGCAGTTGGTTTCTTAGAAAACACACTCTCCTAATTTTCCTATCTCACTACTGCTTGTTTCCTGTCTCCTTTGTTGGCTCCTCCTCTCCTTCCTCACCTATATGCTGAAGTGCCTCAAGGCTCAGTCCTCAATCCTCTTCTCAATCTGTATTAATGGATAGGAAATTTCCTATAGCCCCATGATTACAAATACTACTTACATACTAAGATGATCCAGCCTCTGAGTTTGCGACTTTTATAATTAACTGCTTAAGATCTCCGTCTGGATGTCCCAAACGAAAAGCAAACAGAATTCTTGATTTCTCCCTCACACCAAACCTTTTCCTCCCCAAGTGTTCCCCTATCCCTTCAATTAATATTACATTCACCTGGTTGCTCAGGCCAAAAACCTAGAGTCACTATTGATTGTCTCTTACTTTACATCATATCTAATCCATCAGTAAGTCCTGCTAACTGTATCTTTAAAAAATTTATTATCCAGCTACATGGGTACATAAAATTGTCAAAACTCACTGAACTGTACACTTAAAATGGATGCATTTTACTATATGCAAAAGTGTAAATTATACCTCAATAAAGTGTGGTGGTGCTGAATGTGTGTGAGGGTATGGGTGTGTTACTTACATATGTCTGACCATGTCTCATCACCTACTACTCTGCTGTTTGAATTACTGCAATAGCCTATTAGCTGGTATCCCTGCTTCCACTTTTACTCATGACAGTCCATATCCCACAAAACACACCAAGTTTGTTTCTAATTAATGCTTTTTTCTGTTCTTTGTAAAATTTATTTCAAAAGTAGGTTATTTACATCAAGGCTCATGTATCTCTATATCACTCCATGGTCAACAGAGAAATGCTTGCTTAAGCCACCCAAAGAAGTGGATCTGAAATTAATACTTCTTAATGTAATTTGGTTTTCATAAATTCAACTTAACACTGAAAGTGCATGTAGTCTTCTTAATGTCTAATTGGAAAACTAAACTGGGATCAGTTACACATAGCCTGGAACATCAGATTAAAGAGTTTATATTTTATCTAACAGGCCAATGTCACAAACTTAAACATTAAGAAAAACTACTTTTTTTACCTTTCAAATCCTGGGGTCACAAGGTTGGCAAAGATGTGTGAAATAATGAACAAAAAGAAGAGTTACTTTCAGGTTTATATCTTCACCTTTTTGTACCTCTAGAGTTTTGAACCATGTGATTGTACTGCCTATTTAAAATATAAATTATAATTAAAATTATATTTTAAAATAAGGAAAAGGAATTCTTATATGACATAGAAAAATAAGAAACTAAAATAAATACATGACTTTTTGGGAAAAGTTTATGGCACTTTGAATATTTTTAGTCCTCCCACCACGACTAAGAATTAGGTGGAAGAAATATAAATACAAATATAAAATATGTTCATATATATACATACAAAATATAATACGTATTCATACATAATGATTCATGTCATATATTAGAGAGATTTTACCAGAATTTAATTTGCAACCTAGTTAAATTATCATCATAACCCCAACTTGCCAACTTTCATACAGTTTCCTTAAACACCTGTAAAGCCTTTGAGAACTCATATAGTAAAGATTTATCTCAGACATCTAAAAGCCTACAGATGATAAAAGAACAGAACAGAAAGTAAACTAAGAGAGAAATGACAGTATAGTCTCTTTCAAACTCATCTCCAGAGGCCAGTCTTACTACTTGCCAACAGCTACATCGTTTAATAATTAAATGACATATGGACAAGAAGAAGAGTAGGGGGTATAAACCCCTATCATCTCCAAATTTGCTACAGCCCCTTCATGTGGCAATCAAGGAATGATGACGAATAGGACCTCTCTGGTATACTGTCCTTCTCTCAAATGAAAAAAAGACATTCTCGTTTTTGTTCCTGATCTAAGTTCTAGTGGTTCTAGAACTGGTATAAATAATTCTGGTATTAAGTTCTAGATGTAAGTTCTAGAACCACTAGACAATACAAGAAGTATTGGGGGTACCCCCTAATACTTCTAGGAGAACATCCGAATCCTTCTGGTATTAAGTCCAGATCCTATCATAAGACCTGATTTAATAGGGACACCATAATGGCCAGCCCTAAAAGTAATCAAGCCATTTATTCAACTGCAATCAAGCTAAATTTTCGCTGTAGCTTTTACCTTTAGACACATTAGCAATAACTTAAATTGTTATTTAAAAGTTAATAACTTAAAAGCTCTAGGGAAATAAAATTCCAGGAAGGCTGCAAACTGTGAGGAAGAAACTGATTTTCTAACTGAGGAATCACCTGATAATGTTCTATTTCCCTTAAGAAAAAGATTAAAATTTAACCATCTTAACGTTGATGCTCCCAGTATACTGCCAAGTTAAGAAACACCTATAATCACAACCTTCTCCAGCTTGGTTAAGTACACCCAAATTTCCAACACAAAAGCTTGGATGTCAGTCTAGCCCTTTTCTTCTCCCTCATCCCCATCTTGCTCAGATCCCCAGTTGAAATGACCACCAAACCCTACCCATTTTGTGTTCTGAGTGTTCCTCCAGTTAATTCTCTCCATTCCCTTTGCCACTGCCTAGTCCTAACCTTTTGTCTCTTCTTATTTATTAAACAGCTACCGTAATATTGCTTTTTCCAGTCACCCTTTTACTATGATCCTCAGTCTACACTGTTGTCCCCCCACACTGTTGTCCTGGTGAACTGTTGTCCCCCCTACACTCTTGTCCTGGTGAAAATAGCAAACCTAATGTCTCTTCTGCTCATAATCTTTCACTATGTTCCTATCACCTACAGAATAATCCCCAAATCATTTATTAACAGCACATAACTTTACATGCTTTCAGTCCTGCCTGACTCTCAAACCTTGTATCTCACTGCACGCCCCCCAATCCTACACTTTAAACCCCATTAATATCAAACTATACTACTTGAATTTCCAGCACATCCCATACTAGGTAAGCCTCCCATGTTTCTGCATAGGGTGTTGCTTCAGTCTAGAATGTCTTTCACTTCTTCTCCCTTGGCTTCCTGGACAACAACTATGAATCTTTCAAAACCCAGCTCAGATCCCAGGAAGCCATCCCAACAACTCATCCTCTACCTTTAAAGAATTGATTGTTTTTCCCTCTGCGACCTCTGTACATGATAATGGTATCTATTAGGCACTATGTCCCTGACACTGTTCCAAGCATTTTACATGTATTAACTCATTTAATCTTCACAATTACCCTCCCCATGAAGTGGCACCATTATGACCTTTATGGATATGGAAACTTGAATCACAGAGAAGTTAAATAACCTGTCCTCAAAGATACTCAACTGGATGGAGACAGATTAAAATCCT
Source organism: Pongo abelii (assembly GCF_028885655.2). Classification (NCBI taxonomy): domain Eukaryota; kingdom Metazoa; phylum Chordata; class Mammalia; order Primates; family Hominidae; genus Pongo; species Pongo abelii. Next base: position 69,698,071 of record NC_071997.2, read on the forward strand.
TATGTCATACATATTTATATTATTGCATCTCTCACAGTGAACTTATTCATGTGACTCTCCTTATACTGGACTGCACACTCCTTGAGGACAGGGATTATGTCGTATTCTACTCTAAATCCACAGTACCTGGTAGAAAGTAGGTAATGAGTGCATGCATTTCTCAAACTGATTTTAAAACAATATTCCTAATAAGTTGAAGAGAAAAGCATTCAGAAACTAGTTCCAAATAAATATTCAAATATAAGAGTTCTAGAATAAAGCAAGCTATTTTTTTAATCTAATAAAATGGATGTTAAAAAGAAAAATTATTACAGACCTGAATTACAGTCCTTCTGGACAAAGAAATGGACTTATTTTGCAATAAGTCCATTACTGCTTAATCATTGCAGTAAATCAAGACCCAAACGACCATTTGCTTAAAATTAACTTTTTTATCTCACTAAATAAAAAATTTTTGTTGTTTATCATTCAGGGCAATGGGAAGAAAGCCCTATATTTACTCTTCTCAAGTGGAAAAAAGCCAATCACAGACCAGCACTACTAATTGCTTCCTTCAATCTGGCCAAGAAATGTATCCCATTAGGCAATTAAAATAAAATACAGTTGCCTGAGTAAGCATTTAACAAAAGAATTTCTAAGGTTTTGTGGATGGCCTTCCATTAATCAAATAATGAAAAATTCTTTATCCTAAGCAAGGAAAAATGAAAAAACAAAAATAAAATAGATTACCATCACCCCACAAGAATATAGACTTCTATATTAAAACTCTTTTAAATCATATGCCTGTTATATTAAAATATACGGATTAATGCTCACAATATTTCAGTAGCCATTCTTTGTCTTCTTAAAATTACAAAAATCAAAGTTATTTTAACACTAATGATTAATAACCTCAAAACCAAATCTATTGTATTTAGTGTGCTCTCACAGTTACAGTCCTCTGAGCCATACTGAAGCGCAGTAATTAAAATCCACAGGGATGGTACTAGCAGCAACAGTGCACAGCACAGTACTTGTTAGAGTTATCTGCACCCCACCCAGCTTCTACACGCTAGTGCACTATAGAAAGGTAAATATACTATCAGAAGACCCAGAGTTTAGACCACAGTATGCTTAGGCCACAGCACAGCAAAGTCTACCTCCAGGTACATCTTACCATTTCTTCGTACACTCAACCATCAGCTCCTGGTAGGAGGCCACAAACTGGAACTTGGATGCATGTTTTCCCACACGCTGCAGTCTCTTCCAAACTGAAGCCATGATGATCAGTCAAGACACTGGAGCAGTTCTGGGTTAGCAATACAGCAGCTTTAATAATGCAGAGGGTCCAAAGCAAAGGAACTTTGCATGTATGTCTTTTAAAAACTCAACTACAACTCGAAATGATGCTTGGGGTCCATAAGTCTTCTCCCTGTTTCACAGGGTAAATCCCATCTTAGATGAATGGCCCAGTCAAGAACACTATGATATACGTGACAGGATGAGTGGGAGGGGGTTCCCTCATGGAGACATCACCATGCTACCTCAGGGGCTATATGATGCGTATTCTGGAGGACTGAAAAGCAAAACAAAGACAAAAAGAGAAAGAATATGAGGAGAGAATCATGAGAAGTGACTAACCACCCATGTTAAATAACGCTGCAAAAGACCATCCCAGTTCTCTGCATGTCTTTTAAACAATGAAACAAAACACCGACCTCAAAAGCCAGTAACATCAAGGATGCAAGACACCAAGGAAGAAATTACAATTCACACCGAAGACGTGGAGCGACACATCAGGTAGTCAGCATCAACAACAATCCAGAGAGACGGTAACTCGGGGCCCTACCTCCCCGTTAGCATCACAGAAGGGCGAGCAGAGCGGGAAAGTCTAGGGATGCTGTTTAATGTCCACCGCCAGAAAGAGGGAGAAGTGGAGTATTTTTTAATAAACTTTGTTTTTCAGTCGGTAATTAATAGCCTCAAGTCCGACAATATGTGCTTGGAACAAATTAGGGAGCCAGGAGGAATGCTATTTTTCAGTCGGAGGGAGGAAATGGATGGGGAACGAAGAGTGGAGGGAAATCTCCAGGCAGAGAGAGGGCAATGTCCCGGCTCCAGGCCACTTGGGCTCCTTCGCTGCCAACCGGAGGGAAATGGAAACTCCTGCCTGGGCGTGAAGCAATGACCAGCGGGGCAAGTGGACTGTGCAGGGTGCGGTGCCTCCCTCCCCCATCCTCAGGGGAACAGTCCGCCGGAGCCCAGTCTCCTCACGCACGGAGCCCAGACCCCTGCCCCCCAGCGGAGACAGGCGGTGGCTCCTCCGCGGTCCCTGTCACCCAGGCGACACCAGAAGACCCCAGCCCGGACCCCGAGCCCCGGCCCCGCCACTCGTCCACTCCCGCCCCCTCCTCACACCTCTAATCCCGCTGTCGGGCTGAGTCTGGCCCCGTTCCCTTCTCAGAGCCGCTCCTCCGTCGCCGCCGCAGCAGCAGCAGCCGCCGCCGCCGCCACCGAGTCCTCCATCCCCGCCGGAGCCACATGGAACAGCCAAGCCAGCCACGGCGCTCGCGGGAGCCGGGATCTGCAGCCCCTCAGGCGGACGGCGCCCCTCACGCCCGCCCCCTCCCTGACAGATCGCCCCGCGACCGTCCCCACCCTACCAAACCCTGCCAGAGCCACCGCTCAGCGCCCAGCACCCCCTCCCCCGCCTTCCTCCTCCGCCACCATCATCATTACCTCCCCCGCCGCACCTCTCACACTAACCCTACCCACGGCAGTTCAACCTCCACCGCCCCGTCGCCATTGGCCAGGCCCTGCGCGTGCCCCGCCCACCTCGGCGGCCGGGTCTTAGAGCGGCTGGGGCGCCTCATTGGTAAAACTGCCTGCCCATCACAGGGGCTCCACCTTCCCCTTGCTCGGGAGGTGGTTTTCCCCGAAGCCGGAATGCGACGCACAGGCTACCTTTTTTAAAAAAAAAAAAAGAAGGAACCGACTAAGGACGATCCCGCCCGTTCTTCTGATTGGCTTGGAGAGGGAAGCGATAGGCGGGAGGAATAGGGAGTGTTTATAGTGAACTGCAAGGTGATTGCAGAAGGTGGCTGTCCGTCAAAGGCGCCGCTCGTGCTGGGCTGGGTTTCTGGCCCCGAAGGGTGATTGCAGACCTAGAGATTGGCTTCGCTGCAGCTGTGGGCAGTGCAGCTGCCTGTGGGTTTCTCTCCTGTTCTCATCGCCGGGACCTGGGCGCGCCCTCTCCTCCGCCACTGGCAACTAGGGTTTTTGCGCATACAGCCTTTATTTCACCAATTCCTCCTGGGATCTTACCTGACAACCTGAAGTAATGACCCTGTCAGGCACCCCCCGACACCCCCGCCCCTCCCCGCCCAACATAGAGTCAACTGGTCTTCAACGGGATTGAATCAGCTGAGCTAGACACAAAATGTGTACAGTACAATTTCTTCTTGTTCGGAGTCTTCAACATTTCTTTGAATCTTGGTTTCTCCTCTTCGCTGTCGGACCCTTTTGCCCCTAGTGAGAACTGTAGATGGATTTGGGAACAGCTAGCGTATAAAAAGGGTGGTCAAAGGCAATAAGGAGGAGGCAGAGTGAGGGCAGGGACACTTAATCTTGTTAAAAGAGCCAAGGGCCCTTTTGAGAATATGAAAGCTACAGATACTTTCTCAAGGGGGAAAAAGTGTTCTGTCTCAAAACACAAAAAAAATTGTTTTAGTTTTAGATGGTTCACAGACCCCTGGTGTAGAGAAAGAGGACAAAGAATGAAACTTCAGGGGAATCCTAGCATTTAAGGAATAAGCAGAGTAAAATGGGAAAGAGACTGAGAAGGAATAATCAGAGAAGTAGGTGCATCAGCAAGCAATGGGCAGACAGTTTGGAAAAAAAAGAGAGGCAAGCTAACATAAAAAGAAGGCAAGCGGGATGGGTTCTGGAAACAAGGATCATTCAATCTTACGAAGGTTGGAAAGCAGGGTGTATGGACAAAGTAGCTTGAAAGGTGTTAGGGTCTAGGGAGGATTCTTTCGGGGAAAGGAAGAGAGAGCAGTGATGGGTGAGAACTGAGTCCATCTGTAGACATTGGGGGCCAAGACAAAGTGGAGAGACATGTTGAAGAATCAAGAGAAACGGGGAGACAGATGTAAGGCTTGAATCCAGTATCTAATTCAATTTCCACTTTCAATAAAGAAAATGATCTAATAATACAAGAGCACAGTGTGCATTTTACAGAAAACAGCACAGTTATCGCTTATTTTGCTAGTCAATTGTAAAATGTTAAGATAATCATAATAATCATATTGATTCTTATTTTGTATTAAGAGTTCTCCGATGTCCTTCCTGAGTGGTTTACGAAGTCACTACAACCTACAGCCATTATGATCTCATATAATAATATATTCTGCATCATTAATAGGATTTAAGTGTGTGGAGTTTTTTAATGGCTTATTTGTAGAAATGGTCATAAATTATTTTCATCCAAGTTACCCTTCAGAAACAATCCACATGATGATCAGAAGGTTTTTGCACCCTGTGTATTACTGTTCTTTGGAAGTTCTCAAACTTTCTCATGTGGTCATTCTGGTTTCTTTTTTTTTTTTTAAGTATTTATTTATTTTTTTTTTCTTTTTATTATTATTATTATTATTATTATTATACTTTAGGCTCTATGGTACATGTGCACAACGTGCAGGTAAATTACATATGTATACATGTGCCACGCTGGTGCGCTGCACCCACCAGCATGCTTCCCTTACTCCAAAGGGAGAGGGGGAAGGGAGAAAAAATAGAGCGACTGACTTTATTGTAAAGAAATTTTCTTAAAAGTAATAAGTTTTAAACAGTGTCTTTAAAAAAAAATAAAGGAGTAGGATCCCTAGGTAATCTTCCTCAAGTTGTGGAAAATTTCAAGAGACTGATAGTTTCTTATGACAGCTCTTCTTTTTAGGGGAAGTATTTGTCTTGGATGTAAACTCTTATTTTTCCTTCTAGACACCAAGATAGCTAAGAAGAGATCAAAGTTAGAATCGTTTACTAAATGAGTGAAGGAATTAAGAACAGCTCTTGACCCTGTTCTGCCACTGACCTCATGTTCATAGGCTGTCTCCTGGAGGCCCTACAGAGCAGCTACTTCTTCCCCCATAACATTTTAAAAAACAACCTGTATACTAACTAAATTTATTGAAGAATATTAAATATAGAATATGTTCAGCTCTTTTGGCCTGCTTTGCTGATAGTTATTGAATACCAAGTATTAATCTTTTTTTTTTCTTGAGACAGGGTTTCTCTCTGTCACTCAGGCTGGAGTGCAGCCTCACCCTCCCAGGCTCAAGCAGTCCTCCCACCTCAACCTCCCGAGTAGCTGGGACTACAGTCGCATGCTACCACGACTGGCTAATTTTTTTTTTTTTTAAGGAGCAACTCTATTAACTGATAGGCTAATTTTTTGTACTTTTTGTAGAGACAGGGTTTCACCATGTTGCCCAGGCTGAACTCCTGAGGTCAAGTGATCTGCCTGCCTCAGCCTTCCAAAGTGCTGGGATTGCAGGTATGAGCCACTACTTCCAACCTGATCATATTAAATATTACCAATAGTACATAAAAGTTACAGTCCCTGTTCTCAAAGAGTTTCAGGAACATGTTCGATGTGTACACAAGAAAGTAACACAAATTACTTAACCTCTCTGAGTCCCAGCTTCTTAAAGCATGATCCTGTAAAACATAATCATGCCTACCTTTCTGGGATGTTGAGAAAATGGAAGATATGTACATAAAGTATCTGGCACATAGTAAACAGTCAAATGGTAACTAGTAACATATGCTATTGTGTTTGGTAGCAAACATAAACAAGACAGAAAAGAGCAAAACAGACCTTCAAGAATACTTGGGCAATACTTAGTGCCAAACATTGCTACCTCAAGGACTAAAGAGTCTTAAAGAGTACATTCAACATTATTTATCTCCCATTAATTCAATTGGTACCAAGACTGGAACAGCAATAATTTAGGTGGACTCAGGATTTTATAATAATTACTAAGAATCCACTTATCCTCAATCCTCATGACCACTCCTTATGTCATATATTAGCTGAGATCTTTTGGCATGCTAGAAGTTACCCTTATCTTAAGGTCCCATTTCCCCTACCAACCAACAGGTACGTCCTACTCACCCTCCCACTTCCAGGATTGCCCACTGTGTCTGCCCCCTTCTAATTCCCTATTTACTCGGATCTTGATTTATCATCTCCCTCTGTCCCAGGTTTAATGCAAGTTACATTAATTATCCTGTCCATTTGACCCAGGTTGTTGACTGCAAAATGTTTTACTTAACAGAAGATGTAACATTTAAAATAATTTAAATTTTGCCTTTAAATATCATCAAGCTTAAAATGAAGATAGAATACAAAGAAATAAGTGGAAAATGGCATCTAAAAACTTTAAATCTTCTCTGCCATGACAATTTTGAAAATGACAGAAATTATTTTCAGTGGAACAGCTTTTCTAGTCACTGCCTCAGAAACTCCCCAAATGGAGATTCAAGACTATGAAATGCAACCATAGGCTTGAATTATTATTATCTTTCCTGGTGATAAAATTCTTATCTTTGGGTTTTACAGTTATTGCAGTAAAAATTGTCCGAGGTATTATTGCAGGATTTAACCACTAATGGAATTTATCTGTGCCTTATTCCTAGTAATAAGATTTACTCCTAATAATAACACTGTAGGTTTTTGTATTTTTTTTTCCAGTTACCATAGTGGTTATACTATACACAACAATATTACTGCAATTTTTAACTGTTAATGAAATTGTTTTAATCCCACAGCAGACAAATTTACTTCCAACAATCCTATAGCAATTTTTATGTCCTTAAAAACTCACTGTGGCAGGCCAATACTTTAAAAATTTTAACTGATGGTTTCTGTAGTAGTTGTTTTTCCAAGAATTAAATATTTCCTTTCTTGCTACGGCTTTTCTCCTCTTATACCCCACCCCAAGATCCTCAGCATTGCACTCACCCTCATTTAGGCTGGTCTTTGCTCATTGTTTCAGCAAAGGAATATAACAGAATGTAGAAAAACAAAAAAATTTTTATTGGTTTTTGAGTTTCAAAAGCCTAACCCTTTGAGGAATAATGAAATGGAATCCAGTTAGAGACCTACACTGTTTGCCTCTAACCACATGTGATTATTGAATGCTTGAAATGTGGCTAGTCCAAATTGAGATGTGCTATAAGTATAAAATATACACTGATTTCAGGCTTAGTATGCAAAAAAGATTAATACATTAATAATATTTATATTGATTACATATTGAAATAATATTTTGGATATATTGGGTTTATTAAATAAAAGACAGTAAAATTAATTTTACCTGTTCCTTTACTCTTTTTTAATGCAGCTACTGGAAAAATGTAAATTATATATATGCCTCACATTATATTCCTATTGGACAGTGCTGTTACAGACAATAGTAAAGCTTCCTTTCCCAAAGATGAGAAATGAGTTTCCTGGGCTGGAAGGGAAAGACAAAACTTGAAGGGGATGTAATGAGAGCTGGATGCTAGTGGATTTCTGAGAGCAGGACCTAATCCCACCCTATTCTGGCACAAGCTTTGGAGAAGGGAAGCTGAAATGATAGGATCTATCTATGATATCGGAGAGCTAATAGAAATATTTTTATCCTTATTAGAGTCCTGGGGAGGTGGTAAGACCCTTAACAGAAGAAAAAACTGGGTTGTTATCTAGGCCAGCCAAGATTTTGGAGTGGCACAGTCCAGTAGAACTTTCTATGTTGAATATCTACATGGCTGTCCAATGGAGTAACCATGAGCCACTTGAACTACTGGACATGCAAAATGTGGCTAGTGTCACTGAAGAAGTTGAGTTTTAATATTATTTAATTTTAATTTATTTATTGGCTACATGTGGCTGGTAGCTACCATAATGGACAGTGCAAACTTACATAGTACTATGGAGGTTCTGGATGCCCAACACAATTTCCAGACACCCAGAGGGGTACAGAGGCACTGCACAGCCACCAGACCGAAAGAGTCCTTGCTGATGGACCAAAATCAACCCAGCAACAATCCATGGAGCTGGCTGCTAATGAAGAAAGATGAATATTAGAACTCTAAGAGGAGCCAGCATAGTAGATGAGAAACAAGGATTAAATGCCTCATCCCTTTCCCCCGACATAGTGATGCTATGTAAGCCCCCTCAATTGAGATGCAGTTCCTGCCAAACTGACTATGATTAAGTGTTTGCCACCCCTTGTAAAATCAGAGCTTGAAATAGAAAGTAGGTTGAGTAATGGGAAAATAAAACTGTGTTTTTTGCCAACCTGAATTTCTTTAGATTGAGATTTATGCCTGTTACATAACCTTAAATAATAACTCTCAACAAAATAATTTAAAACCTATGTTTATTCTCTTAAAAGGTGGCCTTTTTTTTTACTCTATCATTATAGGACCCAAGTTCTTTGGTTGACATAAAAGCTTAGAAAAGCTGCATTAGAAAACCATCTTTCAGTTAGGAACAGTATTCTTTGGTGAAATTGTTTCTGTTGCAGTTACCCATGAACTAATATTTGAAGTTAGTCATAATGAAGCTTTGAACATTGAACCTAAGATTGCACTAATTCTAGGACCTCAGTTGTATACTAAAAATACAATTTTGTCCAGCTCCACAGCATCTAGAAAAGACCAACATGGGCTTGGTTGCTAGAGGCAGAGGAGCATTCTTGACTTCCTTGAAACTCAGGTAGAGACTGAAGCAAATCTACAGATATTATCCACTGGTGATTTGGCAGGACTAACTTCTGTTGTTAATCTGGAGCAACATAGTGAATGACTAGAAGCTTAGAAATCTTTAAGAATATATTGCAGGCAACAATGATATTCAACATGTGGACATTCAGTGTGTTAACAACACGGCATAGGCATTAATCAGTTAGAATGGATGACAACTGTAAACCATTGGCCTAGTTGTCCCTTTGTGAACTAAATAAATACCAGCCCTGACTCTAGAGTGCCCTTACTGGTCTATAGCATCCTCTCAATCTAACCCTTCTAACTACTTAAGATACTTTCATGATGGTGAAGTCCCAGTCCACAAATGTGTATGTCAAGGTAAAAGCAGCTAGCTGAGATAATTTACACATTGCAAATAAGTGGGCCATTACTGGGATTATAGCAGAAAAGATTTGAGTTGGAATTAAGAGCCCAGCTGAGAAAGTCATTGCTAAATTCAATAAATTCATCTCCTATAAAATCAGCAGGGATTCTTGACCAAGACTTACTGGCCATTTCCCATGAAATGTTAAGAGCCTTTGGCAAATTATAAGGGGTAGACTGACCTTTGCTTCACTTCTTCTGTGTTTTCAATAACTGGAAAAAAAATCCAGGTAACCAGATACAGCATCCAGCCAGTGTTTTCCTCTGAATAATTCATAGATGATTATATTTGTATGAGCAAGATAATATAATTAATATCATTCTGAAATAATAAGGCTAGACAGGAAAGGCAAAGAAAAGCTGGTAGAAATTCATAATCTTGGAGGGCATTGACTATGACCCTTGTGGTGTAAAATCACAGCACTTCCATCCCATACAGTACAAAGAACACACACACAAAAAGCAAAATTTCAAAGCAAGCTGAAAGCAGGCAAAACTCCACTTACCAGGGCACTGGGCATGAGCCAAGGGAAAGTAGCCCTGTTGCTGAAGCTTGTCCCAGATGAGTAGAGCTGGAAAATAAACCCAGCTTTCAAAGGGCAGGATTAACTCATGCACAGTTTGGGCAATCTTCTGGGCAGGGCAAGATAGAGAAAAATTCCAGGGCAAGGGCAATAACATGAGAGCCAGAGAGAGCTGCAATATTGTTCCAGGTCTCTCTTTTCACAGCAAGTCACCCAATTAGTGACTGGGCTTACAGTGATCAGAACATAGCCTGGGAAGCAAAGATGACTTTGTGAGAGCTGCTGGATATTTCTTCATATTCTGTCACAACTTTTGGATGCTATTTTAAAATATTCCCAATAATGCATCATTGATCTCTTTCTCCAAGAAAAGAAATTCAAGTGTTGAGCAAGTCAGGTTTTTGTGCCATAGTTCAAACTTCTGAAGAAATCCTGCTATCTTTAAAATTTTAAAAATCACAATATTTTATCCCTGAAATAAGTTGAGTCTATTTTAGATATTGAACATAGTACTGAGTTACCTATATTGAGAGAGCCCCTTGAAACAATTGTCTTGCATTATCAGTGTCCCATTTCTCATTTCAAAAATGTGTGAGCACCTGCTAACCAGCATACTTCAGTGTAGAAAAGGAGAGTGTTATACTTGTGCATGTTTCTTCACATAACACATGCTAAAGAGAGCATAATTAAAGGTCACAACTTGATTATATTTGAAATATTCACTCTTTTCTTGAAAAATTAAAGCAAGAACAGGAGGCATATTGTTAACTGTTCAACTTCTCTTATTCTTGTAATAACACTCTTTCTAGCTATTCACAAAACCACCTTGTGCCAATCAGTTTGTTTGCCATGTGTCTTGTCCAGCCTACAGCTGAACAAGCTAACAATTACCAAAATCCTGCAGTGACTTGTCAGTGATAAACAGACCAACTTGTTGAGTACTTCTCCCTAACACATATAGTGCTGTAACATGAAATTGCTGCACAGCATGTGTAATGGGACCTCCTCAACATTGTATGCTATGGATGTTTACAGTGCCCAAGAAGGTTACTGGATCAGTTTTGCCAATAGTTCATTCTGCTTTCTCTTATTAATTTCCCTTAATAATATCTTATTAACTTTCAGTTGACTCTGCAAGTTCTAAGGCAACAGGTTCGAGAGTACAACTTTGAATGACAGCTTTTTCATTTTGATTTTCTTTGATGATATTTTTAGTGAAAAATCTGTTAATTTATTAAGAAATATTTAGTGAATAATTATTAAGGTCAAGGCATTGTGGTAGGTATTGGGAATGCAGCATGTAAAAAAGACAAAATCCCTGTCCTCCTGGAGCTCATATTTCTCGTCTATTAGAGGTCATTGTTTAGTATTTCCCTTAGAAAATTTCAGTTGATGAGCGGTGACTGTGCTTTGTTTAACAATGACAAAAAACCTGAGAAAAGTGTTATAAAAGACAATGTGCTGGGGACTAACATAAAAGGATCACCCACTCAATAAAATCCAATTATCAGATATGTATTATTGTACTTCCAGCTCTTTCCTTTTGTTGTGGGTGCTTGTGCAAAGTCACACAGAGACTTGTCAGAGCACAAATAAATTTATAATCTGTATTTGCCCTGGAGTCCTGTTTACAATTTATGTTTTTAAAATTTGAATTGTAGTATTTACATTATTATTTTTATGATTTACTGAATAGAGACATTGATTTTTTTAAGTTATGTCTATAAGGCAACATGATTGTAACTACAAATATGCAAAATTAACACATGCCAAAATTGAAATTACATTGTCTGAGAGAAATGATCTGCAACCTGTTAAACGTCAGCCAAAATAATCTGATTAACATATTCCTGTGAGCTCACATGCAACTTTCAAGAGTGTAATGGTCATTAAGAATGTGACAGGGTTTTAACAAACACACCCATCCTATTTAATTTCCCTTTTCACTCCTTAAATTATCAAAAAATTTAAAAAAGAAAACAAAGGCCTATTTTCACTGTCTTTTCCTCAGAAATATTTTAGCTTCTTCCTAGATATCCTTAGAGATAGAATAATTAAAGGTTGTTTTTTGTCTTGTATGTGTTCTATGATTTTTTAAATGTTAAAAAAGAAAAAAAGGTCGGGCACGGTGGCTCACGCCTGTAATCCCAGCACTTTGGGAGGCCAAGGAGGGTGGAAGACGAGGTCAAGAGATGGAGACCATCCTGGCTAACACGGTGAAACTCCGTCTCTACTAAAAATACAAAAAAATTAGCGGGGCCTGGTGGCTGGCGCCTGTAGTCCCAGCTACTTGGCAGGCTGAGGCAGGAGAATGGCGTGAACCCGGGAGGCGGAGCTTGCAGCGAGCCGAGATCGCGCCACTGCACTCCAACCTGGGCAACACAGTGAGACTCCTTCTCAAAAAAAAAAAAAAAAGAAAAAAAGAAAAGAAAAAGGAAAAGAAAAAAGAAAAAGCTGGGCATGGTAGCTCACCCCTGTTATCCTAGCATTTTGGGAGGCCAAGATGGGTAGATTACCTGAGCTCAGGAGTTCAAGACCAGCCTGGCCAACACAGTGAAACCCTGACTCTACTAAAAATACAAAAATTAGCCAGGTGTGGTGGTGAGCACCTGCAATCCCAGCTACTTGGGAGGCTGAGACAGGAGAATTGCTTGAACCCGGGAGGCAGAGGCTGCCGTGAGCCAAGACCGTGCCACTGTACTCCAGGCTGGGTGACAGAGTGAGACTCTGTCTCAAAAAGCAAAGAAAGAGAGAGAGAGAGAGGAAGGGAGGGAGGGAGGGAAACCTCAAAGAGATTGCACAAATAGCTTTATGTTAATGTAAAAATTATGTGATACGTTTTCTTTTTTAATTCACCTTTGTATTTTTTTTACAATAAAAAATAATGATTAGGCCGGTCACGGTGGCTCATGCCTGTAATCCCAGCACTTTGGGAGGCTGAGGCAGGAGGATCACTTAAGCTCAGGAGTTTGAGACCAGCCTGAGCAACATGGCAAAACCCTGTCTCTACAAAAAATACAAAAATTAGCTGGGTGCGGTGGCACACGTCTGTGGTCCCAGCTACTTGGAAGGCTGGGGTGGGAGAATCACTTGAGCCTGGGAGGTTGAGGCTGCAGTAAGTGGTGACTGCACCACTGCACTCCAGCCTGGGAGACAGAGTGAGACCCTGTTTCAAAAATGAATAAAAATAATAAGGATTAAATGTGTATAATTGTAGTTTTAGATTGAAGATGTTGTATAAGCCATCATTCTATAATCTTTAAAATGTTCTCTCGCTATCTAAAAGCTTTCCAACTATAGTTTCTGGTTATAAATCATATCTAATTGACAAAAGTGGAAACTCTCCCTCAAATAAATCAATTACTGGTTCATCTAATGTGTTCTGATTCTGGATCTATTCTGCCCATTGATACACTCCAGTTGAGAGATTAAAGAAACTTCTTTCACAAAACGTTGTCTTCTGTATTTTGTAACATAAAAAGAAGGATGAGTTTTCATTGACCTTTCATTGACTTTTTTTTTTCTCTTTTTGAGACAGAGTCTCGCTCTGTCATCCAGAGTAGAGTGCAGTGGTATGATCATGGCTCACTGCAGCCTCGACCTCCTGGGCTCAAGTGATTCTCCCACCTCAGCCTCCCGAGTAGTTGGGACCACAGGCACACATCACCATGCCCAGCTAATTTTTGTATTTTTTTGGTAGAAATGGAGTTTTGCCAATGTTGCCAGGTCTCAAACCCCTGGGCTCAAGCCACCCTCCCTGCCTTGGCCTCCCAAAGTGCTGGGATTATAGGCATGAGCCACTGCACCCAGTCTTCACTGACATTTTATTTTGTGCTTGAATTGCTTTAGGACTGTGAATTTCATGATTCTGCTGGGCATTTTCCTCATATCCTCTAATTCTGGCTCATGTTTAGCTCCTCTCTTATTTCCCCTCTTATATATGACATATACACATACTTACATATACATATATGTGTGACATAAACATACACAATTCTGGGAATATTGGTAGAATTATTAGGAAAGACAAGCTCTTTCCTCTGGGACTGATTGCTATAAAGATAGGTATCCTGCTGCCAGGGACCTCCACTGGAGCAAGTCGAAGAAAAAAGAAAAAAAAAAGGAAGCCAGGAGATGAAGCAGAGAGAGTTGCTTCATTTGACTCATCTGTAAAATGGGAATGGGAAAATGATAGTTGGCTACTGGAGGTGAGGTGCTGGAAGAAATAAGCTCTTAAGACCCCTTCCAGCTCTAATTTGGTCATTTTTTAAAATGTCTACCCTTAATACAAGGATACGTTTGTGACATTTTAAAAGGCAGTAAGAGTTTCTCCACAGTTGTTTCCATTATGATCTAGTTTTTGCTGTCTTAAGAAGGTTTTTTTTTTGTCATGGGAGGGAGTGCTATTTTTGATGATTTTTGTCTAGCCTTAATTTTTCTGATCAACTAAAAATTGAAAGCTTATAGTCACAATTCCCATAGAAAACATGAAGGCAGAATGATGTCTTTTAGTAAGATATAAGATATCATTCCCAAATATACCAATTCCTAATTCAATTGTTTATACCAAGTGCTAAAAAGGAGAGTAATTATAGATCAATTTAAAAAGCATTAATAGAACATATTGCTCTTTCTAGAGTATATTGTTGATAACTTCAATGGCAATCTAGCCCAAAGAGTTTAATCTTTTCCAGTATGAATGAAAAAGAACGCCGTTAAGAGAGTGATACCCATGACTTGCAATAATTTCTTTAATGTTCTCTGAAAATTAAGAGTACAGAAACAACCAAATACAAAAATTACCACAAAATGTATCATTAACCTAAATGTTAACAGCTAAAACTATAAAACTGTTAGAAGAAAACAAATAAATCTTCATAGCTTTGGGGTTGGCAATGGTTTTTTAGATACAGTAACAAAAGCAAGAGCAACAAAAGAAAAAAACAGATAAACTGGACTTCATCAAAATGTTAAAATCTCATACCTCAAAGGCACCATCACGAAAATGAAGAAAGACAAATATTGCATGTTCTCACTCACATGTGGGAGCTGAAAAGTTGATTTTTCTGGAGGTAGATGGTAGAATGGTAGTAGCCCAAGGTTGGGAAGTGTAGTCAGGAGGGGAGAAGAGACGTTGGTCAATGGATACAAAAATAAAATTCACTAGAAGGAATATGCTCTATTGTTTGATAGCACAGTAGGGTGACTATAGTTAAGAATTTGTAGTATATTTCAGAGTAGCTAGAAGAGAAGATTTAGAATGTTGCCAACACAAAGAAATGATAAATATTTGAGGTGACAGATATCCCAATTGCCCTGATTTGACCACTACACATTGTATGCACTTGTCAAAAACACACATGTATCCTATAAACAAATACAATTATTATGCATCCATTTTAAATGAAAAAATAACCAACAGATGGGAGAAAATATTTGCAAACCATATATCTGATAAGGGACTTGTATCTAGAATATATGAAGAATTACTACAAGCTCAAAGACAGACAAATGATACACTTTAAAAATTGGCAGGAAATCAGTATATTGGAGAGATATCTGCACTCCCATGTGTATTGAATCACTATTCACAATGCCAAGATTTGGAAGCAACCTAAGTGTCCGTCAACAGATGAATGGATTAAGAAAATGTGGTAGTTATACACAATGGAGTACTATTCAGCCATAAAAAAGAATGAGATCCTGTTATTTGCAACAGCATAGATGGTACTGGAGGTCATTATGTTAAGTGAAATAAACCAGGTATAGAAAGACAAACTGCACATGTTTTCACTTATTTATGGGAGCTAAAAATTAAAACAATTGAACTCATGGAGATATAGGATGGTTACCAGAGGCTGGGAAGGGTAGTAGGGGAAAGGGGTAGGGGTCATGAGGATAATTAATGGGTATAAAAATATAGTCAAAATGAATAAGACCTAGTATTTGATAGCACAACAGGTGATTACAGTCAATGATAATTTTTTGCACCCTTTAAAATAGCTAAAAGAATATAATTGTATTGTTTGTGACACAAAGGAGAAATGCTTGTACCCTGATGTGATTATTACACATTGTATGACTGTATCAAAGTATCTCAGGTACCACATAAATATATACACCAACTATGCGCCCACAAAAATTAAAAAAATTATAATAGAAAATAGAATGAAAATTGGCCAAGAATTTAAATTCACATTTCTCTGAAGATGATATACATATAAATGACCAACAAGCACTTGAAAAGATGTTCAATATAATTTGCCATCAGAGAAATGGGAATCCAAACCACAGTAAGATACTACTTTACACCAACTAAAATGGTTTAAGATCAAAGACAGACAATTACAAGGGTTGATGAAGATGCAATAAAATTGGAGCCCTCATACCTTGCTGGCAAGATTGTAAAAAGGAACAGCCACTTTTGAAAATCAGTTTGGCAGTTCCTCAAAATGGTAAATGTAGAGTTACTATATGACTCAGTGATTCCACTCCTAGGTAAATACCAAAGAGAAGTGAATGCATATGCCCACACAAAAACTTGTGCATAAGTGTTCACGGTGGCATTATTCATAATAATCAAAGAATGGAAGAAACCCAAATTCTATCAGCTCATGAATAGATAAACAAAATGTGGCATTATCATACAATGGAATATTTTTCAGCAATAAAAATGAATGAAGCATTGATTCATGCTATAACATGGATGAACCTTGAAAACCATGTTAAGTGAAAGAAGCCAGTTGCAAAAGACACATATTGTATGATTACTTTTATATGAAATGTCCATAAAAGACAAATCCACAGAGACAGAAAGTAGATTAGTAGATGTTCAGGCACATGAAGGAGTTACTGCTGATAAATATTGGCTTCTTTTTGAAGCGATAAAAATGATCTAAAATTACATAGTGATGATGGTTGCACAACTCTGAACATACTAAAAACCACTTAATTGTACACTGTTACTAGGAGATACTGTATTTGATTTACATCTCAATAAAGCCATTAAGAAAAATAAAACAATATAGAAAGAAACTACTGCAGCCACATTTAACTAAAAGTCACAAGAAAACTGAATATGCTAGAGCTCAGCAAAATATAATATTCTAACACAGAAATTTAAAATGTGAATGTTCCCTACTCTTAAAGTTTTGAGATGTGGGTTCTAGTTTTTCCTGGCCTCCAACCTGCAGCCTGGGACAAGTCACTTAGGTTTAACACCATTCTGTTCATTTATCAGTAAAATTAAGGTAGTGGATTAGAGGATTTTCAGTTGAGGGTAAATTTTAGGAGGTCTGGAGGAGTTCACAGGCAAATATTGTTAGTTGCCTGTCAGTACCCATTCTCCTTTTTTCTTCTCTAGCAATAAAAACCCCCATTTCTAAGTGAGCCGTTTTCACTCAGCTAATGACCTGCCAGCCTCCTTTACAACCAGATATGGCTATGTGCCTAAGTTTGGCTAAGTCTTGTGTATAACTTCCTCTAAGTCTCTTCCAAGGGAGGGAGTGTGCCTTTCCTTTCTGTTGATGGGATACAGATGGGTTGGCTAGAGCTCTAGCGGCTATCTTGGACCATGAGGATAAGGGATGGCAAAGTATCAAGCTGGAAGAAGCCTGGGTCTCTCACAAATTTGTAGAGGCACTACATTTGCCCCGAACTGCCTATCACCAGACTTCTTTCATATGAGACAGAAGTAATCATATAAGACAAAGTTATTTTGGTGGGATTTTTTTCTGTCACATATAAAGATATTTAATTCTAACTAACACAGTCAGCTTATGAAGGGTAAAAAGAAGGGCATTTTTAATTGGCTTGGAGGCAAGTTCACTGTTTCAAAAAGTAAAGCCCTCTTTCTAGATGGAACAACTTTCTAAGTTAACCTGAGAGCACGCAAGGGCTCTTGATTTGATCTTCCAAAAGATTGCCAACAATAGCAAATGTCTAGAACTGTACAAATGCATTTGTCATCACAGCACCTGTCTCCTCTCCCTGGCATTTTGATATCAGCTAAGATCAGTCACAAAATTCTAAACACTGCAGGTTTCAAATTTGATTAGTGTATGGGGAGAGGGCAAAATCCTTCCTTTGAAATAGGTGTCCAGTGGGATTCTTATTTCTTTTTCATTCTATCTCAGTTTCCTGACCATGACTAAATCCATATGGTTAGTTAAGTGTTTCTTGAGGGGCGCAAAGGACTTTGTCTCCCTGGTAGGAGACAAAGTTTAAAAACCATCCATTCTTGGTTATGAGAGCCTTATGTGGCTTTGTAAGTGGCATTTGTTCACAGTCTTATTCAATCTTGTACAACAATTTTTTTTTGTTTATTTAATTAATTTATTTATTTGAGATGGAGTCTTGCTCTGTCGCCTAGGCTGGAGTGCAGTGGCGTGATCTCGGCTCACTGCAACCTCCACCTCCTGGGTTCAAGCAATTCTCCCTCTCTCAGCCTCCCAAGTAGCTGGGATTACAGGCGCCCACCATCACACCCAGCTAATTTTTGTATTTTTAGTAGAGACAGGGTTTCACCATCTTGGCCAGGTCGGTCTTGAACTCCTGACCTCATGATCCACCTCCCTCGGCCTCCCAAAATGCAGAGATTACAAGCGTGAGCCACCGCACCCAGCCACAACAATTATTTTATTCACTTCAAAACCCCTATTTTTAAAGACACATATACTCCATCATCCCCAGTTGGGCTTTTTCTGCTACCCCAAGGAGGCACCCAGAGGCTTTGTCTGCTAAGTGCTATGCTGCAGGTGACTGTTAACTAGACTGCTTTCACAATCTCCCAGATTACTGAAAGATGGCCCAGTCCTTCTACTCTTCAGCAGGTCTGCCTGAAACTTCAACTATTATAGACAATACCAAATGTGATTAAAAAGTGGACTTAGCACAGTTCTTTTATGAAGCAAGAAACTTTAAAAACATTCATGCAAATTCTGTCATAAGAAGAAATATGAAAGACTAACAAAGCCTGATAACTCTTTTTCACTTCCTAAAGTTACAAACACTACTGCTTTTTAGTACTAACTATAAATGCTTTCTGTGTATACTTTATCATTCATCCATTAAGGACTAAAACCTCACTTTAAACACAAGAACAAATAAACATGCAATCAAATGGTTTCATTAGGAAAAAGTCAGAATTTGATAATCATGTAATCATAATATAGCCATAAGATTTGGATTCTTGTTAATGAAAATAGACACAATTTTTAAAATTATTATTATTATTTTGAGACAGAGTCTTGCTCTGTTGCCTAGGCTGGAGTGCAGTGGCACGATCTCGGTTCACTGCAACCTCCACCTCCTGGGTTCAAGCGATTCTCCTGCCTCAGCCTCCTGGGTAGCTGGAATTACAGGTGTGTGCCACCAATGCCCGGCTAATTTTTGTAATTTTAGTAGAGACAGGGTTTCACTGTGTTGCCCAGGCAGGTCTTGAACTCCTGGCCTCAAGCGATCTGCCCACTTCGGCCTCCCAAAGTGCTGGAATTACAGGCGTGAGACACCACACCAAGCCTAAAACATTATTTCAGTAATAGCTATTTTTGTTTCATGAAGATATATCAAAATAGATTCTGAACCAGCCTCCTTTTATTTCTGTCATATTTGATTTTTTCTCTATTTAGGTTATACATACTGATATTTCTTGTTTCCACAGCTCACTGAGGAGGCACTGAAGTTTCTGTGTTTCAACCAGACTGACTGACTTGAGTTATTGCATTTAAAGGCACTTTGATAAAAATAACTATAGGCTTTGAAAGTTCTAATTTTTAAAATATTTGTGCTGGCTTAGTGGCTATTAAAAAATAACAGGCTTCAAATGATTCAAACATATGCATGCAATTCTGGGACTCCTGAGTAATGGGATGCACACATTCTTACTTGGGGTTTTATTAAAATGACCTTCTCAGTATGCATACCAGGACCCTTCATGAAGCAAAGCCAGAAGAGTCATTCCAAAACTTGCATGTAGTCCTGCATCACTCCTCGACAAAAAAGGGAGATTAATGTACAATTTCCAGTTTGTGAAGAAGATGAAAAAAATGATCTCATTTTGATTTGCCCATTTCAGAAGTGTTTGGTTTCTTATGCTTTTTCTGTGATTAGCCTGGGTAGGAGGAAAGGCAAAGTGATGAATGAAAGTTAAACATTGCCTGTTCTCATCTGTGGAAGCTAAAAAAAAAGTTGATCTCATAGAAGTGAAAAGTAGAACACAAGATACTAGAGGCTGGGAAGCATAAGAGAAAGAGGGGAATAGGGAGAGATTTATTAAAGGATACAACATTACAACTAAATAGAAGGAATAAGTTTTAGTGTTCTGTAACACTGCAGGATGACTGCATTTAATAATAACATGTAGTTTTAAATAGAAGGAGGATATTGAATGTTCCCAGTACAAAGCAATGATAAATGTTTGAGATAATAGTGAATTACCCTGATCTGATCACTATATTTATACGTATACAAAACATCACTATGTACCCCATAAAGATGTATCATTATGTGTCAATGAAAAAAAATTTTAATAAAATAAAATAAATGTCCAACACATAGAAGATACTCAGTAAATACTGATTTCCTCCCTTTCTGTTGCTTCTGAGGGGAGCACAGAGCGTATAACATTGCTGATTAAATTTACAAAGTGTAAGGAAGGAGATGGCATTAGTCTCTCACGCTATTGGAAATATCCAATTTTTACATCCAATATGAAATTACTTTATTCAGTAATTCTCTCTCAAACCAAAAATCAGAGCCCAAGAGAGATAATTCCTTATTAAAAATCTACTACTGGCTATATCATTTTGCTGCTTTTGTGAGAGTTAAGTTCCAGTGAGAAAGAAAGCTGAGGAATCTTTTCCAGAGTCTACTTTTCTGTGAAAGTCCCTCTCTTCTTTCAAAAGCAGGCACGTCTGATATTTTATGTACTTATCCAGTATGGTAAAGAAGCCATCTATCAGCTCATTTCACTTGAAAACTTTGACAGTAACTACTTTGGGACTGACTCACTCTTGCTATCTTTCTTTCAATCTATTCAACCTCGTACTTTATAAGGACACACTAACTCTTGTCTCCTTGATCTTTTCACAGCAGGTCTGTGCAGATTCTGGAATCTTTAGCAGTATCTTTAAAGGAATATCTTTTTTCTTTGTATTGGAACCCTTACAAACCATTTCATAGAACATAGCTGGACTCTGGTACTTAGATTGGCACATCAATCCATAAAAAAAAATTGGGAGAGTTCACTGAGAAATTGATATGTCAAATTACAACGCATTTGTATTGAACCTAGATAGAAATACCTAGAAAATTAGGCAAATAATAAGTGGCTACTTGGAATTCCTAAATAGCTTATACTTCTACACAGATGGGAAACCCATCTATTACAACCCACCTATAGATTATCTGGGAACTTCAGACTTCTGCTAGTACAACTGGGATTTTCTACATCTCTTTCGTACTACTAGAAGACTTCACATAGGTGACCAAGGGAGATGAGCTCAAGGCAAAACAGTTTCTGAAATTTATTATTTCCAATATTCAAAATGAAGGTTTTCTACCTCCTTCCATCAATAGGAAAAATGCCTTTGGGTTTGAAGAAGAAAGACAGTATTTAAATAAAAAGTTTACTTTCATCCTATAAATTAAAGGGGAAATGATCATAGAAAGACAGTGTTTAGAACTGGCAGGGATCTTAGAGAATATTTAATTCAATTCTCCTGTTTAAGAATAAAGAAAAAGAGACCTGGGGAGGATTTATGTCTGCTTCAAGTCAAAACAGCTGAAGACAGGAGGTAGCATTAAGTGGTGGAAAGAGCGTAGACTTTGGGTTGGCAGTGTGGATTTGAATACAGCTCTTTTAGTTACCAGTTGAATGGTTTCTTTATATATAAAGTGGGGATATTAGGGCCTGTCTTTAGAGTTGTTATGAGAAGTAAATGATGTAACTTATGTAAAGTACCTAGAACACTTACTGGTACATAGTAAGTGCTTGACAAATATTTATGTCACTAAAGGAACCCAAAGCAGGGTGTTTTGACAACTTTTGTACACTGCACTGCACTGTTAATACAGCTGGCCAAAAGGATTCAAACATGCATTTAAAATAAGAGATTCCAAATGAAATAAATGGTGTGCAATATTAAATAATGTTTTTAAAACATTCACTTACCATTAATGCAAGCAATACCCAGTCCTTTTCAGGTGAAATAAAATGTTCCACTTTTCTCAGTGGTTTTAGCTGTTTTCAGATACACACAGCTCAGTACAAAGAGATGACACAAGGGACTTTTTATCTGCATTGCAGAGAGCAATACAGTGATAATTTGCATCGGAACTTGCCGTTAGCTCCATATGGCATGTATTCATCATTTAGTGGGTTCAGTGCCCTATCTTTAGAGCTTCAGTGATCAGGACAGAAATTGCCCACTTATTTATGCTTGGCTGGACTGAATATAGGGAGAGGAAGAAGTGCAGGGAAACACCACTCCCTACAAGACTTGGCTCTGGAATTAGGAGTAAAGCATTAACACTAACTTGTCGAGCAATAGCTGCTTCTGTCCTGAAGAGTAGGCAAAATGCAGATGATATACGGTGTATTATTTATGGGTTGCAATCATGCATGTTATTCTTGTCTGTCCCACAAAGGACCTGTGGTTTAATGTAGAGCTGTCTTCCTTTTGTTCAGCACAAAGCCTCACTCACACTGGGCAAGTGGGCATTTCCAATGGCATGTGATCACTTGGTTTGTATGAGCAACAGGAGAAGTTGCTCTCAAAAGTCAAACTAGGAATTAACCCACTCCCTTCCCATACGCCTCCCTCAGAAAGGAGAAATGGAGAGAATACTATTTTTTTTTTGTCCTTATTGAAAGTAAAGTGACAAAGGGTTTTCTCTCCCATTGGAAAGTTAAAGAATCAGTCCCTTTTATACAAAAAGAATTTTGATTTTTCTTCAATTTGTTGCTCTAAAAGATTACATAAATCTTTCAAGCTGAAGATTCTGGTTTTATATTCATTAGTAATCATGATGATGATCTCAGTGATGAGAAGAAGGGAATTCTGAAAACTACTCCCTCCTCCCCAACCCCCAATCACTGTAATAAGCATATATTTAGCTCTAGCATTCTAACACTGGAGCAAAAGGTGCTGCCGCTTGTAAGCTCTGGACTGTGAACAGAGATTATGGTCTGATGTGAGTTGAATTGTGCTCCCCCCATCAAATTCATATATCAAAGTCCTAACCCCTAGTACCTCAGAGTATGACTTTATTTGAAAATAGGGTTGTTGCAGATGTAATTTGTTAAGATGAGGTCGGTAGGTGGACCCTAGTCCAATATGACTGATGTCCTTATCAAAAGTGGACACTGGGACACAGACACCCACAGAGAGAGAACACCATGTGAAGATGAAGGCACAGACTTGGGTGTTGTCTCTATGAGCCATCAAACCAACAGAAGCTGGGGGAGGGGCATGAAACAGATTCTCCCTCATAACCCTCAGAAGGAACCAACAATGCTGATACCTCCATCTCAGACTTATTTTTTTCTATTTTTATTATATATTGACAAATTATAGTTGTATATATTTATGGGGTACAAAGTGATGTTACAATTTATAAATACAATGTGGAATGATTAAATCAAGCTACTTAATATATCCATTACCTCAAATATTTATCTTTTTTGTGATGAGAGAGCATTTGAAATTTATTCTCTTAGTGATATTGTAATGTACAGTACTCAATTATTAGCTATATTTTGGAGACTGTCCAATATACCTTGTAAAAAATCAAACTTATTCCTTCTATCTAACAGTTCTTTACGCTTTGACTCTCATCTCCCCATTCCCCCTAGCACCCCCAGCCTCTGGTAGCCACTGTTCTGCTCTCTGCTTCTGTGAGTTTAATTGTGTTGGATTCCACATATAAGTGAGTCCATCTCAGACTTCTAACCTCCAGAGCTGTGAGACAACAAATTTCATTGTGTAAGTCACTCAGTTTGTGGTACTTTGTTATGGCTGCCCTTGCAAACTAATACATAAAACATTCTCTCTTTCTTTTCCTCTCTCCCTCCCTTCCTGTCTCCCTCCTTCCCTTCTTTTCTTCCTTCTTTTTCTGGTGGACTTCATAGAAAAGGAGGCTGGAAGATAGGAATATAATTTTCCTTCTAAGCCATTGATGGGCTTTAATATTTTTTAGCATGAAAAAATACAAATGATTGTTTTAAAGCACATCCACACCTTATTTTGACAAATGCTGGTAATAATGGGCAAAAGGGGTTGCCCCAAAGAACACACATGCTAGTGCCCGCTTCATGTGCTTAAAATCAAATCCACGGCTCCTAAAACTCAATGGCTTATTTCAGGCCTTTAAAGAATCCTAATTTTACCCTTGTTTTTCCCACTTTGGCTTTTTCCCTTCCTTGAAGAACTGACTTTTCAACTTGCTGAAAAGGTTTACTTTGCCCAGACCTATTTACTCACCTCCAAAATGGAACAGAAGCAGTGTTCTACTATCTCTCCTTCTTTCCCAAGGAGTAATTTTACCTCCCCTACTCTACCCCCATCCCTTCACTCAGAAAGGAGTCTACCTCTCTTTAATACTTATTGTCACATCTCTTTTCTCCCCATTGCTATGTGAAGGATATATTTCCAGGACCATTGCTTGGCATTATATTTGCTGTTCTAAGGGCTTCTTTCTCAATAATACAGCACCAAGGTCACTGACACTTGTAGCTGAACATCTGTGCACACCCATATACTCTCACAGAGTTGTCCTTTGTTTCCTAAGATGATGATACTATAATATAATAAACTCCAATGTGTGTGCACTTGCACTTGATCAGGCCACTGTGAGAACATGGGATCTTCTTTTGCAAAGTGTGCCTGACACCTATTCTTGGACTAAAGACTATCCAGACCCCAGAACTGCTTGATATTTTTAGAGCTGCTGCATCCTCATCCATGGTGGTGAGCCTGAAGCTTCAGTTCATAACAACAAACTCTGGTCCTGCAGCTGCCTGGGTCTGTGGGCTCTAGCAGTTCCACAGCCATCCATGGTGTCACCACATTTCTTGAGCTGTTCTAGGCAAGTAGACATCTGTGGTTTTGCCCACCTGACATTAATTCCCCTTCTTTCCTAGTTTTTCCACTTTCTGTGTAGTTTAGGTGCTGACCTTCCTTACTCATCTTTTTTTTTTTTTTTTTTTTTTTTTGAGATGGAGTCTTGCTCTGCCACCCAGGCTGGAGTGCAGTGGCGCGATCTCAGCTCACTGCAACCTCCGCCTCCCGGGTTCACACCATTCTCCTGCCTCAGCCTCCCAAGTAGCTGGGACTACAGGCGCCCACCACCACGCCTAGCTAATTTTTTGTATTTTCAGTAGAGATGGGGTTTCACCATGTTAGCCAGGATGGTCTCGATCTCCTGCCCTCGTGATCCGCCCACTTCAGCCTCCCAAAGTGCAGGGATTACAGGCGGAGACACCGCGCCCGGCCTACTTACTCATCTTTAGGTCTCTACCATTAGTGAAAGAAAGGGCACATGACCCAAGCCAAGACAATGAAATTCAATTTAGGAACTTATGATAAAATTGCTGGGAAAGAGTATTGTCTCCGTTTGACTTGAAACTGGGAGAATGTAAACCTGGAGCTTCTGGGGGATGCCAGGCAGAGGAAATGTGAGAACGAAGCCAAGCTGAGAGATAGAGAGATCAAGGTGGGATAGGAAGGTGGGACCGTTGTTTTGACAGTATCTGCCTCCTTGGAGCCAGCTAAGCCTAAAATTTTCAGTTATTTAAGCCAATAAATTCCCTTTGCTTAGGCCATTTTGAGATAAATTTTCTGCTGCTTGCAATTGAAAGCATCCTAATATAGCCATTTTTTCTTCTGGCCTTTCTTGTGTCTTCTACCTCTTGCTTAACATGTAATAGTTATTTTAATTTGTGTGTATTAAATTTACATGTTTAGCCATTTCATAACTGTGTTGGGATGAACTTCACTTCAATGTCAGTGAGTGGAGGGTCCAGTGGGCTTACTGTTACTAATCTTATTCTTTGACTTGGAGAATTTACAGTTGGTTGATAATGAAAATTTTCTCCAAAATCCAGCAATGTTTTGTCCTAGAGTCAGGCAGTATAGCTGCTCAGAAGGTCAGAAATCATCAGAACTTGTTATGGGCTTATGACCTCGTTAAGAGCTCAATATTGTGCTGGTACCATCTATCTGTCAGGTTCTTAAATGTCAAGATGATCTTGGTTTATTTCTAGACTTTGTCAATCAGTTTATCACATGCTATCTGCAAAATAGAACCCAATGATATCCTCATTCCAGGCTGAGTATAGGATTTTCTTGGGGCAAGCTAGTATGCAACTTTGGTTGTGTAGCTGCTATAAAAACTGTTCGCAGATGGTTATAATGAACAAAAAGGACAATATATTGGAAAATATGACCATTAATCCAAAGGTACTAGAAAAGCTGCTTCCTAGAACTTTCCAAGCAAGAGAAAAGAAGACAATGACAACGATCACCACTTAAATAGTATCTATTCCCACTGACAGTGAAGGACACACAGACCCCTGATTTATAAGCTCCCTTATTTATCACTTTTTATAACATACCCTACTAAAGAATTAAATATCTTTTATTTCATATCTTAAATTGGAAAGTCCTCTGCTGCCATAGAGTTTGATTTCCCTGACAATGTAGGCATGTCCTCCACATCCTTCCTAAATGGCTATCCAGCCTCCTTCTGAATGTCAAAATATCTCCAGGGATTGAGGTCTCTGTCCATTGAAGGCAAACTCATTTTTACAGAAAGGATTCCCTTGTGCTGAGCCACGGCCTCTCTCCTCTAACTTTAGAGCACCAGAATTTTACTTAGGGGAACTTAGAGTTCATTCAATTCAACAACTTCATTTTGTGCCCAGTGATCTGCCTTCCAGAACAGAGTATCTAATCATCTCCTCTGTAATGGCTCTTTCCAATATTTTATGACAGCATTTGTGTTCTTTCCATCACACTTTTTCTCTGGGATAAATACACTCAGGTGCTTCACTCCTTCCTTACCCTGACCCAAGTTCCCTAACTTCTTGACTTCTAATTCCCCCTTATGATATGATACGGTCTCCCATGATATTCCACTAGTATTCATGCAGAAGCTACATTATTTCCTTCCAGGTGCAAAACTAAAAAACAGGGGGAAAAACATTTTTCAGTATTTTATACCCATAATAGTTTTAGCCTCCCGAACACAACAGGGTTGGCTATAAATGGCCTGTCAATGTTTCTGGCAAAGCCAGATTTTCTACAAATAAATTTGTCAGGCTTCAGATCGTCAAGCCTCTCAATAATATGGGATTGTGCTATTGCAAGCCTCTTTAGCAGTTTGACTTAGACCACTGCTTAGTCATTTCAGTCATGCTATCTTACATGTATTCAGGTTTTTTTTTTGAGGTATATATATATATATATATATATATATATTTTCTTTTTTTTTTTTTTTTTTTTTTTTGAGCTGGAGCTTTGCTCCATCACCCAGGCTGGAGTGCAGTGGCGTGATCTCAGCACACTGCAACCTCCACCTCCCGGGTTCAAGAGATTCTCCTGCCTTCGAGTAGCTGGGATTACAGGTGGCCACTACCATGCCTGGCTAATTTTTATATTTTTAGTAGAGATGTGGTTTTACCATGTTGGCCAGGCTGGTCTCAAACTCCTGACCTCAGGTGATCCACCTGCCTCAGCCTCCCAAAGTGCTGGGATTACAGGCATGAGCCACCACGCCCGGCCGTTTTTTGTATATTTATAAAGTATTTTCATTCCTATCTTGTTTGATATTCAAAAACTGAATACAAGTAAGATTACTCTCCTTTCCTCCCAGTATGATAGGGTAGGAAAGCTACCATGCTGGAAGGAAAGCAGGGCAATGTGTTATTTTCTTCACTTTGCAGATGATGCTCAATGACTCCCCCAAAGTTAGGTTCTAACGAGTTGGTAGTAGAGATAGGACTTATATCCCACAAATCTTGACTCTCAGATTGCTGTCTTGTTTTCTGTATAGCTACTGTCCTTTGTCACTAAATAGCCTCATATTCTGTCTAGACAACACTACTGCTTGAGCAGCTCTCTGAAAGGGAGTAAACTTAGGACCTGCCACCTGTCAGCTGCTACCTGGTGGACCACTCCTAGAAGAACCCATATTTCTGACTATTAGAGTCCAGTGATCTCATTAGATTCCAAGGCTTTATTCTCTTCCCTCCTGTTTTATGCAAAACTGATTTTGAAATGAGCAAACACTGCAATGCAACAATAATTTTTAAGTGCTCACCTTCCCTTTTCCCCCCTCCCCACTTCAATCTGCTGATGGGAATCAGAAGTTCAATTTATCAAACATTGCAAGAAAAGGCAAGATAAGTTTTAAGTCATAAGCTAACAGTGAGTAATGATTAAAAAGAAAAATAAAACTCATTACCTGTAGGACTCCTACTCACTTTCTCCTTTGCCTCTGGTAATTCACTTATCTTTAGATTCAATAACTTGAGGAACAGGGGAGGGTAGAACAGTGTGAGGGATGAGGGTGAAGCCAAGGGGCACTGAAAATGAGAGGGGAGGAACTCTGCATTCAAATTGGAGACATGTTGTTCCAGGCAGTCTTTGTATAGGAGTAGCTCTCCAGCTAAAAATAGAACTTTCCTTTCCTACATGGTGATCTCCCCTTAACTCAGTGAAAGAGTTCATGTAGAAGACATAAGGTTGGATAATGTTTTCCTTTTAGATTCTTCTTCCCGGATTGATAAACAATTATAATGGAAGGACAAATCCCTCAACATTTGGGAGAAAAGTTTCCTTAAGTTCCTTTACCTGAATTTGAATGGGAGAGTTGGGGATTAACATGCTAAGTATGCTCTAGATAAACGCTCAGATGAAGCATGCCTTGCCCTTTCACCTTAGGTCTGCCAAGCCCAAAATATAGCTCAAGACTCAGCTTAGCTGTGGTTTTGCTCCAGGCCTCTAAACACTTGGCACAACACACCTCGTTGGTGATGGTTTGGGATTTAACTTTGAAGTCAAGTGGTTACTTAATTAAATGATCCAAATCCTTGTGTAGACTAATAGCCAATGCCATTTTATTCTTTAAAAAATGTTTTTTGCCAACTTTTAGACTTTGTACTAAGAGTCTGTCTTAAGTCTTTTATTACCATTGAGAAATTTGCAACTATTTTTTCCCCAATAGTAAAGGGGCATGAAATTTTCTAAGATCCTTGCTTCAGGTACTAGATGCCTACTAGGACCTTAGAACAAGAAACTGGAATATTAGGAGAGCCAATTATGGGGGTGGGGAGAGAGAAAAGATAGGTGGCAAACAAAAATAATCTAAAAGAAAATATAAATGCTAAACTGATGATTACAGAAACAAAAAAGTGCTAAAATTAATCAGGTACACATACCAGTGATGTCATATTTGCAGGGGATAAGGAAAAACGAATCAACCGGATTTTAGGTTAATGTCCTCTTGGCTTTCTGGAGAGGCTATGGTATTGTCAAGCTTATGGTATTTATGCGAGTTATAAAAACAGCAGAACTATCCAAGAGATTTCTGGATTCCTGAACTGACTATAGGTGTGATATTGATGTTAAAGTTTAGTCAATTTTCCATTATTTGGGGATCAATAAACCAGTTTAAATTGTTGTGGGAGGTCAAATTTTAAAAAGATACTATTTGCTTTAGATTATGCTGATAAAATACAAAGCATAGGCTATGGAGTCCAAGCTTTTGGGGCTTGGAGTCCAGGCTGTATCTTACTAGCTGAGCTGCCTTGAGTGAGTCATTTGGCCTCTCTAAGACTCAGGGTTCTCTGTATTAAAATTACTTTAATATTTGGGAATGATAGTAAGAGGAGTTAAAAATAAAACAAAATAAATTAAAATTACTCTAACATGGCTTTAAAATAATTTAAAATAATAATTAAGGATAAGAAAAAATTCTGAATAAGAAATGGGTTATAAAAAAGACGAAGTATTTGTTTTTAGTAGATATACATGTAATAAAAATGTAGAGCAGTAAATATATAAAAGGTAGGACAAAGGTCAATAGATATTTGGGTATAGGGATATTTATTTCTGTTTTAACTTTTGTGGATTTTCTGAATTTTTCTTCTGACCATGTATTAATGATGTTGAGAAATTTTTAAAATTATAACTTTTAATAATAAAGACCAGATCCTGAAAAAATATGAGTTGAATAATAACACCTGTTTTGGAACTCCAATAAGCTAATGTATATGAATACAGTTTATAAACTCTAAAGTACTAATTACTGTTATAATTCTCTCATGCTGGCCCTAGGTTATAAATCAAAAGGGGAAATAAAACACACCCTATAAAAGCTTCTGCACAGCAAAGGAAACATTAACAAAGTGAAGAGACAACCCACAGAATGAGAGAAGAGATTTGCAAACTGCTCATCTGACAAGGGATTCATAACAAGAATATAAAAAGAACTCAGACAACTCTATAGGAAAAAGTCTAATAATCCTATCAAAAATGGACAAAATATTTGAATAGACATTTCTCAAAAGAAGATATACAAATTGCAAACAGGTATATGAAAAAATTTTCAACATCATTGATCACCAGAGAAATTCAAATCAAAACTACAGTGAGATATAATCTTACACCAGTTAAAATGGCTTTTATCCAAAAGTCAGGCAATAACAAATGCTGGTGAGGATGTGGAGAAAAGGGAACAGGTACGCTGTTGGTGGGAACATAAATTAGTACAACCACTGTGGAGAACATTTGGAGGTTCATCAAAAAAACTTAAATAGAGCTACTATATGATCCAGGAATCCCACTGCTAGGTATATACCCCAAAGGAAGGAAATTAGTATATCAAAGAGTTATCTGTACTCCCATATTTATTACAGCAGTGTTCACAATAGCCAAGATTTGGAAGCAACCTAAGTGTCCATCAACAGATGAATAAAGAAAATGTGGTAGTTAATCACAATGGAGTACTATTCAGCCAAAAGAAAGAATGAGATCCTGTTATTTGCAACAACATGGTTGGAACTGGAGGTCATTATGTTAAATGAAATAAGCCAGGAACAGAAAGACAAACTTTGCATGTTCTCACTTATTTGTGGGAGGTAAAAATTAAAATAATTAAACTCATAGAGAGTATAAGGATGGTTACCAGAGGCTGCAAAGGGTAGTGGGGTAGGTGGGGGGAAGTGGGGATGGTTAATGGGTACAAAAAAATAGAAAGAATGAATAAGATCTAGTATTTGTTAACATAACAGTGTGACTATAGTAAAAAATAATTGTACATTTAAAAATAACTAGAAGAGTATAATTGGATTGTTTGTAACACAAAGGATAAATGCTTGGGGTGGTGGACACACTTACCTGACATGATTATTACACACTGCATTCCTGTATCAAAATATCTCATGTAACCCACACATATTTACACCTGTTGTATACCCACAAAAACTAAAAATTAAAATTAAAAAATTTTAAAACCAACATGCTTGGGGGTGGGGAAATGGCAATGAATATTACTTTTACTATATTTCCCTTTTCTTACTTCACCTGGGTCTTTGAAATGCTGTATTCATCTACTGTTTTGGCTTTATTCGTCAAAGGTTTTTTGTTTGTTTGTTTGTTTTGAGACAGGCTTGCTCTGTCAACCTGGCTAGAGTGCAGTGACACAATCACAGCTCAGTGCAGCCTCAACCTCCCCAGTTCAAGTGATCTTTCTCTTTCCCCTTGCCCCCCAGCTCTACCTGTCCCGCCCTGACCACTGCGAGTATCTGGGACTACAAGAATGTGCCACCATGCCCAGCTAAGTTTTAAATTTTTTGTAGAGACAAGGTTTCACTATGTTGCCCAGGTTAGTCTTGAACTCCTGGGCTCCTGCCTTGGCCTCCCAAAGTGCTGGCATTATAGGCATGAGGCACCACACCTGGCTATCTTTCAAAGGCTTCTGTATTAGAGATCTTTATCCCTCATGCTCATGTTAAGAACTGAGAAAAACAATGATTGCTGTAGACTTGCTCATCCATAACTTAAGGAAGCAAGTTATGGCACTTGGCCATAGCCCTTGGGAATTTAAATTCCACTGACCGGTGGAGGCCCTTTGAAAAAAAAAAGTAATATGGTTTCTGCCTGCTTTTCCAGCAAAACAATGGCTTGGTCTTTTGTGGCTTGATAAATCCCTAGAAAACGAAAATAATAAAGCTTATACAATTTGACAACCCCCATGTGGGAATTTCCCAGCTACACAGTCCCGCAGGATCATGGCTCGTGTGTCAAAGACACAGGCTAACCTGTGGCTTTATTCATACCAAATAAACAGTCCCCCAGAGTGAATCAAATTAGGTAACCATCACTGGCCATTTTTTAAATGTAAATTCTGAAAGGAATATGGCAATTCAGTCAGCAAAAATGTGTTTGTGAAATAAAGCACAATGTCAGTTCATCTCCCTCAGTAGTTACTAGGCAAGAAACTGAAATGAGTAACTTTTAATAGCCGAATGAAATATTTTACATCTGTATCTTCAGTGATATCTTACTAGTCATTAAGGTTTACTTTAAGACAATTATCACTGTATAAAATGGGACATGTACAATGATTAACTACGGTGTAAAGCTTATAAGAAAGTATTCATAACCATGCTTTTTGAAGAAGGCAGCTCTATTTTGGCCTGCTTAATTAAGGATAGATTCATAACCATGCTTTTTGAAGAGGGCAGCTCTATTTTGGCCTGCTTAATTAAGAAACTTTAAATTCTTAATAATAACGAGGCTGGGTGCAGTGGCTCACGCCTGTAATCCCAGCACTTTGGGAGGCCAAGGCTGGCTGGCTACTTGAGCTCAGAAGTTCAAGCCCAGCCTGGGCAATATGGTGAAACCCCTTCTCTACCAAAAAATAAAAAAAATTCGTGGGCCATGGTGGTACGCACCTGTGGTTCCAGATACTTGGGAGGCTTAAGTGGGAGGACCGCTTGAGTCCAGGAGGTGGAGGCTGCAGTAAACCAAGATTGCGCCACTGCACTCCAGCCTGGGTGATAAAGTCAGAACCCATCTCAAAATAATAACAACAATAATAATAATAACCACACAATTTCCTTCTGCATGAATTCAAACTCAAAGATTCCCAGGACAGGAAGATACTTCTCCATGGGTTCTTCCTTCTATGTGGCCTTTTTTTGCAGCATTGAAAATTTTTTTCTTGGGAGTATTTCAAGAAACAGAAGAAAGGCCTTATTTTGTCCCTAGGCTTCCTTTTTTCCCCATGTTCTAACTTTGCCAAAAATAGAAACACACTATTTGGCTCTCCTCAAAGTTTCAACTATTTCAATGCCTTTTCAATATCCTTAGCATATTCAGCCATTTTCTGTGGTTGGGAGCAGGAGGTTATCACCTTCAGTATATTCACAAAAAAGCAGTACTCTAGGACTTTCTGGAGTACCTCAAGGGCCATGACTTGCACATATAGACACTTTAAAGTCACTTAGTAAAATGCATTCTGTAGAGGCAGATGAATTACAAACAGGTTCCTCTTCCCTGGCACTAGGGTTCATGGTCAGTGAAGGACAGCTGGGCTTTAACACTTACCTGGAGGGGCACTTTATCACAGGGCACAGACTACCCTACAGGCTACTCTGGAGACATGCTCACTTTTAATGGCTCCTTTCTAAGCATGCCTGAGGCCACAGTTACCTGAAAAGAGACTGTGGGCATCATTTCTTCAGCACCAGAAATCTCTCCAGTTTCTGCCTCCCAGGTTTCCTTCAAATGTTCACTCTTCTGTTCTCTCTAGTTCTCTCCATCCCACTGAAATGAACTCAAGTTCTCCCTCTCTGGCCAGTAATTCTCAAGCTTTTTTGACCAAGGCTAACCTAGGTCAGCAGAAAGCTCTTAAGACTTGGCTGGGTATGGTGGCTCACACCTGGAATCCCAGTGCTTTGGGAGACCGAGGCAGGAGAATCATTTGAGGCCAGGAATTTGAGATCAGCCTGGGCAACATAGCAAGACCCTGTCTCTAAAAATAAACATTAAAGAAAGGCTCTAAGACTCATATACTCCAGCCCTTCCTGCTTTTTTTCTCAAAGAATTATCTGATAACAATAAACTGTTGCTGCACAAACACACTTTGTGAGGATTGTGTGAATATCTGCTTTAGCAATATTGGTTCAGATGATTCCTCTGTGTACTACAATCCATATTTGGTTTAAAGTTTTATCATAGAAAACTTATAGGTCATAAATTGTGTCAACTTACACAGGCATCACTATCCTACTGTAGGGTTAACCAAACAACCCACTTCAAACAACATAGAGGGTGATGAAGGTAAATGAAATGTAATTTATAATTAAAAAGCAGGAATAGAAATCACCAAAAAGCACAACCAACTCGATACAGCGCTGATGCTAATATAAAGCAAACTTCCCCCAAATTGAGGATATTTCAACAATCTGCTCATGCATGTTTTTAGTGGGAGCTCTTCAAATATTGCCAAGTATTGCCTGGCAGCCAGGTGAATGCTCAGGTAAGCCCCCAGTAAACTCTAGTTATGTGCTAAATTTTTATTTATGAATATGAAATACTACTATTAACAACTCAGCAGTTATTAAGTAGCTTTTAGACACACACACACACACACACACACACACACACACATATGAAAATCTAGGTTATCAAGGACCATTTGCTAGTAAGATCCAAAGAAAAGATATATTTGGGGATGCTTCTAGAACATTAGGAGGATGCTTGTGGCCTACCAGTTCATACCTTGAAAATCACTGGTTAGGTGGTTGGCTTGGCTTTTTGATTCGGCTTCTTGAGATGCACAGTCACCTTTTCTGATTCTCACATTGCTGCTATAGGGGCATCCTAACCTTGTGTCCTAGCAAGCAACCCAGTTCTGCCATGACTTGGACCTCCAAATCCCCAGTCTCTCGCTGGAGTCTCTCTTTGGGGAGGGAGAGTCAGATGTTACCCACTAACTGGGGAGCCTCCCAGTTAACACCCTGGAGTATCTGTGATGACATAATGGGAGGCCTTGAGTGATACATGGTGGAGGGAAGTCAGAAGACCTGGTCACAGACCACCTCTGCCTTGCCAGCTGTTTGACAGCAGGCAAAGCACCTCAATTGTCAGCTCACATTTATCCTCCGAAAAATGAAAATACAGTCATGCACTGATAGCAACATTTTGGTCAGTCATGGACTGCATAATACAGTGATCCCATAAGATTATAATACTGTATTTCACTGTATCTCTTCTATGTTTAGATACACAAATATTTGCCATTGTGTTACATTTGCCTACAGTATTCAGTATACAAACATGCTGTATAGATGTGTAGCCATGGACTATACCATATAGCCAAGGTGGGTAGTAGGTTTGTGTGAGTACCCTCCATGATGTTTATAAAATGACAAATGGCCTAATGATGTATTTCTCAGGACTTATCCACATTGGTAAGCAAAGCATGACTGTAACAATACCAACCTCACAGATTTCTTGTGAAGATCAAATGAGATAATGTAAGTGATAAATAAATAAATCCATTTATAAAAGTATTATCTGTTATTGTTGCAGAGAAGAAATGTTCACGCAAGCATCTTGACTGTTCTGTTTACAAAGTATGCCTGAAATTAGGGTTGCAATCATTTATAATAATGACAAACAATTCAAACTTGTCAACCATGAAGGTCAAATTCAAAGACCGCACAGGCCCTACAAACTATTGAGAAAGAGTTGAGAATTCCTGATTCCGCAAGTACATGTCTCAGTGATCCTGAATCCCTTTCTTTTTTTCCTTCTCATGGCTTGGAGAGCAGGACTTAATTCAGGTTAATTCCAAACATCAGAAATGAAGGTTGGTTTTTTCTTTTTTCTTTTCCTTCATCTCACTTGAGTTTCAGAGCTCCAAGAGGACAGTGGCTGAAGAATGCTAGGAATTCTTCCTTCCACCCAGTCAGGAATGTGTCCTGCCTAGGGAACTTAGAAGGAATGTGAGGGCTGCCAGATAAGCCCCAGCACTTGAAACAGTCAGAGCAGGGGACTGTGGACTTATTACTGGAAAGAGCCCTCCTTTAGAATCAGGCCCTCCTCAACACCCCCAAGAGGCTGCTCTTAGGCTGACAGTAGAGGCCAGAGCTGGTGATGCAGGAATAACCTCTGCAGCCAGTAAGTGAAGAGACAGCTCAGCTGGATGTTTGAAACAAAGAACGGCAGTGTTTTTAGTCTTTGGGGAAAGTACATGGTCATGGTACACGGCAGAGGATTTTTTTTATTGCAGAGGATTTTTTAGATCAACACATATATGGGCTTGAACATGGGCTCTGCCATCTGCCAATTAGCTGCATGACTGGGGTTAGATACTCTGTGATAATAACAGCACCTACTTCGTATGGTTGTGGGCAAATTGAATAAAATAATGTACATAAAATACTTCTCACAGCGCCTCTCCATAATTTTGGGCTATAAAGCCTATTTTTACATGACTAACTTTTAAAGAGTCTTGATACCCTGCATTTATTCAAAGTGTTATAGTATACAATGTGTTTTCATATTTGTTACCTTCTTTTAATTGCATTAAGCAATGGTATAAACTTGAACACTCTTGGGATGGTTAGTAGATATGTTACTCTTTTGGAACAAATAATAAGATGTCAGCTTTGGCAGTTATCACAGCGCCTCATCTTAGCTCTTACCCACACCTTGCCCCTGTCACGGTTTTTTCAGGGAGCTGCCAGTCACAGGCAGGCTGCTTTTCTCAAGCACACTGGCATTGAACCAGTGTAGCCACTCTCACCCAGGAAATAGTGGGAGCTTGGAAGAAGTTGTTCTTAGAGGTCAGAGAGAGGCTCAAAGACTTCAGGGGTGCTGTCAGGTAGGGTTGCCCTTAAGCAGCCTCTGGAACAGCCAGCGTGCCTATCTGATCCCCTCAAGCCTGGGTCTCAAAGTTTCTCATGCGTTGGAGAAGATCTGCCCTGCACCATGCCCCTAACAGGGTTTTCCTTGCCTGCTGCTTTGCTTCTGCCAATATTCCCAGAAAAAGGGTTGGGGAGGCAGGACTCTATCTATCTTAACCCTTTCTTGTTCAGACAAGAACTCCTGGAACAATGTTGTTCTTCAGTGTGACCATGACATTTGGCATTCCTGAGGTCATGGCACTGCTTCACCTCCCTGGACCCTGAATTTGGACTCATACAATTAGATGGGACCTGTTGAGTCTTTCTATAGACTTGATCTTGGATTTTCAGCTTCCTCCTAGTGGGGATGAGGATGCAGTTCTGACCTATTGCCTAAAGCCACTATGAGCTTCCTGGAAACTCTTTCTTCCCCAGTCTAGGTCCCTCTGTAATATCAGCCATGGACTCTGGACATGGAGCCTCATGTCCAGCTGGGAGCAAATTTAATCCTACACTGACTGCCTTAATGCTTCTAGGGTGGTTCCTATATG
The DNA here is from genome assembly GCF_028885655.2 of Pongo abelii. Classification (NCBI taxonomy): domain Eukaryota; kingdom Metazoa; phylum Chordata; class Mammalia; order Primates; family Hominidae; genus Pongo; species Pongo abelii. Next base: position 69,735,231 of record NC_071997.2, read on the forward strand.
CCATTTACCTCCCACTCTGTAAGTCTAAGAGAAATTTCATCCTTTATTGGTAGTAAGGACACATTGTTTTTTGGGGGGAAAACACATGAAACCATTGCTTTTATTGACCTTCTTGAATTTCTAAGAGCATGACAAGCTGGGACCACAGCTCTCTTGAGTTGGCACGGAGGCTAGTGAGTGAGAGCCAGGCCCAGTCTTGTGTGTAGGGGCTCAGGATGGAGTTTGGAGGAACTTTCCTGTATGAGAATCTGGACTTGGGACAAGGGTCTAAAGCAGGGTCTAAAGGATGCAGCCAGCTGTCTTATGGTGTGGTCTTTGCTAGTGAAAGGCAGAAGATATTCCAAGGTATGATTAGATTGGGGGTAAGGGATGAATGGAGGTTGCCTACATGTGGCCAGGCTCCAGACAGAAGGCTTGTTTATGGGAGCAGGATCCAGGCTGAATAGGTGAAGAGAGACAGAACACTAGGGCTCCCATTACTAGCTAAAGTTGTGAGCAGGGTCAGGCATTCAACAACACATTTTAAAATACAGCATCAGGCAAATGTATACCTGATGCTGAGAGAGTAGCTTGAGCACCAGTCTACATTTCTTCCTCATACACCCTCTCCTGATTATTTGTCTGCTTTGCCTGCCACTCATGACCATGATTTGTTTGCTGCCCCTCCTAAAATATTCAAACCCTGTACCTGCCTTCAGCTTTGCCTGACAACTACCCTCCACCCCACTCTACCTTTACTTCTCATCTCTGGATATAGTGTTTACTCTAGGATGTTCCATGTGCCCTAAACCCATCATTTCCCCCTCGAATCTACTGCTCCTCCAGTCTTCCCTGTTTTACTAACTGACACTGAAGCTAGAGAGCTGAGGGTTATCATAGTCTCGCTGTACCTCTCTATCCACCATGTGCATTATCACTCTGGTGATTAGCCCATCTCTATTCCACGATGCTCTTGGGCTGTGGTAGACATCACCAGTGCCTACCTATATCCAATTCTTCATTTCTTCCTGGGCACACAAGAGACTCTACTTCCTGACCTTCTTCCAGTTAGGCAGAGCTATAAGACTAGTTTGGGCCATTGAAATGTGAATGGAAATTCATTTATTATTACTGGTCTAAGGCAGTGAAAAGCTCTTTCTTGATTCTCTTTATCTGAGACTTTTCTCTTCTACTGTTGTGTTGAATGCAGAGATGTTATGTTGAGGTGGTAGAATCACCAAATCAAAGAAGCCTGGATAGCAGTCATGGAGGATGGCTGCCTTGGAGAGATGCTTAGACCTGCAGCAGATGCTGCATGATTAAGAAATAAACTTTTGTGTTAAGCCACTCAGATGGGATCATTTACTACCATAGCATAATCCAGTTCATCCTGACTAGTATAATCACGAAAGCCTGTTGATTTTACTACCTCATATTATTTCAATCAACTTCTCCTCTACAGTATCTCTGCTGCTGTAGCTCAGGACCTCAACATCTCCCACCAGGACTAGTGGAAAAGTTTTAAAACAGTCTCCTCACCTCCAGTTTGATATTCCTTGGACTCATTCTCCAGACACACTAGAATGGTCCTTGTATAATTCAAATCTAATCATGTATCTTGGGTTACCCTGCTTTGTTGGCTTCCTGACAGTGGCATGATGAATAGTGCCACATGACAGGGCTTCTCCCCAGCCAGCCTCATCTCCCATCTCTCATCTCCTTCCATTTTATAACCAGCAATACTCACATGTTTGTGATTTCCAGAATAATCCATGTTGTTTCATGCTTCCATGCCTTTGTTCATGCTGTTCCATTTATCTGAGATGTCTTTATATACCCTTCACTCTCTTCTTTGCCTGGCTAACTCCCATTCTTCCAGACTATGTTCTAAAACCACCTTTACTGAGAAGGTTTCCTGCTGGATTTAATATCGCTCCTTCATACTCTCATGGCATTATCTGCACACAAATGAACACATTATAGTGCATCTGATTATTGGTCTGTCTCCCCTGTAAGAGTACAAACTTGACTAGGTTGATACCGGTTAGACAGTGGGTGCTCAGTTGTAGGAAATGCTGAGGTAATGAGATTCAATGATGATGTGGACATTCAGGGATCATCTTTGGACACAGATCCCCAGGATGATGGACTGTGATGTACACCTGAAAGTTCTGGCCTGAGAGCTTCATCACTGAGGTGGGCCTCTAGGTCTGACAAGAGTGGGGCTGGAGGTTCTGACTTCATGACAAGCTTAACAAATGGTAGGCCCAAGGAATTATTAACTTTCTGCCCTAGTCAAGATTAGTTCAAGAACTGAAGAAATATTACATTGAATGGGAACTGTGAAGAGACATTACTTTGAGAAACAGGTAAGGCAGAAGCAGAAGAAAGAAGGTAGGACCTGATATAATTTTTTTTTTTTTTGAGATGGAGTCTTGCTCTGTCACCCAGGCTGGAGTGCAGTGGCACAATCTTGGCTCACTGCAACCTCTGCCTCCCAGGTTCAAGCGATTCTCCTGCCTCAGCCACCTGAGTAGCTGGGAATACAGGTGCCTGCCACCATGCCTGGATAATTTTTATATTTTCAGTAGAGACGGGGTTTCACCATGTGGGCCAGGCTGGTCTCGAACTCCTGACCTCAAGTCATCTGCCCACCTCAGCCTCCCAAAGTGCTAGGATTATAGGCATGAGCCACCGCACCCGGCCATAACCTTACAATATCATCAGCACGCTTTCTAGATTAGGCTTAGGGAGCAATCACACAGTTTGGCTTTCTTGAACTACTATAATAATAAATGCAGTAGATTCTTACTATTCCTGATAGGTATGTTCTATAAAGTCACTGAGAACACTGATTAGCAAATAGTGAGCCAACACCCCTAGGGAATATAGAGGATTAGATTCCTGCAAGCCTCTTGTCACATTTTTGTTAACCAATCAATACATAATCATGTTTTATGTGTGTTTCTGCTTAAAGATGCCTTGTTTACGTTAATATATATTGTTGATTAACATGGAACTCATGGCCAACAACACCATAACTCATGCCTGAACAAAGCTTATCTAACACATATTTTCTCTGTAAGGTGATTTTTGTGCTTAGGAACACTAGATAGCACTTTAGCACTACACTTGGGGTCCATCTTAAAAAGCAAAATTGGCTGGGCTCAGTGGCTTATGCCTGTAATCCCAGCATTTCGGGAGGCCGAGGTGGGTGGATCACTTGAGGTCAGGAGTTCGAAACCAGCCTGGCAAACATGGTGAAACCCCATCTCTACTGAAAATACAAAAATTAGCCAGGCGCGGTGGCAGACACTTGTAATCTCAGCTACTCGGGAGGCTGAGGCAGGAGAATCACTTGAACCTGAGAGGCAGAGGTTGCAGTGAGCCAAGATTGTGCCACTGCACTCCAGTCTGGGCAACAGAGAAAGACTCCATTTCAAAAAAAAAAAAAGCAAAACTATCAAGAAAAACACAAATATGAAAAACATGACATTAAATAGACTGCAAAAAGGACACTTGTTTATACTATGAGAGCTGGAACAAGAATGCACAGCATCACCTTGTTTAACCTCAGCTGGGAATGTGTATGTCAGATGACTCAAATTTTTCACTGCTCTGTGCATGTTCATGAATGACAATGAAAGCACCATGAGTGTTGATTTTGGGGTTACAAATAACTTTTTTTTTTTTTTTTCTGAGACGGAGTCTCACTCTGTCGTCCAGGCTGGAGTGCAGTGGTGCGTGATCTCCACTCACTGCAACCTTCGCCTCCCGGGTTCACACCATTCTCCTGCCTCAGCCTCCCAAGCAGCTGGGACTACAGGTGCTCGCCACCACGCCCAGCTAATATTTTTTGTGTGTTTTTAGTAGAGATGGGGTTTCACCTTCTTAGCCAGGATGGTCTCAATCTCCTGACCTCGTGATCCACCCCCACCTCAGCCTCCCAAAATGCTGGGATTACAGGCGTGAACCACCACGCCCAGCCCACAAATAACTTTTAGTGTGTAGGCAAATCCCTAAATATGAAATCCATGAATAATAAGAATCTACTGCAGCTTCAACACCTACCATGTGGCTTTGAGCTAGGTGCTTTAGAAATACATATGTTGCCAAGTTTACCAACTTTTCATTCTTCAATGAGTGAGATGACATAGAGTTAATATGGTGAGCATATCCTTAAATGCATAGGCTATCACCATTGAAAAAAATAGGACTTTCTAGTAAGATTAGTGTCACACAATATTTATTTATTTATTTATTGAGACGGAGTCTGGCTCTGTCGCCCAGGCTGGAGTGCAATGGCACAATCTCAGCTCACTGCAACCTCTGCCTCCTGGGTTCAAGCGATTCTTGTGCCTCAGCCTCCTGAATAGCTGGATTACAGGTGCCTGCAGCCCTGTCCAACTAATTTTTGTATTTTTAGTAGAGACAGCGTTTTGCCATGTTGGCCAGTCTCGTCTTGATCTCCTGACCTCAGGTGATTTGCCCGCCTTGACCTCCCAAAGTACTAGTGCTGGGATTACAGGGGTGAGCCACTGAACCCAGCCTCATACAATATTTATATCAAGCTTATGCATGCATTAGTGGGGTTGAAACTTATAATAGGCTAGGCTTCTGCTCCTTTGGGAAAGTTCCGAGCTCTTGTAGAAAACTAAGAATACATTGCACACTCAGCAACAGAGCTATTGACTGATTATGCTTAAAGACCCTCAGATTGTGTACTAAGGTTTGAAGAGAATCTTCCTTACAGGAAAACATTCTTGGCAGTTAAGAGCACAATCACCCAGCTTCTGAATATTCCCAGGCAGCATCACCGGAGCCCAAAACAGTCAAGTAAACAAATTCAAAGAGACAAATACGTCTTTAAGGACACTGACTCATTGAATGGGAAGCCAAATTGTCAGCAAGTTTTAGACAAACAGACTAAATGTTTTTGTCCCCTCAAAATTCATATGTTAAATCCTAATGCCTAGTGTGATGGCATTTAGAGATAAGGCCTTTGGGAGGTTATTAGGTCATGAGACTGGAGCTGTCATAAATGAGATTAGAGCTCTTATAACAGAGGCCCCAGAGAGCATCCTCACCACCTTCTGCTATGTAAGAACACAATGAAGCTGTCTATGAACCAGACACTGAATCTGGTGATACCTTGATCTTGGGCTTCCTAGCCTCCAGAGCTGTAAAAAATACAATTTCATTGTTTATAAGCCACCCAATCAATGGTATTCTCTTATAGCAGCCTGAACGGACTAAGACACCAACCAAATACCTGCAAAATGAGGATCTTGTCCAATTATCCATGTGCGCACAGTCTTCCTATCTGCAGCTTGCTTTCCATTCAGGTCAGTCTGGACTCTGTTCCAAACAATGTGGTGCTCATTCCTTCTCCTCATCTTTATTCTTGCCAGAATGCCATCCTCTTCTTCAGCCAAATTATCTTTGACTAGCAAGACTCAATTCAGTACCACACCTTCCATTAACCTCTCCTGGATCTCCTCAGCCACCCATAACTTCCTTGGATCATCCAAAATCTGGCTCACTTGTCACTTCATCTGTAAAAGGGAAGTAATAACACATGCCTCTCAGGACTTTTGTGGGACAGCGTGTGAATGTGCATAACTCAGGGCTTGGCACAAAGTGGATGCTCAATGTTGGTGATATGGATTTAGAATTATGTTTTTCATTTTGGTTCATAGGCATTAACCTTTTATTTCCCCTTCATAGGCAAATGTTATGAAGAAAACGTACATTGTGAAAGACAAGGCGATAGCAAGAAAAAGCATGCATAGGGGCAGTGATTTCCAAATTTTGAATTTTATAGGCCAGTGCAAGAATTTTGGAAACTGACATCAGGTTGCTTAATACTTCCTTTTTGCCCAAAATCTTCCTAGTAACTCTTTAGTCTTATATCATTTTGTTAACAAAAATAAATAAATTGTAAAAGCAAAAAGGTAGGAAGGACACAATATCAGAAGTTTATATTCTGAAAATGAGTATATTCAGTATCAGGAAAAACTCACCTTACTCTTCCACTTATCTGTTTTTTCATTCATTAGCCAAATATTTATTAAATTATATGCACCAGAAATTTTTCTAGGTGGTAAACATGACAGGGAAGGTCCCTGTATTCAGGGAGCTTAAATTCTTTCTTTCTTTTTTTTTTTGTATCAGAAAACAGGTTATGGAAACCTCATAACCAACCAGTGTCAACCCAGTCACTGGCCCCTGCACAGGCATCTGAGAGCTACGGCATGACTACTTAGACACTGATAAGAAGGTCTAGTCCCTGCTTCTAAGCTCTGAAGGAGGAAGCAGGAAGCTGTCACAATATGCAGAGACTGGGAGTGTAGAGGCAGATGGGCAAAAGCAGCAACTCTGCCCAAGCATCTTCTCCCTCGCGCCAGTGAGCGCGCTGGGCTGAGGACAAGCCCTCAGGCCATTACTCTTTGTGAGTACAACCCCTATATAAATAGAAAATTATCATTTTTCTAGAAGTTATCATTTTTCACCATGAAGGACAACAACATATAATTTAGTCCAAAGAATCCTGAAATACAGGGCACAAGTGATTTGAAACAGTTGTCAAAGTGTGGAGATAAGCCTTAAGAAAAGACAGAGGGGAATGAGATAGTCTCAGCCTGACTATATTGGGAGTTCCTCAGTTTGTTTCTCACCAGGATTCCAAAGAAAATAGCTGGATGTTGTGAAATATGAGCTTTCAAAAGTGCTATAGAAAACTTTTAGCACTGTTCAAAGCTGGGAGCACTCAGCCAATAAAAATAAGATACTTGCTCTTATTCTGAAATCCCAAATTAAACAAACTAAGGTCAGAGTAACAACTGTGTTTCATTCTAGCATGCCTCAGTGAGAAACTGGAGGAGACAGCCCTGGGACTGAAAAGCCCCCTGTACCACCTTGAACTGTTAGATTCAATAAGATGACATTGTATTTATATTGTGCTTTCTTTCTAAAAGTCACAATCAAGGGAATGTAGCACCTAACATAAACCATCAGAACTTGTCACAATACCTTCCATATGTAATATACTCAGAGTCTCACATGACAGTCTCCAGTATCCCAGCCTAAGATTTGTAAAATGGAACAAAAACACATTCTCTATTCCAGAGAAACTCTTCAGAGCTCAAATATGTGTTTAGCAGAGAGAGAGAGAGAGAGAAGAGAGAAAGAGAGACAGAGAGAGACAGAGAGAGAGAAGAGAGAGAGAAGAGAGAGAGATGTAAAAACCCATCAGTTTCTAGAACTCTTTCTTGCAGCATTGCACTGCAGAGGAAGAAGGAGGCGAAGTTTGTGAGTGTCAGCTTCCTGAACACATTGACAATAAGAGCAAAAAGAAAACGATCAAGAAACTATAAGCAGAAGGTTCCTCCTTGTCACAGCATTTCAAGAATAAAAAGAAAAAGATTAACTAAAATTAGCCACAATGTTAAACCCTAAAGCAGAAAGCTTTAAATAAGGCAAATGGTCTAAACGCAGAGCTTCAGGCAACTTTATCAACTTCATGTTATACATCATAGCAAGCAAATTAATTATTCCCAGATGTTGGGATGAAGAATGCTGCTGAATTGTTTTGCTTCTCCAACTTTTCAGTATAAACACACACTCACAGGGTTACATTCCCTTTTTTGGCTCCCAACATGCAAGTAATTATACACTGTGCAGGATAATGTTGGATGAGCTCTCCTTTGAATACCAAGCAAGTTCTGGGTTCTGTCAGCCTTTTGGATACCATGTCCACAAACATTTTTTTCTGACAATCTTTAGTAACAACTTGTAAACAAATTGTTTCTAGTTAAAAAAAATATTCAGCAGCAGTACAATCTCATTTATAAATTATTCCAAACTCCTTTAGAGCGGGAGGGGGATAAATTCACCTTAAATATAGTGCAGCTCCTTTCTGCATCAAGAACAATTTTTCTACAATCCTTGTGAGCAGGGGTCATAATTCATAATAGTTTTTATATTTTTACATTCCTTATGTTTTTGCCAACATGTAAATAAAGAGAAGAAAAAAGCAGGTTATGAATCAACTGTGAATTGAGAATGTGTTTAGGATTAAACACAGATTCTATGACCATGGCCAGAATGAAGAGAGTAAAGGGTCATATTTTCTACTCCAGCTCCAAAGTTTCATAGGACAAATTTCTGCTGTCAGGTGAGTCATGGAGGGATTTTTTGGGGGGCTACCTGGGGCCTTCACACTTCTTGGAATAAACAAACCTGATGAATTTGTCCTGGGTCTTCATATAATGAGGCACAGGTGTGTGTGTAAAATATGGAAGTGGGGAGATAAAGACAACACAGGGAAAACCTTAGAAATGGTTAAAGAAAAAAAACCACATTTTTTGCAGAAGAGAGAAGTTCTGTAGTTCTGCCAACTGCAACACAAATGACAGGAAAAGTTCAAGGAAAGTTGATATCTAAAAAGAAATAAATAAAAGGAAATTCAATGAGAAACAATATTCAGGTCAGGTCAAAGCCTAGAGAAAAATGCTCATTCAGAAGTGGGCTGCCATCCTGCTTTTTCTGAAGTGAACAGCTGCTGGGTATTGAAACCAGCCCTCACAGTTGGGTGCCTGCCACCATGGCAACACTCTGGTGTCTGAGCTGGAGTGGCCAAGGCACAATGGGGTGGTTCCATGGCCCAGAAGCACTCTGGCTACAGATTAGGTAGGTTGTGTGTGTGTTTTTTTCCTTTGTGTATATCTGGGGGACTTTGATTCCTGGGTTTGTGTTAGGCTATTGGAAACTTTTCTAACCTATCATAAGCCCTGACCTAAGCGGCAAATTTTCATGCAAATAGCAGCATGGAAAGGAAGCACTGAAGTGTTCAACAGGCAAATAATGTATTTCCAGTCTCTTTTAAATGATTTCTTACAAATCTCTAGCAGGTTCTGGGCATTTGTACCTGGTCCCTTGGATTGTACCTTTAGGATGTTTTTTAAAATAATGCTTAGCTTGCTTTTTGTATTTGTAGTTTATAATAACACATGATCCTAAAAGGAAAAGCTATCATAATCTTGTAAACTGAAAAAGTTCGCTAATAAAGACTTTGATATTAAAAATATAGCCTATAGCTTATATATTATATATGCAGAGCTCCAATAATTAGCACATTCAACTGTTGAATTCACCATCATGGTTTCATTAGTATTGCAAGCTAAAAATTTTATCTACTAGTTAAGTATAAAGAAAATTCCAAAATAATAACCTCATAATGTAGCATAGTAAGTGATAGCATAGACTTTAGAGCCAAACTGCTTGAGTTCCAATCCTGCCATTTATTAGCTGTGTAATTTTGGGCAAGTTACTTAAACTGTCTATGACTTTATTTCCCCTGTATAGAATGATGACAAGAGTAATACCTTCCTAGTAAAGATGATTGGGAGTATTAAGTGAATTAATATTTGTAAAGTGCTTAAAATAGTGTTTGGTTAGTATCATGTAAGTGCTTAAAAATAAATAAGTAAATAAATAAATAATTTAAAATTGTTTTTTAAATAATTTAAATCTTTTTTGATAGTGAGAAATGCCACCTTTGGAATTCAGGACAGCACAGCATATTTCTATATCTATATTCCCACTCAGAAAATGTTAAACTTCTTATTTACACCTAAGACTTGTAACTCACTTGGAGTCATGCAAGGCTCCTTGAATTGATAAAGCAGTTTGTTTGTGAATTTAGCCAATTTGTAAGTGAGCAAGGGGGAGGGCTTTGAGAAATACATACTAGATCTTCTGATTAATTTAGATCTCTTCAAATGCTTAAGTGTTCATTACAAGCACAAAGCACAGTGCTTGCTAAACTGAGCAAGCATAAGATGCCACCCCATGCTGAGATACCCATCGCTGTACTCTCCTAGCAGTAGCCAAGCAGTCTCAGCCTCCTAGGGATGGAAAGCCCAGCAATTTTTCACCTCCGTAACAGGTTGGGTTGTATCATTTCTACCATGGCTTGTTCAAGGGCTTTCCATTTCATCCTAGATCTCCACTGGTACTGAAGAGCCCACTCATGTGCTCAGATGCACAGTTTTCATGGTGTCCATTCATATAAGGCCATGCCATTTCTTACAAAATGTGGAGATGCATTATCTTCTGTTGTGGGGCTGCCTGAAACTGGCTCTGCTACACAATCCTGTTCTTCTGTTTACATGTCACTAGTTGAGTATGTGAAGACATTTTGTGGTTAGGTGTCAATGGTTGCAAAATGCTTTCACAAATCTTGTTAGGATATTTGGGTGCATTCCAAACAAATATGCTATTCCACTACCCAGAGGATCTATAACTTTTTGGAATCCAGTCTATCTGGAGCTAAGAGGTTAACATTTTAGCCATTGTTTTCAAATTGAGTCACATATGTTCAGTTCTAAGAAAAAGGATTAGAAGTCATTCTGGGACCTCAAAGAAAATCAACATCTATTTCAGTTTGCAAAATGGCAAAATTCTATTTGTATACAATGAGGGTGTTTCCCCCTTTACAATTATTCAAAATAGAGTCATGTAAGCAAGGAAAGGTGAGTATATCTAAGCATAGGGCTGAGTGCTGAAAGGACAAAGACTGAAATTAGCAGGTCACCTCAGAGTTTAACATATATCCTGTTTTCTAAGAAAACAAATGTACTATCAGATCCAGTAAAACTTTCTGTGGAAAATATTTTGGATGCCAGAAGCAAAATTAGAGAAAGGCAGTATTCCATAGTTAAAGGAAACAGAAGCTGCCACCTAGAAGAAACTCAGACCCACTGAAGCTATAATAGTTTGAGAAGACACAGAATTGAGCAAATTGACTTTACTGTTCCAGGAGGTTTAAATAGAAATCTTTAAAAAGCTGTCTCCTTTTTCTACATTTTACTCCAAGGATTGAAAAGGCCTTAAACAAGAATGTTGGCTCTAGTATTTAGCTATACTTAAAGCAGACGGGAAATTAGGAGGTGTACCTGGGCTTCAGTTTCACTTTGGACACTTGTCAATGTCTGAAAGGTTACTTTCCCTTTTTGAGATATTAATAACCATGGTGGTGGCAGCAGCAGCTATTGGCAGTAATAGCAGTAGAATTAGTGATAGAAGCAGAACAGCAATGATACAAACAGCCATGGTAGTAGCAGCAGTAGTACTAGTAGCAATAGCAGTAGTAGCAGTAAAAGTAGTAACAGCAGCAGGAGCAGCAGCAGCAGGAGCAACAGTAGCAGCAGCAGCAGCAATAGTAGCAAAGGAGCGATAGTTGTAGCCATAGTAGCAGCAATAGCAGCAGTTTGCATTTATTGAGCAGTCTATCCTCAGACACTTGAATAGAAACTATATAAAGACTGTTCCATTTAAACCCATGATGACCTTTCAGAGTACGTATTAATACCCACATTTAACTACCGAGGAAGCAGGACCAGAGAGGTTATGTAATTTGTTCACTTAGTTAGAAAGTGGAAAATCTGGATTTTGAATCTGGATTGATTGGATTACAGAGCCTTGCACTGCTTTTGGGAAACAGATGTGGTATCAAGCAGGGTTCCTCAAACATGAATGTACTTATAGGAATCATGTACAGACCTTATAAAAATGGAGATTCTGATGCAATTGGTCTGGTGGGATGCCCAAGACCCTGCATTTCTCACAAGCTCCTAGGTGGTGCTACTGGTCCAAGCACACTTTGACCAGCAAAGGGATAGTGGAAAGAAAGTATGCTTTCCAGTCACAATCTCTGACCTAAGTTTACTCATCTGTAGAAGAAAGGGGTGTAATAAGATAATTTTAAAGGTACATTCCAGGCCTAAAATCCCAGTATGCAGGGTGTAATAAGGTATTAAGAAACCAGATCACACAGGAATGACTGTTAGCCGCATGAATTTTTAAACTGGTTTCAGTTGAGATGCTGGCTGTGATTTATGTATCTTCCTGAAGCATCACTGACAGGTGGGGATCAGCCACCCTCACTCAAATTACATTATTGTTAAGCTTTAGGCTGAACTAAAATCTTACTGAAAGAGTTCAAAGCACTTCTTTCCATAAGCATCTTTAAAGATTATGAATGTAAAAATAGTTTCTTATGAGAAGCTTAGATGGCAGGATTTTTCTTTTTAATAACAGAGATGAGAAGTCTCCAAAACCATAATGGTAGCACAATCCATAAATATATGTTAATGCCTCATTTTAAAGTCTCACAGAAATTGAGGTTTTCTGAGTTAACAAAATAGACTTCATCACAGATGGTCTGAATGATAAAAGGAACCAGCACACTAGTGTAGCAAGACTAAAAACACTGCTCTTAGCTGAGCATGCTGAAAGCCTTTAAGGAAATCTTTCTACATATAGCGTTGTTAAGTGCTGAAGTAAAAATGGTGTTGATTGGCAAGGGCACTTCAAATGCTTTAGGCAAAGCTCAGGGCCATAGGTGTACAATTTTACAAAAATTATTTCCAATTAAAATAATATTCAGACACATTTTCTCATCATCTTATGCCTAACACAAGACAATGACACCAAGGGAAGTAGTTTTTGCTCTCTTCCAAGAGCTACAGTCCAGATCACTAAGAGAGATGCCATGAGTTTCTGTTTTTTTTTTTTTTTTTTGAACTCAAACAAGGGCAGGGGTTGGAGTAGAGCATAGTCAAGAGTCTATGAGTCTCTGAAAAAGGATTTCCTAATGGTGAGGAGTGTTAGAAATTGGGATTGGAATCCTTTGACAGGGCTTTAGAAATCACATAAAAACACACATCCATTCAGAATGGCCTAAATATATTTGTCTGAAGGAATCTAGTCACAAAATATTTGCTGTCACAATATGCTTTTTACGGTCTGCAAGGGTGGCCCATATTTATTTAGCCAACTCTCAATTATCCATGGAGTGACAGTCAAACTTTTTGAGACATGGAAATACTTTTTTATAAATAATTTCTTATGAAGAACCCCAAAATGTGAAATAGATTAAAAACAGAGCTACTCCATTTAAACTTTGGGAAGAAGATTCCCCTTAGACTCCAATGTAGACAACATGGGTTGTGTTCCAGCCATTAATTGCTGCTTAACACACCACCCCAGAACTTAGTGGCTAAAAACAACACTTTATTATCTCTCTTGGTCCTGTTGGTTGACTAGGCCTAGCCAGGAAGTTCCTGCTTGGGGTCTTTCATGCAGTAACAGTCATGATGCCATCTGAAGGCTTTGTTGGGCTGGATGTCCAAGATGGCCTCTTCATTCCCTTGTCCAGCACTTCAGGTATCCTTGGATTCTTTCTGTCTCCATGTGGCATCTCATTCTCCAGGGCCTTTTAGTGTGGTTTGTGATTCTCACAGCATGGTGATATCTGGGTAGTCATATTTCTTACACAGCAGCTGTCTTCTAAGAGACAGGAATTGAAACTGCAAGCCCAATTCATGGCTATGCACAGAACCTGTACACCACAACTTCCATTGTATTCTATTTTCAAAGAAAGCATGGGGCCTTCCAGGTTCAAGGGGGTGGAGAAATAGCCACCTCTTGATGGAAGGTAGCAATGCCACATTACAGAAGAACATGTGGGATGGGAGATATTGTTGCAGCCATGCTTGGAAAATGCCATCTGCCACAGTTGAAAAGCACTATGGTAATAAGGATCTGAAATAGTGCGGAGAATCAAAATTTACAAACAATCATAGGGTCTTCTTAAAAATCCCTTCCTTATTAGAGATTTTAATTATAATCATGTACGAAATTAAAAGTAGTGTTTGGTTTTATTTATTTTCTCTATTAGCAGAGATATTAATGTTATATCCTATTAGGCAAAATGTTATGAGCTGCTATTTATTGGGGGAAGGGAGGCAATGTGAAAAAGGGAAACAGGGACATCAATGGTGTTGAAACACAGCCAGTCCTCCTGCTCCCTATTTTCTATATCACAGAACACGACTGGTACAGACACAGTGTGACCCCAGAACATTCAGGTTAGAGAGACAGATAGAAGGAAAGCTGCTGCAACATGTAACCATTCCTGCCAATCAGTAAAGCAGGCAGCTGGCATTTTGCAGAGCATTTTGAAAGAAAGCAAAGCCTTCTGTAGAAAACAACCAGCAAAAACTTAAAGACTGTACTTTGAAGAACCATAAACAAAACCTATAAACCTTCCATTGGAACTAAAGTCCTGGGCTGGGCACAGTGGCTCATCCCTGTAATCCCCACACTTTGGGAGTCTGAGGCAGGAGGATCCCTTCAGGCCAAGAGTTCAAGACCAGCCTGGGCAATACAGCAGGACCCTGTCTCTTTTTATAAAAGAGAAAAATTAAAAAGAACTGAAGGCCTCAAAAAGAGAAGTGGAATACTAGCACAGAGAGCTGAGACAAGAGGATTTCCAAAACCTACAAGAACAAGAACAGTTCTTAGGCCATACTAATTAGGGGCTTTCTCTAGTTCCTTAGTCAGTAAGAAAAGGACAAAGACTGCGGAAAACACAATAAATAATATATTAAATACAAAACACCCTTTACTACATTTAACTGTATATGAGAAAATATTTAAGTATTAAATTCTGGTTTCAGAAAGAAGACTTAGTTGTTCTCAACAAATCCATTGCTTGTCTTCATAAATTCCAAAATTAAAAGACTCTAAAATTTCATAGGTACCTGAGCTGAATGCACACTCACTATTATGGTCAAGATTCTTGTGCCCAGAATGGACAAAATCCTTCAGAATTCTTCCTTCCCAAGTTTTATTTATGTCTGGATGTGCCACGTTACGTTACCGTATCCATGAGGATGATGGAAAAGGAGTCCAGAATAGTCTGAGACTTAGTTTTGGCTCTATGAATTACCCTCTGTAGCTCCAGCTGGAAGAACTAGTTTGAACATATCTGAAGGCCAAGTATGGATTAGAGAAGCAGGTTTAATATTTTTTCTTACCAAGGGAAATTAGCTACTGGAAATTGCTCAAATTATTACTGTCACATTCTTCTGCTACCAGGGTAACATTTTCAGAGAATGGTTCTCAAAGAGATGAAGTCTGATCAGTCTTGATGAGATTACTTTGTAAGGATGTCCTTATTCTAAGATTTTAAAAACAACTATGGGCATGAAATATCACGGATGATTGTAGATTTGTGTGTATGGGGAACAGGAAGGTTGGTGAGGGGGGAATCAGTTGTCAGAGTGAAGAAGGAAGAAGGAAGGAAGAAGGAAGAAGGGAAAAATAATCCCTATGAGTACTTTTTTTTTTAAGTTTCTTGTTTGTAGAAGTTTTACACATAAAACTTATTTTTTGGATCTGATACTGCTCTTCTACAACCACAGTTTATTGCTACATGGTTCTTTGTGACCGGTCAGTCTTCTGCTGCCTCTCCAGTCTCATTTTTCTCATGAAACTCCACATCACCAAGCCACACTGAAGGTATATGGAATGACATTCATGTTTTTGAATATGCCATACTCTTTCACAACTCTGTGTCTTTGCGCCTTGAATACCTTTTCTTTCTTTGGCCATCAAGCAAATATCAATGCTACTCATAAGATTACTTAAAAGTAATCTACTTTTAAGAGTTGACTCAAATATTACCTCCACTATGACGCCTTTCTTTACCTTGAAACTTATCCCTACCCCTTACCAGCGACAATTGACCAATCCCTCTTTTGTAATTCCTTCTATTTTTAGCATATTTCTATAGTGATACTACCACATTTCATTGCTTTTTTTTTTTTTTTTTTTAAGAGATGAGATCTTGTTCTGTCACCCAGGCTAGAATGCTGGAGTCCAGTGGTACAATCATAGCTCCACCACCACACCCAGCTAATTTTTAAAAATTTTCTAGAGATGAGGTTTCAATACGTTGCCCAGGCTTGTCTCAAACTCTTGGTCTCAAGTGACCCTCCCACAGCAGCCTCCGGGAGTGTTGGGATTATAGGCACGAGCCACTGCACTCACTTACCTCGCACTTCTTTTTATTTAAGTATCTGCTTCCCCCTACCAAGTAGCAAGCATCCTCAGAGCAGCTACATGGATTCTTTTAAAGATCTGGGACTTCAGCTTTTCATTCAATTTTGTAATAGTTCTCAGCTTCTTCCAATAAATTCCACTTTTGTGCTCAAGTTAGCTGAAGTCACTTTCTATTATACATAACCACAGAACCCTGTTACAGTAATTTCCTGAAACTGAACCAATTGTTTGAGTGGAAGGGACTCAGGAAGCTCAGAGCACAAAAAAAGGAGACCATAAGAGTTAGAAACTGGCAATGTTTGTCCAGCACTTTTCAGAGGAGAGTGTGCTCAGCTTCTGGGAACTCACTCAGTCTGGCAACTGAAGAAGTATTCTCTCTTGTGGGTCAAGGATAATTCTACATACCTCATCATGGCCTGGACGATATTCTTAAGACCATTCTCCACTTTTTTCTCTGACTCCATGTTTCCCTCCCAACCTTACAATCATAAATTCAATTCTCCGGGTATTATGAGATCAGGAAAAAAGCAGCTTTAGTAATTGGAAAGAAGTATCCTCCATTTTAAGTGAATAACATTATACAGCAACTTCTTGACAGTTTGGACAGCAGCTCAAGTCAGTTGTCTCAGTCTGAAAAGAGTTAGGGCCCTAGCAATGGTGAGTTTCTCAGTCTGCAAGACTGGCCTGAGGTGACCTCACCAAGGTGGTGCCCTCACCAAGATGGTGCCACCCTTTGGGGTTTACCAGGAATGCCACAGTTTGTCCAGATTATACTATTCTTCCCTGCCATGCCTCATTTCACCACAATACTCATAAAACCTTAGCGGTGAATAAGTCTTCAAGGTCCACATTCCTTGCTATATGAGGGTTAGACAGTAAGTTAAACTTAATTCCAATCATTACCTAAAATTAGAAAGTTGAGTGAGCAAGGTTTAGTTTTACCTTGATATGATAAAAGGTTTTAAGAAAATTGATGATGTAAGGCAGTTCTCTCCTCTGTTTTTTTATTTTCTGTGACAATACAAGAACAGTGTTGGCACGAGCAACACAGACCCATGTGCATTTCCTGACTCCATCTCTGTAACCCACCCCTCCCTTTTCTCTTAAAAAGCACATGGAAATGCAAACGTGTGACTGTGATATTATTGTGATAACTTTAAATCTTTTGGGATTTATTGTTAAAAGTCAATCACTTGCAAACTTTGATACTTCTACTATGATTGGTATGAAGTTGCTTGCAACATATCAGTGTGTCCTGTTGAGACCTGCAGATGTAAATATTGAAGGAAGAATGTTTCAGCTAATTATTACGTAAGTTGTTTATAAGAATTTTCTGGTGTTTGTAGAATTAACCTACCAATTTCACTCTTTCTTGTCAGCTTCAGTAGGAGGAACAGAAACCCAATCTGGTAGTACTGAGAACTTGAATTGGAGTCCATACTGGAAACCAATAAATCACTTCCATTATCTAGAAGTTGTTTATTTGTCTTGATCCTTTCTCGTAGATTTGGGCTGACCTTTCTAATCAGATTAAATAAACAAGGTTTTGCTGAATATTAAAACACTGGAGAAAGCCCAAGTCAATTGACAGTGATGCCCTTTTTATTCTAAGATTACTGATTTAGATTCCTCAACTCCACAGAACTCGATCCCTGGCTGCAGGTTGAATACTATGGATGCCAGGGAATACCTTCCTTAGGCCACCTGGGGACTTATTTAGTACTTGACTTATAATTTTTTTTATTATTATTATACTTTAAGTTTTAGGATACATGTGCACAATGTGCAGGTTTGTTACATATGTATACATGTGCCATGTTGGTGTGCTGCACCCATTAACTCATCATTTAGCATTAGGTATACCTCCTAATGCTATCTCTCCCCGCTTCCCCCAACCCCACAACAGGCCCCACTGTGTAATGTTCCCCTTTCTGTATCCATGTGTTCTCATTGTTCAATTCCCACCTGTGAGTGAGAACATGTGGTGTTTGGTTTTTTGTCCTTGCGATAGTTTGCTGAGAATGATGGTTTCCAGCTTCATCCATGTCCCTACAAAGGACATGAACTCATCCTTTTTTATGGCTGCATAGTATTCCATGGTGTATATGTGCCACATTTTCTTAATCCAGTCTATCATTGTTGGACATTTGGGTTGGTTCCAAGTCTTTGCCATTGTGAATAGTGCCACAATAAACATACATGTGCATGTGTCTTTATAGCAGCATGATTTATAATTCTTTGGGTATATACCCAGTAATGGGACAGATGGCTCAAATCGTATTTCTAGTTCTAGATCCCTGAGGAATCGCCACACTGACTTCCACAATGGTTGAACTAGTTTACAGTCCCACCAACAGTGTAAAAGTGTTCCTATTTCTCCGCATCCTCTCCAGCACCTGTTGTTTCCTGACTTTTTAATGATCGCCATTCTAACTGGTGTGAGATGGTATCTCATTGTGGTTTTGATTTGCATTTCTCTGATGGCCAGTGATGATGAGCATTTTTTCATGTGTCTGTTGGCTGCATAAATGTCTTCTTCTGAGAAGTGTCTGTTCATACCCTTCGCCCATTTTTTGATGGGGTTGTTTGTTTTTTTCTTGTAAATTTGTTGGAGTTCATTGTAGATTCTGGTTATTAGCCCTTTGTCAGATGAGTAGGTTGCAAAAATTTTCTCCCATTCTGTAGGTTGCCTGTTAACTCTGGTGGTGGTTTCTTTTGCTGTGAAGAAGTTCTTTAATTTAATTAGATCCCATTTGTCAATTTTGGCTTTTGTTGCCATTGCTTTTGGTGTTTTAGACATGAAGTCCTTGCCCATGCCTATGTCCTGAATGGTATTGCCTGGGTTTTCTTCTAGAGTTTTTATGGTTTTAGGTCTAACATGTAAGTCTTTAATCCATCTTGAATTAATTTTTGTATAATGTGTAAGGAAAGGATCCAGTTTCAGCTTTCTACATATGGCTGGCCGGTTTTCCAAGCACCATTTATTAAATAGGGAATCCTTTCCCCATGTTTTGTTTTTGTCAGGTTTGTCAAAGATCAGATAGTTGTAGATATGCAGCATTATTTCTGAGGGCTCTGTTCTGTTCCATTGGTCTATATCTCTGTTTTGGTACCAGTACCATGCTGTTTTGGTTACTGTAGCCTTATAGTATAGTTTGAAGTCAGGTAGCGTGATGCCTCCAGCTTTGTTCTTTTGGCTTAGGATTGACTTGGCAATGCGGGCTCTTATCTGGTTCCATATGAACTTTAAAGTAGTTTTTTCCAATTCTGTGAGGAAAGTCACTGGTAGCTTGATGGAGATGGCATTGAATCTATAAATTACCTTGGGCAGTATGGCCATTTTCATGATATTGATTCTTCTTACCCATGAGCATGGAATGTTCTTCCATTTGTTTGTATCCTCTTTTATTTCACTGAGCAATGGTTTCTAGTTCTCCTTGAAGAGGTCCTTCACATCCCTTGTAAGTTGGATTCCCAGGTATTTTATTCTCTTTGAAGCAATTGTGAATGGGAGTTCACTCATGATTTGGCTCTCTGTCTGTTATTGGTGTACAGAAATTATAACAAACTGTCTCTCAGACCACAGTGCAATCAAACTAGAACTCAGGATTAAGAAATTCACTCAAAACCGCTCAACTACATGGAAACTGAACAACCTGCTCCTGAATGACTACTGGGTACATAATGAAATGAAGGCAGAAATAAAGATGTTCTTTGAAACCAATGAGAACAAAGACAGAACATACCAGAATCTCTGGGACGCATTCAAAGCAGTGTGTAGAGGGAAATTTATAGCACTAAATGCCCACAAGAGAAAGCAGGAAAGACCTAAAATTGACACCCTAACATCACAATTAGAAGAACCAGAGAAGCAAGAGCAAACACATTCAAAAGCTAGCAGAAGGCAAGAAATAACTAAGATCAGAGAAGAACTGAAGGAAATAGAGACACAAAAAACCCTTCAAAAAATCAATGAATCCAGGAGCTGGTTTTTTGAAAAGATCAACAAAATTGATAGACTGCTAGCAAGACTAATAAAGAAGAAAAGAGAGAAGAATCAAATAGATGCAATAACAAATGATAAAGGGGATATCACCACCGATTCCCACAGAAATACAAACTACCATCAGAGAATACTATAAACACCTCTACGCAAATAAACTAGAAAATCTAGAAGAAATGCATAAATTCCTGGACACATACACCCTTCCAAGACTAAACCAGGAAGAAGTTGAATCTCTGAATAGACCGATAACAGGCTCTGAAATTGAGGCAATAATTAATAGCTTACCAACCAAAAAAAGTCCACAACCAGATGGATTCACAGCCGAATTCTACCAGAAGTACAAGGAGGAGCTGGTACCATTCCTTCTGAAACTATTCCAATCAATAGAAAAAGAGGGAATCCTCCCTAACTCATTTTATGAGGCCAGCATCATCCTGATACCAAAGCCTGGCAGAGACACAACGACAAAAGAGAACTTTAGACCAATATGCTTGATGCTTGATGAACATTGATGCAAAAATCCTCAATAAAATACTGGCCAACTGAATCCAGCAACACATCAAAAAGCTTATCCACCATGATCAAGTGGGCTTCATCCCTGGGATGCAAGGCTGGTTCAACATACAAAAATCAATAAACATAATCCAGCATATAAACAGAACCAAAGACAAAAACCACATGATTATCTCAATAGATGCAGAAAAGGCCTTTGACAAAATTCAACAACACTTCATGCTAAAAACTCTCAATAAATTAGGTACTGATGGGAAGTATCTCAAAATAATAAGAGCTATCTATGACAAACCCACAGCCAGTATCATACAGAATGGACAAAAACTGGAAGCATTCCCTTTGAAAACTGGCACAAGACAGGGATGCCCTCTCTCACCACTCCCATTCAACATAGTGCTGGAATTTCTGGCCAGGGCAATCAGGCAGGAGAAGGAAATAAAGGGCATTCAATTAGGAAAAGAGGAAGCCAAATTGTCCCTGTTTGCAGATGACATGATTGTATATCTAGAAAACTCCATCGTCTCAGCCCAAAATCTCCTTAAGCTGATAAGCAACTTCAGCAAAGTCTCAGGACTTAGAATTTTTGTCTCTAGAATGATAGACCTATCTGTGTAGAACTTACAGAAGCAGGTGATACTTAATTAAAGGTCACAATGAAATGTTTTTTAGGCCAATATCACACAGAATACATGTGAGTTAGGCCCTAAAGTTTGGAGTAGTATGCTGTGATTATTTATACCTTGCACTGATGGTTTTGGTACTGCATGTTCTTTTTTAAAACACAGTCATGAGTCTGCCTCCTGTATGCAAGGAATTACCTAGAAACAGGGCAATGAATTAAAGATGGCACAGCTCTCTTTGCTTAACGTTTCCCATTTTTCAGGGGTTTGTTTTGCAACTTTGATATTATTAATCTACACAACCTTTTACTTTTCATTCAGAATTTATATCAGAATCAAGCTAATAAATTAAAGATGAGTTAGTTCATTGTTGGGTGGTTTAATGTAGACCTAGTATGTTAATCCTGATGTGCTTGTTACTAGGGTTTTAAATTATTATTATTATTATTATATTTGCCTCATAGCTGTGGTTAGGCAGCAGCAATAAATCAGAACAAAGGAATGAAGGTATTGGGGCTTTAGGGGAAACATGTATTAGAAAAAATTGGTTTGGGACTATGGGCTTTATTGCATTAAGATGGATTTTAGAGATACAGCGGTAAGAGAATGTAGACAAATACACTGTATAAATAATTTGAGAAATAGTAAGTCTGTACAGGCCCCAAGTAACCCTGTAAGCTACCATCAACAGGACTTCATAACTCCTGTTCAGATAGACCAAACAGGTACACTCTACTTAAACAAATAGCCAGGAGAAATGGGCACATGGCTAACGCTAGGGAAAGTGGGAGGAAGAGATAAAGCTCTTTAACATAGCCCAAAGGATTGGAATAAAAGAAGTCAGTGTAGGAGTCTGACAAGGCATCTTCTGTGAATAGGGCTTTATAGCCACTCCAGGCACTGATATTGCAAACACAGGCTAAGACAACCAAAAGCTGGGAGCCTTACAGTGCAACACACCAGTGCCCGAGAATATAGTTCTCTGCAGTAGGGAATTCGTTTTGGCAGCCTGAATGTGGAGAAGACAGGAAGAAGCATTCAAATAAGGCTGAGCATATAAATAAATGACATGGTGTGAAAGATGAAGTTGATGGGAACAAGTTTGGACCATTCCAGGGACCCAAGGAAGTACAAGGATGCCAGAAAGTACAGAAAGAATAGAAACAGCAAAAGGGACCTTTCTTAGTAGCCGAAATGGTACCTGAACTGAGAAAGTCATATGTTCTGGAACAGATTTTATTCTCAACTAAAGCATAAAAGTTCTGTAGATAGGAAGAAACAGTTTTTTTTGAAGCCTTGAACTTGCTTTTGTTGGTCAGATATGTCTGCTTTGTCCCTAGTTCTTTCATCTAAGTTGATCCAGTTACACATCACTGTGCAGGGAGCAGACCCTGTCCTCATTCTTATCTTTGATGTTCCCTAGGCTCACTTCCTATTTGTTCACTTGACTAGCTATTCTCTGGCCCTGCTTCCCATCCCCTGGACTCTGCTTGAGGCTTCGAGCCCCTGTACTCTACCTTACTGACCTTTCCCTTATCCTTTTTTATTTACTGTCCCTTAGCTTCCCGAACCAGGTGTATTTGACAGGACATGACTGCTAGACCACTGGTGGTTATCTCCAAGATAGTAGTAATCATGATAATGACCATGCTGTCCCATACAGCCTGGCTATATATTGTCATTTTAAAAAGAATGTATTTCTTTGGCATCATGGATTTGCAGTAGCTGAGAACCCTAATGCAGGTAGAGGTAAACATCTTTTCAATCCCCTTCCTTCCCATCTTGATCAAATAATACATGGACTGTGACTTCAAGAAATTTACAAATAAGTATGAATGATTAAATATAGATATTAAAAGTTCATAACAGAAGTAAAGAATTGTTTTCAAAAACAGTAGAAGAAAAATCACAAGCCAGCACATGATTACGTGGGTAAATGCATGGGTACTAATTGGACAAAAATTCAAAAGGAGAGAAAGACCACTTCCAGCTAGCAAGGTCAGGGGCACTTTTCAGGCTTATTAATTAGTCAGGGAAAGTTGAAGGTTTGCACTTGAGCTTTTGTGGGGTCTCCAGGGTTCTAGTTCAGAAAAGGAAAAGAAAGACAAGGTATTTTACAGCTCGACTACTAATGAGCAGCTGACAAGAAAGGACATGGACAGATAAATCTCACTGCTTACAGTGAACTTGTACTGCAACCTTTTTTATATCTTCCTGTGAAGAAATGCGTATCACCACAATCTTGAACCACAATCTTGAGGCATCTAAAATTTGACATTGCTTTTCTCGAGAAAGCCTGTGAAATGTGAACTGACAGAAAAATTCTGTCTGCAGGTCAGTGTATGCAGCCTAAGAAGTTTGTGCTCTTCAAACAGCCTGAAGCTAAAACCAGGCTATTTTCACTCTTTGGTTAAATGCCAGCTAAATTCATTTGAATACTGCACTGTCAGTATTTTATTTATTTGTCCTGATGCCACATTTCCTCTCCCAAATCTCTCTTGCATAAATGATTTACTATTTGTTCCTAAGGCTGAAGATTTTATGCCTTGTCTCTTTTTTCTGATAAGAGGATATTGCAGCAGCTTTCCTTTTGTGCTGCTGATGGTTTTTATTTTAATTCAAAGTTCAGCACGGTAACTAGCTTAGTAAGGCACAGAAAACCAAGAGGTTTGGTCCTTGAAATAACTAAGACAGTAAATCTTCACTGGCCTATTATCACATAAAACCTTGTTGAATTTGTTTCCCTAAAAAGTCAGTTAGCAAAGTGTGGTTCTTAAAATAGGTTTTACATTTTCTTAACTCTCCAAACTAAGCATATTTAAGTATAGGACACTTAAGGTCCTTAAGATTAAGTTAAGAAAAAATACTTTTATAATGGAAACCCACAAATTTTATAGGATTTTTTTCTTTAAAAGAAAATGGGAGCTATTCTTTGTGGGTGTACCCTTATTAGGTCTTCAGAATACGTCTTGACATAGGAAGGTAAAGTGCTCTACATTTAGGAAAAGGATTATGTGATTTTTTTAAATTTAGTTTTTTAACGGTGGCACTTGAGATATTAATTTACATTAAGAAAATTATATTCCATAGTTCTTTGTGGTGGTGGTCACTAGACTAAGCTAAAAGATTTAAAATTAAAACAAAAATCAGCCAACAAATATAGAAAATTAATTCATCAGGTCAGTACTGAACTACTGTTCAAACTCAAGACACAAGTCAATAGAAAGTCTATTCCATATTAAAGTTTGCAAGCACAGCAGAGACATAACCCCTGGAAGCTTTTCTGTCTCTAACCTTTCCTCACTTGAGATGTGGGGATTAAATTGGCGATAGAATCCCACATTACTCTCAGAATGATTAACCAGTTTCCTGAATTGCCATTATTCTTTCCAAATTTCTAGGCTGTAGACCTCTGGAAGCAACAAGTACTCCATGATTAGGAAAACTGATGAGAAATAAAGAAGAACAAACTTAGTTCTTGGGTGTCAGTGGGTCGGTGCAACTGATTGCATTCCATGCCAAAAGAGAAAATGGCAGAAGATCCTATGTAAATAAATTTCTCCAGATTTCACTAGTTATATTTCAACTCAGAAACATTGGTTAAATAGAACACAATTTAGGTCTATATAGTGTTTCTTCTTTCTCAGAAAATTGTAGCATAATTCACAATTAAAATAGAAGGCACACTTTACTACATCTTTCTCAAAAATGGACAGATTAAACCAATGAAAATAAATGAAGACAGAGAATTTGAATACAGTTCAAAAACTAAATCTCATATATATATAAAACTTTATAGCCAATAAACAGAAAGTATATAGTTTTTTCAAATATCTATAGAACTTTTATAAAAACTGATCATATATTAAGCTACAAAGACAATCTCAATAAAATTCTCAAAGTTGAAACCATGTAATACATTCTCTGACCGTACTGCAATTAAAACGCACACACGCACACATACACACACACGCTCCCAAGTCCAACCATTTGAAAAATTTAAAAACAGCCTTCAAATTTCCCCATGGATTAAAAAGAAAGAAAAATGATGAGATCATTGAATATTGGAAATGAGTGACTATGGCATCTTTACATATAAGAAATCAGAGAATCAGAGGAACGTGACCTGAAAATCTGCCATTGCAAGCTCTGAAGATACAGCAAGAGGACCATGAGCCAAGAAATGCACCAGCCTCTAGAAGCTTGGAAAAACTCTCAACTTACAGCTAACAAGAAAATGGAGACCCTAGACATACAAATGCAAGGAACTGGATTCTACCAACAACCTGGGTGAGCACAAAATGTATTCTCCCCTAGAGCCTCCAAAAAGGAACACATCCTTGCAGATGCTTTGATTTTAACTCAGTGAGACCCATGTTGAACATCTTTTTTTGTGTGGTTTTTGCCATAAAAAGCATTACTTTTTTTTTAAATTATTATACTTTAAGTTTTGGGATACGTGTGCAGAACACGCAGGTTTGTTACATAGGTATACACGTGCCATGGTGGTTAGCTGCACCTATCAACCTGTCATCTACATTAAGTATTTCTTCTAATGTTATGCCTCCACTAGCCCCCACCCCTGACAGGGCCTGGTGTGTGATGTTCCCCTCCCTGTGCCCATGTGTTCTCATTGTTCAACTCCCACTTATGAGTGAGAACATGCAGTGTTTGGTTTTCTGTTCCTGTGTTAGTTTGCCAAGAATGATGGTTTCCAGCTTCATCCATGTCCCTGCAAAGGACATGAACTCTTCCCTTTTTATGGCTGCATAGTATTCCATGGTGTACATGTGCCACATTTCCTTTATCCAGTCTATCACTGATGGGCATTTGGGTTGGTTCCAAGTCTTTGCTATTGTGAACAGTGCTGCAATAAACATACATGTCCATGTGTCTTTACAGTAGAATGATTTATAATCCTTTGGGTATATACCCAGTAATGGGATTGCTGGGTTAAATGGTATTTCTGGTTCTAGATCCTTGAGGAATCACCACACTGTCTTCCACAATGGTTGAACTAATAACATTCCTACCAACAGTGTAAAAAGCATTCCTACTTCTCCACCTCCTCTCCAGCATCTGCTGTTTCCTGACTTTTTAACGATTGCCATTTTAAGTGGCATGAGATGGTATCTCATTGTGATATTGATTTGCATTTCTCTAATGACCAGAGATGATGAGCTTTTTTTTCATATATTTGTTGGCTGCATAAATGTCTTCTTTTGAGAAGTGTCTGTTCATATTCTTTGCTCATTTTTGATGGTTTTTTTTTTCTTGTAAATTTGTTTAAGTTCCTTGTAGATTCTGGATATTAGCCCTTTGTCAGATAGATAGATCGCAAAAATTTTCTCCCATTCTGTAGCTTGCCTGTTCACCCTCATGATAGTTTCTTTTGCTGTGCAGAAGCTCTTTAATTAGATCCCATTTGTCAATTTTGGCTTTTGTTGCCATTGCTTCTGGTGTTTTAGTCATGAAGTCTGTGCCTATGGACTATGTCCTGAATGGTACTGCCTAGGTTTTCTTCTAGCATTTTCATGGTTTTAGGTCTTATGTTTCAGTCTTTAATCCATCTTGAGTTAACTTCTGTATTAACTCAAGGAGTCCAGTTTCAGTTTTCTGCATATGGCTAGCCATTTTTCCCAACACCATTTATTAACTAGTGAATCCTTTCCCAATTGCTTATGTCAGGTTTGTCAAAGATCAGATGGTTGTAGATGTGTGGCATTATTTCCGAGGTCTCTGTTCTGTTTCATTGGTCTATATCTCTGTTTTGGTACCAGTACCATGCTGCTTTGGTTACCGCAGCTTTGTAGTATAGTTTGAAGTCAGGTAGTGTGATGCCTCCAGCTTTGTTCTTTTTGCTTAGGATTGTCTTGGCTATATGAGCTCTTTTTTGGTTCCATGTGAAATTTAAAGTAGTTTTTTTTTCTAATTCTGTGAAGAAAGTCATTGGTAGTTTGATGGGGAGAGCATTGAATCTATAAGTTACTTTGGGCAGTATGGTCATTTTCATGATATTGATTCTCCCTATCCATGAGCATGGAATGTTTTTTCATATGTTTGTGTCCTCTCTTATTTCCTTGAGCAGTGGTTTGTTCTTCTTGAAGAGGTCCTTCACATCCCTTGTAAGTTGTATTCCTAGCTATTTTATTCTCTTTGGAGCAATTGTGAATGGTTCACTCATGATTTGACTGTTTGTCTATTATTGATGTATAGGAATGCTTGTGATTTTTGCACGTTGATTTTGTATCCTGAGACTTTGCTGAAGTTGCTTATCAGCTTAAGGAGATTTGGGGCCGAGATGATGTTTTTTCTTTGTTTGTTTGTTTGTTTCTGAGACAGAGTCACTCTGTTGCCCAGGCTGGAGTGCAATGGTGGGATCTCGGCTCACCGCAAGCTCCGCCTCCTGGGTTCACGCCGTTCTTCTGCCTCAGCCTCCTGAGTAGCTGAGACTACAGGTGCCCGCCACCACACCCAGCTAATTTTTTTGTATTTTTAGTAGAGACAGGGTTTCACTGTGTTAGCCAGGATGGTCTCGATTCCTGACCTCGTGATCTGCCTGCCTCAGCCTCCCAAAGTGCTGGGATTACAGGCATGAGCCACCACGCCCGGCCGATGATGGGGTTTTCTAAATATACAATCATGTCGTCTGCAAACAGAGACAATATGACTTCCTCACTTCCTATTTGAATACTTTTATTTCTTTCTCTTGCCTGATTGTCCTGGCCAGAACTTCCAATACTATGTTGAATAGGAGTGTTGAGAGAGGGCATCCTTGTCTTGTGCAGGTTTTCAAAGGGAATGCTTCCAGCTTTTGCCCATTCAATATGATACTGGCTGTGGGTTTGTCATAAATAGCTCTTATTATTTTGAGATACGTTCCATCAATACCTAGTTTATTGAGAGTTTTTAGCATGAATGGGATGTTGAATTTTATTGAAGGCCTTTTCTGCATCTATTGAGATAATCATGCAGCTATTGTCATTGGTTCTACTTGTGTGATGGATTACGTTTATTAATTTGTGCATGTTGAACGAGCCTTGCATCCCCGGGATGAAGCCAACTTGATCTTGGTGGATAAGCTTTTTGATGTGCTGCTGGATTTGGTTTGCCAGTATTTTACTGAGGATTTTCGTATGGATGGTCATCAGGGATATTGGCCTGAAATTTTCTTTTTTTGTTGTGTCTCTTCCAGGTTTTGGTATCAGGATGATGTTGGCCTCATAAAATGAGTTAGGGAGGAGTCCCTCCTTTTCTATTGTTTGGAATAGTTTCAGAAGGAATGGTACCAACTCTTCTTTGTACCTCTGGTAGAATTTGGCTGTGAATCTATCTGGTCCTCGGCTTTTTTTGGTTAGTAGGCTATTAATTATTGCCTCAATTTCAGAACTTGTTATTGGTCTATTCAGGCATTCAATTTCTTCCTTGTTTAGTCTTGGGAGGGTGTATGTGTCCAGGAATGTATCAATATCTTCTAGATTTTTGGTTTATTTGTGTAGAGGTATTCATAGCATTCTCTGATGGTAGTTTGTATTTCTGTGGGATCAGTGGTGATATCCCCTTTATCATTTTTTATTGTGTCTATTTGATTCTTCTCTCTTTTCTTCTTTATTTGTCTGGCTAGTGGTCCATCTATTTTGTTGATCTCTTCAAAAAACCAGCTCCTGGATTCATTGATTTTTTTAAGGGTTTTTCATGTCTCTATCTCCTTCAATTCTGCTCTGATCTTTGTATTTCTTGTCTTCTGCTATCTTTTGAATTTGTTTGCTCTTGGTTCTCTAGTTCTTTTAATTGTGATGTTAGGGTGTTGATTTTAGATCTTTCCCGCTTTCTCTGGCGGGCATTTAGTGGTATAAATTTCTCTCTAAACACTGCTTTGGCTGTGTCCCAGAGATTCTGGTACATTGTGTCTTTGTTCCTATTGGTTCAAATAACTTATTTATTTATGCCTTAATTTCATTATTTACCCGGTAGTCATTCAAGAGCAGGTTGTTCAGTTTCCATGTAGTTGTGCAGTTTTGAGTGACTTTCTTAATCCTGAGTTCTAATTTGAATGCACTGTGCTCTGAGAGACTGTTTGTTATGATTTCTGTTCTTTTGCATTTGCTGAGGAGTGTATTACTTCCAGTTATGTGGTCAATTTTAGAATAAGTGTGATGTGGTGCTGAGAAGAATGTATATTCTGTTGATTTGGGATGGAGAGTTCTATAGATGTCTATTAGGTCCACTTGGTCCAGAGCTGAGTTCAAGTCCTGAATATCCTTGTTAATTTTCTGTCTCATTGATCTAATATTGACAGTGAGGTGTTAAAGTCTCCCACCATTATTGTGTGAGAGTCTAAGACTCTTTGTAGGTCTCTAAGAACTTGCTTTATGAATCTGGATGCCACTGTATTGGATGCATATATATTTAGGATAGTTAGCTCTTCTTGTTGCATTGATCCCTTTACGATTATGTAATGCCCTTGTCTCTTTTGATCTTTGTTGGTTTAAAGTCTGTTCTATCAGAGATTAGGATTGCAATCCCTGCTTTTTTTTTTTCTTTCGATTTGCTTGGTAAATATTCCTCCGTCCCCTTATTTTGAGCCTATGTGTGTCCTTGCATGTGAGATGGGTCTACTGAATACAGCATGGTAATGGGTCTTGACTCCTTATCCAATTTGCCAGTCTGTGTCTCTTAATTGGGGCATTTATCCTGTTTACATTTAAGGTTAATATTGTTATGTGTGAATTTGACCCTGTCGTTATGATGATAGCTGGTAATTTTGCCCACTAGTTGATGCAGTTACTTCATAGTGTTGATGATCTTTACAATTTGGTGTGTTTTTGCAGTGGCTGGGACCGGTTTCTCTTTTCCATATTTAGTGCTTCCTTCAGGAGCTCTTGTAAGGCAGGCCTGATGGTGACAAAATCTCTCAGCATTTGCTTGTCTGTAAAGGATTTCATTTCTCCTTCGCTTACGAAGCTTAGTTTGGCTGGATATGAAATTCTGGGTTGAAAATTTTTTTAAGAATGTTGAATATTGGCCCCCACTCTCTTCTGGCTTGTAGGGTTTCTGCTGAGAGATCTGCTGTTAGTCTGATGGGCTTCCCTTTGTGGGTAACCCGACCTTTCTCTCTGGCTGCCCTAAACCTTTTTTTCCTTTATTTCAACCTTCATGAATCTGACAATTTTGTGTCTCAGGGTTGCTCTTCTTGAGGAGTATCTTTGCGGTGTTCTCTGTATTTAGTGAATTTGAATGTTGGTCTGCCTTTCTCGGTTGGGGAAGTTCTCCTGGATAATATCCTGAAGAGCATTTTCCAACTTGACTCTATTCTCCCCGTCACTTTCAGGTACACCAGTCAGACGTAGGTTTGGTCTTTTCACATAGTCCCATATTTCTTGGAGGCTTTGTTTGTTTCTTTTCATTCTTTTTTCTCTACTCTTGGTTTCACACTTTATTTCATTAAGTTGATCTTCAAACTCTGATATCCTTTCTTCCACTTGATTGATTTGGCTATCGGTACTTGTGTATGCTTCACAAAGTTCTCAAGCTGTGTTTTTCAGCTCCATCAGGTCATTTATGTTCTTCTCTAAACTGGTTATTCAGTTGCAATTCCTCTAACCTTTTTTCAAGGTTCGTAGCTTCCTTGCATTGGGTTAGAACATGCTTCTTTAGCTTGGAGGAATTTATTACCCACCTTCTGAAGCCTAAGTCTGTCAATTAGTCAAACTTATTATCTGTCCAGTTTTGTCCCCTTGCTGGTGAGGAGTTGTGATCCTTTGGAGGAGAATAGGTATTCTGGTTTTTGGAATTTTCAGCCTTTTTGCACTGGTTTCTCCCCATCTTTGTGGATTTATCTACCTTTGGTCTTTGATGTTGGTGACCTTCGGATGAGGTTTCTGAGTGAACGTCCTTTTTGTTGATGTTGATGCTATTCCTTTCTGTTTGTTAGTTTTCCTTCTAACAGGCAGGCCCCTCCTCTGCATGTCTGCTGGAGCTTGCTGGAGGGCTACTCCAGACCCTGATTGCCTGGGTATCACTAGCGGAGGCTGCAGAACAGCAAAGATTGCTGCCTGTTCTTCCTCTGGAAGGTCTGTCCCAGAGGGACACCCACCAGATGCTAGCCAGAGCTCTCCTGTATGAGGTGTCTGTCAACCCCTCTGGGAGGTGCCTCCCAGTAAGGAGGCACAGGGTTCAGGGACCCACTTGAGGTGGCAGTCTGTCCCTTAGCAGAGCTCAAGTGCTGTGCTGGGAGATCGTCAGCTCTCTTCAGAGCTGGCAGGCAGGAATGTTTAACTCTGCTGAAGCTGCGCCCACAGCCACCCCTTCCCCAATGTGCTCTGTCCCAGGGAGTTTTATCTATAAGCCGCTGACTGGGGCTGCTGACTTTCTTTCAGAGATGCCCTGCCCAGCGAGTAGGAATCTACAGAGGCAGTCTGGTTACAGTGGCTTTGCCAACAGGCAGTGGGCTCTGCCCAGCTGGAACTGCCCCGCAGCTTTGTTTCCACTGTGAGAAGAAAACTGCCTATTCAAGCCTCAGTAATGGCAGACAGCCCTCCCTACATCAAGCGCGAGTGTCCCTGGTCAACTTCAGACTGCTGTGCTGACAGCAAGAATTTCAAGCCAGTGGATCTTAGCTTGCTGGGCTCCATGGGGTGGGGATCCACTAAGCTAGACCACTTGGCTCCCTGGCTTCAGTCCCCTTCCAGGGGAGTGAACAGTTCTGTCTTGCTGGCATTCCAGGTGCCACTGGGGTATGAAAAAAACTCCTGCAGCTAGCTCAGTGTCTGCCCAAATGTCTGCCCAGTTTTGTGCTTGAAACCCAGGGCCCTGGTGGAGTAGGCACCCAAGGGAATCTCCTGGTCTGTGAGTGGCAAAGACCATGGGAAAAGTGTAGTATCTGGCCGGAGTGCACCATTCCTCATGGCACAGTCCCTCATGACTTCCCTTGCCTAAGGGAAGGAGTTTCCTGACCCCTTGTGCTTCCTGGGTGAGACGATGCCCCACCCTGCTTTGGCTTGCCCTCCATGGGCTGCACCCACTGTCTAACCAGTCCCAGTGAGATGAGCCGGGTACCTCAGCTGGAAATGCAGATATCACCTGCCTTCTGCATTGATCTCACTTGGAGCTGCAGACTGGAGTTGTTCCTATTCGGCCATCCTGCCAGCCACCCCATGTTGAACTTCTAACTCAGAGAACTATAAAAATACAAATGCTTGTTGTCTAAGCCAATAAATTTGTGGTGCTTTATTAAGGCAAAAATAGAAAACTAGTATAGATTAGGGGAGCTGAAATTGGATGCTGCTGTAACAAATAACTAAATATGTGGAAGTGACTTTGGAATTGGGCAGTTGGTGGAAGCTGGAAAAATACTGAAGATCATGATTTTTAAAAAGTCTATATTGCATTGAACAGACTGTTAGTAGAAATATGGACTTTAAGAAATTGTGTCCTGCAGTTATGTGGCAATCAGAACTTAGAAACAATGAAACTGGACATTTAGCTGAGGTGATTTCCAAGTAAAGTATTTTGAAGTACAACTTGGTTTCTTCTTACTGTGCTTATAGTGAAATGAAGAGGAAAGAAATAAATTGAGGAAAGAATAATTAAACAAATACAATCCAGGATTTGATGATTTGGGAAATTCTCAGACCATCCAGATTATAAAAGACATGAAAATTAAGAGATTCACTGTCAGGGAAGTGTATGCTAGAGAAAAAGTTAAGGGTGTGGCTAGAGTATCTTTTATTAATATCTCAGAAAGATCAAAATGTCAGAGTATTCAGTCACACAAAATGTTATTTTGAAAGATTAAGGGCCAGGCACGGTGGCTCACGCCTGTAATCCCAGCACTTTGGGAGGTCAACGTGGGCAGATCTCAAGGGTAAGAGATCAAGGCCATCCTGGCCATCATAGTAAAACCCTGTCTCTACTAAAAAGAAAAATTACTAAAGACGCGGTGGCACATGTCTGTAGTCCCAGCTACTCAGGAGGATGAGGCAAGAGAATTGCTTGAACCCAGGATGCGGAGGTTGCAGTGATCTGAGATCGCACCACTGCACTCCAGCCTGGCAACAGAGCAAGACTCTATCTCCAAAAAAAAAAAAAAAAAAAAAGATTAAGGGTATTAATCATAGATCTCAAACCAGAGAGCTTCTAGGAAGCTTAAAGACTTTGTCTTTCAGACATCTTTTAGCAAAAGCTAAAAATAGAGATGAGATTATCTAGGAAATCTGTGGATGAGGCTCTTTCCTGTGACATACATGGGAGATCCACAGGGTTCTTCAGAATTTTATATCTGCAGAAACACTGTCAACCTGGACCAAAAGAAATAGAGTATGAAAGAAAGAAGGTGATCAGATTTCAAAAATTTTACAAGCGGGAAACAGGCTGATAAGATTATACAGATGCAAACATGTGCTTCCTTTCATTAAAAATGATTTTTTAAAGTTTTTTAAAAAAATGTTCTGTACCATTGAGGATAATTCCCAGATCTTGAAACTTAGTGGAGTTTCTCCAGCTGGATTTCAAAATTGCTTGGGACCAGTAACCCCTTATTTTTCTTCATTTTCTTATTTTTTGAACTGGAATATCTTTCATTGTCATTCTGTGCCCACCATTGTATCAGGAGCAGATAACTTGTTTTCTAGTTTCACATGTCCACAGATGAAGAAAAATTGTGCCCCAGCAAGGATTATACCCAGAGCCTCATCCATTCATACCTGATTTAGATACTTAGATGATGAGTAATAGAAAAAGTAATATAATATATAAGGAAAATATAATAAAGCCTACAATTAAAAAATTATCTTTTTATTTAACAGATATTCAACAGACTTTCTTGCATGCTTACTTGTTCAAAGCACTGTGCTTAAATATACAGTTATATTATTTATATATAGCTAGTAGTTGCCATTATGATTTTTAAAGATCAGTATAAATGCAAATCCCAAAATTATCATCTTTATAAAGTTTAATTTTCTTTTCAGAATAAAAATGAGGCTCTCAATAATCTTTTCCCATAAAAAGATTATGCTGTAATCCCACATTTTGCTAAAGTTATTTTTATCACCAATTAGCATAATGTAATTTACATACAAATTTTAGGCTAGTATAGTATCATAGTACCTTTAGGAGGTAAAATTTATCTTCCAATATTATTTCTTTTCATAGAAGATAAAACAGATTCTTGGAGGAGAATAAAAGCTTGCCTACAGGAACATTGCAAATTAGTGACTGACTTGGAGTAAAACACAAGCTTGTTGAATTTGAGCTGTTGCCTAGTGTATCAGCGCTTGTATTTTTTCTCATGTCCTTGATTAAGATCGTGGCTAGTCCTCACTCTCATGGAACTGGTGCTAATAAACTGGGAATCTTTGATTATACATGTCCATTAGATATCAAAACGATAAAACTTTAGAGCTAAATGGTGAAAAACTGAAAGTTTTTCCTCTGAGGAATAAGACAAGGATGCTCACTCTTACCACTTATATTCAACAGTACTGAAATCCTTGCTGAAGCAATCAAGCAAGAAAAAGAAATAAAAGGCATCCAAATGGGAACGGAAGAAGTAAAATTATCTGTTACATATAGCATGATCTTGTATGTAAAAAACCTGAAGATTTCACACACAAAAAAATGGTTAGAACCAATAACTGAATTCAGCAAAGTTACAGGAAACAAAATAAATACATAAAAACCAGTTGCATTTCTATACACTAACAATGACTAATTTGAAAAGGAGATTAAGAAAACAATCCCATTTACAATAGCATCAAAAAGAATAAAATAGGAATAAACTTAACAAAGTAGGCAAAAGACTTATACACTAAAAACTGCAAAACATTGCTGAAAGTAATTAAAGAAAACACAAATAAACAGAAAGACATTTGGTTCATGGAGTGGAAGACAATATTGTTAAAATGTTCATACTACACAAACATGGGAGATCTATAATGCACAAGATTCACAAGATTAAATGCAATCCCTATTAAAATCCCAATGGCATTTTTTTTTGGCAGAAATAGAAAAATCCTAAAATTCATATGGAACCTCAAAGGACCTTGAAAAGCCAAAATAATCTTGAATAAGAAAAACAAAGTTGGGTGCCTCAGACGTCATGATTTCAAAACATATTACAAAGCTATAGTTGCCGGGTCTGTCCCATAGACCCTGGATGAGCAACAGATGAAAGGAGTACTCAGACATAGGTATGCAGTGAAAGAGCAGTTAGGGGGCTGCCAGCTCTAGAGGCTGAAGAAGAGAGCAGCCTCGAACAGCTGGAGCTGCTTGCTTTTATTCGGTACAAACATAACGCCAAAAGCCTGGAGCAAACACAATCTGCAGGTAATTAACATTATTGTTCCCCTTTTAGGGAACAGGTCACAGCCGATTATCAAAGTTTGGTTTCTGGACAACATAGGTAAACAAGCCTGTTTATGATAAATTCTCCTACACTTTCTTGTACCTACTCCTTGCCCTCTGCCTCAGGGTAAGAAAACAGCTGCCTTCAGCTTATTCTCCCCTGAAGCTATGTGGAGCCTTCTGACCTTTCAGAAAGCCTGCTCCTTTCCCTATAGCTTCTCCCACCACTCTGACCAATCTCCTACATACAGTAATCATAACAGTCTGGTACAGGCGCAAGGATGCACATACAGACCAATGGAACAGAATAGAAAACCTAAAAATAAACACTCACATATATGGTCAGATAATCTTAGACAAAGGTGCCAAGGTGGGAAAGGATAGTTCCTTCAACAAATGGTGCTGGAAAAAACTATATCTACATGCAAAAGAAGGAAGCTAGACCTTTGTCTTACATCATATAAAAACATTAACTCAAAATGCATTAAAATGTTAAATGTAAGGCCCAAAACTATAAAACTCCTAGAAGAAAATACATAGAGAAATGTTCATGGCATTGGATTTGGCAGTGATTTCTTGAACATGATACCAAAAGCACAGACAACAAAAGCAAAAATCTACAAAGGAAACCATATCAAACTCAAAAATTCTGTGCAGCAAAGGAAACAATCACCAGAGTTAAAATGGCAACCTATAAAATGGGAGAAAATATTCACAATCCATGTAATGATAAAGTGTTAATATCCAGAATACATAAAGAACTCCTACAACTCAACAACACAACAACAAAACAATTCAATTTAAAAATGGCAAAGAACTTGAAAAGTCATTTCTCCAAAGAAGATATACAAATGGACAATTAGCATGTGAAAAAATGCTTAATGTCACTAATCATTAGGGTAATGCAATCCAAAATCACAATGAACTATCACCTCACATCTTTTAGGATGCCCACTATAAACACATGCACACACAGAAAATAACAAGTGTTGACAAGGATATACAAAAATTGGCATTGTTAGTGGAAATGTAAAATGATGTGACCACTATGGGAAACAGTTCTGTGTTTTTCTGTGGAAACATGGAATTATCATACGATCTAGCAATCCCACTTCTGGGTACATATATTTAAAATTATTGAAACCAAGATCTCAAAGAGATACTTGCACACCGATGTTCATTGCAGCACTATTCACGGTAGCTAAAAGGTGGAAGCAACTTAAATGTCCATCAATAGATGAATGGATAAAGGAAATGTGGTACACATATACAATGGAATATTATTCAGCTATAAAAAGAAGGAAATCCTGTCAAATGCAATAACATGGAAGAACCTTGAGGACATTATGCTAACTGAAATACATCAATCACAAAAAGACAAATACTGAGTGATTCTGCCATATGAGATATCTAAAATAGTCAAATTCTCAAAAACACAAAGTAGGTCAGGCATGGTGGCTCATACCTGTAATCCCAGCACTTTGGGAGGCTGAGGTGGGAGGACTATTTGAGCCTAAGGAATTCAAGACTAACCTGGACAACCCGGCCAGACTTGACTCTACAAAAAATTTAAAAATTAGCTGGGCATGGTGGCATGTGCCTGTAGTCCTGGCTACTCTGGAAACTGAGGCATAAGGATTGCTTGAGGCTGGGAGGTTGAGGCTGCAGTGAGTCATGTTTGTGCCACTGGACTCCAGCCTGGGTGACAGAGTGAGACCTTGTCTCAAAAAAAAGAAAAAGAAAACAAAACAGAAAGTAGAATGGTGATTGCTACGGTCTGGGTGGGGGAGAAAAGGGAAGTTATTGTTCAGACGATGTAGATTTTCAGTTTTACAAGATGAAAAAATTCTGGAGATCTGTTATATAACAACATACATATAGTTAACACTAATGTACCATACACTTAAAATGGTTAAGATGGTAAATTTTGTGTTTTTGACCACAGTGAAAAAAACTTTAGGGTTGTTATATTATACTGAATCTATAAATGGCAAAATTACAAATCAATTTCTAATGTGAGAATTTCAGATAATTCAGAGGTCAAATGTTTAATTCAAATGGAATATTGAAATTAAATTGTCAGTGTGCTGCTTTAATATTATTGAGGTAATAATATATTACAATACTTTTTTAAAAAGATACTTCCTCCTGAAGAATAATTATCCAAAGAATAACAGTCACTCACGTTATAATACACAGATAATACTTTTGCAAGTGAATTAAATCCAATGCATTTTTATATTAATAGCAATTAATCTGTCATTAATTATTGTTCAGGGTTTGCAATACAGCGTTCATTATGATGAATTAATTTGGCTTTTTCTAATAGGAAATGTGTTGGTTTAGGAAGTACAGCACTTATGATATTTTGTTATGTTAGACTTAATAAACTTTAAGACTTTATAGAAAAACAAACAGTTTTCTAAATAAGTTTTAATGTTAAGTCAAAAGTTAACTTTTAGGGAATAATCTGTGTAGTTTTGACATCTGTATATAATGAAGTCTACTCTATATTTAAAACATATTTGAAGCGTCATCTTTATGTAAATCACCGTACTGGGCTTCGTGAGAAATATAAAAATGAATTGCTTCAATCCCTGGACTCAAGGATCCTGTGTTACCAAGGTAATTTCAAGAATTTCTGATTCCTTAAACTGTGTTGCAATGAATTATTTAACTTCGTAGCTCTCCTTAATTCCTCTCTCACCAAGCAGTTTAAATTCTTTCTGCCTGTATCAAGGTGGTTCTCAAACCTGGGTCAAAGCTGAATCACCTGAGGATCTTTTAGAACATACACAGATGAGAACTATATCCTTACACATCCTGATTTACATTGCAGTGGAATTTGAACACTTGTGTCTTAAAAAAATGATCAAGTGCTTGGGAATGACTAGTGATTGCAAAAGGGCAGAAGTTTTCCTTCTAGTATGATGGAAATGGTCTAAAATTAGATTATGATGATGGTTGTACAACTCTATAAATTTATTAGAATAATTACTGTAAATAACTGAATTTTCCACTTAGAATGAGTTTTATGCCATGTAAATTATACTTCTATAAGGTAGATAAGAAGAAAAAAGCTATAGGATATGGCCAAAATGTTACTCAGTAGTATGTATAGTCTTTAAAATGCATTTATTGGAAAGAAAAATCCTGACTATAGATGAACAGAGCATTCAATATGAGAAAATGGAAAAAAAAAAACAAAATTAGAAAGAAGAAAATAAAGATAGAAACAGAAATTTGATATAAATAAAACTAGGGACTAAATAACTTGTTCTTTGAAAAGAGCAATTTAATAAACAAACCTTTACTAATTCCAATAAAAAAGAAAAAAGCACAATATCAGCACTGATAATAGAATAGTGGCATAACTATAGTCAGGAGATGTGAAAAATATTAGAATAGTATATGCAACTTTGTAACAATATATTGAGAAACTAGATGAAATAAAAGGGTTTTTTTTGTTTTTCTTTTTTGTTTTTTTTGTTTTGTTTTTTTTTTTTTTGAGACAGGGTCTTACTGTCACCCAGGCTGACGTGCAGTGGTATGTACAATCACAGCTCACTGCAGCCTCAACCTCCTAGGCTCAAGGGATCATCCTGCCTCAGCCTCCCATGTAGCTGGGACCACAGGTGCATGCTACCACATCTTCCTAATTTTTGTTATTTTTTTGTAGAGATGAGGTCTCACTTTGTTGCCTAGAGTGGTCTTGAACTCCTGGAATCAAGCAATCCTCCCACCTCAGTCTCCCAAAGTGCTGGGATTACAGGCATGAGCCACCATGCTCAGCTTGAAGAGTTTTTGAGAAAATATAAAACTGTCAAATTATATACAAGAAAAGGTAAAAAAAAAAAATAGATCAATATTCTTAGTTTTTTTTTAAGTTAGTCAAACATATTCTTCCCCACAAAGTTCCAGGTCTAGGTGATTTTGTGGGTAAATTTTCTCAAACCTTGAAGATTTGAGAAACTTCTTATGTTATTTAAACTGGTTTAGAGACTAGAAAGAGATAGAAATCTGTCAAATCTCTTCTATGAGGTTAACATATTTAGACAAAAACCAAAAATAAAACAAAAGAAAAGAAAACAAAGAAAAAATAGTAGCCCTGTCTCATTCATAAATATAGATACAAAGAATCTAAATTAAATATTAGTAAATCTAAATATAGCAGTATATGAAAAACAATACATCATCATCAAATAGAATTTAGAAATGGAAGAATGGTTCAACATCAGCACATTTGTTACTTTAATTCAATATATTAATATAGGCTGGGCGTGGTGGCTCATGCCTGTAATCCCAGCACTTTAGGAGGCCAAGGCAGGTGGATCGTCTGAGGTCAGGAGTTCGAGACCAGTCTGGCCAACATAGTGAAATCCCATCTCTACTAAAAATACAATTAAATTAGCTGGGCGTGCTGGTGCGCACCTGTAATCCCAGCTATTCCGGGGGCTTAGGCAGGAGAATCACTTGAATCTGGGAGGCGGACGTTGTAGTGAACTGAGATCCAGACATTGCACTCCAGCCTGGGCAACAGGAGCAAAACTCTGTCTAAAAATAAATATATATTAATATATTACAGGTCATTTACTCCTTTTGATAGATTCAGAAAAGGCAACACCAATTCTTGAAAAAATTTTCATAAGCTATGAAGAGAATAAAACTTGCTTAATTTGATAAAGAGTATATATCTGATGTCAATAGCAAACTTTGTATTAAATCTTAAAGCACTGGAGACATATACCTGTTTGAGTCAGGTATAAGACAAAAATGCATCATCTTAATATTTTTCAACAGTGTCCTAGAAACCCTAACTAATGAAGCAAAGAAAAATAATTCTCTCTCTCTCTCTGCAGACAGTTAATACATAAAAGGAGAGGGAATATTAGAATAGAGGAAACAAACTGCCATGATTATATATCTAAAAAAAGATACAGATGTTATGTTTAGAGACTGGCAAGATGGCTGAATAGGAGCAGCTCCAGTCTGTAGCTCCCAGAGAAATCAACACAGAAGGCAGATGATTTCTGCATTTCCAACTGAGGTACCCAGCTCATCTCACTGGGACTGGTTAGACAGTGGGTGTGGCCCATGGAGTGCGATCCAAAGCAGGGTGGGGTGTTGCCTCACCTGGGAAGCTCAAGGGGTCGGGGACCTCCCTCCACCAGCCAAGGGAAGCCGTGAGGGACTGCCATGAGGAATGATGCACTCTGGCCCAGATACTACGCTTTTCCCACAGTCTTTACCACCCATAGACCAGGAGATTCCCTTGGGTGCCTATGCCACCAGGGCCCTGGATTTCAAACACAAAACTGGGCGGCCGTTTGGGCAGACACCGAGCTAGCTGCAGGAGTTTGTTTTTGTTTTTGTTTTTTCTTCATACCCCAGTGGCACCTGGAATGCCAGCGATAAAGAACTGTTCACTCCCCTGGAAGGGGGCTGAAGTGAGGGAGCCAAGTGGTCTAGCTCAGTGGATCCTACCCCGAGGGGCTCAGCAAGCTAAGATCCAGTGGCTTGAAATTCTTGCTGTCAGCACAGCAGTCTGAAGTCGACCTGGGATGCTCAAGCTTGGTGGTGAGAGGGTCGTCCGCCATTACTGAGGCTTGAGTAGGCAGTTTTCTTCTCACAGTGGAAACAAAGCCCCTAGGAAGCTCCAATTGGGTAGAGCCCTCTGCAGCTCAGCAAAGCCACTGTAGCCAGACTGCCTCTCTAGATTCCTACTCGCTGGGCAGGGCATCTCTGAAAAACAGACAGCATCCCCAGTCAGGGGCTTATAGATAAAACCCCCATCTCCCTGGGACAGAGCACCTGGGGGAAGGGGTGGCTGTGGACGCAGCTTCAGCAGACTTAAACATCCTTGCCTGCAGGCTCTGCAGAGAGCAGCATTATCTCCCATCACAGTGTTTGAGCTCTGCTAAGGATCAGACTGCCACCTCAAGGAGGTCCCTGACCCCCATGTCTCCTGACTGGGAGACACCTCCCAGCAGGGGCCGAAAGACACCTCATACAGGAGAGCTCTGGCTGGCATCTGGCGGGTGCCCCTCTGGGATGAAGCTTCCAGAGGAAGGAACAGCAGCAATCTTTGCTGTTCTGTAGTCCCTGCTGGTGATACCCAGGCAAACAGGGTCTGGAGTAGACCCCCAGCAAGCTCCAGCAGACCGGCAGAAGAGGGACCTGACTCTTAGAAGGAAAACTAACAAACAGAAAGGAACAGCATCAACATCAACAAAAAGGATGTCCACTCAGAAACCCCATTCAAACATCACCAACATCAAAGACCAAAGGTAGATAAATCCATGAAGATGGGGAGAAACCAGCACAAAAAAGCTGAAAATTCCAAAAACCAGAATGCCTCTTCTACTCCAAAGAATCACAACTCCTCGCCAGCAAGGGAACAAAACTGGATGGATAATAAGTTTGACAAATTGACAGAAGGAGTCTTCAGAAGGTGGGTAATAACAAACTGCTTCAAGCTAAAGGAGCATGTTCTAACCCAATGCAAGGAACCTAAGAACCTTGATAAAAGGTTAGAGGATTGCTAACTAGAATAATCAGTTTAGAGGAGAACATAAATGACCTGATGGAGCTGAAAAACACAGCACAAGAACTTTGTGAAGCATACACAAGTGGAAGAAAGGATATCAGAGATTGAGAAGATCAACTTAATGAAATAAAGTGTGAAACCAAGAGTAGAGAAAAAAAAATGAAAAGAAACAAACAAAACCTTCCAAGAAATATGGAACTATGTGAAAAGACCAAACCTACGTCTGATTGGTGTACCTGAAAGTGACAAGGAGAATGGAAACAAGTTGGAAAACACTCCTCAGGATATTATCCAGGAGAACTTCCCCAACCAATCAAGACAGGCCAACATTCAAATTCAGGAAATACAGAGAAAACCACAAAGATATTCCTCGAGAAGAGCAAGCCTGAGACACATAATCGTCAGATTCACCAAGGTTGAAATAAAGGAAAAAATGTTTATGGCAGCCAGAGAGAAAGGTCGGGTTACCCACAAAGGGAAGCCATCAGACTAACAGCAGATCTCTCAGCAGAAACCCTACAAGCCAGAAGAGAGTAGGGGCCAATATTCAACATTCTTAAAAAAATTTTCAACCCAGAATCTCATATCCAGCCAAACTAAGCTTCATAAGCGAAGGAGAAATGAAATCCTTTACAGACAATTAAATGCTGAGAGATTTTATCACCATCAGGCCTGCCTTACAAGAGCTCCTGAAGGAAGCACTAAATATGGAAAAGAAAAACCATTACCAGCCACTGCAAAAACACACCAAATTGTAAAGATCATCAACACTGTGAAGTAACTGCATCAACTAATGGACAAAATAACTAGCTAGCATCATAACAACAGGGTCAAATTCACACATAACAATATTAACCTTAAATGGAAAAGGGATAAATGCCCCAATTAAGAGACACAGACTGGCAAATTGGATAAAGAGTCAAGACCCATCACCATGCTGTATTCAGGAGGCCATCTCACATGCAAAGACACACATAGGCTCAAAATAAAAGGATGGAGGAATATTCACCAACCAAATAGAAAGCAAAAAAATAGCAGGAATTGCAATCCTAATCTCTGATAGAACAGACTTTAAACCAACAAAGATCAAAAGAGACAAGGGCAT
Organism: Pongo abelii; assembly: GCF_028885655.2. Lineage (NCBI taxonomy): Eukaryota > Metazoa > Chordata > Mammalia > Primates > Hominidae > Pongo > Pongo abelii. The sequence continues at coordinate 69,778,259 of NC_071997.2, forward strand.
TACGTAATGGTAAAGGGATCAATGCAACAAGAAGAGCTAACTATCCTAAATATATATGCACCCAATACAGGAGCACCCAGATTCATAAAGCAAGAGACCTACAAAGAGACTTAGACTCCCACACAATACTGGTGGGAGACTTTAACACCCCACTGTCAATATTAGACAGAACAATGAGACAGAAAATTAGCAGGGATATTCAGGACTTGAACTCAGCTCTGGACCAAGTGGACCTAATAGACATCTATAGAACTCTGCATCCCAAATCAACAGAATATACATTCTTCTCAGCACCATATTGCATTTGTTCTAAAATCCACCACATAATTGGAAGTAAAACACTCCTCAGCAAAAGCAAAAGAACAGAAATCATAACAAACAGTCTCTCAGAGCACAGTGCAATCAAATTAGAACTCAGGATTAAGAAAGTCACTCAAAACCGCACAACTACATGAAAACTGAATGACCTGCTCCTGAATGACTACAGGGTAAATAACGAAATTAAGGCAGAAATAAATAAGTTCTTTGAAACCAATGAGAACAAAGATACAACATATTAGAATCTCTGGGACACAGCTAAAGCAGTGTTTAGAGGGAAATTTATAGCACTAAATGCCCCACAAGAGAAAGCAGGAGAGATCTAAAATCAACACCCTAATATTACAATTAAAAGAACTAGAGAAGCAAGAGCCAACAAATTCAAAAGCTAGCAGAAGACAAGAAATAACTAAGATTAGAGCAGAATTGAAGGAGATAGAGACATGAAAAACCCTTCAAAAAAAATCCGTGAATCCAGGAGCTGGTTTTTTGAAGAGACCAACAAAATAGATAGACCACTAGCCAGACAAATAAAGAAGAAAAGAGAGAAGAATCAAATAGATACAATAAAAAATGATAAAGGGGATATCACCACTGATCCCACAGGAATACAAACTACCATCAGAGAATACTACAAATACCTCTATGCAAATAAACTAGAAAATCTAGAAGAAATAGATACATTCTTGGAAACATACACCCTCCCAAGTTTAAACCAGGAAGAAGTCAAAGGCCTGAATAGACCAATAACAAGTTCTGAAATTGACACAGTAATTAATAGCCTACCAACCAAAAAAATTCTAGGACTGGATGGATTCACAGCCAAATTCTACCAGAGGTACAAAGAGGAGCTGGTACCATTCCTTCTGAAACTATTCCAGACATTAGAAAAAAGAGGGACTCATCTCTAACTCATTTTATGAGGCTAGCATCATCCTGATACCAAAACCTAGCAGAAACAAAACTAAAAAAGAAAATTTCAGGCCAATATACCTGATAAACATTGATGTGAAAATCCTTAATAAAATACTGATAAACCGAATCCAGCAGCACATCAAAAAGCTTATCTACCACAATCAAGTTGGCTTCATCCCTGGGATGCAAGGCTTGTTCAACATACGCAAATTAATAAATGTAATCCATCACATAAACACAACCAAAGACAAAAACCACATGATTACCTCAATAGATGCAGAAAAGGCCTTCAATAAAATTCCACACCCCTTCATGCAAAAACTCTCAATAAATTAGGTATTGATAGACCATATCTCAAAATAATGAGAGCTATTTATGACAAACACACAGCTAATATCATACTAAATGGGCAAAAACTGCAAGCATTCACTTTGAAAACCTGCACAAGACAAGGATGCCCTCTCTTACCACTCCTATTCAACATAGTATTGGAAGTTCTGGCCAGGGCAATCAGGCAAGAGAAATAAACAAAGGTATTCAAATAGGAAGCGAGGAAGTCAAATTGTCTCTGTTTGCAGATGACATGATTGTATATTTAGAAAATCCCATTGTGTCAGCCCAAAATCTCCTTAGGCTGATACACAACTACAGCAAAGTCTCAGGATACAAAATCAATGTGCAAAAATCACAAGCATTCCTATACACCAATAATAGAACAGAGAGCCAAATCCTGGCGAACTCCCATTCACAACTGCTACAAAGAGAATAAAATAGCTAGGAATACAACTTACAAGGGATGTGAAGGACCTCTTCAAGGAGAACTACAAACCACTGCTCAAGGACATAAGAAAGGACACAAACAAATGGAAAAACATTCCATGCTCATGGATAGGAAGAATCAATATCGTGAAAATGGCCATACTGCCCAAAGTAATTTATAGATTCAATGCTATCTCCATCAAGCTACCATTGCCTTTCTTCACAGAATTAGAAAAATCTACTTTAAATTTCATATAGAACTAACAAAGAGCCCACATAGCCAAGACAATCCTAAGCAAAAAGAACAAAGCTGGAGGCATCATGCTACCTGACTTCAAACTATGCTACAAAGCTGCAGTAACCAAAACAGCATGGTGCTGGTACCAAAACAGAGATATAGACCAATGGAACAGAATAGAGGCCTCAGAAATAACACCATACATCTACAATGATCTGATCTTTGACAAACTTGACATAAACAAGCAATAGGGAAAGGACTCCCTATTTAATAAATGGTGTTGGGAAAACTGGCTAGCCATATGCAGAAAACAAACTGGACCCCTTCCTTACACCTTACATAAAAATTAACGCAAGATGGATTAAAGACTGAAACATAAGACCTAAAGCCATAAAAACCCTAGAAGAAAACCTAGGCAACACAATTCAGGAGATAGGCATGGGCAAAAACTTCATGACTAAAACACAAAAAGCAATGGCAACAAAAGCCAAAATTGACAAATGGGATCTAATTAAACTAAAGAGCTTCTGCACAGCAAAAGAAACTATCACGAGAGTGAACAGGCAAGCTTCAGAATGGGAGAAAATTTTTGCAATCTATCCATCTGACAAAGGGCTAATATCCAGAACCTACAAAGAACTTAAACAAATTTACAAGAAAAAAACAACCCCACCAAAAAGTGGGCAAAGAATATGAACAGACACTTCTCAAAATAAGATATTTATGCAGCCAACAAACATATGAAAAAAAGCTCATCATCACTGCTCATTAGAGAAATGCAAATCAAAACCACAATGAGTTACCATCTCACACCAGTTCGAGTGGCAATCATTAAAAGTCAGGAAACAACAGATGCTGGAGAGGATGTGGAGAAATAGGAACGCTTTTACACTGTTGGTGGGAGTGTAAATTACTTCAACCTTGTGGAAGACAGTGTGGTGATTCCTCAAGGATCTAGAACCAGAAATACCATTTAACCCAGCAATCCCATTACTGGGTATATACCCAAAGGATTATAAATCATTCTACTATAAAGACACATGGACATGTATGTTTATTGCAGCACTGTTCACAATAGCAAAGCCTTGGAACCAATCCAAACGCCCATCAATGATAGAATGGATGAGGAAAATGTGGCACATATACACCATGGAATACTATGCAGCCATAAAAAAGGATGAGTTCATGTCCTTTGCAGGGACATGGATGAAGCTAGAAACCATTATTCTGAGCAAACTAACACAGGAACAGAAAACCAAACACCCCATGTTCTCACTCATAAGTGGGAGTTGAACAATGAGAATACATGGACACAGGGAGAGGAACGTCACACACTGGGGCCTGTCAGGGGTTGGGGGCTAGTGGAGGGATAGCATTAAGAGAAACACCTAAGGTAGGTGATGGGTTGATTGGTACAGCAAACCACCATGGCACGTGTATACCTATGTAACAAACCTGCACGTTCTGCACATGTACCCTAGAACTTAAAGTATAATAAAAAAGATACAAAGAATTGATCAACAAAGTATTAGAACTAATAAGACATTTCAGTAAGAAGGAGATGTGTAATATCAATATACAAATTACTAGTAGATACTAATAGTAACCAATAAGAAATGAAAAGAGACCGCATTTATATTAACAATGAAACTGTCAATGGAACAACCTTACCCAAAAATATGCAAGAGATAAAAGAAACTATAAAACTTTCTAGAAAGTATTTTAAAAGACCCAGATATGTGGTGGTGCACACCTGTAGTCCCAGCTACTAGGGAGGCTGAGATGGGAGGAACTACTGAACCCAGGAGGCGGAAGTTGCAATGAGCGGTGATCAGGCCACTGCACTCCAGTTTGGGTGACAGAGCGAAACCCTGTCTCAAAACAAAACAAAAAACAAAACAAAAAAAACAGAAAAAAAACCCAGATAAAGAGGAAAACATGTCATGATTATAAATGGCAGGGTTCAATTTGTAAAGCTAAGTCACTTCAAATTCAAAAGCTCCTATTTATTTATTTATTTATTTGAGGGAGTTTCATTCTTGTAGCCCAGACTGGAGTGCAGTGGCACGACCTTGGCTCACTGCAACCTCCGCCTCCTGGGTTTAAGTGATTGGAGTGCAGGGGTGCGATCTTGGCTCACTGCAACCTCCACCTCCTGGGCTTAACTGATTCTCCTGCTTCAGCCCCCAGAGCAGCTGGGATTAAAAGCACCTGCCACCACGCCCAACTAATTTTCATATTTTTAGTAGAGATGGGGTGTCTCCATGTTGGCCAGGGTGGTCTCGAATTTTTTAAATGAAACTTGGCAAACTAATCTCAAGTTCATTTGGATGAGTAAATTAGTAACAATTACAAGCAAGCTACAAGAATAAAAATAAAGAAACTGAATTCCTCAGGTATCAAAACTTACTATAAGGTTGTAGTCAAAATAGTGTAGTATTGGTACAGAAACAGAGCAATTAAATATAATAGAGGATTCAGAAACAGATCCAAATAAATTCAATATTTAGTATATGAAAAATATGTCACTTCAAGCCTTGTGGAAAGAATAGACTAATAAATCATTTGGGGATGAATGGATTTTTATTTACAAGAAAAAAATTAGAGTTTAGAGTTCTCTTCATATAACACATTTTAAAAACTAAATTCAAAGGATTAAATAGCTAAATGTAAAAAGGCAAAACTGTAAAAGTTCTAGAATAAAATACAGGAAATATTTTTTACACTCTTGGGGTGGAAAGGTCTTCCTAAATAAGACAAAATTCAGAAGCCACAAAGAAAAAAACATACAGATGACTGTATAAAGATATAAAACTTCTGTAAAAGACGTTTATAACAGAAGTATTACTACACCTGGTATAAAACAACTCCAATGAATATAAACAAAACAAACAAATAAATAAATGGCAAACACCCAGTAGGAACAAAAGCAAAGAATATGAAGAAGTAGTTCACAAAAGAATAAAATGCTAATACCTAATAAGCACATGAAAAGATGTTCAGCTTCACTGGCGATTAGGAAAATGCAAATTAAAAATGAGATTCCATCTTTCTCTGTCAAATTACCAAATATTAAACATTGAAAATTCCAGGTTTGCCTAGAATATGCAGGAACATAACACATATACTTCTGGTACACAGTGAATTGGGACAAGCAATTTGGAGTGACAAATAACTGGCAAATAATTATTATTACAATGTGACAATAACTATCAAAATTAAAATATTTTCAACTAGTAGTTTTAGATTTACATCCTGTAGAAATATTTGCACAAATGTGTAAAGATATATGTGTAAGGAACTTTATTTGTAATCGCTAAAAATATAAGACAATCTAAATGTCCAACAATAGGGCAATGATTTAATGGATGCTGAAATAGTCATAAAATGAAAACTTCTATAGAGGTTTAAAGATTAGAGGTAAGTCTGATGAATTATTAGTATAAAGTTATGGGTCAATATGTAAAGTATGATTTTATTTTTGTGAAAAGAAACAACGTATGTGCCTGAATGTTCTTTGAAAAATGTCTAGAAAGATGTCAAAACTTTGACGGTGCCTACCTTTTGGGAATGGGTATGTAAATTGGTAGTGAGGTGTGGGATGTATGTGAGTAGTTGGAGATTTTCACTTTCTACTTTATAAATTGTTTATGTATATATTCTATAAATAATTCCATATTCACAGAGTTAGTTTGTATTAAAAATAAAATGAACATATACAAAGGGATACAACAGACTAGGTCAATTGTACAAAATATATTTTATGGGAATTTGCCATTTAAAGCTGAGCAGAACTGAAATAAACTGTGACTCCCCCAAATCCTAAACAAGGAATTTTGAACCCTAACTTTGTTTATGGATTTGTGTGAACTGCAAAATAGTTACAAAATTTAGGGATTTAATTGGTACCAGAGCCAAAGCTGTATATTTTCTAGAACAAAACAACAGTGGAGACTTCAGATATGATGCACATTCTGTTTTGGATCTGGGCCCACCCACACAAACGGACAACACCACAGACATCAGTGCCTTTCCTGGAGTTCATCCACCTTTTCACTCCAAGAAAGTTACTTCTCTTGCTATGCAGAACCCCATCAAAAAGTGGGCAAAGGATATGAACAGACACTTCTCAAAAGAAGACATTTATGCAGCCAAAAGACACATGAAAAAATGCTCATCATCACTGGCCATCAGAGAAATGCAAATCAAAACCACAATGAGATACCATCTCACACCAGTTAGAATGGCAATCATTAAAAAGTCAGGAAACAACAGGTGTTGGAGAGGATGTGGAGAAATAGGAACACTTTTACACTGTTGGTGGGACTGTAAACTAGTTCAACCACTGTGGAAGTCAGTGTGGTGATCCTCAGGGATCTAGAACTAGAAATACCATTTGACCCAGCCATCCCATTACTGGGTATATACCCAAAGGATTATAAATCATGCTGCTATAAAGACACATGCACACCTATGTTTATTGTGGCACTATTCACAATAGCAAAGACTTGGAACCAACCCAGATGTCCAACAATGATAGACTGGATTAAGAAAATGTGGCACATATACATCATGGAATACTATGCAGCCATAAAAAATGATGAGTTCATGTCCTTTGTAGGGACATGGATGAAATTGGAAATCATCATTCTCAGTAAACTATCGCAAGGACAAAAAACCAAACACCGCATGTTCTCACTCATAGATGGGAATTGAACAATGAGAACACATGGACACAGGAAGGGGAACATCACACTCTGGGGACTGTTGTGGGGTGAGGGGAGGGGGGAGGGATAGCATTAGGAGATATACCTAATGCTAAATGATGAGTTAATGGGTGCAGCACACCAGCATGGCACACGTATACATATGTAGCTAACCTGCACATTGTGTACATGTACCCTAAAACTTAAAGTATAATCATAATTAAAAAAAAAAAAAGAAACTGTTTTAGAAAAAAAAAAAAAAAAAGAAAGTTACTTCTCATTCTCAGTTTCCCTGTTTCCTTAGCCATCCTTGATTTCACCCTGTCTTGGTTCCCAACCATTCATCTCTTCTTCTGAATCAGTGTTCATGTTTTCTTTTCTGTGACCTGTTCCAGGATAACACTTCTGGTATTTTTTTCCCTCCAGCCTTACATGTGTTCCTCACTACATACCAGCCAGCTGGACCTGCCCTCAGCTACCTCATCTCTCTCTGTGACCTGATGACAGAAAAGCACATGATTCTCTTCACCTGACTTCATATATGGGTCCATGGTAGAGTTCTCTTACTTAAGCATGAAACTCTTGAAGAGAGCATAAACTTTGTTTAAGAAACCAGTATAACCCAGCACTACCTTGTGAATAATTACAGTACAAACCTCATTTGCTGCTTAAACTATATCTTTTTTAAATCAGTTTTAAACATTTAAAAGTTGTGATGTCACATATTCTAATGGAAAATTGCAATTTCCAAATCTCTAGTCTTGAATCATTGGTTAATAAATGTTCCTGATCTGGTTTGTTTAGTTGACTTTGAAATATATCAGTCTGTGGTCCAGAATTTAAAACTTTCAAATTAGAAGAATGCATAGAGATCGATCATCTTATTCAAGGGTATCTGAGCTCCTCACTAGGAGGCCTAGCTATAAGAAAGTGCTGGGATTACAGCTATAAGAAAAAGGAGGAAAAGGAGGAGGAGGAGGAGGAGGAGGAGAAAGAGAAGGAAGAAGAGAATAAAGAACAGTTTTGACCAGTAATATAAACATAGTTCTAAATCTGAATAACAATTTATTCTTCCAAAGTACAGTATAAGCCTACAGATCTAGTCTAAAATTACAAGTATATTTGGTTTCAATTTGGATTCCAGATTAACATCAAGTGTAGCAGCTTTTTTTTTTTTTTTTTTTTTTTGAGATGGAGTTTCACTCTTGTCGCCCAGGCTGGAACGCAGTGGCAGGATCTCGGCTCACTGCAACCTCCGCTGCCCAGGTTCAGGAGATTCTCCTACCTCAGCCTCCGTAGTAGCTAGGATTACAGGCACACGCCACTACACCTGGCTAATTTTTGTACTTTTAGTTGAGACGCGGTTTCATCACGTTGTCCAAGCTGGTCTTGAACTCCTGACCTCAGGTGATCCGCCTGCCTCAGCCTCCCAAAGTGCTGAGATTACAGGCATGAGCCACCATGCCTGGCCACTTTTTTCCTTTTATTTCAGTAGTTTCTTTTAAAAAAAAGATATACTTTTTTACAATCAGATAAATCCAAATGTTAGCCAGAATTGGTCCCATAGCCATAAAATTTAGTATAATACTCGGATTCATATGCTTGCCTCTAAAATTTCAGAGATTTGGTATTGCTGTTAGTTTAATGAGTTTTTCTTAAAATTGAGCAACTTGGCTAGAGAAAATTTATTAATTTAGAGTTTATAATATAAGCGCAATTGAAGAAACTCATAGTATGAATCATGTCATCAAAATTTGTAAATCTCTTTTGAAATTGTGACTTTATTTCTACTAGTCATATGATACTTCAAAATCTGTGATTCCATGGAGCCAAGAGTAGCTCTTCAATAGGAAATGAATGAGTGCTTCAGGTAAATTCTGTAAAATCCACATGGTCAGTTTGAGTCTCAATATCTGTACTTCCTTGAACAAATAAATGATGTATTTGTTTTTCCTTTCTCAGCTGCTGATCCCATTAGTAAGAAAATACAGTCTTATGAGCAATGATGGAGCTGCATCTCTTAGGGGTGTTTGACTCCCAAGAGACCAAAGAGCAAAGAGAATGTCAATTTAAAAAAATCTAATGTTTCCATGACTTAGCTATTTAACTGCTTTAAAATAAATGAATGCTGCTTCAAGTTCTTTCAAATACCCCACATCTTGGCAACAACGAAAGGAATTAACATGAAGAAAATTTACAATCCTTCATCACATCGAACAATGTCCCACATTTGAGAAGTTCACAGCACAGATTTCTGGTGACTGAAAGAAAGGAAAGACCTTCTTTGGATTTGAATAAACAGATGGACTTTCTTCTCCTTTTTCTTATAGTGCCCCATTTGTGTAAAGGGAGGTGGGAAGAAAATAGCTTAGCTTAAAAGAGTGTCCTATAAAATAAAAGGTTTCATACTTGCCTATAGCTAATCTCTGAAGGTGGTTACGAAAGAGGATTTCTAAAACATTTTATATGCAATGGCCCAGACATTCGCATAAGTGGTCAAACTTTCAAGATGACAACTTAAAAATATAATGCTCCTTTTGGACAAGCTTGTTTTTAAAATAGCACCATCATTAACTTTGGCAAATCCAATTCTTAAATATCCTTTAAAATAGTTGATAAAAGAAAGAAGGTCTCAGAACTATATAATGGTTGCAATTCATTTCTTAAAACCTCTTATTTTGAAATAATTTTAGAATCATAGAAAGTTGCAAATATAGTATAAGGAGTCCCATGTGCCCTACATGATGACATCGTATAGAGGGATAGTACAATATCAAAACCAAGAAATTGACATTGGCACATTACTGTTTTTTTAAATTATACCTTAAGTTTTAGGGTACATGTGCACAACGTGCAGGTTAGTTACATATGTATACATGTGCCATGTTGGTGTGCTGCACCCATTAACTCGTCATTTAACATTAGGTATATCTCCTAATGCTATCCCTCCCCCCTCCCCCCACCCCACAACAGGCCCCCTGTGTGTGATGTTCCCCTTCCTGTGTCCATGTGTTCTCATTGTTCAATTCCCACCTGTGAGTGAGAACATGCAGTGGTTGGTTTTTTGTCCTTGTGACAGTTTACTGAGAATGATGATTTCCAGTTTCATCCATGTCCCTACAAAGGACATGAACTCATCATTTTTTATGGCTGCATAGTATTCCGTGGTGTATATGTGCCACATTTTCTTAATCCAGTCTATCATTGTTGGACATCTGGGTTGGTTCCAAGTCTTTGCTATTGTGAATAGTGCCACAATAAACATAGGTGTGCATGTGTCTTTATAGCAGCATGATTTGTAATCCTTTGGGTATATACCCAGTAATGGGATGACTGGGTCAAATGGTATTTGTAGTTCTAGATCCCTGAGGAATCGCCACACTGACTTCCACAGTGGTTGAACTAGTTTACAGTCCCACCAACAGTGTAAAAGTGTTCCTATTTCTCCACATCTTCTCCAACACCTATTGTTTCCTGACTTTTTAATGATTGCCATTCTAACTGGTGTGAGATGGTATCTCATTGTGGTTTTGATCTGCATTTCTCTGATGGCCAGTGATGATGAGTATTTTTTCATGTGTCTTTTGGTTGCATAAATGTCTTCTTTTGAGAAGTGTCTGTTCATATCCTTTGCCCACTTTTTGATGGGGTTCTTTGTTTTTTTCTTGTAAATTTGTTGGAGTTCATTGTAGATTCTGGATATTAGCCCTTTGCCAGATGAGTAGATTGCAAAAATTTTCTCCCATTCTGTAGGTTGCCTGTTCACTCTCATGGTAGCTTCTTTTGCTCTGCAGAAGCTCTTTAGTTTAATTAGATCCCATTTGTCAATTTTGGCTTTTGTTGCCATTGCTTTTGGTGTTTTAGACATGAAGTCCTTGCCATGCCTATGTCCTGAATGGTATTGCCTAGGTTTTCTTCTAGGGTTTTTATGGTTTCAGGTCTAACATTTAAGTCTTTAATCCATCTTGAATTAATTGTTGTATAAGGTATAAGGAAGGGATCCAGTTTCAGCTTTCTACATATGGCTAGCTAGTTTTCCCAGCACCATTTATTAAATAGGGAATCCTTTCCCCATTGCTTGTTTTTATCAGGTTTGTCAAAGATCAGATAGTTGTAGACATGCAGCATTATTTCTTAGGGCTCTGTTCTGTTCCATTGGTCTATATCTCTGTTTTGGTACCAGTACCACGCTGTTTTGGTTACTGTAGCCTTGTAGTATAGTTTGAAGTCAGGTAGCATGATGCCTCCAGCTTTGTTCTTTTGGCTTAGGATTGACTTGGCAATGTGGGCTCTTGTTTGGTTCCATATGAACTTTAAAGTGATTTTTTCCAATTCTGTGAAGAAAGTCATTGGTAGCTTGATGGGGATGGCATTGAATCTATAAATTACCTTGGGCAGTATGGCCATTTTCATGATATTGATTCTTCCTACCCATGAGCATGGAATGTTGTTCCATTTGTTTGTATCCTCTTTTATTTCATTGAGCAGTGGTTTGCAGTTCTCCTTGAAGAGGTCCTTCACATCCCTTGTAAGTTGGATTCCTAGGTATTTTATTCTCTTTGAAGCAACTGTGAATGGGAGTTCACTCATGATTTGGTTCTCTGTTTGTCTATTATTTGTTTATAAGAATGCTTTGATTTTTGCATATTGATTTTGTATCCTGAGATGTTGCTGAATTTGCCTATCAGCTTAAGGAGATTTTGGGCTGAGACAATGGGGTTTTCTAAATATACAATCATGTCATCTGCAAACAGGGACAATCTGACTTCCTGTTTTCCTAATTGAATGCCCTTTATTTCCTTCTCCTGCCTGATTGCCCTGGCCAGAACTTCCAACACTATGTTGAATAGGAGTGGTGAGAGAGGGCATCCCTGTCTTGTGCCAGTTTTCAAAGGGAATGCTTCCAGTTTTTGTCCATTCAGTATGATATTGGCTGTGGGTTTGTCATAGATAGCTCTCATTATTTTGAGATATGTCCCATCAATACCTAATTTATTGAGAGCTTTTAGCATGAAGTGTTGTTGAATTTTGTCAAATGCCTTTTCTGCGTCTATTGAGATAATCATGTGGTTTTTGTCTTTGGTTCTGTTTATATGCTGGATTACGTTTATTGATTTTTGTATGTTGAACCAGCCTTGCATCCCAGGGATGAAGCCCACTTGATCATGGTGGATAAGCTTTTTGATGTGCTGCTGGGTTCGGTTTGCCAGTATTTTATTGAGGATTTTTGCATCGATGTGCATCAGGGATATTGGTCTAAAATTCTCTTTTTTTGTTGTGTCTCTGCCAGGCTTTGGTATCAGGATGATGCTGGCCTCATAAAATGAGTTAGGGAGGATTCCCTCTTTTTCTATTGATTGGAATAGTTTCAGAAGGAATGGTATCAGCTCCTCATTGTACCTCTGGTAGAATTCGACTGTGAATCCACCTGGTCCTGGACTTTTTTTGGTTGGTAAGCTATTAATTAGTGCCTCAGTTTCAGAGCCTGTTATTGGTCTATTCAGAGATTCAACTTCTTCCTGGTTTAGTCTTGGAAGGGTGTACGTGTCCAGGAATGTATCCATTTCTTCTAGATTTTCTAATTTATTGCGTAGAGGTGTTTATAGTATTCTCTGATGTTAGTTTGTATTTCTGTGGGATTGGTGATGATATCCCCTTTTTCATTTTTTATTGCATCTATTTGATTCTTCTCTCTTTTCTTCTTTATTAGTCTTGCTAGCGGTCTATCAATTTTGTTGATCTTTTCAAAAAACCAGCTCCTGGATCCATTGATTCTTTGAAGGGTTTTTTGCATCTCTATTTCCTTCAGTTCTGCTCTGATCTTTGTTATTTCTTGCCTTCTGCTAGCTTTTGAGTGTGTTTGCTCTTGCTTCTAGTTCTTCTAATTGTGATGTTAGGGTGTCAATTTTGGATCTTTCCTGCTTTCTCTTGTGGCATTTAGTGCTATAAATTTCCCTCTACACACTGCTTTGAATGTGTCCCAGAGATTCTGGTATGTTGTGTCTTTGTTCTCGTTGGTTTCAAAGAACATCTTTATTTCTGCCTTCATTTCGTTATGTACCCAGTAGTCATTCAGGAGCAGGTTGTTCAGTTTCCATGTAGTTGAGCGGTTTTGTGTGAGTTTCTTAATCCTGAGTTCTAGTTTGATTGCACTGTGGTCTGAGGGGCAGTTTGTTATAATTTCTGTTCTTTTACATTTGCGGAGAAGTGCTTTACTTCCAACTATGTGGTCAATTTTGGAATAAGTGCGGTGTGGTTCTGAGAAGAATGTATATTCTGTTGACTTGGGGTGGAGAGTTCTGTAGATGTCTATTAGGTCTGCTTGGTGTAGAGCTGAGTTCAATTCCTGGATGTCCTTGTTAACTTTCTGTCTCATTGATCTGTCTAATCTTGACAGTGGGGTGTTAAAGTTTCCCATTATTATTGTGTGGGAGTCTAAGTCTCTTTGTAGGTCTCTAAGGACTTGCTTTATGAATCTGGGTGCTCCTGTATTGGGTGCATATATATTTAGGATAGTTAGCACTTCTTGTTGAATTGATCCCTTTACCATTACATAATGGCCTTCTTTGTCTCTTTTGATCTTTGTTGGTTTAAAGTCTGTTTTATCACAGACTAGATTGCAACCCCTGCCTTTTTTGGTTTTCCATTTGCTTGGTAGATCTTCCTCCATCCCTTTATTTTGAGCCTATGTGTGTCTCTCCACGTGAGATGGGTTTCCTGAATACAGCACACTGATGGGTCTTGATTCTTTATCAAATTTGCCAGTCTGTGTCTTTTAATTGGCACATTTAGCCCATTTACATTTAAGGTTAATATTGTTATGTGTGAATTTGATCCTGTCATTATGATGTTAGCTGGTTATTTTGCTCGTTCATTGATGCAGTTTCTTCCTAGCATCGATGGTCTTTACAGTTTGGCATGTTTTTGCAGTGGCTGGTACCGGTTGTTCCTTTCCATGTTTAGTGCTTCCTTCAGGAGCTCTTTTAGGGCAGTCCTGGTTTTGACAAAATCTCTCAGCATTTGCTTGTCTGTAAAGTATTTTATTTCTCCTTCACTTATGAAGCTTAGTTTGGCTAGATATGAAATTCTGGGTTGGAAATTCTTTTCTTTAAGAATGTTGAATATTGGCCCCCACTCTCTTCTGGCTTGTAGAGTTTCTGCCGAGAGATCCGCTGTTAGTCTGATGGGCTTCCCTTTGTGGGTAACCCGACCTTTCTCTCTGGCAGCCCTTAACACTTTTTCCTTCATTTCAACTTTGGTGAATCTGACTATTATGTGTCTTGAAGCTGCTCTTCTCAAGGAGTATCTTTGTGGTGTTCTCTGTATTTCCTGAATCTGAATGTTGGCCTGCCTTGCTAGATTGGGGAAGTTCTCCTGGATAATATCCTGCAGAGTGTTTTCCAACTTGGTTCCATTCTCCCCGTCACTTTCAGGTACACCAATCAGATGTAGATTTGGCCTTTTCACATAGTCCCATATTTCTTGGAGGCTTTGTTTGTTTCTTTTCATTCTTTTTTCTCTAAACTTCTCTTCTCACTTCATTTCATTCATTTGCTCTTCCATCACTGATACCCTTTCTTCCAGTTGACGAAATCGGCTACTGAGGCTTGTGCATTCGTCACATAGTTCTCGTGCCATGGTTTTCAGCTCCATCAGGTCCTTTAAGGACTTCTCTGCATTCATCATTCTAGTTAGCCATTTGTCTAATTTTTTTTCAAGGCTTTTAACTTCTTTGCCATGGGTACGAACTTCCTCCTTTAGCTCAGAGTAGTTTGATCGTCTGAAGCCTTCTTCTCTCAACTAGTCAAAGTCATTCTCTGTCCAGCTTTGTTCCATTGCTGGTGAGGAGCTGCGTTCCTTTGGAGGAGGAGAGGTGCTCTGATTTTTACTCAGTGCTCAGTTTTTCTGCTCTGTTTTTTCCCCATCTTTGTGGTTTTATCTCTTAGGTCTTTGATAATGGTGACATACAGATGGGGTTTTGGTGTGGATGTCCTTTCTGTTTGTTAGTTTTCCTTCTAACAGCCAGGATCCTCAGCTGCAGGTCTGTTGGAGTTTGCTGGAGGTCTACTCCAGACCCTGTTTGCCTGGGTATCAGAACGGAGGCTGCAGAAGAGCAATTATTGCTGAACAGCAAATGTTGCTGCCTGATCGTTCCTCTGGAAGCTTCGTCTTAGAGGGGTACCTGGCTGTGTGAGGTGTCAGTCTGCCCCTTCAGGGGGGTGCCTCCCAGATAGGCTACTCAGGGGTCAGGGACCCACTTGAGGAGGCAGTGTGTCCGTTCTCAGATCTCCAGCTGCGTGCTGGGAGAGCCACTACTCTCTTCAAAGCTGTCAGACAGGGATATTTAAGTCTGCAGAGGATTCTACTGCCTTTTGTTTGGCTATTCCCTGCCCCGAGAGGTGGAGTCTACAGAGGCAGGCAGGCCTTCTTGAGCTGTGGTGGGCTCCACCCAGTTCGAGCTCCTGGCCACTTTGTTTACCTACTCAAGCCTCGGCAGTGCCGGGCACCCCTCCCCCAGACTCGCTGCCACCTTGCAGTGTGATCTCAGACTGCTGTGCTAGCAATGAGTGAGGCTCCGTGGGCGTGGGACCCTCCAAGCCAGGCGTGGGATATAATCTCCTGGTGTGCTGTTTGCCAAGACCGTTGGAAAAGCGCAGTATTAGGGTGGGAGTGACCCGATTTTCCAGGTGTCGTCTGTCACCCCTTTCCTTGACTAGGAAAGGGAATTCCCTGACCCCTTAGCTTCCCAGGTGAGGTGATGCCTTGCCCTGCTTCGGCTCACGCTCGGTTCACTGCACCCACTGTCCTGCACGCACTTTCCGACACTCCCCAGTGACATGAGGCTGGTACCTCAGTTGGAAATGCAGAAATCACCCATCTTCTGCATCGCTCACGCTGGGAACTCTAGACTGGAGCTGTTCCTATTCGGCCATCTTGGCTCCACCCCTGGCACATTACTGTTAATGTACCCATCACAGTTGCTATGTTACTCAGTTGTCACCATTGTTTAACCTGCATTCATTTGCATGTACGTGGGTGTGTGCATGTGTGCCTAATTCTATGCAATTTTATCCCCTATATAAATTTGTATAACCACCATTACAATCAAGACACAGCTGTTCCATCATTGCAAAAGAAATCTTTCATGCTATCTGCCTGTATTTGTGCCCCCTACCTAACCTGTCTCCTTATCACCTGGCAACTGCTAATCTGTTCTCAATCTCTAATTGTTTTCACTTCAAACACGTTATTTACATGGAGTCTTACTGCATGGAACCTTTTGAGATTGACTTTTTTCACTAAGGATAACACCTCTGAGGTTCATGCAGGTTGTTTCATGTATCAATAATTCATTCCTTTTGATTGCTGAGTGGTATTCCATGGTATGAATGTACCAGGGTTTGTTCAATCATTCAACCATTAAAGGGCATTTGGGTTATTCTGAGTATTTTGCTAGTACAAATAATGCTATAGTAAACATCTACGTTCAGATTTTTGTGTGAACAGTAAGTTTTCATTTTTCTGGAATACATGCCCAAGAGTGCTCAACTGCTGAGTCACATGTTTAGTTTTGTTAGAAAATGCCTCCTTTCCAGAGGGGCTGTACCATTTTACAATCTCACCTGCAATGTATGACCCAGCTTCTCTGGATCCTTGCCAGCTTCTGTTATTATCACTATGTTTCACTTTATCCATTCCAAAAGGTGTGTAGTGATGGCTCGTTGTGGCTTCAGTTTGCACTTCTCTAATGACTAATGATGTTGATCATGTTGGGATGTGCTTATTTGCCTCTCCTACACTGTCTTCTGTGAAATTTTTCTTTATGCTTTTTGCTCATTTAAAAATTGAATTGTTTGGCTTTTACTGTTGAGTTTTGAGCTGTTTATATATATTCTTGACGTAAAGACTTTACTGAATATGTTGTTTGCAAATATTTTCTCCCACCAATTCATTTGTATAAGATAAAAATCAGAACTAGGCCCTAAGATAAGAAGATATTTGATTTTGTAGATACAGGATTATATTCAAGGCTATGTGACTTTGAGTTTAGCCATTATTTTAGCCCACATTCAGAAGCTCTTTGATACAGTGATGACCCGGTACGCTAAGCAGAATCAAAAGATGAAAAATCACCACCAGTTAGGATTAGTTCCTACATTTTAAAGACAAATGTCATCTCCATAACTTCAGATTACAAAGGGAAGCTCTTACTGCTGATGAAATGGGTAGTTCAAGAAAGCAGAAAATCTATTTTCAAGGCAGCAGAATGACAGGTAACCTGATCTTTAAACCTTCTATCATTTGTATGCAATATTTATTGAGTATTTGCTATAAATTACTATAAAATCATCTGATTTAAGAGTCTATGATTTTTTCCAGTACACCTTGCTTACTCTAGAAATGGTGACTGTACGTTCTCAATTTGAGGGGGCAGTTTAAATATCAAATATTCTAAACTATTACCTGAATAAACCATTAAAATATCCTCCAAATATCTGACCATCAAAATTATTTCTATTAGACTACCCCTTATCCTGGCAAAGACCCTTGGTTAGAATGTTCCAGGTATGACTCCCTTCTCATATGCCCTTCCCGGCCCACACCCCCCAGATGCTCTAATGGTCATGCTCTATATCACATGACTCTGTCCCCTGGCCACAGCTGATCAGATTAAAGGATAGGCACTTGAGCCAAGGCTGTTTCAGTGACTCCAGACTTGGATGTACTAATTCAGGAGAAGATAGGCAGGTCAATTAGACTCCTCGTTCAGGAATTTGGAACTGAAAAACTGAAGTGAGGTTAAACGACCATAAGAGCTGGACTGAAATGTCATGAAGTGGCCACTATAGGCCTTGTGCAAGCTGGAAACCAGGCTCTGGAAGACGGGGTCAGCAGGTGCACTGAGAGAAGCAGAAATGCCCTGAGTCTGCTGATGAGGGTTGTGAGAGGGAGGCAGAGAGAATAACTTCTTGGTGCCCTCATGGTTTTCTGGCTCTGGTTATGATTCTAGTCCATACATAGCTTTAGAAGACACTCTGTTTTTAGGATTGCTTGAGCCCGGGAGTTTGAGGCTGCAGTGAGCTATGATCATGCGACTGTACTCCAACCTGGGTGACAGAGAGAGACAGACTTTAACTCTCTTAAAAGAAGAAGAAGAAAGAAGAAGGAGGTGGAGGAGGAGGAAGAAAGAGGAAAAGGAAAAGGAGGACACCATGTCAAGTTCTCTACTTATGACATAGACCTGGTGGTCTTTTTTACTTGGAAGTGATAGTCAATAGCTATAGCAAAATTTGCATGGTATAATAAGGGCAGCATTCTTTCAAAAAGTTTTCAATTGATGTTAAATCTCCCCAGAGAGAGACAGGCACTTCCACATATGACTGGTGGGAGTATACACTGGTTCAACCCTCCTAAAGGGCAATTGAGTGAAATGGATATAGGAGTCTCTCTTTAAAAATATATGCATAGTAGAAGATCTAGAAGTAAATATTAAAATACTAATAATATAGCAGTTATCTCTAGATAATAAGATTATAATTATTTAAATGTTATCCTTTTCTACCATGAGTATCTCTAACAATTTTTCTTAAAAGCAGATGTTTAAAATACAAAAACCACCTACCGGTTATTGAGTTCTTACATGAGCTAGATGCTTTACATACATTGTCTCATTTAATTTTTAAAATGATTCTATGAGGCAAATACTATTATTCTCACTTTACAAACGAGGAAGTTGAAGCTCCTAGATATAAAAAAAAGTCTTTCTAAACATAGTGACTAATAAATGGTACTAAAATGTAAACTCCATGAGATCAGGGATATTTTCTGTTTTGTATACTGTTATATCCCCAGCATCTATAACTCACTAAATTTTTTTTTGAGGCAAGGTCTTGCTCTGTCACCCAGGTCACTGCAACCTCGACCTCTCAAGCTCAAGAATCCTCCCACCTTAGCCTACAAGTAGCTGTGACCATAGGTGCGTTCCACCATGCCCAGCTAATTTTTTAAAATTTTTTTGTAGAGACAGAGCCTCATTATGTTGCCTGGGCTGGTCTCAAACTCCTGGCCTCAAGCGATTCTCCCACCTTGACCTCTGAAAGTGCTGGGATTACAGGTGTGAGCCACCACACCTAGCCGCTAAATTCTTTTAAATGAATGACGGGCAGAACCAGGCTTTGTAGTCCAGTATGCCTTACTCCAAAACCTCTGCTCTAAGCCCTTGCTCTAAACCAACACTCCAAAGAAGCCCTTCTGCAATTTTTGACCTTGATAAATGTGTTCCTTCACATTTTAATTTACTTCATTTAAAATAGGAAGAAATGACAATGGGAAATGTTTATAAAACATAATGATACTCTAGGAAATCTAAAGTCACATGATGTGTTACTGTGTTGCCCTAGTCAATAAATTAATAGGTTAGTTTATACATAACCTTAACAAAGCTTTATATTATATAACATTTATATATTTTATTTAATATGGTGTTTGTAGTCATTGCTAGGGAAATTTGGATATTTGATCCATAGTTATGAATTCAATTCTGAATTTATTATACCATCATATTTATGGAAAAAGTCAGCTTCTCATATAATGTTGACTTCTGGTAGCTTTTCTAGAAGCTAGCATGTTAGAAGAATGAACATTCTTGATATTGTTATTCGAAATCATAATTTATTCCTTACTAGCTACATTGCCTTTTAAATCAGCATGAAATACTATTTTTGGAGGAAACTTGACATTCAAACTATAATTTTGTGACAGTTATAGCAATGTCAACCTGAGGTTTTAGAATAAGGCTTATGACAAATACATTTCCAGTTTCTAATTCAATTTTAATAATAGTGCCACAATTACTAGATCTTAGCCAAAACACTAAGAAGGAAAATTTAGTCATAGCTATTAAATTTACGAAAGGCCGACTTTTCCATATAGCAATGTTTGATCCCAAACTTTGTGCTACTCTTCTTCCTCACTGTTTCTGATTAGCTTAAGGCATGAGAGGAAGTATCTGAGATGATGTTATAGAGATTTGCCTTCTCAATATCGTGAAAATGGCCATACTGCCCAAATTTATAGATTCAGTGCTATTCCCATCAAATTACCATTGACATTCTTCAAAGAATTAGAAAAAACTATTTTTAATTTCACATGGAATCAAAGAAGACCCTGTACAGCCAAGACAATCCTAAGCAAAAAGAACAAAGCTGGAGGCATCATGCTACCTGACTTAAACTATACTACTAGGCTACAGTAACCAAAACAGCACTGTACTGGTATCAAAACAGATACATAGACCAATGGAGCAGAACAGAGACCTCAGAAATAACACTGCACGTCTACAACCATCTGATCTTCGACAAACCTGACAAAAACAAGCAATAGGGAAAGGCTCTCGTATTCAGTAAATGGTGCTGCGAAAACTGGCTAGCCATATGCAGAAAACTGAAAATGGACCCATTCCTTACACCTTATACAAAAATCAACTCAAGATGGATTAAAGATTTAAATGTAAAACCCAAAAGATAAAAACCCTGGAAGAAAGCCTAGCCAATACCATTCAGGACATAGGCATGGGCAAAGACTTCGTGACAAAAATGCCAAAAGCAATTGCAACAAAAGCCAGAATTGACAAATGGGATCTAATTAAACTAAAGAGCTTCTGCACAGCAAAAGAAACTATCATCAGAGTGAACAGGCAAGCTACAGAATAGGAGAAAAATTTTGCAATCTATCCATCTGACAAAGGGCTAATATCCAGAATCTACAAGAACTTAAACAAATTTACAAGAAAAAAACAAACAACCCCAACAAAAAGTGGGCAAAGAATATGAACAGACACTTCTCAAAAGAAGACATTTACATGGCCAACAAACATATGAAAAAAGCTCAACATTACTGATCATCAGAGAAATGCAAATCAAAACCACAGTGAGATACCATCTCACGTCAGTAAGAATAGCGATTATTAAAAAGTCAGGAAACAACAGATGCTGGAAAGGATGTGGAGAAATAGGAATGCTTTTACACTGTTGGTGGGAATGTAAATTAGTTCAACCATTGTGGAAGACAATATGGCCATTCCTCAGGGATCTAGAACCAGAAATACCATTTGACCCAGCAATCCCATTACTGGGTATATACCCAAAGGATATAAATCATTCTACTATAAAGACACATGGATGTGTATGTTTATTGCAGCACTATTTACAATAGCAAAGACACGGAACCAACCCAAATGCCCATCAATGATAGACTGGATAAAGAAAATGTGGTACATATATACCATGGAATACTATGCAGCCATAAAAAGGAATGAGATCAAATCCTTTGCAGGGACATGCATGAAGCTGGAAGCCATCATCCTTAGCGAACTAACACAGGAGCAGAAAACCAAATATCACATGTTCTCACTCATAAGTGGGAGTTGAACAATGAGAACACATGGATACAGAGAGGGGAACAACACACACCAGGGCCTGTTGGGGCATGGTGGGGTGAGGGGAGGGAACTTAAAGGATGGGTATCAATAGGTGTAGCAAACCACCATGGCATACATATACCTACGTAACAAACCTGCACATTCTGCACATGTATCCTGTTTTTTTTTTTTTTTAGAATAAAGAAAAAAATTACAATAACAATTTTTTAAAAAAGAAAAATAATTAGAGATGTGCCATCTAGCATCATTTCAATTTAATATTATTCTGGGAGTTCAAGCCAATGTAAGAAAAGAGATAATATAAACCCAAGAGAAATAAGTAATGGAAGAAACAAAAACCTTTTTATTTGAAAACGATTATGTATCTAACAAAATGCCCAAGGAATCAGCTAACATTTTTAGGCTGAATAGAACAGTAAATAGCCAGATAAAATATAAAATATAGAAAAGTCATTAATATTCTTAAATATCAACAATTACAATCTAGAAAAACCTAATTTTAAAAAGGTATAATTTACAATAGCAATAAAATATGTAAAGAGAGAAGTAGACTTAATAAGTGTTTGGCTATATAAACAAAATAATAAAACTTGTTGGGTCATAATATCCAGGAAGAATAAAATATTGCAAATACATCAACTCTTAATGTTATTTAAAAAAATGAATTCAATCCCAAACAAAATCACAATGAGATTCTTTTTAGAATTTAGAAGAATGTTGTAATATTCATCTAGGAAAATAAAGAGATGAAGATAAAAATATTCTATAAAAGAGAAAGGAAAATGAGCAAGTGAAATAACAATATGTCACGGAAACAGAAGAGAAACCCCAGAAATAGACTGTTATACATAAGGATTAAATAAGTGACAAAATACAACATAAAATAATGAAGATTTGAAAATACACATTTATGGGAGACATTCATTAGAACTTGGAATTAAATTATTTTAGATGGCCGGAGGGGTGGCTCACGCCTGTAATCCCAGCACTTTGGGAAGCTGAGGCAGGCAGATCACTTGAGGTCAGGAGTTCAAGACCAGCCTGGCCCATATGGTGAAACCCCATCTCTACTAAAAATACAAAAATTAGCCAGGCGCGGTGATGCATACCTGTAGTCCTAGCTACTCTGGAGGCTGAAGTGGGAGTATCACTTAAACCCGGGAGGCAGAGGTTGCAGTGAGCTGAGATCGCACCACTGCACTCCAGCCTGGGTGACAGATCGAGACTCCATCTCAAAAAAAAAAAAAAAAAAATTACTTTAAATCAAATACTTCATACCTTTTCCCAAAATATATCCCAGATGTCTAAGGTAGTAAATATTCTTAAACTCATAAATGAGTAAATAAAAAAAAAAAAAACAACAGTGAGTAAGTGTTAATGAAACCTTTAGAGAGATGACAATTTGCTTAAGCTTAAAGCATTAGCTTATGGAAGGATTTATGGTTTCATACATAATTTTTAAAACATTTATTCAAATTAAAAATAGCTGCTGGGCATGGTGGCACACACTTGTAATCCCAGCACTTTGGGAAGCCAAAGTGGGCAGATCTCTTGATCTCAGGAGTTCAAGACCAGCCTGGGCAACATGGCAAAACCCGTCTCTACAAAAAACAGAAAAATTACCTGGGCATGGTGATGAGTGCCTGTAGTCTCAGCCACATAGGAGGCTGAGGTGGGAGGATCGCTTGAGCCCAGGAGGTTGAGGCTGCAGTGCGCCACAATTGTGTCACTGCACTCCAGCCTGCATGACAGAGTGAAACTCTGTCTCAAAAATAAAATTAAATTAAATTAAAAAATAGCAAAACTAGGAAAAAATTAGAGAAGTATATTAATTTCTTTAGGCTACTAGAACTTGTATGGTCTGTTGTATCCTACTCACCTTGCACAGTACTGGGCACATAGTAAGTTTCCAATAGATATCTGTTGACCAAATATTGCAATAATTAACTAAGTAGACTTTCATTATCTGATGAGACAAAAAAAGTGACCCTAGAGTCCAATTAGTCAGCTGAAATGAGTGCAAATTAATTTCTTTGGCCCAGATGCATAAGAACCATGGACAGGAAGCTGTCTAATCAGCTGTGGAATGGAGAAGTGATAGGAAAAACAGGTGGGCTATGGAAGTGTTATCGGGCCACATCAAGTCCCACCATAAGCATTAGCTGTTGGAGGGTGAAAACAGCCAACAGGCCACACTGGTCTAAGACAGTCAGCAGATGTATGGCTTGACTCAATTAAGAAATCTTATTCAACTTGGGAGGTCCAAAAAGCAGAGTGGCTGGATGACAAGACTTCTAAACAGCAATCTCAGCTGCTAAACAAAGGCTGTGGTTGTGTTTGGAGAGGAGAGAATCACATACTTCTCTTCAGTCTTTTTCTAGAATAATTGCAACACCCTGAAGCACTTACACTTGATGGTTCTGCATCTTCCATCTGAGGCAGTCAAGGGATCTAAAAGTCAGTATATGATTGTTCTCAACGTATATAGTAAGGAAAACACTCATTCAAAATCACTTAGCTGAGGAATCTGTGCAGTACAATGTTTCTATGTTATTTTCAGAGTCTACTTTGTGCTGATTGCTCACAGCATTCCATATATTTTTGCAGAATCAGTAAATGAATTATCACTTTTTTGGATAAGGTTTAAAAATGATCATTGTGGTTTTGTCAAAACCTTGTTTTCCAATTTGGTGCTGGAAACTGGTTTTAGAAATATAGGGAACTGATCTAACATTTGCTAATGATATGAATCTGTGTTCCCATCTTTTTAGTCCTATTTTCCCAGAGTGATGACAATAAATGCATTGGGAGAAATTGGGAGCACAGGCCTGTCCATCTTCATTTCATGCCAGGATTCAGTGTTTCCCTGCTATAATGATGCCCTCATAGGCCTACCTACAATAATTCTCCCATCTGTCAGATTGGAGGATAGTTCACTCAAGAGGAGTAGAATTATTTTTGCTATTTAACCAGCAGGCAGGCTACTGGATGAAATGGGCCTGAATAGATGGCAAACCATTAGTTTCCTAGCTATTCCTACAGCAACTTCCAGAGCACAAAGAGGAAAGAGTAGGTTTTTTAAAGCTATTTGTGAACTAGCTGGTAATGACGGGACCAGTGTTAAGCACATGTAAAAAGACTTTTCTACATGGTGGCAAGATATGAGAAACCAATATGCCAAATATTTTAAACTCCAGGATCAAATTGGAATAATGTAAAAAGTGATTATAATCTGAGGCAGTAGAATTCAATTTTCCTTGCATTATGTTGATTTCTCTGAGCAGACCCAGGTTAAATGATTGCTCTGAGGTTGATGACACAGTGATTCCAAGTGCCAATAATGACTTCAGCCTGATGGCAACCTTTACAAATTGCTTCCTGTAAATTCTTTGTGAGAATAACAAGCAATTCATTTTGCTTGAGAGTGACTTTTAGCTAAGGGACTCCACCCAACAATCTGGGTTTAATAAAACAAAATACATTTTGGTATTACAAACATCTTTTTTGAGATGTAAGTTCCCCACATAAGTTTTTGTAAAAGCAAACTATTTTCATTTTTTCTCCAGTGAAAGCCAGATGGATCCTCATGCATAGCCAACAATTACTTAGTGCATGTGATGAGCTGGTGGGCAAGGGCAGAAGGGGAGGGAGGGTCACTGCAGAGTCATATTTGTGTGTGTGCGTGTAAGATATTCAGGGTAATACAAAAGACTTTTAAATCCACAACCAGAACAATGCTTACTTATTCATTCATTCATTTATTCAACATACAGTATTTATTGAGCACCAGGCACTGTTACAGGGTTTCAGGACACAACAGTTGAACAAAACAGACAATACCTTTGCTCTCACGAAACTTAAATTCTAGTCACGAAAAGACAGACAATAAACTAAAAGCTACCCAAAGAAAAATTCCAAGGGGGACTCAATGTATTTTAAGGAGTAAGACAGAGGAATTATCTGCTTACAGGTGAGTAGGTATAGGAGGCATTTACATCTTTGTGACTGGTAGTAGATAAAATCATAGCAGTTAAAATTTAACTAGGCATTGTTCATATATTGTATATAATTTATAACCTAGTTACTGAACTCAAAGAGCTTACAATTCCAACTTTCAAGGTGTTCCTGCACATCAGACAGAGAGGGAAGGAAGAACCATCAGACATTTTATATGCCATCCAAGTCAGAGCTACATTGTCTTCAAGGTTGCAATCAGCATGAAGAGGGTTTAGAATCCTTGTGCCTTGAAAAATTCATTTTTGACACCGTATGTTATTTTCTACTTGGTAAAAAACCAATATAGTCATTGGCATGACAAGAAAACTTCTATTAGTTAGAAAGAATACTCATAAAGATGAGAAGAGTAGACACTGGGGACTCCAAAAGGAGGGAGGGAGCAAGGGCTGAAAAACTTCCTACTGGATACTATGTTTGCTATCTGGGTGATGGATCAATAGAAGCTCAAACCTCAGCCCCATGCAATATACCCTTGTAACACCTGCACATGTACCCCCTGAATCTAAAATTAAAATAAAAATAGAAAAAGAATGTCCAGTCCACTTTGTTCATTCCAATGAACTATGATTAAAGGAGATAGAAAAGGAAACATGCCTTAAAAAAAAAAACAGACATGTTGTCCTCAGAGCTCACGAAATCAAAATCACCTATGTTTCTGCTGTCCTTCTGGGGTCCATCAGAGATGCACCACTTACGTCCTCAATCTTACAGAAGAAGGAACTTCCCTAAGGACAACCATTCTAATATCCCTGATCACAGTTGCTTATTGTTCAAAACTGTGTCTTCGAAGTCTTTCATTTACTTTTGTGAGAAGATTTAATTCATGTGACAAGCATATGTTCGGCATCCACCAGGTGTAAGGCATTATGTGGGGCAAAACTGGGGCCTACAAAGATGCTGAAGACATAGCCAGATGCAGTGGCTCATGCCTGTCCTGTAATCCCATCACTTTGGGAGGCTGAGGTGGGCAGATCACTTGAGGTCAGGAGTTCAAGACCAGCCTGGCCAACGTGGTGAAACCCCATCTCTACAAAACATACAAAAATTAGCTGAGCATAATGGTGCACACCTATAGTTTCAGCTACTTGGGAGGCTGAGGCACGAGGATTGCATGAACTTGGGAGGTGGTGCCATCTTGGCCCACTGCACTCCAGCCTGGGCAACAGAGAGTCTGCCTCAAAATGAATACAGTAAAAAAATAAAAAATGAAGACACATGGTTGCTACCTTTATAGGGCTTATGGTTAAGAGGAGGTCAAATACACAGACAGCTATAAAACAAGGTGAAAACAGGCAAGTGCCTTGAGAGAGAGAAACAAATTAAGTATCACATTGGCCCAGAGGAAGCTTCTGGTCGACAGCTTCAGGATGGTGGCACTGGAGTAAGGCTTTAGGGGGCAGGTAGGATTACAACAGATCAGGGACACGTGAGCAAATGTGAGTTTACCTTTTTCATTTATAATTTTTCTCTTATTAGTACATGTATTAGTCAGGGCTTTCCAGAGAAACAGAGCCAAAAGGATATATATAGACATACAAGAGGGGATTTATTATGGAAATTGGCTCACAGGATTATAAAGGCTGAGAAGGCCCATTGTATGCTGTCTGCATGCTGAAAAACTAGGGAAGCTGGTGGTATAATTCAGCCCAAAGGCCTAAGAACTAGAGAAGCAATGTTGTAACTCTCAATCAGAGGCCAAAGGCCTGAGAACCAGGTAGGGTGGGGGATTGTGCTGGGTGTAAGTCCTGGAGTATGAAGGCCTGAGATGCAGGAGCTCCAATGTCTGAGGACAGGATAAAATGGATGTCCTGGCTGAAAAAGAGAGAGTGAATTCACCCTTCCTCCACATTTTTGTTCTATCTGGGCCCTCAATGAATTGAATTGTGCCCACCTGCACTGGTAAGGGCGGATCTTCTTAATTCCATCTACTGAATCAAATGCTAATCTCTTTTGGGCACACTCTCACAGACATACCCAGAAATAATGTTTTACCAGCTATCTGGGTATTCCTTAACCCAGTCAAGTTGACATCCAAAATTAACCATCACTGTAGTACCTTATCATTTTTATTTATGGTCTTCAAATGAAACTTTCCTAATAAAAAATCTATTTTAACCTCACAAGCCTCTCTTCCTTTCTTTAATATTAAATATTTAATAAATTTACTTTTAATTGGGTATTTAATCGACTTTACAATGGAAAAAAATCTAAATAGCAATAGCAACATGTACTAAAAAAAAAAAAACCCTCAAATTCCTATGTTTTCACAAACCCTAAAGTCTTCTTCCATTCTACTGCTTGCATAAAAAACAATTACACAGTTGTTATGAACCAATATTTTATCATTCTAAATTGTACTTTTTCTCATCTGATATTGTTTTCTATAGTCCCATAAGTTACCAGCAATATAATGTTTTATTGTATCAATATATCATACTTGCTGTCTACCTATTTTGCTATAGGTGTGAATGTGAGCTTTTTCTAGTTTTTAGTAATACTAATGAGTGCTTCTATACATATCCATGTGCCTTTTCTTTCCTTTGAATTATCTGCTTGGTTTATGTTACATTTTCCAAAGTTTAATGAGGTAATAATATATAATGTATGGCTAAGAGTGTGAGCTCTGGCAGACTGGCTGTGTTTAAATCCTGACTCTGCCACTTACCATCTATGTGAACTTGGGAGGGTTACCACCTCTGCGGCATGGTTTCCTCTCTAAAAAATAGGAATAATAGTACCCACCTCATATGATTATGAGAATTAATTATATGTAAACTCTTAGAACTGGCATAACACATGGTAAGCATTCAATAATGTAAGTTACTATTACATAAAGGTCTTAGCATTTATTGCATTCTAGAACTCAATAAGACTGAGTGCGGTGGCTTACACCTGTAATCCCAGCACTTTGGGAGACTGAGGAGAGAGGATTGCTTGAGCGTAGGAGTTCAAGACCAGCCTGGGCAACATAGCAAGACCTCGTCTCTACAAATAAATCAAAAAATTAGTCAGATATGATGGCATGCACCTGTGGATCCCAGCTACCCAATAGGCTGAGGCGGGAGGATTGCCTTGAGCCCTGAAGGTCGAGGCTGCAGTTAAGTTGTGATTGTACCAATGCACTCCAGCCTGGGTAACAAAGTGAGACTCCTTTTTTTTTTGGGGGGGGGGACAGAATTTTGCTCTTGTCACCCAGGCTGGAGTGCAATGGCACAGTCTCGGCTCACTGCAACCTCCACCTCCCGAGTTCAAGCAATTCTCCTGCCTCAGCCTCCCAAGTTGCTGGGATTACAGGTGCCCACTACCACGCCTGGCTAATTTTTGTATTTTCAGTAGAGACGGGGTTTCACCATGTTGGCTAGGCTGGTCTCAAGCTCTGAACAGACCAAACAATAGATTCCACCAAATCAAATTATTAATATTAGAGAGGCTTGTTGTGTTTTCCGTGTTTTCTTTTTCTTTTTTTTTTTTTGAGACAAAGTCTCACTCTGTCACCCAGGCTGGAGTGCAGTGGATAAATCTCAGCTCACTGCAACCTCTGCCTCCTGGGTTCAAGCCATTCTCCTGCCTCAGCCTCCCGAGTACCTGGGACTACAGGCATGTGCCACAACACCCCGTTGATTTTTTATATTTTTAATAGAGACAAGGTTTCACCGTGTTAGCCAGGATAGTCTCGATCTCCTGACCTCATGATCCACTCCTGCCTCAGCCTCCCAAAGTGCTGGAATTACAGGCGTGAGCCACTGTGCCCGGCCTGTTTTCTACTCTTATGTGAACCTCCTCCTCTTGTGTGGATTGTTCGTATCTTTGGCTATTTGTCAAAATATATTTTTCCCATAAATGTATTTCATTCCTTAATGGTTGTGGAAATACAACTGTGCAACTATTGAAAAAATTTAGGATGGCATCAACAAGCATATTGAAAAACTAGTATGTATAAGGCATTGTTCTAGGTGCTATGAGGGGGGCAGAGAACTGCAGTATTATAGAGAAAGAATTCAGTCTCTAATGGGGTTGAACAATATAAGTAAAAAACGAAATGACAAAAGGCTATACAATAGTGCTCTTCAACTATGGAGACCATGTTCTTAAAAACTCTGAGGCCAGGGATTTGTGGTTCAAGAATTTAAACTCATATGGTGAGAATCAGCTTACGGGAAATAATGTTTGGAGTACACTTCTGAAAACCATTAGAAATGTGTTTTCTTATACTAAATATGAGTTTCATACATCTTAAATCAGTAATTATGACTACAACATGGATATTCAACCCTTTACCATTTCATACTCACTAGAAAGATACTTTTCAGGACCTTCTTTTCCATAGTTTCAATAAGAAATGTATAAATGATTCTGTAGGATTGCTGAAAATACCCACAGTGAGAAGAGTCCTTGATGAGACTGGTCTTCCTCCAACATTCATGGTCTTTCTTATTTTATGACTTGGTGCTTTCCATCAGACACACCATTGTCCTGCCCATATCCCTTATACATCAAGGGCCTCTCACTGCAAGTATCTGTGATCTGCCTAAAGGCTTTTTCCAGCTGCAGGAGCAAATTTGGTCAGGAACAGGCTAGAAGTACTGGACAGTTAATGCCTTCAGGAGCAAAAAAGAGTTGGTGGATGGATGTACCAGCTCTCACCCCTCAGGTGGACCAACTCAGTAGAGAATGCTTCACAGTGTTCCAGGGGTCTCTAGAGGGACCGAGCCCCAGTTGACCACAGCAATGATGTGTTAATACTCTGCATTTATTTCTTTGTATTATGTCTAAATAAAATAATCACATTAAAATCCTTAAGTCTGCATGTTGGGGAACCCCATCCTAAGACAATTTGACTCCCACCTTCTGGACCTTGCTTCCTAAATATGTGTCTGAGGTTGATATGTTGGAGGCCTGAGATGGAAAAGCCTCTGAGAATCGATCTCCTCTGATACCCAGAGTTTTGCAGCTTGGATCTGCCTTTGGTAACTCTATGCCAGGAATATGCATCTCTCCCTTTTCCTCCTCACAGATGCCACTGAAAATACTTTCAAAGTCCAGGATTATTACTGCTTGTCTTCCTTGGTCCTGCCCAAGTTTTCATTTCAAAAATCTCTTCATCTCTGTTTTAGTTCCTTTTCTATTTTTAACCTCCATTTCTTTTTTCTCCCCTCAGCTATCCACAGAAGGAATGATCTGCAATGTACACATGCCGGGACAGAAATTCTACAGTTGCTGATAAAATGTAAACCTGTAAGTATTGAATAAGAATTATGCCCAATAAAAAGTCATGGCTAGGGAGTAAAAGATGGAGTGTTGACAAGGAAGTAGAACAATAAATGGGGTAATCAGGAAAGGCTGATTACCTTTCCTGATGGGGAAGGTTGAGACCCCTAATCTAGTCCAGTCTCCCATTTTACAAATAAAGAGACTGAGCTCCACAAGGTTAAGCTACTGGTCCAGAATCCCATAGATCACAAGTGATGAGCTGCCTCCTTCACCGTGCCTCAGCTCCCTCTGTGTTCCACTCTGGGCTGCCCACTCACCTTTTGTCCAGGGGCAGCCTCGCCTCTGCATTTGTCTTTGTTGGCCTTGAGCTTTACCATGATGACTAGGCCTGGAAAAGGGTGAGAAAAAATAGCACATTCTCCTAAGCATTCTCCACACTGCACAATATCAGCTGTCCTAAGAAGATTTTGAATATGGGTTGAAAATATTGTTTGTTTTGTTTTAAATCTTGGAAAAAATTCTAGTTGCATGAAATTTTTTTCTCCAGAATTAATCATGAGTAGCATATTCTTTAGCCTTGTTATTTGGCAAAGCAGAAAACAAAATAGCCATTGAAGGGCTCCTTTGTTTGGACTTGGAGACCAGCGACGTTGCTCACCCTTCCCACTGAGCAGCCTGCAGATATTGGTCTCTCTGGAGAGCACTGAGGACCCGGGGTGGCAGGACTCGCTGAGTAAGCCCTTCCCCATACTAAACTTGGTTTCACGGAGACAATTCCTCTAACTGTTCTTGAGCTTTCTCATCTCATACAATCTCAACAAGTTCTTCCAATTTCTGTTTTTAAACTAAAAAGAAAAAGAACAGCACATTCCTTTTATGTTTGTGCAAATGAAGGGGAGGCAAGTTGCTGGGGAAAATCTAGCAAATGTCTTTTGATATGTAATTTGAATGATTTCCTACTAAAGTCCTGAAATATGAATTAAAATCATATATTCACTTTTGTCTCACATTTCAAAATCATAATCTTTGTGCTTTCTGTAAACTGCAGGATCAATATTCTAAGAATAAGTCTGTCTTTATTAACCTCTGGTAACTCAGTTAATTATGAGGTTAATTATGCCTAGTGACTCAGGCATAATTGGGATCCATTAAAATACAACTTTCTCTTCCCACATCATCCTTTGTTTTAAAGTGGGACATCATTAGCTCACTTAGTGTGCACTATAGAACAATGCAATTCACCACAAAGTCATTTAATTAGAAAGCTAATTTCTCTTCATGTAAAATTTGAGGCAATTCAACGTCAGTTGAACGATACACTGACGGTAATATTATGCACGCTGTACTTCTCTCATTTTCTGCATTGATTCATGTTTGACTTGAATCTAATCATGCATGTCCCACTTACTACAGAAAACACCCCTTTTTGGCCAGGATTTTGAGCCCCTGGAGTGTGTTCTGCTGTCAGGTGTGGATGTATGATATACACAAAGGCCTCCTAGCTGGCCTCAGAACCTGCCTTATACTTAGTATGTGTAGTCCCTAACTAAAAAAGGAGCACAACCTCAATTCCATTTCTCCCTCCCTAAGATCACCCCACCACCAGGGTCCCTGCTTCTCCTGTAAGGGAATTATTATAGAAAAAAATTAAGAAGCTTGAGAAAATCAGAAGTTCATAAGGGAAGAAAGGAAAGAAATTATAGGAAGCAGGAAGAGCTCTGGGGAGCTGTTTTCAGGAGCAAATATCCAGGTAGGAATGGGCCTTCTTTTTGGTAAGCATCCCCTTGAAATCAAACAAATAACAAAGAAAACATAAAAACAAGGAGGAAAAAACCTCCAGGAGAGCAATGTGATCATCAGTCATTCTCATCTTAATATGGTTTTTGTTCAGCCAGATTGCTTTCCTTCTTACAAACCAGCTGTACAAAGAAGATAGAATTTTGTTTGCTGGGGAAAGAGAAGTAGATAATTCTTTTTTTTTTTTTCTTTGATTATTATTATTATTATTATTATTATTATACTTTAGGTTTTATGGTACATGTGCGCAATGTGCAGGTAAGTTACATATGTATACATGTGCCATGCTGGTGCGCTGCACCCACCAACTCGTCATCTAGCATTAGGCATATCTCCCAATGCTATCCCTCCCCCCTCCCCCCACCCCACAACAGTCCCCAGAGTGTGATGTTCCCCTTCCTGTGTCCATGTGTTCTCATTGTTCAATTCCCACCTATGAGTGAGAATATGCGGTGTTTGGTTTTTTGTTCTTGCGATAGTTTACTGAGAATGATGATTTCCAATTTCATCCATGTCCCTACAAAGGACGTGAACTCATCATTTTTTATGGCTGCATAGTATTCCATGGTGTATATGTGCCACATTTTCTTAATCCAGTCTATCATTGTTGGACATTTGGGTTGGTTCCAAGTCTTTGCTATTGTGAATAATGCCGCAATAAACATACGTGTGCATGTGTCTTTATAGCAGCATGATTTATAGTCCTTTGGGTATATACCCAGTAATGGGATGGCTGGGTCGAATGGAATTTCTAGTTCTAGATCCCTGAGGAATCGCCACACTGACTTCCACAAGGGTTGAACTAGTTTACAGTCCCACCAACAGTGTAAAAGTGTTCCTATTTCTCCACATCCTCTCCAGCACCTGTTGTTTCCTGACTTTTTAATGATTGCCATTCTAACTGGTGTGAGATGGTATCTCATTGTGGTTTTGATTTGCATTTCTCTGATGGCCAGTGATGGTGAGCATTTTTTCATGTGTTTTTTGGCTGCATAAATGTAAGAGAAGTAGATAATTCTAAAGCATGACATACTTCTAGAAGTGGGGTGGCGTGTGTGTGTGTGTGTGTGTGTGTGTGTGTGTGTGTGTTTACAATCAGAGCACAGGACATCCTAGGAAAGGTGTAGAAAGGAGATAGAAAAATGCCCAAAGCAAACATCCCTAATTTTAACATGTGGCCCAAGCAAGAGATGGTTAACATTCTGCCCTCTTGCCCTCTCTTGCTCCTCATCTCCTTCTCTTTCCATTTTAGTTTTGAGCTTACAGCCCTTGTACCCAGGAATAAAAATTTAAACTTATATTATTAGTATGAGAGTTCATCAACATTATTCATTAAATTGGCCTTTCACAGAATATGCTAGAAACCTAATTGCAATAGTGATTAATAATATTACTAATGATTAACCATAATCATAACAATTTTTATTATCATTCTTCTTTTCCCCCTCCTCCTCCTCATCATCATCAAAGCATTTTTGGGAAACTGTGTGGCTAGTTCCAAACTATTGTACGCTGCAACTCCTAGGCTTAACAATGAAAGAATTTAAAGGTAGCAGGCAAACAAGCAAGGCTTCTGGGTATAGGTGTGCAGGATGGGCTCTGTACCTCGGGTTGGACCCTGTACCTCAAGGTCAGGCCACGAGGATAAATGGAGTCTAAAGTCTGGTCTGTGTTCCATTCTCCAGAATGAACACCTTGACTCATGGTTGCATCTGCAAGGAAGATGGGACATCCATTCTCACTTGTACTCAGGCTATGGGCTGCCCGGGGCCCTGAGCTGAAGACAGGCCTGCTGCTGATCCCAGAGACAGATGGCCAGAGTTAGGAACAGCATGCACAAAGAAGATCCTAAGCCTTTCTGGAGAAGTGCCAATATCATCATTTGGGGGTCTTAAAGCCAAGTTGGGGAATAAGCGTTCTGGGGAATGCTGAGAAGGAGATGTATAATCAAGTGTGTAGGTTTAGGACTTCTGTCAAAGGGCTGCTTTTTTGCTGCTCTCAGGCAGTTTTCACTGCATACCTTCACCTCCGGTATCTTCAAGGCACTCCTTGGCTCGTGCCATTATACTTTACCTAAGATTTTCAGAAATTCTGTCTGGTCATATGCTACATCCTACTTGTATTGAAGGAACCCTTAGAATTTCCTCTTTATTGCTATATATCTCTTTAAGTCTCTTATCTTAAGTTACTAAAGTAAAATTTGGTCCTTTAATAAGTAATCATACTTAGCTGTTTCTTGATTTGACCTGAGAACATCTTAAGTAAAGCTTGTTAGAAAGTGAGTTAAAGCGTGGCTTCACTGGAGCCTGTGAAGGATGTTACAGTTGCTGCAGATAGACAAGCAGGCTTTGTTTGCATTGAACCACAGCAACATCTCATGCTCTTCCTTGTTCTCTATTTAGCACTTCATCTTCCTCTAATCTCTAACAAAGCATGGTCTGTGGCAGGCAGTCTGTGGTAAGCATAGTGAATCAGCCTATTCTTCTGGAAGGTGACAGCAGTGAGGAGTGTCTAAATATTTATTTCAAATATAATCTATCCTGTAGTCCTCCACATTCAAAGATTTTCCAATTTAAAATATCCATGGCTGGAGGGCAGTTCCAAGATGGCCGAATAGGAACAGCTCCAGTCTACAGCTCCCAGTGTGAGTGACACAGAAGATGGGCGACTTCTGCATTTCCATCTGAGGTACCAGGTTCATCTCACTGGGTCTTGTCGGACAGCGGGTGCAGGACAGTGGGTGTAGCACACCGAGCGTGAGCTGAAGCAGGGCGAGGCATCGCCTCACCCCGAAAGTGCAAGGGGTCAGGGAATTCCCTTTACTAGCCAAGCAAAACTGTGACGGACGGCACCTGGAAAATCAGGTCACTCCCACCTTAATACTGTGCTTTTCCATTGGTCTTAGCCAATGGCACACCAGGAGATTATATCCCATGCCTGGCTAGGAGGGTCCCACGCCCACGGAGCCTTGCTCATTCCTGGCACAGCAGTCTGAGATCGAACTACAAGGCAGCAGCGAGGCTGGGGGAGGGGCACCCACCATTGCTGAGGCTTGAGTAGACAAACAAAGCGGCCAGGAAGCTCAAACTGGGTGGAGCCTACCACAGCTCAAGGAGGCCTGCCTTCCTCTGTAGACTCCACCTCTGGGGGCAGGGCATAGCTGAACAAAAGGCAGCAGAAACCTCTAAAGACTTAAATGTCCCTGTCTGACAGCGTTGAAGAGAGTAGTGGTTCTCCCAGCATGGAGTTTGAGATCTGAGAATGGACGGACTGCCTCCTCAGATGGGTCCCTACCCCCGAGTAGCCTATCTGGGTGGCACCTCCCAGTAGGGGCTGACTGACACCTCAACGGCCGGGTACCCCTCTGAGACTAAGCTTCCAGAGGAACGATCAGGCAGCAACATTTGCTGTTCAGCAATATTCACTGTTCTGCAGCCTCCACTGCTGATACCCAGGCAAACAGCATCTGGAGTGGACCTCCAGCAAAATCCAACAGACCTGCAGCTGAGGGTCCTGACTGTTAGAAGGAAAATTAACAAACAGAAAGGACATCCACACCAAAACCCCGTCTATATGTCACCATCATCAAAGACCTAAGGTAGATAAAACCACAAAGATGGGGAAAAAACAGGGCAGAAATACTGAAAATTCTAAAAATCAGAGTGCCTCTCCTCCTCCAACGGAATGCAGCTCCTCATCAGCAAAGGAACAAAGCTGGATGGAGAATGACTTTGATGAGTTGAGAGAAGAAGGCTTCAGACGATCAAACTTCTCCAAGCTAAAGGAGGATGTTCGAACCCATAGCAAAGAAGTTAAAAATCTTGAAAAAAGACTAAATGAATGGCTAACTAGAATAACCAATGCAGAGAAGTCCTTAAAGGACCTGATGGAGCTGAAAACCATGGCACGAGAACTACATGACGAATGCACAAGCCTCAGTAGCCGATTCAATCAACTGGAAGAAAGGGTATCAGTGATGGAAGAGCAAATGAATGAAATGAAGTGAGAAGAGAAGTTTAGAGAAAAAAGAAAAAGGAACGAACAAAGCCTCCAAGAAATATGGGACTATGTGAAAAGGCCAAATCTACGTCTGATTGGTGTACCCGAAACTGACGGGGAGAATGGAACCAAGTTGGAAAACACTCTGCAGGATATTATCCAGGAGAACTTCCCCAATCTAGCAAGGCAGGCCAACATTCAGATTCAGGAAATACAGAGAACGCCACAAACATACTCCTCGAGAAGAGCAACTCCAAGACACATAATTGTCAGATTCGCCAAAGTTGAAATGAAGGAAAAAATATTAAGGGCAGCCAGAGAGAAAGGTCGGGTTACCCACAAAGGGAAGCCCATCAGACTAACAGCGGATCTCTCTACAAGCCAGAAGAGAGTGGGGGCCAATATTCAACATTCTTAAAGAAAAGGATTTTCAACCCAGAATTTCATATCTAGCCAAAATAAGCTTCATAAGTGAAGGAGAAATAAAATATTTTACAGACAAGCAAATACTAAGAGATTTTGTCACCACCAGGCCTGCCCTACAAGCGCTCCTGAAGGAAGCACTAAACATGGAAAGGAACAACTGGTACCAGCCACTGCAAAAACATGCCAAATTGTAAAGACCATCGAGGCTAGGAAGAAACTGCATCAACTAACGAGCAAAATAACCAGCTAACATCATAATGACAGGATCAAATTCACACATAACAATATTAACCTTAAATGTAAATGGGCTAAATGCTCCAATTAAAAGACACAGACAGGAAAATTTGATAAAAAGTCGAGACCCATCAGGTGTGCTGTATTCAGGAGACCCATCTCACGTGGAGAGACACACATAGGCTCAAAATAAAGGGATGGAGGAAGATCTACCAAGCAAATGGTAAACAAAAAAAGGCAAGGGTTGCAATCCTAGTCTCTGATAAAACAGACTTTAAACCAACAAAGATCAAAAGAGACAAAGAAGGCCATTACATAATGGTAAAGGGATCAATTCAACAAGAAGTGCTAACTATCCCACATATATATGAACCCAATACAGGAGCACCCAGATTCATAAAGCAAGTCCTTAGAGACCTACAAAGAGACTTAGACTACCACCCAATAATAAGGGGAGACTTCAACACCCCACTGTCAACATTAGACAGATCAATGAGACAGAAAGTTAACAAGGATATCCAGGACCTGAACTCAGCTCTGCACCAAGCAGACCTAATAGATATCTACAGAACTCTCCATCCCAAGTCAACAGAATATACATTCTTCTCAGCACCACAGCACACTTATTCCAAAATTGACCACATAGTTGGAAGTAAAGCACTCCTCAGCAAATGTAAAAGAACAGAAATTATAACAAACTGTCTCTCAGACCACAGTGCAATCAAACTAGAACTCAGGATTAAGAACCTCACTCAAAACCGCTCAACTACATGGAAACTGAACAACCTGCTCCTGAATGACTACTGGGTACATAACGAAACGAAAGCAGAAATAAAGATGTTCTTTGAAACCAACGAGAACAAAGACAAAACATACCAGAATCTCTGGGACACATTTAAAGCAGTGTGTAGAGGGAAATTTATAGCACTAAATGCCACAAGAGAAAGCAGGAAAGATCTAAAATTGACACCCTAATATCACAATTAAAAGAACTAGAGAAGCAAGAGCAAACACATTCAAAAGCTAGCAGAAGGCAAGAAATAACAAAGATCAGAGCAGAACTGAAGGAAATAGAGACACAAAAAACCCTTCAAAAAATTAATGGATCCAGGAGCTGGTTTATTGAAAAGATCAACAAAATTGATAGACCGCTAGCAAGACTAATAAAGAAGAAAAGAGAGAAGAATCAAATAGATGCAATAAAAAATGATGAAGGGGATATCACCACCAATCCCACAGAAATACAAACTACCATCAAAGAATACTATAAACACCTCTACGCAGATAAACTAGAAAATCTAGAAGAAATGGATACATTCCTGGACATATACACCCTCCCAAGACTAAACCAGGAAGAAGTTGAATCTCTGAATAGACCAATAACAGGCTCTGAAATTGACGCAATAATTAATAGCTTACCAACCAAAAAAAGTCCAGGACCAGACTGATTCTCAGCCGAATTCTACCAGAGGTACAAGGAGGAGCTGGTACCATTCCTTCTGAAACTATTCCATTCAATAGAAAAAGAGGGAATCCCCCCTAACTCATTTTATGAGGCCAGCATCATCCTGATACCAAAGCCTAGCAGAGACACAACAAAAAAAAGAGAATTTTAGACCAATATCCCTGATGAACATCGATGCAAAAATCCTCAATAAAATACTGGCAAACCAAATCCAGCAGCACATCAAAAAGCTTATCCACCATGATCAAGTGGGCTTCATCCCTGGGATGCAAGGCTGGTTCAACATACAAAAATCAATAAATGTAATCCAGCATATAAACAGAACCAACGACAAAAACCACGATTATCTCAATAGATGCAGAAAAGGCCTTTGACTAAATTCAACAGCCCTTCATGCTAAAAGCTCTCAATAAATTAGGTATTGATGGGACGTATCTCAAAATAATAAGAGCTATTTATGACAAACCCACAGCCAATATCATACTAAATGAAAACTGGAAGCATTCCCTTTGAAAACTGGCAAAAGACAGGGATGCCCTCTGTCACCACTCCTTTTCAACGTAGTGTTGGAAGTTCCGGCCAGGGCAATCAGGCAGGAGAAAGAAATAAAGGGTATTCAATTAGGAAAAGAGGAAGTCAAATTGTCCCTGTTCGCAGACGACATGATTGTATATTTAGAAAACCCCATCATCTCAGCCCAAAATCT
This sequence comes from Pongo abelii, assembly GCF_028885655.2. Lineage (NCBI taxonomy): Eukaryota > Metazoa > Chordata > Mammalia > Primates > Hominidae > Pongo > Pongo abelii. The sequence goes on from NC_071997.2 coordinate 69,817,490, forward strand.
CCTTAAACTGATAAGCAACTTCAACAGTTTCAGGATACAAAATCAATGTGCAAAAATCACAAGCATTCTTATACACCAATAATAGACAAACAGAAAGCCAAATCATGAGGGAACTCTCATTCACAATTGCTTCAAAGAGAAAAAAAATACCTAGGCATCCAACTTACAAGGGATGTGAAGTACCTCTTCAAGGAGAACTACAAATCACTGCTCAGCAAAATAAAAGAGGACGCAAACAAATGGAGGAACAGTCCGTGCTCATGGATAGGAAGAATGAATATCGTGAAAATGGCCATACTGCCCAAGGTAATTTATAGATTCAATGCCATCCCCATCAAGCTACCAATGACTTTCTTCACAGAATTGGAAAAAACTACTTTAAAGTTCATATGCAACCAGAAAAGAGCCTGCATTGCCAAGTCAATCCTAAGCCAAAAGAACAAAGCTGGAAGCATCACGCTACCTGACTTCAAACTATACTACAAGGCTACAGTAACCAAAACAGCATGGTACTGGTACCAAAACAGAGATATAGACCAATGGAACAGAACAGAGCTCTCAGAAATAATACCACACTTCTACAACTATCTGATCTTTGACAAACCTGAGAAAAACAAGACATGGGGAAAGGATTCCTTATTTAACAAATGGTGCTTGGAAAACTGGCTAGCCATATGTAGAAAGCTGAAACTGGATCCCTCCCTTACACCTTATACAACAATTAATTCAAGATGGATTAAAGACTTACATGTTAGACCTGAAACCATAAAAACCCTAGAAGAAAACCTAGGCAATACCATTCAGGACATAGGCATGGGCAAGGACTTCATGTCTAAAACACCAAAAGCAATGGCAACAAAAGCCAAAATTGACAAATGGGATCTAATTAAACTAAAGAGCTTCTGCACAGTAAAAGAAACTACCATGAGAGTGAACAGGCAACCTACAGAATGGGAGAAAATTTTTGCAATCTACTCATCTGACAAAGGGCTAATATCCAGAATCTACAAAGAACTCAAACAAATTTACAAGAAAAAAACAACCCCATCAAAAAGTGGGTGAAGGATATGAACAGACACTTCTCAGAAGAAGACATTTATGCAGCCAAAAGACACATGAAAAAATGCTCATCATCACTGGCCATCACAGAAATGCAAATCAAAACCACAATGAGATACCATCTCACACCAGTTAGAATGGCGATCATTAAAAAGTCAGGAAACAACAGGTGTTGGAGAGGATGTGGAGAAATAGGAACACTTTTACACTGTTGGTGGGAATGTAAACTAGTTCAACCATTGTGGAAGACAGTATGGCCATTCCTCAGGGATCTAGAACTACAAATACCATTTGACCCAGCAATCCCATTACTGGGTATATACCCAAAAGATTATAAATCATGCTGCTATAAAGACACATGCACATGTATATTTATTGCAGCACTATTCACAATAGCAAAGACTTGGAACCAAGCCAAATGTCCAACAATGATAGACTGGATTAAGAAAACATGGCACATATACACCATGGAATACTATGCAGCCATAAAAAAGGATGAGTTCATGTCCTTTGTAGGGACATGGATGAAGCTGGAAACCATCATTCTCAGCAAACTATCGCAAGGACAAAAAACCAAACACCGCATGGTCTCACTCATAGGTGGGAATTGAACAATGAGAACACTTGGACACAGGAAGGGGAACATCACACACCGGGGCCTGTTGTGGGGTGGAGGGAGTGGGGAGGGATAGCATTAGGAGATATACCTAATGTAAATGATGAGTCAATGGGTGCAGCACACCAGCATGGCACATGTATACATATGTAACTAACCTGCACGTTGTGCACATGTACCCTAGAACTTAAAGTATAATAAAAAATATATATATATAAAAGAAATATATATAAAAAAATCCATGGCCCTATCATTCCTATGGCTTTTGCAAAAAGGGGCATGCAAATGAACTCAAGTGTGACAATTACTTCCAAGCTGGTGTAAACCATATAACTGGTCCTCCAAGGGATAGCGTAGAGAAGGAAGGGCACTCTACATTGAGCAGGATTGCCACAGATGGTTGTGTATGTTGGTGGGGGTCCCTTGTGGTATGGATGGCTGCATATGAGGATATAGTGGTTGGAATGGATCAGGTTATCTACAGTAACAAACAGCCCCAGTATCAGTGGTTCAACACAACAAAAAGATCATTGTTTGCTCATGCTAGATGTCCAGCATGAGTAGGCAGGGAGATCCAGGCTGAGCTATTCCATATCAATATACGTCTCTACAATCACCTTAGCAGGGAGAAGAAAGTATGATGAATCATGAAGGGGCTCTTCAAGCCTCTGCCTACCAGTGACACACGTCCCTTCTGTTTCCATTTCATTGGCCAAAGCAAGTCATATCCCCACATCTAATTACAAAGGAGACAGAGGTGTGCAATCTTATATCCAGAAGGAGAAAAGAATGAGACTCTTTGGAAAAACCCTAATGACTACCACGGTGGGGGGGTGTCCATTTGGGAGGACTCCAGTGCCATCTTTGTGTTCTAGTAGCAGCTCTCAACTGAGATCAGGAAAAACGGCTTCCACATTTGTATGTCTGGTAACCATCCTCACAAGTCAGGTACCTTATTTCCAAAGGTAGTTCTTGTGAATAGTTTTCTACAGGGAAAAGCAGTAAGTCCTAACTCTTCTAAATAGGTTCACTATAATTTTTGCATGTTTAAAATAAGGTTTTCCCTAAAACACGGAAACCATCATTGAGAAACAGCATAAATAGTATAAGATTGATTCTTAGAGGCTCCAGAAATAAAACATGCTTCTATGTAGTGGACACTAACGATTGTCTGAGAAGCCTACCCTTTCTGAGTACTGGAGTACTGTCCTTCTCTTCCACATTTGAACCATATGTTAAAAGTGATGGGATCCTAGCAGCCATTCTGTTCAACATGATCCTGCCTCTAAGACAGAGCAGATTGGATCAGAGCTGGGCAAGAGTCTGACCAAGGCTGGGCAAGAGCCTCTTCCCTAGGAATTCAGAGTTTGAACCCATAGAAACAACCTCAGGAAACAAGTAGTTTGGACTAATTGGTCTGGGTTTTCTGCTGATTGGAGATGTGACTGAGATTGTTAGTGCTCACTAACTTCCCAATGCTCATCTCATTTCCCAGTTTTACTTGCAGTTAGGTTGAGGCCACGTGACTAAGTGTAGGGAAAAGAAAGAGAGATCAGACTGTCACTGTGTCTATGTAGAAAGGAAAGACATAAGAGACTCCATTTTGAAAAAGACCTGTACTTTAAACAATTGCTTTGCTGAGATGTTGTTAATTTGTAGCTTTGCCCCAGCCACTTTGACCCAACTTGGAGCTCACAAAAACATGTGTTGTATAAAATCAAGGTTTAAGGGATCTAGGGCTGTGCAGGATGTGCCTTGTTAACAAAATATTTACAAGCAGTATACTTGGTAAAGGTCATTGCCATTCTCTAGTCTCAATAAACCAGGGGCACAATGTGCTGTGGAAAGCCACAGGGACCTCTGCCCTTGAAAGCAGGGTATTGTCCAAGGTTTCTCCCCATGTGATAGTCTGAAATATGGCCTCATGGGATGAGAAAGACCTGACTGTCCCCCAGCCCGACACCCGTAAAGGGTCTGTGCTGAGGTGGATTAGTAAAAGAGAAAAGCCTCTTAACAGTTGAGATGGAGGAAGGCCACTGTCTCCTGCTTGTCCCTGGGAATTGAATGTCTCGGTGTAAAACCCAATTGTACATTTGTTCAACTCTGAGATAGGAGAAAAGCTGCCTTGTGGCGGGAGGCGAGACATGTTTGCAGTAATACTGCCTTGTTATTCTTTACTCCACTGAGATGTTTAGGTGGAGAAAAACATAAATCTGGCCTACGTGCACGTCCAGGCATAGTACTTTCCCTTGAACTTAATCACGATATAGATTCTTTTACTCATGTGTTTTTCGTTGACCTTCTCCTTATTATCACCCTGCTCTCCTACTACATTCCTTTTTGCTGAAACAATAAAAATAATAATCAATAAAAACTGAGAGAACTCAGAGGCCGGTGCTGGTGCAGGTCCTTGGTGTGCTGAGCGCCGGTCCCCTGGGCCCACTATTGTTTCTCTATACTTTGTCTCTGTGTCTTATTTCTTTTCTCAGTCTCTCGTCCCACCCTACTAGAAATACCCACAGGTGTGGAGAGGCAGGCCACCCCTTCAACTAAGTTCTGGCCAATGGGAAGTAGAAGTGATTATGAGACAATTTTAGGCCTAACTGTTGAAAATATTCCTCATCTCTTTTCACTTTCTGTTTCCCTGCCACAGTGACCTTGGAGGCCACATGTTCCAAATGGTATAGTGATAGGATGGAGAAGCGCTACTCAGCCCATAGAAAATTGTGACACGAGTTAGCAAGAACATCTTCATGGTTTAGGATTTCTTTTTTTCCTTTGAGACAGAGTCTTACTCCGTCACCCAAGCTTGAGTGCAGTGGCATGATCTCAGCTTGCTGCAACCTCTTCTTCCTGGGTTCATGCAATTCTCATGCCTCAGCCTCCCAAGTAGCTGGAGTTACAGGCATGCTCCACCATGCCTGGTTGATTTTTAGATGGTGTGTCACCACGTTGGCCAGGCTGGTCTCAAACTCTTGACCTCAAGTGATCCGCCAGCTTCAGCCTCCCAAAGTGCTGGGATTACAGGTGTGAGCCATCACACCCAGCCAGGATTTATTTCTTATTTCAACATAACCTAGACTATCATGACTAACAAAACCAACATAGGAGTGGCTGTGTTGCACTGAGAAGCAAAGAAAAGTTGATTTACAAAGAGGAATAAAGATGATGTACATGCACAAAGAGGAGCAGAGTTAAGAAAGAGTCCCTGGGTCCTTCTCACTCCTGGTTCCAACCTCATCTTGAGGGCAAACCACATTTCTCTCCTTGGCTTCTATGACTCTCTTGCATCCCTATAAGTCCCTTTTCTATTAAGCCTGTACACAGAGTTTCTGTCCTTTGCAGCCAAAAGACGTTACAACTAATATTCCTCTTATCTCAGTGCTTCAGTTTATGTTTTACTCATTATAACACGAAGACAACTACATTAATAGGCATGGGTTCTGGCTTAGATTTCTAATTTCTTCATGCTTTTATTCTGTTCAGGAATGCCAAGAACCACAGCAAAATCTTGTCCAGATGTGATTCCACAGTACAGTCAGCCCTGAAGACACAATTCCAGAATTACAAATTTTGTCTATTTATCCAAAATGTAAGGTGGATAATCTTTTCAGTTTATTGGTTACAAATGACCAGCTGACAAGTTACTCAACTTCTGCAATTGTGGTGAAATTCTAGAGCTACCAAGAAAGGGTCACTTGTTCAAGAAGAACAGCTAAGGAATTGATTGGTTCTTCAGAACCTGTGCCAACTTCCTTTCTGCAGGCGGGCTAAATACTGGATACCTTTTAGAGAAGGGAAGCCATCATCTTAGGAAAAAAACCTCTCTCTGCTGTGAACAAGCTTAATGCAATCACAGAAACTGCAGACAAAAGAGCTTTTGATGACAGATATTGCTGATGCCTGGTGCCTTCAAAGGCATTCCAGGAAAGGTGAAGGAATAATTATGATTAACAATAACTCATGTTTCTTCCAGGATGTTACTCATTGAACCAATGGGTCACTTGAGAAATATGTCAGTGAGTCAGCTCATATCCAATTTGTCAAAAAGATCCTGGGCTCCCAAACTCTTTGCATTGAAATGAGTAAACCCAAATGAATATATCCTGGGGGAGAAGTAAAGGAAGGAGAACTTTGGTGGTAAAAGACAGAGTTGACTCCTTCAGTCTCCACCTCCACAGTCCCACCCCCATATTTAAGTGGAATGAAACTATCAAGGCCGATGAAGAAAGTCTTGAGCACACCTTTAGAAAAATTAAAGGACTCAGATGAAGGAAAAATGCAGAAACACCACCAGGAAACAAGGAGAGTCTAATAACTCACCACACATCTAAAACAATATGAACTTACAAATTTATATTGCAACTTATACAGTAAGAGCATATACCAAAAGCCAGTTAAAATAATAATGGTTACAAATAAAAAGGAGTTTGTACCGGCTGGTCTAAGGCTTTTTATTCAAAATTCCTTGATAAAAGAACTATATAGACTGATGTGGCTCAAGGGCCAAATTGGCTGTTGATGAAATTTATCCTATGATAATGGCATTGACATTCATTATTTTATTTTTTACTGCCCTTAGAAGAGTTTATTAAAATACAGATACAATTTAAAGAAGAATTAAAAACCCAATACTGGCCAAGCATGGTGGCTCACGCCTGTAATCCCAGCACTTTGGGAGGCTGAGGTGGGTGGATTGCTTGAGCTCAGGAGTTTGAGATCAGCCTGGGCAACATGGCAAAACCCTGTCTCTACCAAAAACACACACACAAAGTTAGGCAAGCATGGTGGTGCATGCCTGTAATCCCAGCTGCTCGGAAGGCAAGCTGGGTGACAGAGTGAGAGCTCATCAAAAAAACAACAACCAAAAAAAACAAAAACAAACAAACAAACAAACAAAAAACCCAAAACACAAAAAATCATAAAACCCCAATACCCACGTACTCACTACCTAACCTAGTTTAAGAATAAAACATTAACAAGTCCCATGCACCTGCCCCCCAAAACCTCTCCTCTGTTCACTTCCCACCCATGGTTATCCAGAGGCTAATATTAATTTGCACTTTTTAAAAATTTGCACTTTCACGTTAATCATTCCCTGCTTTATGGTTTTACCACCTATGTTTACATACCTAAACAATATATTCTTTAGTTTTGAAAATTTAGTAGCTGTGTAAAAAAATATCAAAGTTCTATTAGTTGAAACCTCAGGGATGAATGCAACAGAATTTCTCAGCATCAGCTTCTTTAAGCATTTATAGGAGCCCTTTCTGGGGAAGTTAGTGGCCAAGGTCATATACCAGTCCTAGGAAACACAGGGCTCCGTGCAGTCTGAGCACCTGGCAATGTTCTTAGGTGAGCCTGGTATTGAAGTCAGGCAGAAATAAGGTCAGAGGGTAGGGAATGCTCTCTATTTTCTAACTCACCTCCAGCTCTCAGATGTAGGTTTAAGCACAATCTTTGGTGAGATGCAATGAATGTCCTCAACTGATGCAAGCAGCAGGGTATGGAATAGAGAGCTGGAGCTTTTTCAGCAAAAGGTCATGACACAGTAAGAATCTGGACAAGCTCACTCAAGCATTCTATCCTTGGGTTGAAAAAGAGAGTAAAATAGCAGTGAAAACTTGGCTATGATGGTCACCAACATGTCTGTCTCTTAAGTTTCATGCTCCTCTCTGAAACAGTTGCCCTCTGTCTGTTGATAGCTGTCCTGGAATCTCTCTTCACTGTCCTTATGGGGATTCCTTTTGCCTTTCACCTGGGTTGGATCATGTACTTATTGTATCCAAGATCAGACCACACAATTTGTGGGGCCCAGTGCGAAATGAAAACCTGGGGTCCCTTGTTAAAAAATTATAAGAATTTCAAGATGACAACAGCAGAGCATTAAACCAAGTATGGGGTCCTTCTATGTGCAGTATCCTGTGTGAGTATATGGGGTGATATCCACAAAGTCAGCCCTGTCTATATCTCATGTCTCCCTCTTTCCTAGTTTACTGTTTTTAGTGGAACACATTCCCCAGTAGTTTGAGAAAGGGTGCATGAGAAATAAGTTTTTGAGACTTAAATGTCTGAAAATGTCATTGTTCTGTCCTCATTCTTGAATGTGAGCCACTTTATTGTTTAACACTGCATTCTGAATATTGCTCCCTGGAATTGTACAATTCAATAGCCCTGTTTGATGGATGGTTTGGCTGGGTATAAAGTTCTAGCTTTGAAATAATTTTCCTTCAGTATTTTAAAGGTATTGCTCCCTTGTCTTGTTTATAGTACATGGTTGAGAGTCTGAAATTATTTGGATTCTTAACTTTGTGTGACTTGTTTATGCCTTTCTAGAAGCTTACATAATTTTTTTTCCCCAGAGTTCTAAAAATTTACAACATGCCTTTGTGAGGGTCTGTTTTCATCCACATAGGCCCTTTTGTTCTAGCAATTCATGTTCATCAGTTCTGAGAAATTTTATTAAATTATTTCATTGATAATTTTCTCTGCTCCATTTATGTCTTCTGGAGCTCTTATAATTTGGATAATAAACCTTCTAGAACAGACCTCTCATTTCCTTACCCTTTCTCTCCTCTGTCTACTCTTTGTTCTACTTTTTGAGAAAATCCTTAACCTTCTACTTTGAGAAAATTTTTAATCTTACATCCTAGTCTTTTAAATTTTTTTAATTTCATAATTTTTTAATTTCTAAGAGCTCTTTTTGTTCTCTAAATGACCTTTTATATACTATTCTATTCCTATGCTTCTTTCATGTATGCAGCATTTGTCTATTATCTGAGGATATGAGAAATCTTGTTTGTTTTCTTCTCCCTGCATAGTCTCCATTGCTTCATGTTGCTTTTTTTTTTTTTTTTTTTTTTGGTACTTATTTAGGTCTCTATCTTTTTCACTGGGGACTGTCCTCAGATATCTGGTGTATTAGTCCATTCTTCTGCTGCTATATGATATAGCCGAGACCGGGTAATTTATAAAAGAAAGAGGATTAATTGACTCACAGTTCCGCAGGGCTGGGAAGGCCTCAGGAAACTTACAATCATGGCGGAAGGGGAAACAAACACGGAGGCAGAAAGGAGAAGAATAAATGCCCAGTGAAGTGGGGGAAGCCCCTTATAAAACCATCAGATCTCGTGAGAACTAACACATTATCATGAGAACAGAATGGGAGAAACTGCCCGCGTGATTCAATTATCTCCACCTGGTCCCTTCCACCACACGTGGGGATTATGGGAATTATAATTCAACATAAGATTTGGGTAGGGACACAGCCAAACCATATCATCTAGTAATCCTTGGTTTTCTGCACTAAAAAAGCTGGTTAAAAGCACTAGACAAGTGGGCAGGGCTTGTTGACTTTGAACTTAAAGCTAATCCAGATGTACAGTTTCTTGGCAGACCCCTGAAGTGAGTGTCTTTGCTTCCCCCCCTCCCCTTGTTCTGGTCAGATTCCCCAGAGAATTTTCTGATCTCCTGCCTGGTAGATGAGGGCTTGACTGAGAAACAGGTGAAAGAAAAGGGGTGGGGAGTCAGAATATATGAACTTGTTTTTCCCCTCAGTAGGAAGTCCTGCTCTCAGCCATACCTATAAACACAAAAACTCCAGACTTCTGCTGGGACAGGGGAGGAAGTCACCTGGCACCATAAAGAGTAAATAGGCAGCTAGGAATCCAATTGCTTCTCAAGTTGTTTTTTCTTCGTTATTTAAGTCACAGGTATACCTGATGCTGCCAATTACTGAGCTTTTGAAGATTCTGTGGTTTGAAGCCAGCTTAGGACTCAGCTTTTTTGGCTTGTCCATCTGCTTTCCAGCTTCTAAAATTTTGTTGCTCTCATCATCTTTCCTATACTGGTGTGTTTGTCTTTTGTAAAAATTTATTTAATGTGGTTTTAGTTATGTCAGAAGAAAGTGAAATTAGATACAATAGTCCTCCCTTATCTGTAGGACATATGTTCCAAGACCCATGGTGGACGCCTGAAACCAGCAGATAGTATTAAACCCTATATGAACTATATTTTTTCCTATACATACATACCTATGACAAAGTTTAATTTATAAATTAGGTAGGAGATTAATAGAAATATCTAAGAATAATTGCAATAATATACTATTATAAAAGTTATGTGAATGTCTCTCTCAAAACATCTTATTGTACTGTAGTCACCCTTCTTTTGATGCTAGATTAAAAAAAGCCTACATGATGAGATGAAGTGAGGTGAGTGATGTAGGCATTGTGATGTAGCATTAGGCTGCTATTGACCTTCTGACAGTAGGAAGGAGAATCATCTGCTTCAGGTGATTCTAGATCATTAAGTCATGACGATGCTGATGGTTGGATGTCAGGAGCAGAGGATGTTGAGAACTAATAGGCAGGTAGCATATATGGCATGGATATGCTGGGCAAACAGATAATTCACATTCCATGCTGGACAGAATGAAATGGCACAAGATTTCATTATGCTGCTCAGAAAGGCATGCAATTTAAAACTTATGATTGCTTATTTCTGGAATGTTCCATTTAATATTTTCAAATTGCAGTTAACTCGGGTAACTAAAACCACAAAAAGCAAAACTGCAGATAAGAGGGGACTACTGTACATACCTTCAATTCACTATCTTAACTGAGAATGCTGTTAACTTCTTTAGACAGCCTTTTTAGAATCAACTGTACCTCTTTTATACTTATTCAAATATGCTGATGATGAAGTCAGTTCATTGGCATGGCAATGACAGCTAACCTTCAGATCCAGGCATGACTTCTGCTAGGGGCTTAATGTGGGAAACGTCTATGAGATTGCCTGCTCAGCACTTCCTCCTCTTCTCCAGAAGCCCCTCAGCATGGCCCACCTCACGGCTGACACGTTCTTACATGATCCTATATTTTGGTCAGAGCTGATTGGCGTAGGACAGCTATTTCCCAAGGTGGACATGACTCTCTTCTCTGAGATTCTTGGATATTAACCAAACTGACCATCAGGGGAGTCCCTCCTGGTGGCAAATGCTAAGATGTACGTTCTCCTCCCTTCCTGCCACTCAAATTTTGTTACTGGATCAAGTTTGCCTGCATCACTCTTTATTCAAGATATGTTGTCTCTTAAAGGCTTCCTCAGGATCCCTTTCTCCCACATGAGGATAGATACCCAACATAACCAGTTCATCACATAAATCTAAATTCCACCTTCTGAGTTTGGATTAAAGTTAGGACACCCTCTCCCACTATATCCATTTTCTCATATCCATACACTCCTTCAAAAAATACTTGTCAAAAACCAATTTTGTTTTACCACTATCCCCTTCCAGAGACTTGGCATATGTCAAGGCTAAAGTGACAGAAGGGGACCTTTAATAATGCCACTTAAGCATACATGCAAGAGGATAGGCTAGATGAGGTTAATCTGGGTACTGTGAGATGTCAAACCGCTTTGCTTTCCACCACTGTAGCCTGCAGTGGTAGAAAACCCTTCAAGTCTCATATCTTTAGCATGGAACAGGCTCCACTGAAGAGGAGCATCTCCAGAAGAGGCAAGACCAGAGACCAGAGGGGTTAAGTGGAAGTACCGAGATCCCATCTCCTATATACTGATGAATTATGAGACAGTACATACCCTTTTTAAAGGGGAGGGGCTTAAAAATATTTTAGTATTAAAATGTGAATTTCACAAGTTATTAAAATTTTCCCCTCAGGGAACTCTTGGCAGAGTAAAAAAGGTATTGACTTTGGCTCCAAAGGGTTTTGAGGTCTAGATTCAAATACTGTGACTTTGGGCAGGTTATTTGATCTCTTTTGCCTCCATTTCTTCATATGTGAAATAGAGATTGAAGATACAGAGATGAAAAAAGATACTGTACAAGGTGCCTGGCATGTGGTTGAACCCTATAAATATACATTCTTCCCCATTTTCCTCATCTGCTAGTGAAAGCAATAAGATAATAGAGTTTGTTCTGTACAGCAAATACATAGTCCCAGGAATGTTAAAGCAGGACACATCAGCAAAGGCAAAGATGACCTATCACAGGCCTCGGGGATCTTTGAGAAGGGTATTCCTTACAGATTTATATTTGAAAAGGGAAAAGTAGCTGAGAACCCCCATATTTGTCAGGCATGGTGAAAAGAGGTTGTTTTGTTTTGTTTTGAGACGGAGTCTCGAGGTGTAGCCTGGGCTGGAGTGCAGTGGCCTGATCTTGGCTCACTGCAACCTCTGCCTCCTGGGTTCAAGCGATTCTCGTGCCTCAGCCTCCCGAGTAGTTGGGATTACAGGCGCCCACCACCATGCCCGGCTAATTTTTTGTATTTTTAGTAGAGACAGGGTTTCACCATATCGGCCAGGCTGGTCTCCAACTCCTGACTTCAGGTGATCTGCCCGCCTCGGCCTCCCAAGTGCTAGAATTACAAGCATGACCCACCACACCCCACCAAAAAGAGGTTTAAATGAACTGGTTTTTTTTTTTTGGTGGGGGGACGGGCATGTTTATTTTAACTATCAAGTCCCTGATCTCAATGCATTTGAAATAGAACTCACACATAATATTCATATTAATTTATTAACATTTTTGAGTCACTGGTCCTTTCGACACTCACCCCAGAAAAATGCGTGTGTGTATTTGTACTTACACAACCGCACTTTACAAAAAGTACTTTGATTTCGCCGCATCCTCCCCTTCCTTCGCACCCCCACACCACTTGCCGCCAAGTAAAGAGACTGGCCAGTGCCCCTGGGCTCCGCGAAGGCTAAATTTTGGAGATGGAGATGGAGTTGGAGGTGGGGATGGGGTGCAGGTGTCAGGGCAGCGCGCTCTCCCCGACCCGCTTCTGCTGTTCCGATGGCCGAGAGCGAGGGACACGGGTGAGTCACGCGGCAGAAACTCACTGCAAGCGCACTCGGGGACAACCTGACACGGCATGGGCGGCGTCTCCGGGAGCGCAGTGGCTCCCACCTCCCGCGTGCTAGAGATGGGGAGGCGAGGAGAGAGGGAGCAGGCTGAGCCGAAGGAAGGACCCCACCTTTTGGGAGAACTGTGGGTTGACAGCAACTGTACCTACCAGTCCCAAGGACAAGATTTTTCACTAGAACCTGGATTATTTCTCCCTTCTCCATCTTGCCACGCCCAGCCAAGGGGCTTCCAGGGCTGCTCAGGGACAGTAAGGAGCTGAGAACCCCCATATTTGTTAGGCATGGTGGAGGGAGGTCTAACATGGACTTTGTTTTAACCATGAAGTCCCTGATTCATATGCATTTAAAATATAATCCATACATAATATCAATATCAACTTGGCGACATTTTTTGAGTCACTGATTCCTGCAACACCTGCTCCGCAGTGGGCAGGACCCTCAGAGCCCGCAGGCCTGAAGCGGCGGATGGGGACCCGTGCCGCGGAGCGCACAAGAATTACCCGCAACGACAGCCCAGGAGTGCTGGCCACGCGTGCGCAGGGCGGAGCGGGGAGGGGTACCAGGCCTGCAACCTCAAATGCTTTGGGGGTAGGTTCAGAGCTGTGGACCCCGGCAAGAGTCAGGGGCTGGGCTGGGCTGTGACAATAAAGGGGATGGCCCCACTCCCTGCGAGGTATGAGTCCCGGGACAGGTGATTATCGTCTCTGTGCCTGACCCCCACCCCCAGATCTAAAGGGAGAACCAGACCAGCTATTAATTCTGCAAGCTGTTCAGTGTGCAGAAGACCCAAAACACCCCCCACCCCGCGCAGGCTATTTGAGTTAATAAATAACAAAAACCGCATTCTTAAATGAGGGGGGTGGGGAAGGGAGGTTACAAAGTCTATTTTTTTTTTTAAATAAGATAAAAAATAAGTCACGCTTGTCCCTGAGGATTAACATGCTCTCTTTGTTTTACCCTCCCACCTGCGGAAGTGGGTGTCTTTGCCTCTCCATTTACAAATGAAGAAACTGGCTCTGAGGGGTTCTTCAAGGTCATGTAGTTAATAAGTGACAGAATCAGGGCCTGAAGCAGGCTGACCCCAAGCTGGTGTCCTTTGTTGGTGCCACATTTCCGTCAGAGGTGAGGCAGATGTGTCTTCATCACTTTTAGCAAAGAGAACTGGCCCCTGTCTATATAAATAAAGATGCGACCTGCCAAGTTACCTAGGAAGCTGCTGCCTTCCCTTCTTTTCAAACCACAATGTCTTACGCTCTGAGCTGTTTACACTCTCCCTTATGAAATGGCTTGCTGTATTTAAGATTGCAGGCTGCGAAACTACATGTTTTTTTACCTTTTTTGAATCTTACTGGCCTTATGATATGGGCCTTACTAGCCTATATTCAGACCAAGTGATGCACCCGGGTAGTACTGACAAATGCTGCACACGCCCTTCCAATAAATGCAGACCTTTAAATTACCTTGGTCATTTAACCATCAATTATCCAACCACTTTACAGGTATTTGATGAGCATCTCTGCCTTTCCATGCGCCAGTCTACTTTCTCCTCTGCCAGTTTTTGTTTTTTCAAACATGATTCAGATCCAGTTACTCCTTTAATTAAAAACCCTGAGTGGTTTCCTACCATCTAGAGAGTGAAGATAAGACTTGTCACATGAGGCTCCTGCCTGTCTTTGCAGCTCTTAAATTTGGAGTATAGGCAAAGTGAAACCCCAAAGTAGAGCCAAGTGTTTGCTATCGCTACAAGAGCACAGATTCTTGCCCGCAGGCATCTCAAATCCTATGTGAGAATAACCACAGTATGAAGTATAAATAGTAAATGCTTGACTACTTAGCTCACACTTGACCCTGGAGAGTTTGGTACTCACAGAGAAATGTAGGCTGCTGAGAGTAAAGTAAAGAGTTCATTTCTTTGTCTATAACCTATCTCTTCTGGAAAAAGAACCTGGAAAGCTTTGGAAAAAAAGTTGGTTAACTGGGAATAGAAAAGTAGGACCAAAAAAAAAGGAATGTGAATATTCTAGATCTAAAGGTCAATGCCACTGCGAGGTTCAGGTTTCAAAGTTGACTCTGGATTTCCTGGCAGCCAAGGCAATAAGGGAAACGGGGTACATTATTTGCAATTTACTGACAGGAAAGAAGAAACCTATCCATTTTTTAAAACAAGTAAATTATTTTATGATGCTATTTTTAATCTTTCTCATCACTGCTTTTTAAATTATAAAGTTATTGTGTGTCCTTTGTAAAAAATCCAAATAATACAAATATCTATAGGGTAAAAAGTGTATGTCCCCTTTACCTATATACCTCTATTCCCCTTTGCCAGAAGTAAAGCCTACCCCTGGAGACTGACCATTTATTTCTAGAGGGGTTTTTTTTCTGTGAAATTAAAAGTACTTACACAGTTTCCATAGAATTTGGGTTTTATTTGCTTGCTTAAAAAAAGGATCATATTAACTATATTCTTTGTAACTTGCATTTTCACTTTATGGTGTATCAAAGACATCCTTCTCTATCTCCCTATATGAATCTCTTCCATTTTAATGACTACAGTATTCCATTATAAGGAGGTAGCATAATCTATTTAACCATTCTTCTATTTGTTTCTGATTTTAAAGTCATATACAATGAATATGCTTGTACATATACTTTTTTGTAGAAGTATACCTATGCCATCAGTCTCTAAAAGTGGAACTACAAGATCATATCACTCATATATTTAAAATTTTGATGTATTGTCTTCAAAACGACTGCATGAATTTATACTCTCACCAAGAGTGTCTGAGTGTGCCCATTTTCCCATTCCCTTGCCAGCACTAGATATCATCGACATTTTTCATTTTCTGGCACAAACTTCTGAATGGAATTTCTCCTGGCAAGATCAACATATTTTAATCAAGAAAGGAGACCAATGAGACAGTCTCATTTTTCTGGTTCTGGGGTGGTGGTTTTGGGGCTGTGCTCCATAGAGCCCCAGGAATGCTGAGGGATGGGTGTGAGAGAGTACAAAAGGACAAGACCTTCACCTCTTAACCAGGGCAACTGAGTTGATCTGGTTTACATGTTGCAGTTTGGAATAAGATTTTGTTTGAAGATAAGATTCTGTTGCTTAAAAACAAGTTTGAAAATCACAGATCTGGGGCCTTATTTCTTATTGAACCATCAGCAAATTGAAGAATAATTAAAAATGTATTCCTTCAAGGCAAAGAAGAGATCTTAAAACAGTGAATCTCCAGCTGCAGTCAAAATATTCTCATGTATACACTGTGTGTGAGAGTGTGTGTGTGTCGGCAGATGTTCTCATTCATGCTAGGCCTCTCTCTATTGCCCACCTGCCATCCTGCAACCAATCCCAAAACACCATTTCCTCCAAGGTTTAGATGAAAATGCCTCTTCTCTAAGCCTCCCTCCTCACCACATGCATGCGCACACATACACACATGCATACACACCATCAACGTGGATCATATCTTCTTTATTTGTATAAACTGGATGTCAGCTGCTCCTCCTTTCCTGAGACCTGGATAAAATTTCATAATCATGATCCTCTAACATTTCTGGGAGCTCCTCTGAGCCGTAGGTTCTCAGGGCCTCCTCTCCCTCCTGCTTCCTTAGGTGCCCTCTTTAAGATCCATTATATAAAACTCAGCTCCTTCTTTGACAGTTACGCACACAAACAATAATAACAACAACAGCAAACTACTCCTCTGCACAAAGCATTCTTGAAAAGAGTAAAATACTACAGACAGCACCTGGGGAAGAGTGAGAGAAAGAAGAATTTGAGTCACAAGGTTGCAAACTATTTCAAGATGGCATGTAAGCATCATAGGGGCCTTAGTCTAACACCAGCTCCCTTTTATCTCACTGGCTCTTCTCTCCTTCTGTTCTTTATGTTTACCCACTCTCTTCTGGATTGAACCAAGAACTTCAAATTATTTACTCTATGAAATGTCGCAGTTCAGCTCTCCCCAGCTTGTGGCCTCAACATCATATGGCCAATATCTTCATAGCACCTGTCTTACTAAATGGAAAAAAAAAAAAAACACCCTTTTTTTCATTAATACAAGTAGTGCTAAATAACAGAATAGCTTTAGACTACATTTTAGCAGAACAAGATGGTGTTTGTTTTGTTACTAATTCCTCCTGCTATATATATATATATCAGTACTTCCTCTCGAGTAGAAACAAACATCTAAAAAGTTAGAGAGCAAGTGATCTGGTTACAACAAACTCTAAACCATTATACCTCCTTGTTCAGAGGAGGCTGGGATCTGGTTTTGAGCTGTTGTATTGCTTTTGTCCTGTAATCATATTAGATATCTGGCCCCTCCAACCAAATGTTAAGCAGCCAAGGGCAAGAATTCTGTCTTTCTGTAGCTTTTAAATGCCCAAGGTCTCTGGCATATGCTTCATAAATGTGTAATGAATAGAACAACCACTAATTATATAATTAAAAGAAGAGTAAATGATAAATGAATATAAGACCCTTGGGTATTTTATAAAATGTGGTAGATATTTCCTTGAAAAGGCCATAACATTAGTAATTCTTAGAAAGTTCTGTTAAAACATTCAGATACATTTTCAACTTGTATTTATCTTTTAGGAGATCCATTATATAAGATTGTCCTACTCAAAATATTCACTACCTCACATTTCTTTTCTATATTGGCCTTTATACTCTTCTAAAACTTCTTTCCTACTTCTCCTATAAGCTAGATATTATTTTTGTTTATTCCCTTCCCACGTGGCCAGATAGGAAGGAAGCAGAGATGATTATCTATATCAATACAATATCTCCTCTTGCAGGGATCCCAAGAATAAAGAGTGCTATATAAAGTAGCATGCTATGTAAACCAAGGCTTAAAACATCCTTTAGTGAACCATCGTAAAATATCACTTGAAATTCCTACAGGATCTTCTGCCTGCTATGTTTAATTCCTAAATCTCATGTTATTAAAAGAAGTCTGTTTGCTCTTTTATCTATACTCCACATCATACATTTTTTTTTTCATCAAAACTGGCTTAGTTTGGTGTGAGGAAGCAGGAGCATATGACAACTTAGAATTTCTGATATTTGACCCTTTGCTGTAAATTTAAGCTCATGAATAGTCCAAAGCTCAGAAACCAGACCCAATTCCATTGCGGATATATATATACCAGGCCAAGTTCCACTGTGGATATATATATATATATATCCAAATTAGTATTTATAATATATATACTAATTCCATTGCGAATGTGTGTGTGTGTATGTGTGTATGTGTGTGGGTATCTGTCCTATTCTGCTTGTCTGGATGACAGCATTTTTGCCAAAACATTCAAATGAACAAATTTTTTATTTAATCAAACTTACCTGGTGCCATGTAAATAACACAGAATAATCATAACCAGCTGTTTCACTCCTAAAGTATTATCCAGTCTCTCTCAAGTCTAGTGAAGAGCTTGACTTGCTTACTTGTTGACATTCAGCTCTTATCTGCTATCGTTCCAGTTGTCCAGCTAAGGAACATTCATAAACAGGATGTGAGGGTAAAATGAGTTACCATTTTAAGCACTTATTCTTTCTGTAGTTCTCACAATAAATGTGATCAATTAAGAGAAAAACACTGAAGATGTAAGAAGAGTGATTTGAGATGTGGTCTAAGAGTCAGCCACAGCTGGGTTTGAATCCTAGTTCTAATGCTAGGCAGCTCTGACCTTGGGAAAATTGTTTAACTTACTAAGTCTGTTTGCTCAGCTCTAAATTAGGCCTAGTAATACCTTTCTCATATTGTTACTGTGAAGACTAACTGCAAAATATGTGTTTAATAAGTGGTAGCTGTTTTGTTGTAATTATTACCACAGAAGCTTCGCTATGTGGGGCTTTGCCATCCTAAATTAATTTTTGTATTTGTGTCTCACTTTGAGCTTCTTCAAAACACCTCTCTATCCACCATTTTATTTGAATCTCACAGCAATCGTGTAAGCTGGGTATAACAGACACGATTAACCTCATTAGGAAACCAAGAACTAGATAACGTCAATGCATTGCCTCAGTCATCCCGTGTCTGGGCAAGTGGGGCAAGAATTCATGTCTCGTCCTTACCTTCATGAACACTCCTTCAGTCTGCTCTCAGACAGCAACCACAGGGAGCTGTTAGAAGTACTGTGTGATCATGTTACCCCCAGCCCCCTCCCCATCTCCATTCAGAACCCTTCAGTGGCTTTCCAATGCTCACAAGATAAAGGGAGAAATCCTTCATGTGGCCTGCAAGGCCCTGCAGGGCTGAGCCAGTTCTCCAGCCCCTCTCAGAGCATCCTTGCCCTCCTGAGACCCTTCTATGCTCTGGTTCCTTGAACAGGACCCACCTCTCCCACTCTGAGGTCCTCCTTGATTCCTCTCTCCCCATGGAGAGAGGACCGTATCTTCGCATCCTTCACTTTCAGCCCAACATATCACTTTCTCAGGGAAGGCAGGCCTTCCCAGGCTATTTTGGGTCCCCTTGTTATTTATGCTCATGCTTATGTTCTTATCTTCATAGAACTTGTCACATTTTGTAATGATATATTTGTGCAATCATTTTTCTGGTGTCTGTCGTCTCCACTAAACTGAAAGTGCCAAGAGAGCAGAACTGGATCCGCACTGTCTCCTTTGAGTCACCTGATTTCAGCATAATGCCTGACCCTTAGCATTGAAAATATGCCTGTTGAATGAATTATATGTGTTGTTAGAGACAGAGAAAATAAGAAAGAGAAAAATAATTGCAAGTGAATCATAGTCCTTTTCTCTCTCATTCCCTCTCCTTTTCCTCCTTCTCTTCTCCTCCATCTCCCTTCCCCCCGCCCCTCTTTTTCTCTCTGTCTCTCTTTTTAAGTTTCTTTTTTTTTTTTGAGACAGAGTCTCTCTCTGTCACCCAGGCTGGAGTGCAGTGGCACTATCTTGGCTCACTGCAACCTCCGCCTCCCAAGTTCAAGCGATTCTCCTGCCTCAGTAGCTGGGACTACAGACACATGCCACCATGCCCAGCTAATTTTTGTATTTTTAGGAGACAGGGTTTCACCATATTGCCAGGCTGGTCTGGAACTCCTGACCTCAGGTGATCCACCTGCCTTGGCCTCCCAAATAGCTGGGATTATAGGCATGAGCCACCACGCCCGGCCTCCTTTTGAGTTTCTATTTGGAATCACTCCAGAAAAAGAAAGCCCTGACTCCAGCTCAGGTGGGTGAATGTCCATATAGAACAGGAAAACCAACAGTCCTGTGATTTATAGCTTGGTCAGGTTGTACTCACCTGTTCTTTCCTTCACAAGTGAATGCAACCTGACCAAACTACAAGTGAATACTTACATACTGCTTCCTCCTGCCTCCTTCTGCTTCACTTTCTGGTCTTGCAAGGACACTTCAAATGCCTCCGCTAGAAAGCAGAAAGCAAAATGTGAGGAGGGGAACTATTTGGGCACAAAAATTTGTATTTATTTATAATCGTTTTCTCAAAAATTTGGGCAGAAAGTGTGAGAAGAAAATACATGAGGAGAAATATATGAGGCATTGCAAATATGAATCTATTTTAATGTCACTTTGCTGTAGGTCAGTGGTTCCTCAACTTTTTTAGAGTTGGAACATTATCATCTATATGTGCTATTAGAAATAGAGAAAATAAGGATGAGAAAAATAATTGCAAGTGAATGATAGTCCTTTTCTCTTCCTCTCATTTAAGAATGTCATGATGTTTTCAAAATTAAATTCAATTAAAATCAATTTGTTTGAATAACTCCAATGGTAAACTGATGTTGCAAGACCATCACCTCTCTATACCGAAATGTAAAAACTTAGATATTTCAAAGGAGCAGTGTTTGTGATTAAGGCGTCATGACGTTAGCACTTACCGGGTCACTTTTATCCACAGAAGAAGCAGATAGGCATCTGTATATGTGAGACATTGCTACATTGAGGAAGGAGCTTCCCCTCAAAACCCATCTCCTTCTCTCTTTACCTCTGTCACTAATGCCTAAAACTCCATTATTAAAGGTTAATTCCTTTAGAAAGTCAATATTGTTTGGTACCAGCTTTTATCAAAATCAAAGATATAAACCTCTGTAAGATGCATCACTATTTTATATGCCACTAAGAAAGAAAAACCAAGGCCTAGTATAATAAGACATCATCAATTATAAGAAACATCCCAATTTCAGAGATACTAAAATGTGAAAAACCTGTGTCTTGGGCTGTGTGAATGAAGCAATGAAGAGCATGAACCATGAAATCAAATACACCTGATGAACATCCTGCTTCTGCCATTTAATAGATGGGTTGTCTTGGGCGGGTAACTTCTCTGAATCCATACCGTCTTCCCTGTAAAATGAAAATACTAGTACACACCTGCCTGGTTAGCAAGAATGACCTATTACCTAATTCCTAGTTACCAAGAGTGAGGTATTACAAAGTGTTTAGTGCAGAACCCAGCCATTAGTTAGGGTTCCAAAATGAAAACTATTATTGCTATTAAGGAATTATCCTCTAAAGGCAATTACCATTGGGCAGAGTAGTACTTTGAGTCCTTACTGCTCATGTTTCCTTACTTTCAGGGAGTTTTAAGATAAAACAGATTTCCATAGGTCCAGGTATTTCACAAGAGATTTGTTTGTAGGGAAGGAGATAATACCAAAATTGGGAAACTGCGTGGGGAGGAAAGGCCTGGGGGATAGGGTAGAGCTGGATCTAGAAGAAGAGGTCAGAGGATACCAAAACCAAATGTTACTACCGTGTCCTTCAAATTTTGCCCAGGATTGCTTCTGGTTTCAACTTGATTCAGATGTCAAAAATGCACTCATAACCTTGATACAATATGGTAAGTGAAAGAAACCAATCACAAAACTGACATATTCTATGACTCCATTTATATGAAATACGCAGAGTAGGCAAATCCATAGAGACAGAAAGTAGATTAGAGGTTTCTAGAGGCTGAGGGCAGAAGGGAATAGGGAGTGGCTGCTAAGGTTTGGGGGTGGATAAAAATATTCTAAAATTAGATTGCAATGATAGTTGTAAAATTCTTTGAATACCATTGAATTGCATATTTTAAATGGATGAATTTTATGGTATGTGACTTATACCTCCATAAAGATGCTTTAAAAAGAGAACACATTCATACGTTCTGTTATTTTAAAGTCTAGAACTAAAGTTTTTTCAAAAATTCCCTTTATTTTTTAAAACAATAAAACACCTGTACACATAGAAAAATAAATATATCTGATTTATACTTGTTGATAAAACTCATACAGTTCAGTTAAGGTTTTCATTTTACTTTCACCTATTACATGTAAAAATGGCCAATTTCTTTTTTTTTTTTTGAGATGGAGTTTTGCTTTTGTCACCCAGGCTGGAGTGCAGTTGCGCAATCTTGGTTCACTGCAACTTCCATAAAAATGGCCAGTTTTAAACATAGTCTCCAACTTTGTGAGCCCCAGAGGATTTAGTCACAAGGATTTAGCTTCTATGGTGAGCAGGTATGTATTGTGCAGTGGAGACGCAAAAGAGTTTCTTATATCCGGGGTGATATTCAAAATATTTTAAAACTGTTAAATAGTTCGGCACTGACCAACCAGTATGGATGACAGCTGGAAAAGTTGCTGGAGTTTAGATGAATGGGGGATACAGGGGGAATGCCAGGGAAGTTGAAGGCGAAGGGATTAGGGAGTGAGAGCACTTGGGAAGCTCCAATAGGGGTACATTTAATAAGTGGCACAGGGTTCTCAAGCTTGGCGTTTGTTTGGTGGGGAGTCACGTGGGTTCAACATGTGTATCGAGAAGTGTTATTTCTGTTCGGGGTCCATCTACCCCAGCCACAGCATGTTTGTCCAGAACTATTGCAAGGTGTTCAGATTTTGTAACTCTAAATATCACAAAAACTTTAAAAAGAAGCACAATCCTCGCAAAGTTAGGTGGACCAAAGCATTCCGGAAAGCAGCTGGTAAAGAGCTTACAGTGGATAATTCATTTGAATTTGAAAAACGTAGAAATGAACCTATCAAATACCAGTGAGAGCTATGGAATAAAACTATTGAGGCAATAAAGAGAGTTGAAGAGATCAAACGGAAACGCCAAGCTAAATTTATAGTGAACAGATTGAAGAAAAATAAAGCACTACAGAAAGTTCAAAGAAGTCAAGCAAAACATCCATCTTATCCTAGCCCCTCTTGCAGGCAAAGGGAAGCAGTTGTAAGAGAAAATGGTACAGCAGTTACAAGAGGATGTGGACATGGAAGATACTTCTTAAAAAAATCTCTGTAACCATTTCTTTTATGTACATTTGAAAATGCCCTCTGGAGACTTGGAACTGCTAAATTATTAGTTTATTTTGTACATAAGGTCACTTAAATGAAAAGTGATTAAAATATATCTTTCCTGCATTGCCATCTACAAAACGTCACATATTACGGACATTAGATTGCATCTCAGTGTTAAATCTTCACTGTTAGATGTACTTATGTAAATCATGAAAATTCTGCTTATAACTATAGAAGTGAATTCTGGACATAAAATGGTTATGCCATTTGGATAATGGCACTAGGCAGAATTTGTATAATAACAAATTTGTATGTGTTATTATAGAATTTGTATAATAACTAATAGAATTATATATAATATAGAATTTGTATAATAACTAATTTCTATAATGTTATTATAGAATTTGTATAATAACTAAATGTATAATAACTAAATGTATAATAAAAATTCATGGCCAGTGATGTATAAAATAAAATGTTCTTTGCAGTAAAATATTCCCTTTATTAATGTTATAGAAGTGTGGGATACAACAAGGAAATGACAACTTGTATGACAGTGTCAAATATTATTTTAATTTTAGTATTTCCTGTTTTGGTTTATTTGTATCTTAGAAGAGCATAATGACATTGTTTGATGAAGCCTAATTATGCTGGACTGTTTTGACCTGGTTTAACCCTTCTGATAGGTAGCTGTGGATGTTGGGGATGAGAACTGAATAATCTTTGCCTGGAGTGACACTACACTCTAGAATTTCCACTTTGGAGAATACTCAGTTCTAACTTGTAATTCCTGATAGAACAAACTTTATTTTTCTAGCCTAGCAATGATCTAGAAGAGGAGGAATCCCAGCACCTTTTAAAAGTTATTATGTGGTTTTCTTTTAAAAAGCTCCTGTTTTTGGAAAGTAGAATTTATGGGTACAACATCTGTTCACTATTTGCACATAAAGCCATTTAAAAGGTTTAAAAAAAAGTGGCACAGGAGTTTTCACTATTTAAGCAGCTGGTTAGAGCTCTTCTGGGGCATATCTGTCCACTGTATCTCCTGTGTTCCATCAGAATGCACACCTGACTTTCCAAAAGTGGCCTTAAAATCTTAGAAGTTCAGAGATTATCTACTCTATTCCTGATATTTTACAGATGAAGAAACCAAGGTTGAGGAAAGGTGAGTGGTTTGCTCAAGATGCATGAATAATGAGAGTCAGAATGAGTTCCCACATCTCCAAATCTCAATCCAGGTCAGTTGAGATGGGCAAAACATCCTCGTACCAAATTAACTTGCCCACTCATCATTTTTGTGCCACTCCCAACTCAGAGTTGCAATTTACTTTCTACTTGTGTAAATAGAAAAAGTGTATATATTCTTCATGAGAGCAAAAGACCTTGGATATGGAAAACAAAAGGGCAGTGGGTCCAGACTTCAGGGTAATTATTTGTAACTTATGTTAATGGAAAGCATGAGGGTGCACACGTAGCACATCTCAATAGAATCCATGCATCGTTGGAAAAGCAAATTTGAAGATAATAAATCAAAGGCATTTAAAGTAAAATACGCTGGCATGCAATCTCATTTTGTAACTTTTTTCTTCCTAGTTATCAAAAGAAAAGATCATGAAAGAAACAAAAAAAGAGAAGAAAAGGATTCTGTTCACCTTATAGCTTATTTAGAAAACTGCCAATAAAATTATGCAGGGGGACTTTTTGGGTGCTTCAGGTTTGGTGTATATTGAGGGAAAAATGAGAATATTCATTCATTCATATTTTCATGATAACTACTGATATTTGAATGGCCATTTACAGTTTTAAGTGTTTTCCTAAACACTTGGTAGAAGAATATTGGCATGGGAAATATTTTGCAGTATATTATTGCTAAGTAGAAATGCAGGCTACAAAAATAGTATGCACATTCAAGATGCTATTTTTGTTTAAAAAGAAGTGTATTTGTGTGTGTGTGTGTGCGTGAACACACCCGTATGTATAAAATAATTGAGAAGACATTGAAATACTATCTGTTCTCCTTGATTGGTAAGATTATGGGTTCTTCTTTGGCACTTTTCTTAGTATTTTTCTGCTTTGTAAGTTGCTTGCATTGAATATATATTACTTTCATCATTAGAAATAAATGTAAAAGTGCTTTCATCTGCATTTTTCTTCACTGAAACTTTTAACAACCATGTGAGGTACAACACCTCTCTTTATAGAAGATGCTATTGAGGTTCAGAAGAACTGAGTGACCTACTGTTTGGCAAGTAGCAAGTATTAGAGCTTGGGTTTTCATCTAGACCATCTAATTCTAAACCTTATGCTTTTTCCTCTACATTACGATACCCAATTCTCAGAGCTGGTTTATGTGGCAGCTCACTGTAGCATGTTCAGGGCTAACTTCATGTTGCCCTTGCAATAGAGCATCATCCATTCATTTGTACCTGTTGATCATTTTGTAGAAACCAATTTTCCAGTTAAAATGGTTGCTGTTCTGGATGTTTCACCAATGACTTGAAGCAATTAAGCTTCCACAACAAATTCCTATAGCTTTATTCATTTGAATAGCTATTATTTCAAAGTGGTGTACTATGTAACACTCTGAAATCTTAAAAGCTTCCTGGATGCTCCCTTGGACCCTGTCATCTTTCTCCATATCCAATTTCTACTCCTATCACTTTTTCAAGGTATGTGTTTTTCTGTGACCTTTTTCTTTTCTTTCTTTTTTTTTAATGTGACCTTTTTCTTAAAAGCTACTTCTTGCTTGCTAATAGGCCCTGTTCCACTGTGAAAAAGCAAAGAGAATCATGAGGGAAGTAGAGCAATGGAGCTAAATGTGACCACAAGCTCTGCTGGAAGCTCTGAAAATCTAATCCATTATCCCATTACTTCACAGATGAGCTCAGAAAGCTGCTGCTGTTGATTCTCTGGCCATGGAAAGAGTTCTCAGTCAAATGAAAGTCTCTGCCTTGGGATTTATTAAACACTTTCATTCTTTGACTTTTCACACAAATTTTGCAGCATCAGGTAAATATTCTGAATAATCAACAATGTTTACAATAGAAAGATTAAGAGTTGAAGGCCTTATAACCATTTTGTGAGGTACATAGAGAAGTTCTGAGTGTGTTAGGCCATTCTTGCGTTGCTATAAAGAAATACCTGAGAGTGGACAATTTATAAAGAAAAGAGGTTTAATTGCTCACAGTTCTACAGGCTGTACAGGAAACATGGTGCTGGCATCTAGTCGACTTCTAGAGAGGCCACAGGAAGCTTACAATCATGGTGGAAGATGAAGGGGGAGCAGGCATATCACATGGCCAGAGCAAGAGCAAAAGAAAGAGTAGGGGGGTGTCGCACACTTTTAAATGACCAGATATCTTGAGAACCCATTCACTATCATGAAGACAGTACCAAGCCATGAGGAATCCACCCCCATGACCCAAACACCTCCCACCAGGCCCCACCTCCAGCACTGGGAATTAGAATTCAACATGAGAGTTGGGCAGGGACAAATATCCAAACTACATCACTGAGTTAAGGCCAATCTTTTGGACTTTGTGTACCTTTGGCTGGTAAAACTCTACCTTTATCCTTCAGGGCTGAGCCGTGTTGTCCTGGGCCCCAAGACAATGGTTTCTAGGTGTTTGTTCTTTCTTTCTGCTTTTTAAAAATAATGCATATCTTCAGCCAGAGGAGAGGTTGCTGATTTTTAAGTAATGTGACCCAGATGTTCCTGGGCTTCATAGGCAGCCCTGTCCTGGGCTCACAAACACCTTGAAGTGGGACTTAACACTTCAGTTTGTTCTTGTACTTCTCAACAAGAACAAATTCAACTTCCTTCAACATATTGATAAGAAATGTAGATATTATTGTAGGTTTTGTGGAGAAAGGCATGAAAGGATTATATGGAGCACCACATAGCAAATTTTAATAAAAATTCCTGTTTAACATCTGAGGTCTCCTCAGAAAGTTCCCCTTAGCCACTTTCCCACCCTTCAATCTTGCCACATAGCCACTTTCCCACCCTTCAATCTTGCCACACATAGCCTCCACATTTTCCCTGGTTCTTCTGGATCTCATTCATTTTCCATTCACCCTGACTCACCCCTGCCTACCTCCTACAATAAATGAATAAACAGGATTTTTCTAATGCAGAACAATTTGGTGAACTCTCTTAACCCTGCATCCTCATACCCATCACTCTGTTCAGCAAAGAACCTCCTTTGGAGGCAGCTGGGTATTGTAAATTGCAGGTAATTTTTCTCTGTCACAAACAATTTTTTCCCTTGTCACAGTAGTGTTGGTGTAGCATGCCAAATTTTCAAACTGTAGGTCCAAATTCCAAGGAGCTTTTCTTCAAGGGTAGAAAAGCTTGCACCTTTCTTTAGCAGAGCTGTTTCATAAAGACGTAGAGAGAGAGAGAGAGCCTGAGATGGGAGAAAACTAAGGAATTTAAGGCGAAGAAAAGAGAAACTAAAATTTATTAGGCACTTTGCTAATGAATTTCCTTACATACATTATTTCATGGCATTTTTACAACCATATTTTACAGAGATGGAAACTGGGGGCTTAGAGAAGTTAAAATAAATTTGCAAAGTCTCGTTGCCAGTAAGAGGTGCAGCTGGGATTCTAAAGCCAACTCCATCGGCTCCAAAGTGTGAGGTCTTTCCTTATGTGCCATCACCTTCCACAGGCTTGGGATTTCCAATATTTAGAGAACTACCTCCTCTACCATCCCATCAAACTTCTTGGCAGCTCAGCTTTGCATCTGTCCACAGAAAGCCATTTCTCTTCTTACGCGAACCTGGCCCAGGGACAGCTGGATTTAACGGTGTTGCCTGGCTCAGTCTTTCCCTGTTCCATTGCCAGTCCTATCCCAGCAGCCACAAGGATTCCTAACATCTCATGGGAAGGTCAAGGTATTGGCACTAGTGGGACTGGGATAGTAGATGAGCTTGACTGCTGCAGTGGAAAGGACCTTGGAGCAAGATTGAGGTTAGGCAGAATTTCATAACAACCATAGGATAAATCAGTGTGTATGCCTCCTTGATCTCTTTGGAAACAAATTTTTGCACATAGTGCAGTGAAACAGGGAAGACAAGAATTCATATTTAGAGACTGGTTCTCACAATGTTTCTCAAACATACAAAAGTAAATTTTTTTTCTTAATTTTATGTATTAATGATTTAGCAACTTGACATGAACAGAGTTAGTCTTGTAATATAAAATAAGACAGAACATATTTTAGTTTCCTCTGTCATCCCCAAGATGCATTATTTTTATACACACAGGGCAGGCTGCATGTGGATTTACTTCAGCTGCCCACTTGGTGCCTGAAGTATCATTGTTCAACTTACTTAATTTCTTTCTACTCTACTTTCTTTGACTAAAAAGGAAGAGGGTAGACGATAATTCCGGGGTTCCCTTCCAGCTATGTAGTTTATAGAGTGGTGGACATCTGCAAAGAGCCATGTACCTTCTGAAAAACACTATCCCATCATACTGAGTAGAATCTCAAACTGAACATATTTAGCAGCAATCATAACTCAATAGATGTTTGTAGAATAAATGAATTTTTAAATGTGTTACTGCTTTGAACTAACAGCAATATCAATATCCCATGCCTACTTTATTTGTATGCAATGTAAGCTAACTACTGAATTTTTTAAAAAGTATTCTGGTTCTGTTCTCTTTTTAAACTTACCTTTAAGCAGTGGAACACTTTTTTCAAATGAAATTCAGATTAGAGATCAACTTATATAAAATGGATAAAAATAGAGTAGCTCATATTGAAACTGGAGTGGGGAGCCCCTTCCACTCAGCCCTGTTGATCCTGAGAGACTTTCAAGGAACTCATTGGAACACTCAGAGCTTAGTGTGAAAAATCATCAATCCAGCCTATCCCACTACAACCAGGTGGAAATATCCGCGTCACTTGAGACTTTTGTTTTTGAAATCTTCTGAGATGAGTCCACTAGTAGGAAGAGGTGCTTACCTAAATAAACAACAAGTCTAACATGAGACCATCAGGTAACTATGTTTGCCTTCCTGGTGATGTTTTTCTAACATGGATGAGAGAATAAAATACTCTTGCAAAGATTTAGAGCCTCAAGATACTTCAGGCATAGATGAAACACATTTTACCATGAACCTGGACATCTGAGAGGTGGTTCAGAGCAAGTAAAAGCATAAGAGGATTTATCCTGATGCTGTCTTTGGTTGGAGCCTGAAGTCAATTACAAGTATAAAGTTCTAATCCTCACACAGTTGTGCTTTTCCTTATGCCGCTGATACTCAGCACCAAAGTCTAGGATTTTTTTCATTAGAAAATTTTTCTCATGAATAGTGTTTTCTGCCAAAGGGAACAAACTTGCTCCAAACAGAACAGCATTACAAAAAGCACAAGAAAGACATTTGTCAATAGGAAATCACACAATGAAATGTCTGTTGAGTGGATGACCCACAGTTGGAAGTAGTTGAGAGGAAAGTACAGTCAAGGGCCCACACAATACACTGGGTGAGGCTGTGGCACATGCTATTCTCAGAGGGCCATGAACACTTAATCTACCAGGGGATGACTTAGCTTAAATCCAGCAAGTGATAATTTTCTTTATATTTCTTGGGGAAAATGGGAACATTTTTATGTTCATAAATACTGTTTGACTGTAGGCCAAGTTCAAAGTATGGTTAAAATTCTGAGAATATTAGTGACTATCTGATGGGGAAGTATGGAACAACCTCTGTTAGACAACAGCATGATTGAAATTTTATTTTTTTTCATTGACTATAACATTAAGAATGCATCAAGGAAAAGAGCCTGTCTAATAATGGTTACATTTAGGAGCTAGGGCCATTGGGAAGAGGCCACGTCTACTTCTGCTTATGTTTAGCACATTGCTGGCAGTCAATACACTTAACATAATTTTACTATATAAATTGATTATTTACAGAGACAGATGAGGCAAATAGTTCATTTTTGTAATAGTAAATTCAGGATATAAGTACTTCGGAGATGGTCAATTCAGTTCCTAGCTCAATTATACTCTAGCTTTTACTCTAGCTTTTAGTCTCGGAAACAGGCAAGTAAATGAAGAATTGGAGAAAGTATGATGTGTGTAAGTACAAGGAGAGCAGAGGAAAGAAACACCTTAATTCAGCAAGGGTGATCTGGGGAGGCTTACAGAGGAGATGACACTTGGGCTGAATCTTGAAGGATAAATAAGATAGAAAGGAGGGAAAGGGGGAAAAGGGCAGTGGGAATGGGAGGAGGAGGTCTAGACAAAGAAGGCAGCAGGTACGAAAAGAAAAACGCATTGCTTATTTAATAGTGCCGTGTGGTTGGAATATAGTGTTTGTGTGGGGATAGGAAGAGATTTGGCTAGAAAAGTAGGCATGAAGCACAAGTAAGTGTCAAACTAAGGAGTATGAGCATCAGTTATTAAGGCTACCAGCAGCCATTAAGGAATTTAAGCAGAGAACTAACATGATCAGATAAGCACGTTAGAAACAATTCATTAGTAGCAGTATGATGTCAAAGTATAATTTCCAAAGAGTTTAAAAACATGAGTCACATATTAATAGAGAACGGACACTGGTCAACAAGCTCCTGCCACTGCAGGTGGGGGGATGCATGCTGCCCACACAATAGGTACCCTCCCATCTGATTCCCTACCCTCCATCACACCATGGAGACAGTTGGTCAACTTCGGCCCTGGGCCCACCAAGGTGCTGAGTTCAGTGTTGTTAGAGATAGAACAATAATTATTAGACCACAAAGGAATTGGCATTAGTGTTCTTGAAATGAACAACAGGTCATCCAATTTCACTAAAATTATTAATACCACGGAGAATCTGGTGTGGGAATTGTTGGCCATTCCAAACAACTACTGTACAAGGTCATTTTTGTGCAAGAAGGTGGGTCTGGCCAGTTCAGTGCCTGAAAGCAGGAAGGTGTGCCAACTATGTGGTGAGAGAAGCTTGGTCAGCTAAAGCTGCAGAAGCATCCAAGAAGTTTGAGATTGTGAATATCAGCTACCCTAAACTTGGGAGTTATATGAAAATTCCAGATTCAACACCTGGAACCTCACCCTTACAGCTTCTATGTGTAATGCTGCACAAATGACTGGCACAGAGTGGCGTTTGACTTTATATCTGATCTCAGGAAGCACTACTGGTTTGCCACATATCCTCAAACTTCCTATCG
The DNA here is from genome assembly GCF_028885655.2 of Pongo abelii. Lineage (NCBI taxonomy): Eukaryota > Metazoa > Chordata > Mammalia > Primates > Hominidae > Pongo > Pongo abelii. The sequence continues at coordinate 69,848,506 of NC_071997.2, forward strand.
AAGGCAGTGGATGCTTCCAGGTTTGGTGTGATTTTTGCTGGTGCCCAGAAGCATGTTGGTTGTTTTGGGATGACAGTAGTGATCATCTGCAATGACTGCTGGGGTCACCCTCAGAGAATGGCCCTCCATCCTGGAATACAAAGTGCATGTTGGAAACAACTTCTTGTACAACATGCGACAGTATTTCAGCAACTATGTCATGGGCTTGTTCCTGGTGTAGATTAAGAATGATGGCACTGCAGCAGTGATGGAGAAGCTTAGCTTCATCAAATCTAAAATAATAATTTATGATATTTTTAATAATTCTTAAGGATTCTGTGAATGTCCAGTAAAGCCTCATAATATTCCATTATGAGGAAGATGAATATTCCATTCCATACTGGCAATGTCAAAGGAGATGGTGCTTTTTAAAAAAAAGATTTCTTGAAAAAGCTCTTGAACTCAATATGCTCTTCTTGGAAGAGCATAGATCTCCTCTCTGTACAGTACCATCAAGAGTGAAGATGTTCAGAAGCTGGCAGCCCTCCTAAAAAGTATTTTGGAGATGCACCAGCCATGAATACATCCTAACAAATATATACTCTGCCCTTGAACAACGTACAAAATTAAAAGTAACTTGGGAATAGGTATGAAAACTTAAACATGCTATTTTTCTCAAATGAATGTGCTTATGATAGATTCTTTTTTCAGAGAACAGCAAAACATCACTAGTTTGGGAAAGTCGGTGGAAATTAACAGCCACCTTAATTCCAACTTGAACTGGAAGAATTTTCAAATCTTCCTGTTGCTTGTCTAACGAATTCCAGCTTAGTTTGTCTTTGCTGCTACTTTTTCTAGCTAGGTGTCAGTATTCAAACTTGCCTATTGACTTAATTATACAAGTTGCAGTTAATTGTGTCTGGAGGCGCAGGAACACACAGCATAGTTAATGGGTGGGGCCCTCTAGGTGTGAATCTAGATTCTAGATTCTAGATAGCAGTGGAATCTCCTGGGTTCTTCAGCTAATAATTAAGATCAAATTGACCATTTCGTGAGTATTTAAGAGTTTCAGGCAAAAGGTCAAACTGTTGATATTTCTTTATACAGTTATATGCATAAAGAGATAAAAGTGACATACTGTATGTTTATATAGCAGAGTATGTTTCAATGCCGTATAGTTTATATTTCTATGCATTTTTTTCTTTTTTTTTTTTTTTTGATGGAGTCTCGCTCTGTTGCCAGGCTGGAGTGCAGTGGTACGATCTCAGCTCACTGCAACCTCTACCTCCCAGGTTCAAGTGATTCTCCTGCCTCAGCCTCCCGAGTAGCTGGGATTACAGGTGCACACCACCACACCCAGCTAATTTTTTGTATTTTTAGTAGAGATGGGGTTTCACTGTGTGAGCCAGGATGGTCTCAATCTCCTGACCTCGTGATCCGCCTGCCTCAGCCTCCCAAAGTGCTGGGATTACAGGCGTGAGCCACCGTGCCCGGCCTATGCATTTATTTCCTAATAATATTCAGTAATATACCTAGAGACTTTCAGAAATATGTTAGAATCCTTGACCTTGCACATTACAGCACTATATTAGCAACAGTTGTTCTCCTCTTCTGCACCTCCCACCCCACTTTTTAAGCTGCTTCACACAAAAGATCTACTTCGATGATTCACTTTTATTCTCCTTTCAATAACGAAGAGAAAATTGATGGGTTGACTTGTTCTTTGTTTTTTAACTGTGCCATTAATCTAAAAATCACTGTTAAACTCCAGTATCCTTTGTTTACTTGACTGTTTTCTTTATGGTGGCCAGAGTAGTACTGTGAGTTCTGGAAGATTTTTGCTTAAAAGTCTTTTCCTTTATTGTTTATCTATTGTCAATATTTTACGTAGAACATGTGAAGAACATGAAAGTCCCAGAACATCTTTAAAAAAAATACAACAGATGAATGGATTAAAAAAATGTATACATACACAATGGAATACTATTCAGCCTTTAAAAAGCAGGAAATTCTGTCATTTGTGACAACATGGATGAACCTAGAGGACATTATGCTAAGGGAAATAAGCCAAGCACAGAAAAAAAAAAAGTACTGCATGATCTCACTTATATGCAAAATCTTAAAAAGGTGAATTCCAAAGAAGTAGAGAGTAGAATGGTGGAGATAAGGGCAGAGGAGAAAAGTGAAGCCTTTGACCAAAGGGTGTAAAGTCTCAGTTAGAGAGGAGGAATGGATTCTGGTGACCTACTGCATAGCATAATGACTATAGTTAATAATAAAGTATCAAATCTTTTAAAATAGCTAAAAGAGTGGATTTTGTCATTTCTCATCACAAAGAAATGAAAAGCATTTGAAGTGATGGATATGTTCATTAGCCTGATTTGGTCATTCCATAGTACAAATATGTATCAAAACACCACATTGTATCCCATAAAAATACACAATTATTATTGATCAATTAAGAATAAAACTTTTTAAAAATGGAGAATTGTCAAAGATTTTATTAAATTCATTAAATAGTGCAGAAACTAGTAATTTGGTTAAGCTGGTTCTAAGAAACTTAAGGAATGGGTGTTTATATACACTATCAAGAGAGGACCCAACGTCAGCTTTTAATTTTTTTTAAGTTAGTGACAGATCTGGTGGCTAGTGTTAGAGCAATAAAACATTGGGAAGACTACACAGTGAGTACCTTGTACACTGCTCAGGTGATGGGTGCACCAAAATCTCAGAAATCACCATTAAAGAACTTTGCCATGCAACCAAACACCACCTGTTCTTGCAAAACTATTGAAATAAAAATAAAATAAACAAAATAAATAAAACATTGGGATTACCTCTTCTATCAGAAAAAATCTTTGCATCTCTACCATGCAAAAATCTACAAGTTAACATGTAACTAACTGCCTAGTGTGAGCCCTTAATTTATAAATTCCAATAATAATAACAGTGATAACTTCAATGGAGATACATTCACAATTTTAAATAGTTATTGAGTAGATCTATTTAACAATGCTTCAGCACCACATTGAAAGGACCTACCTACTATACTGTCTTGGCCTTATTTCTAAGTGTTGTACACGTATTCTTAACTGTGCAATGCAGTAAGAATAAGACAGGCCAGGGGCAGTGGCTCACACCTGTAATCCCAGCACTTTGGAAAGTCGAGTTGGGTGGATCACTTGAGGTCAGGAGTTCAAGACCAGCCTGGTCAACATGATGAAACCCTGTCTCCACTAAAAATACAAAAACTAGCAGGGTGTTGTGGTGTGCGCCTGTAATCCCAGCTACTTGGGAGGCTGAGGCAGGAGAATCACTTGAACCCAGAAGGCAGAGGTTGCCATGAGCTGAGATGGCACCATTGCTGCACTGCAGCCTGGGTGACAGATTGAGACTCTGTCTGAAAAAAAAAAAAAAAAGAATAAGACAGAAGCGGGAAGACCAGTTAAAAGTCATCGTAATAATTTTAGGGAGAGATGGCAGATGGCAAGAGTGTGAAGGCAATAGAAGTGGGATGGAGAGGTAGAGAAGGAGATGAATTTGAGCAATTTGAAGAGAGTAGAATGAATATGATTTAGCTATTGATAGAATGTGGATGCTCACAGAAAAGAGATCCAGGAATGATTCTCAGGTATTTGGCTTGGGTGATTGAACAAAGGTATCATTCTTCCAGGCAGGACTGGAGAAGGGGAGTAGTTCTGGGGATAAAGGTAGGGGGAAATGATGAGATTAGTCTATAGAGTGTTAGTATGAAGGGATGATCAGCCTAGAAAAGGGATTTCCAACATGTGGGCCTGGTCTCAGAAGGCCTGGTCTCAGAAGACTGGAGACACAGGAGAGTTATTTACATACAGGCAGTATAGGGCCCGTGGACATTTAGCTTATGCAAATCCAAGTACACATCTTTGTTTTTATCAAAACAAAGAAAAAAAATAGGGAGAAAGAAAATCAATAGTTAAAATGATGTGATGATATTTTCCCACCATTCCTCTCAGTGTCTGTCCCCAAACGAACATGAGAAGAGAGGCAGGTTTCAGATTCCCTGGGCTGAACATCTCCCTATGCTGGGTGTTGGTCTTGTGCTTAAAGATGCTGTGCCAAGCCAAGCTCAGTAGTTCTGTAGTCTCAGCTACACAAGAGGTTGAGGTGGGAGGACTGCTTGAGCCCAGGAGTTCAAGGCTGCAGGGCACTATGATTGCTCTTGTGAATGGCCACTGCACTCCAGCCTGGGCAACATAATGAGACTCTGTCTCTAAAAATTATAATAATAATAATGATGCTGATATTGTGCTTGTTTTTCCCCTTAAAATTCCATGGTTCTAAACCTAAGTCAAGTCATGTAACCTGGTGCTCAGCTGAAGTTCAATACTTTCTTCTAACACTGGAGGAAAACTGTGCAGACTTATTAGGAGAAAGTGCTATTCTGTGTCTATGGGCTATTCAAAGGATTTCCAAGGTAGATTATATTATACCTTGTCCCCTTGACTTTACAACCTTCCTGTCCATCCCCACTCCCAAAACTCCCTGTCTCAAAATTTGATCCCAATATAGCTAATGCCAAGTATTTCAGCAATGTCATCTAAACAACCTGGAAAAAGTGAAGAGGATAGAGAATCTATGACACAACTTCAGAGAACACCACATGTAAGGAGGGCCTGGAGGACCAAAGTCCTTAAAGGAATCTGCAGAGAATTATCCAGCGAGGTAGGAGGAAGGAACCTCAGAAGAAGAAGGAAGTTAAAGGAGGAGTTTTGAGAACCGTTTGGTCTATAACTTCAAATAACAGTTGGGTAAGATAAAGGCAGACAAATATTCAGACTTGGCAATAAGAAACTATTGACCTTAGCCCCAGACATTACATCAAGCTAGTGGCGTAGACACCAATTGTATCAGCTAAGGAATGAGTAAGAAAAAAGAAACAAGCATAAGTTTTTTCCCCAGTAACTATAACGGGCAGGAGACAAATGGGTAATTTGAGGATGCCCATTGCATGTGGATGCTCAGGTGTGTAATGGTCAATCCTAGGGGATTTTATTCACTGTGTTGATTCTGTGAATGCTGCCTGCTGGGACATGCAGTTCACAACAGGAGGGATAGCCTAATTTTAAGAGGTACACTGAGTTAAGGAAAAGCTGTTTGTTCACTTGTTTAGTATTAAGAAAGATTTAACTTGATTATATACTGGTAGCAAGAAGTTAGAGAGGAGGAAGTTGTAGAGGTATGTGTGTGCATATGTGTACATGAGAGAGAGAGGAAGAGGGAGAGCATGGTTGAGAGCATGAGGTTTCTGAATAGGAGGGGTTTGATCAACACACACTGGAGTATTTAATCATGAATAGAATGAAGAACACTAATTACAGTGAAATGGGAAGAAAGCAAGGGAGAAGATAATTTGATGGTGGTAAAGAGTGGGGATTTATCAGGAAGGGGTGTCTGTGTGTTTGTGTAATAGTAATATTAGTAGTGGGAAGAGGAGGAGGAAAACTGATTTACTGTGAGTAAAGGGGAGAAAGGGAATGACTTAATGGGGAAGAGAGCTTCAAGTTTGAAACAGCCACTGAAGATAATGAAGGAGGAGATTATTGAGCATGCAAAAAGATTATAGTGGTATTGAGGGTCCCCTCATATAGGAGACACCAGGACTTTGTAGTGGAAACAACCCTTGGCAAAGCTTAAAAACAAATCCAGAACTAATAACAAGGAGTAAATGAAGGAAATAATTCATTTAAGCATTCTTTGCATTTTAAAAAAAGATGAGTAGGGTTATAACCTACTGAAGAGAGAAAATAATCAGAATTATTCATTAAGTATATCCATAAGCAGACAATTTAACAGTCAACCACAAAAGTGAAATAGCTAAGTAAAGGAAGCAATATTATATAGACATCTTTTTGTTTTTATGGTGTCACTTAAATTAGGACAAAAATTTCAAAAGAAAAGCCATTAAGGTAAATGCAAATGTATATAGTTCCTAAATGATGGAGATGTTATGGAACAGGGTCCCCCTAGACTTCTTCATTACCCTACATTTAATAAGCTCTTTATTTTATACAGAAATTCACTTTTAAAACGGATTATAGAACATTATAGTTTGGAATATAACACCTTGGATTGGTATTATAGATGGTGTTAGATGCTTTGGGTCCAAGGGGGCAGGATTTTCTACATGAGTTCAGATTTCATATTGTGCATAACCAATATGACATGCTTTGACAAATTGAGTTACAAATACGACCACATCTCTTGCCCAAAACTTCTCTCGACTTTCTCCTGGTTCATGAATCCATTATTAATTTAGAAACATTTATTATATTCCTCTAGGTACCACAGTTCCCTTCTGATCTCTCTAACTACTCATTCTGTGACTTCTTTGCTAGCTCCACTTCCTCTACTTGTGTCTCTTATTTTAGAAATAAGTTTTTATTAAATATTGAGTAGATATAAAACAACATTTCTAAGATACAGGTAATGAATGAAGAATGCAAAAACATCCAAGTATCCACTGCTGCCCCTAGGGTGTGTGGGGCCACAAGTAAATATTTTTTTGTGAGGTCCCAGTCTACATGAACAATTTGATTTTAAAATTGCCCTACAAAATTTATGGGCCAATGTGAGGAATGGTGATTTATGCATGAAGATTTAAAGTAACTAATAGAAAAGATATTCTTTGTTTATTGTTCAATCAGCACAGATGAAGATTCTTCCTAGAGTCCAGGCACCATCTCTTCTTACTCAGATTCAGGAACCATCTCTTCAAGTTCCTTATTGAAAGAACTGTTCCTGGTTAATTTCATATCTTTCACATCAGAAAAAAAGTTGCACTGCTTTTAATTCTCACAATGTCATGGCTCTTTAAACCTGCTTGTATTTAAACAATGTAGATCTTCTTACCCCTGAAGTTCCCTGATTATAGTTTATTTAATACCGATGATATCATTACTCAAGACTTTGTACCACGCATCATGCTGCAGGGCTGCCAAACACTCAACGATTGTTCTGGGCTTCATTGATGATGACCACAAATGAGATTCTTACCCAGCCTATGCAGGATAATGTGAACTGTAATTTGTTTTCCAATCATGTTAAATTTACTGATAGGAATTGTATGGCAAAAACTTAGAAAATATCTTCCAATTTAATCTCTCATTTTCTGTGATTCCTGCATTCCTACAATGTGATCTCTTTCTATCTTGACGACACCTCTGCCTTCCAAACCCCACCACCAGCAGGGAGGATAAGTCAGGGGGCCCGGGGCAGAGACCGAAAATCGGTCCCATTTGCACAAAAAGGTCAGATCCTTGTCCCGAAAGGCTTAAGATAGACCTGAGAGACCATGATGTTATTGATAGGAAAGGCCCATTGGCATTGAGGAGCAATGGCCTCTAAATCCCTCAAGGAGTCAGGCAAGGCCACCCACAGGGATGGTCTGACATGTGGCCTAGAGCCTGCGGACCATCCTGGGTGCCAGTGAGGGGTGGGATGTGCATAGGGTACAGGATGCCCACTGCCATCCCTGCTGCCCTCGGGTGCTGTTTACTGGAAGTGACACTGCAGTGGGAACACCCGTGAACATGGGTACTCCAAAGGCCTGACTTTGTCTTTAGTCCAGCACGAATGAGAATCACTCCAAATCAGCGCGTCTTCACCTTTCTGGTGGCTCCGCGATCCTGCAAAAGAAATATCTCACTGGCCAGTGGGAGTGATCTACTCACCAGGCCACCCTCCAGAACCCAGGAACCATCTCATAGGGGAGAGTCTCAAAGCTCCTCTGGGCATCTGGCTGACCTCGTAGTGGTGAAGAGGTGGGTTGGTAGAGAGTCGGAGAATGCACCAAAGGAGAAATGTGCCCTGGGGAGAAATGGAGGTCCAGGACTGTGAGTCCCGGTCTGAGTATTGGGTACATTGCCCAGATAGCACACCCAGTCCACAATGGTCCTAGTCACTGGAGTACTCACCAACTTTTGAGAAAAGCGCTTCTGAGGACTGGGACCCAGGTGAGATCAGGTTTGGGCTCAGGTACAGGACTGCTCTGCACTCCCCAGCTGATCTCATGCACCGGAGAGAGACTTAGAACATTCCAAGGAAGGAACTCCAAAGCCTGGAGCCCAGGGCAGAGGCCCAGAATGTCCAGCACAAGAGGGGTATAGCAAGAACTATCTAGTTTAAGATAATAAACATTTCTAAGTTCCCTGTAAGCCCCTTCCTGATCCCAGCCTTAGCCCTTCACACTCAGAGAAAAATGGATTTATCTCTGAGACAAATAAAAGGAAATAAAAATGTTCCTTATTTTTCTTTTTTTACCACATATATTTGTGTTCTTTTTTTAAAAAACAACATTGCTGGGCATTGTGGGGCATGCCTATAATTCCAGCTATTGGGAGGTTGAGGCGGGAGAATCACCTGAACCCAGGAGTTTGAGACCAGCCTGGGCAACATAGTGAGACCTTGTCTTATTAAAAAAATAAAATAAAATAAAATAAGACTTTTTTTGTTAACTTCATATAAGTAAAATTGTATATATTCTTGCTTCTTCATTAAATCCATGGATCAATTAGGAGAGAATCAAAATCTATATGATTAATTGTACTATGGGTATGTAAAGTGTTAACAATAGGGGAAACTGGATAAACGATATATGTGAATGCTTGGTACTATTTATTGAACTTTTCTGTAAGATTAAAATTATTTCAAAGCAAACAATTTTTTAAAAATGAGGGTGGAGATTGAATAAAAAGGAAAGGCAAGTGCTGACAATCATTGAAGCTGAATGGTGGGTACATAGTTCATTTTACAATTTTCTCTACTTTTGTGCATTATTAAAATTTCTATAATTAAAAAAATTTTAAAGGAAAACAAAAAACTATCTGGTTTTGGTATTTACTTTGTGGGACAATTTTAAGCCAATTCATTTTCTTGACTATGTTTTGGAATATTATTTTCTATTTCCTCTTGAGGAAGTTTTAGTAAATTCTATTTTTTCTATGAACTTATCCATTTTCCTAAGTTCTCCAACTTATAGCCCTGACGTACATTATCCTCCTAATTAACCACTTAATGTGTCCATCAACTGTAATTATAACCTCTCTTTTGTTCTAATATTTACCTATAAAAGGCTTTCCAAAGAAAGAATTTTTGGCCTTGTGAATCCTTTCTGTTGTATTTTTATTTTCCATATTATTAATTTCTACTATCTTTATTCATTTCTACTCTCTTACTTATTTTTATTTCATTATTATTTTTCTAACTTCTTAACTTATTGTTAGTCTTTCATCTTTTCTAATAAAAGCATTTAAGGCTATAATTTCTCACTAGATCTTACTTTATCTACATTAAATACATTTTTATTATAGGGTCTTTGTGTTCACACATTGTATTTTCTAATTTCCATCATAATTTCTTCTTTTGCCCACATGTTATTTAGAAGAGGATATCTTAATTTCTCAAATATGGACTTTCCTAGTTATCCCTTTGTTATTGATTTCTAACTTAATTGCATTATGTTCAGAAACTGTGGTCTGTATGATTCCAATTTTAAATTGTTGAGATTTGTATTCTAACCTAGCAATGTGGTCAGTTTTCAAAAATACTCCATGTTGGTCGAAAAGAATCTATATTGTATAGCTGTTAGGTGCAGTGTTCCATGTACTGTACTTAATTAGTGCCAGCTTATTAATTATGTTGTTCTAATCTTTCTCCTTACTGATTTGGTCAACTTGATCTAGGTACTTAACAGCTTAGAATTCTTACATCTTCTTGGAAGACAGAACCGTTTTTATTTTTTTATTTTTTTCTTATTATTTTTTGAGACAAGGTCTCACTCTGTCACCCAGGCTGGAGTGCAGGGGCAGAATCTCTGCTCACTGAAGCTTCCACCTCCTGGGTTCAAGCAATTCTCCCACCTCAGCCTCTCGAGTAGCTGGGATTACAGTGGCACACCACCACACCCGGCTATCTTTTGCATTTTTAGTAGAGATGGGGTTTCACCACGTTGGCCAGGCTGATCTCCAACTCCTGACCTCAGGTGATCCACCCACCTCGGCTTCCCAAAGTGCGAGGATTACAGGCATGAGCCACCATGCCTGGCCTGAACATTTTTTATTTATGAAACTCTTTATGAAATGTTCTCTTTATCTTTCGTGAAGGTTTTTGCCTTAAGGGTTATTTTGTCTGATACTAATATAGCAACACCAACATCCTCTTGGTTAGTGTCTGCATGATACAATTTTTTTTCACGCTCTTATTCTTAACTTTTTTGAATCCTTATGTTTTAAATGTGACTTAAGAGAATATACCTGCACTCTTTAAAACACAATATATACCACCTGTCAGTCTTTGCTTATAAATTGAGTAGTCTATTTTACTTAATTATTGATACATTTGGATTTATTTTCACCATCTTATATTGTGCTTTTTATGTATCTTGAACCTTCAATATTTTGTTTTTTCCTCTATTCTCGTCCACTTTTGTATTATTTTTCTCTTTCCACTTTTTCCCTTTATAGTTAAAAAGTTATACATTCTTGGTAGTTATGCTAGAAATTTTAACTTGGAAACTTAATATCTTTACCATTTACCACACAATAAACACTTTAATTCTGATCCTTCCCTCCCAGTTACATGCTATTGACAGCTGTGTATTTCATTTCTATCTTGCTTTTTAGCCCCTTAATATATTATTTTTTAAAAAGAGATTATTGATCTTTGTAGCCAATATTTATTTACAAGTAAGCACATATTCAGCACTCTCCTTGCTCCTCATTCTTTTATTCATCTCTGACCTTCCTTGTTCCCTTTCTTCCTGCCTAAATAGCAGCCTTTAGAATTTCCTTTAGTGAGGGTCTATTGATGGCAAACTCTGTTTTTGTTTGTTTGAAGGTGTCTGATTTTGTCATTGTTTTTGAAAGATAATATTCAAATTCTGGTTGACAGTAATTTTCTTTCAACACATTGAAAATGTTAAACTTTTTCTGGCTTCTATAATTGTTAAGAAGTCTAATTGTCCTGTTGAAAGTACACTAATCTGTCTTATCTTTCTCTGGCAGCTTTTCAAGTTTTTTTCTTTGTTTATGGTATTCTGTAGTTCAACTACATGACGTTTAAGTGTGAATGTCCTTTTATTTATCCTTATTGGGATTGTTGGGCTTTTAAAAACTGTGGTTTGTCATTTCTAAAAAATTCTCAGCCATTACCTCTTCAGTTATTGCCTTTGCCCCTCTCCTTCTCTCCTGTCTGTCTGGAACTCCAATTAGATAATTGTTATATTTTTCACAAGACTGTCTTCATGTTTTATAACCTCTTGTTCATATTTTCCATCTCTTAGGGCTACATTCTGGAAATTTTCTTGGATCTATCCATCTGAATCTATTCTCCAGTTGTGGTTATTCTGCTGTTAAACCTGTCTACTGTATTTTTAAATTGAAATATTATCTGTTAAACTTCTAGTAGTTCTTCTGGGTCTTCTTCAAATCTTCTGTGTCTTCTTCAAATCTTCTGGTCATGTTTTATGCATATTTTCATTTTTTTCTCTTATTTATTTTAATATATTTAATAGGCTTATTTTATGTTCTGTGCTTAGTAATTTCAATAGCTGAAGCTTTGCAGTCTGATTCTGTTATTTGTGTTTATGCTGGCCTTTGCTCATGTTACATTATTGCTATGGTTTGGTTTGTCCCTGCCAAAACTCATGTTGAAATTTGATTCCCAATGTGGCAGTGTTGGGAGTGGGAGCCTAGTGGGAGGTGTTTGGGTCCTCATTAATAGATTATGGGGGTAGATTCTTCATTCATAGATTAATGTCCTCCTGCTGGGGTGAGTTTTTGCTTTTGTGGGAATGAATTATTTCGGACAGACCAGGTTATTAAAGTCTGGCTTCTTCTCTTGCCATGGGATCTCTTTGCAGGTATCCCCTCCCCTTCTGCTGTCTGCCATAGTTGAAACAGCCTGAGGCCCTTGCCAGATATAGATGTTCAAACCTGGACTTTCCAGCCACCAGAATTGTCAGCCAAATAAACCTCTTTTCTTTCTAAATCACCCAGTTTCAGGTATTCTGTTACAGCAACACAAAACTGACTAGAGCAATTATTTCCTTTTGCATTTTGTGATTTTGACCATGAGCTTGTATTTTTTTAGAATTTATTGATGAGAAGTCATCGAGGCCTGTGTTGAAGATGGGTACTTCTAGAATAGATTTGCATTTGTTTCTGCCAGTTGCCTGGAAACTACAAATTAAGGTTTACTGTGAACTTAACTCTTGACTTGAATTTTTTGGACTCTAAAGAACAGTGTGAATTTGAGCTGCAAGACTGTGTGAGTGCTGGCTATGTTATGAGTTCTCAGGGGAGATGTTTTTTTCTCCCTCCATTTAGAATCAAGTCTCAAGGCAGGCAATTTTCCTTGCAATACTCTGGGGCTGGGGGAAAGGCAATAAGTTAATTTGTAACTCATACTTACACAGTGTAGTCTTTTGTGGACCCAGCTCTAAGTGGAGGTGGAAGGGTCTACAATTAGACTCACTCTGTGTACACCTTGACCACTGTATTCACTTATTCACTCATGTGAATTTGGCAGATATTCTCAAGGCAAAAACCTCTCCAGGTTTCTGCTTATACTCAGGAGTAAGGAATACTCAGAGGTCAAGTATTAGATGCAAGTGGAAACCCAAGAAACCTCTCCAAGTGGAAACCTCTCCTGTGGAAACCTCTCCTGGGTTTCCACTTGCATCTAATACTTGACCTCTGAGTATTCCTTATTTCTGCCAGCATAAACATGCACTTCAAAAGATTAAAAAATACTTTGTTAATTATTTGTAGTTGTTTTCAGTGAGCTATCATTCAAGGTATGTAGTCTGTCATACTGCCAGACATGGAAGTCCCTCTGCTGCTGCCTGAGGGTTAAAAGTGGATTTCAAGGGTTTCTTCCTTGGTCCTCCCCTCTTCTCATTCTACAGGCCCTCTCCCTCTAGACAGTTTTACTCATTCCCACTACTGTGGTGCTCCTTACCAATTAGTTCCTGACCTACACCTCTATGTGTTTCCTATGGCTGCTGAAACAACTTTATCACAAATCTGGTGGTTAAAAAATACCATGTACTATCTTATAGTTCTAAAGGCCAGAAGTCTGAAGTCAGTTCCAACAGGCTAAAGTTAATGTATCAGCAGGACTGGTTTCTCCTAGAGGCTCTAGAAGAGAATCCCTTCTCTGCCTCTCCTAGCTTCTGGGAGATTATTGCATTCCTTGGATTGTGATTCCTTCCTCACATCATTCCTTCCTCTTGCTTCCATTATTACATCTACTACTCCCTCTTCGGTAGTCAAATCTTCCTCTGTCTCCCTTTTATGAGGACACTCGAGATTATATTTGGGGTCTACCTGCATCTCCAGATCATCTCCCTATCTCAAGATGCCTTACTTGGCTGGGTGTGGTAGCTCATCCCTATAATGCCAGCACCTTGGGAGGCCTAGGTGGGAGAATTGCTTGAGCTCAGGAGTTTGAGACCAGCCTGGACAACATGAGACCCTGACTCTACAAAAAATAAAAAATTAGCCAGGCATGGTGGTGCATGCCTGTAGTCCAAGTTACTCAGGAGGCTGAGGCAGGAGGATTGCTTGAGCTCAGGAAGTTGAGGCTGCAGTGAGCTGTGTTTGCACCATTGCACTCCCATCTCAAAAAAAAAAAAAAAAAAAATCCCTAACTTAATCACATGTGTAAAGTTTCTTTTGCCATGTAAGGTAACATCCACAGGTCCCAGGGATTAGAATCTGGGTATGTTTAGGGGCCATTATTCAGCCTACCACAACCTCCAATCCTCAGCTGCAGACTCAAATTTTCAGTTTCTTTCTCAACTTTTCTCATTACCCAGGTGCTTTAAACTCACTTTTATCTAAAACTGAACTATATTCACCAGCTGTTAGTGACATCACCATCTTCCCAAGCATCCAAATGCAAAGTCAATATATACTGCTTCTTTTTTCACCCTTTGTCTCCAACCAGTCACTGAGTCCTTATCTAATCTACCTCTAAAAGGTCTCAAATCCAGTCCTCTTCCTTATTCCCACTGCTACTGCTTTCCAGGTCTTGTTGTCTACTATAATTGTGACCTAACTGAATTTCTTACCTCTGTTTTTCTATGGCCATTAACCTGTTGCCTTGAGTTATCTTTTTTTTTTTTTTTTTTTTTTGAGACAGGGTCTCACTTTGTCACCCAGGCTGGAGTGCAGTGGTGCAATCTGAGGTCACTGCAGCCTCGACCCCCTGGGCTCAAGCCATCCTCCCACCTCAGCCCACCGAGTAGCTGGGACTACAGGCACGCGCCACCACACCCAGCTAAGTTTTTTTTTTGTTTTCTTATTTTTTGTAGAGACAAGGTTTTGCCATGTTGCCCAGGCTGGTCTTGAACTCCTGAGCTCAAGTGATCTGCCTGCCTTGGCCTCCCAAAGTGCTCAGATTACAAGTATGAACCACCACACCCAGCTGAGTTATCTTTCTACAACCCAAATGACTAAGCACTGTCTTCTGAAAACTTCCTCAATGGTTCTACCGCTGTCTACTCCATAAAATCCAAAATCATTCAAGGCCCTTGCAATCCGGCCATAAAGTGAAAGACCAGTCTCATCTTTGCCATGCTCTACTGAGTACTGTGTGTTCTAGGCAACCAAACTTTATTGTTTCCTGAACAAGCCAGCCTCAGGGCTTTTACAACTCTTCAAGAAGCAGCTGAATGCTTAGGTTTTCTGAGACATGTTGGGAGACCCTGCCACACAGTGAGAATTAATGCTCTATTAACACTTGGGATATTGATTCAATCATTTACTGAGGGTCAACTACGTCTAGGACTCTATGGTAAGCATTGGGCATGAAATGGTGAACAGGATGCAGACAAATCTTTTCCTCACAGGGCTCATAGTCTAGAGAGTGCTCCAGACAAGTGAACAGGCTGTTATAATATCATACAAGTGTTCTGATAGGAAAGCATAAGATGGTATAGGAAGAGACAGAGGGGCACCTAATCTAGATATGGACGATCATCAAGAAGTGGCAGCTAATCTGAAACCAGGTTGCAAATAAGAATTAAGGGAAAAGAGGGCTGGAGAGAGAATGTTCCAGGATGAGGGACAATGTGTGTAAAAACCTACATATGAGAGAAAGCACAGTGTACCCACAGAACTGAAAGATCAGCAAGGCTGGAGTGGAGACAGTGGGGTGGGGAATGTTGAGAGACGAGGATGGTGAGGTGAGCAGGGGGCAGAAGTGATGCAGTATTTTTTGCTCCTTAGTTCCGCTAAAACCAGGTTCTTGTAACACGACCAGGAAAGATTAGGAACGCAGATACACTGAAAGGTGAGGAGAGGGAAATTTATTAAAAGAAAGCTCTCAGTGAAAAAAGAAGGGGGTATGCTAACTGTCTCCCACCTCACTGATTGAATACCAGGCCACCACACACGAGCTGAGGCGGCCAGGATCCTCCCTGCTGCACAAGGTGCGAACTTCCTGTGGCTCCACCCCAGTCTCGCAGTGCGCAGGTGGGTCCCCAGTCTGTTGCGGGCATGCACAGACAAAACTCTGGACAGGTTCCCTTATCTGCCCAAAAGCATCTGATGTAAACACTTGTGGGGTGGGTCAGAGATTCTCCGGAGACCACCTCGCCCCGCCAACTGACCAATCCCTACCCTTATCTGCCTCCTGCAACTATCAGAAGGCCATAGTCAGAAGCTGCATTCTAAGTGCAAAGGAGGGCCACTGAAGGATTTTGAGGGGACGTGCCAGCCCTTGGGATAGGGTGACAAAAAGAGAACCAGATGCTGGGGAGCTGGTTGTGTTTTGGAATGTTGTATAGCAATGCGCTTTGTGCCCTGCTTTCTACCCTGTTGCCTCACCTCTGATGCCAGTGCAGCTGTGGAGAACATGTCCCTGCACTCTGACACTATCACTTTTGCTTTTCTCCTCACAGCTTTCTCCAGAATTGGGAAATCCCTCAGCCTGGCAACAGTATAGCTCAAATGTGCCTCAGCTACCATTTCCTGGTAGCAGTCCTCAACCAATGGGTGCTGGGAATTGGTGAACAATGCCCCAGCCCCCCAGCCTCCAGAGAAACAATTCTGAGTGAAATGGATGATGATAACCAGTCTATGCCCACAGTGATTATCAGCTCAGCAATGTACCCTTTACTGGCTTTTCCTCCTTCCGTGTCTCACTATTCCTGGTCCTCACTCCTGCTTCCTGGAATTACCTTCTCAGAAAAACTTCATTCAGGTAAGCTGTAGTCCTAGGCTCTACTTGAGGGTAGGGGAATCCAAACTAAAGTAAGTGTCTGTAGGACTTCAAAGTGAAGATCCAAGTTAGACTTTCAGGAGAAGAGATTTGGGGTAGAAGTATAGACTTGTGTTTTCTTCCTAATGGGAGCTGACGACATAGAGGTAGATGAAATTTTCCAGTAATAGGAGAAAGGGGTCTATGAGGGACCATGGGGAACAACAACATTTCTGGCACAGGCAGAAGAAGGGTCAAGGAGACAGAAACGACCAAAGAGGTAGAAGAACAAAGAAAGTTTGCAACATGGAAAGCCAGGGAGGAGGAAGTTTCAAGAAAGAGTGGGTGAATCTATCCCAGCAGCAGCCAGGGTGGGCCTCTGTCCTTGAGCAGCACTGGAGCCAGAGCCAGTTCCCGGATCTTGCAGCCGAGGAGCCTCTCAAGTGTCCACAGCCCCTACCAGTGTGGGGACGGTGGATCCTGTAGTGGACATCCCCGGGGATGTGACTGCCTGATGGTGGCAGCAACAGCAGCAACATCTAAGACCATGGAGTGGGGGTCTTTGGCAGTGACCCCCAGGGCAGCTGAGGCAGCTGGGCTTCCTCCCAGCTCCATCAGGCTTTGGGGCCATGAGAATCCCTTATCCTTTACAGCCCCGCCCTGGCTCTGGGAAACTGGGGATGGCCTCTGTGACCCCCTTTGAGAGGTGAAGCCAGCTGGACTTCTAGGTCAGGTGGGGACTTGGAGAACTTTTCTGTCTGACGAGAGGATTGTAAAATGCACCAATCAGCACTCTGTAGCTAGGACTGTAAAATGCACCAGTCATTGCTCTGTGGCTCGCTAGAGGTTTGTAAAATGTGCCAATCAGCGCTCTGTGGCTAGCTAGAAGTTTGTAAGATGGACCAATCAGCACTCTGTAAAATGGACCAATCTGCACTCTGTAAAATGGACCAATCAGCAGGATGTGGGCGGGGACAAATAAGGTAATAAAACCTGGCCACCCCAGCCAGCAGCGGCAACCCGCTTGGGTTGCCTTCCATAGTGTGGAAGCTTTGTTCTTTCACTCTTCACAATAAATCTGGCTGGTGCTAACTCTTTGGGTCCGTGACATCTTTAAGAGCTGTAACACTCACCACAAAAGTCTGCAGCTCCATTCTTGAAGTCATCGAGACCAAGAACCCACTGGAAGGAACCAACTCCAGACACACCCTGACCTGGGATACCCCATTTCCTGAGGCATGGAGAGGCATCACCCCAGTAAGTTGCCCATGCCCTGTGCTGGCAGCCTCCCTTTTACCCCCAACCACCCTTTGCTCCAGCTTCTGGCCCCAAATTTGTTCAAGGAGCCCCCAATTCAAATCTCTTCCCTGCTGCCACATGGCCTTCCCTGCCCCACAGCTTGCTCTGCAAGCCTCCAATGTCTGAATATCTTCCAGTGTCACTCATGGCCCCTTTAGTCTCAGCCCAGCCATAAACTTCAATGCAAAGGATAAGTCTAGATTGATTTCACAGTTCTTTTAACAAGTGGAATTAAAAGCTAATGGCAATACATTCCTTCTCCTCAGAGTTGAAGGCAAGTTCTCCCTGAAACCTGGGTGATCCATGTCCTTTTCCTAAGATTGGGGAAGAGAAGTGGGAGTGGCAGCCAGTTCGGCAGGAAATTTGTTAGCAGGGAAGAAACTCAGATGGGAGTGAGGAACTTCACAGGAAAAGTCTGGAGGAGCATCCGAGGATGATCAACATTTCTTTTTATGTGTGGGAAGCAATGTGACTTTACTGTTATTGACCCTTTACAATATCCCCTGTAAATATATGTTTAGGGTTTTCTTCTGAAAAAGAAAGAAATTGTTACTCAGCCAGTAAATGATACTTAAAATTAAAGAGAGAAAGAAGGGGAAAAAAAGAAGGAAGGGAGAGAGAAAGTGGAAGTAGATGAAAGTGAGGGAGGGAGAGAAAAAGAAAAAGAAAGGAATTGTTATTCAGCCAGTAAAAGATACTTAAAAAGTGAGAAAGAAGGGGGGAAAAGAGGGAGGGTGAGTGAGTGTTGCGGGAAGTCAGGGACCCCAAACGGAGGGACCGGCTGAAGCCATGGCAGAAGAATGTGGATTGTGAAGATTTCATGGACATTTATTGGTTCCCAAAACTAATACTTTTATAATTTCTTATGCCTGTCTTTACTGCAATCTCTAAACATAAATTGTACAGATTTCATGGACACTTATCACTTCCCCAATCAATACCCTTGTGATTTCCTATGCCTGTCTTTACTTTAATCTCCTAATCCTGTCAGCTGAGGAGGATGTACGTCGCCTCAGGACCCTGTAATAATTGCATTAACTGCACAAATTGTACAACATGTGTGTTTGAGCAATATGAAATCTGGGCACCTTGAAAAAAGAACAGGATAACAGCAATTGTTCAGGGAATAAGAGAGATAACCTTAAACTCTGACCGCCGGTGAGCCAGGCAGAACAGAGCCATATTTCTCTTCTTTCAAAAGCAAATGGGAGAAATATCGCTGAATTCTTTTTCTCAGCAAGGAACATCCCTGGGAAAGAGAATATGCGCCTGGGGGTGGGTCTCTAAACTGGCCCCCCTGGGCATGGCTGTCTTTCATGGTCGAGGCTGTAGGGGTGAAATAGACTCCAGTTTCCCATAGTGCTCCCAGGCTTATTAGGAAGAGAAAATTCCCGCCTAATAATTTTGGTCAGACTGGTTGCTCTCAAAACCCTGTCTCCTGATAAGATGTTATCAATGACAATGGTGCCCCAAACTTCATTAGCAATTTTAATTTCGCCCCAGTCCTGTGGTCCTGTGATCTTGCCCTGCCTCCACTTGCCTTGTGATATTCTATTACCTTGTAAAGTACTTGATGTCTGCGACCCACATCTATTCGCACACTCCGTCCCATTTTGAAAATCCCTAATAAAAACTTGCTGGTTTTGTGGCTTGGGGGGCATCACAGAACCTACCAACATGTGATGTCTCCCCCGGACGCCCAGCTTTAAAATTTCTCTCTTTTGTACTCTGTCCCTTTATTTCTCAAACCGGCCGATGCTTAGGGAAAATAGAAAAGAACCTACGTGAGTATCGGGGCAGGTTCCCCAATAGGTGAGAAGGAGGAAGGGAGAAAAAAAGAGAAAGAAGCTGGGAATGGTTGCTCAAGCCTGTAATCCCAGCATTTTGGGAGGTCAAGGTGGATTGCTTGAGTCCAGGAGTTCTAGACCAGCCTGGGCAACATCGTGAGACCCTGTCTCTACTAAAAATACAAAAGTTAGCGGTGCATGATGGTGCACACCTGTAGTCGCAGCTACTTGGGGGCTGAGGCTGAGGTGGGAGGATCACTTGAGCCCAGGAAGCAGAGGTTGACATCGTACCACTGCACTCCAGCCTGGGTGACAGAGTGAGACCCGTCTCAAAAAAAAGAGAGAGAAAGGAAGGGAGGGAACGATTGATAGTGTCAAATGTTACTGAAAAGTAAAAGAAAGTATAAAGAAGTAGCCATCAGATGTAGCAAATAAAGGTAGTTTATGACTTGGAGAAAAGGACTCTAAAAGAATGAAGTACCTTTCGGCCAGAACCGCCATCTTCTAGTAATTCACCAAAATGACAAACACAAAGGGAAAGAGGAGAGGCACCTGATATATGCTCTCTAGGCCTTTTAGAAAACATGGAGTTGTTCCTTCGGCCACGTATATGCGAATCTATAAGAAAGGTGATATTGTAGACATGAAGGGAATGGGTACTGTTCAAAAAGGAATGCCCCACAAGTGTTACCATGGCAAAACTGGAAGAGTCTACAATGTTACCCAGCATGCTGTTGGCATTGTTGTAAACAAACAAGTTAAGAGCAAGATTCTTGCCAAGAGAATTAATGTGCGTATTGAGCACATTAAACACTCTAAGAGCCGAGATAGCTTCCTGAAATGCGTGAACAAAAATTATCAGAAAAAGAAAGAAGCCAAAGAGAAAGGTACCTGGGTTCAACTAAAGCACCAGCCTGCTCCACCCAGAGAAGCACACTTTGTGAGAACCAATGGGAAGGAGCCTAAGCTGCTGGAACCTATTCCCTATGAATTCATGGCATAATAGGTGTTAAAAAGGAAAATAAAGGACCTCTGGGCTGTAAAAAAAAAAAAAAAAGTAGCAAAAGCTAGGTTACAGTGAGTTGAGTGTTTAGTGGAAAAAGAGATACAAAGAGAGTGAGTGACTATGGGAAACACTTTTAGGAAGCTTGGTTTTAAGAGGTAAAAGAAAGATAAAGACATAGCTGGTTGAATGAGGTGTGTGTGTGTGTGTGTGTGCGTGTGTGTCTGTGTGTGTGTGTAAAAGTGGGAGAGGCTTGAGCCTGTTCTGACCATTTAGGCTCATAAACATCAGTAGAAAGAGAAAGAGGTTGAAGGTAGGGGAGAGTGAGGAACAATAACGATTTCCTGGAAAAGGCAGGAAAGGATGGATTCCAGGTAGATTAGATTGAGTCTGAAGAAGGGACATGTCTTCCACTGAAACAATAAAGTGGTTACTTACTTATTTTCAAGATGAGTAGGTGGTTAATTCCAAAGCATTACTGTGATAGGTGAAAGGAAATGCTGGGAAAGGAAGTGTGGTCCCTTTAAATGATACGGAAGAGAGGAGGGCGTGATCCCTGGCTAGGGCTTTACCCCTGGGCCTGTGCCCGTGGACCTAGGGGAGAACAGGCATTTTTGTTTTCCTGCCCAAATGTTGCATTTCCCAAGACCACCCTGGCCTGCCACGCTCCCATCCTGTGCCTATAAAAACCCCAGACCCTAGCAGGCAGACATCCAGGTGGCTGGACATCGAGAGGAGTGCATCAACGAAGAACACATGGGCAGCTGAATGTCGAGAGGAATGCACCAACAAGTACCAGCACGCCGGCAGGTCACCAACCACCGCAGCAGGCCACAGACCACCCCGCAGAATGACATGGAGTTTGGCTGGGGCAGTCTGAGGAGAGCCCAGGCTGCTGAGCTCCAGGGGAAAACCATCTCCCTTCTGGCTCCCCCATCTGCTGAGAGCTACTTCAACTCATTAAAACCTTGCACTCATTCTCCAAGCCTATGTGTGATCCGATTCTTCTGGTAAACCAACCCAAGAACCCCAGGATACAGAAAGCCCTCTGCCTTTGTGATAAGGCAGGGGTTTAATTGAGCTAACACAAGCAGCCTATGGATGGCTAAACTAAAAGAGCACCGTGTAACACACGCCCACTGGGGCTTCAGGAGCTGTAAACATTCACTCCTAGACACTGCCATGGGGCTCCCTGCTCATTTGTATACTCCCCTAGAGGCTTGTGCAGTGGGGCACTGAAGAAGCAAGCCACACCCTCATCGCATGCCCTGCGAGGGGGACAAGGGAACTTTTCCCGCTTCAACTGTATACTTATACTTACCTTGCTCTAAATTGTCTTTATCTCTTAGACTTTAATGGTATTTAAACATTGGTAATAGTTGATAACAAGTATAATATGTCCATCAACTAATGTACTTGATGTTACCCACATATGAAAATTGGAGTCCTTCAAATGTCATATGAATATTTGCTTCATGGTCTGAAAAACATGTTTCTCAGGTAGGGAGATAAAGGGAAACATTATTACATTTCAGCCTGGTAGTCTGGCATTACATGACCTCGTCTGCCTTTTTAGGGGAAGTCAGCAAATTGTTTTACTTCTTTGTGATCTGTTTCTCATTTATAAACTGGGGCTAATATGATGGGTACCTAAGCTCTAATTTATTCCTAGATATTGGTCACAAGCTAAGCTTCCATAAGTTAAACCTTTATTATCTCTAAGGTTATAAGTGAAGATGGTATTCCTGGAGACCCGTTTTACACTATAAAATACCAAAATCAATCATGCAAAAACAAAGATATGCTTTTACAATGATTTTCTAAGTTTAAAAAGAAAAAGTCAATGTTGTAAATGATCTTTTGGAAGATACTTCTTTATCAACTAACTGGCTGATGCTTTCAAAAACACAAATCCAAAGAAATTCCAACTAAAGATATTTTATTTTTCTGATAAATCTCCCCAGAGCAAGTAAATGCTTCAGTGCTCTAAGGACTTTCAAACTGTGATCAAAATTAGGGCCATCTGTCCAAAATTTCTATCCATAAATTCAGTGGGTAGAAATTTCTTTGAATGTTCAAGTTTTCCATGTTACTGTGTTCTCTTCCTTTTCTCCTGCCACTACTCCTCATCCTCTTCCCATCTTTGCACCCAATTTTATTATTACTGAATATCCATAGCATACAATAGCCTTCATCTTTAGCAGACTTTGTGGGAAAATTATTTGATGCCACTCTGTTTGTTCTTATGGCTTCTTCCCTGAACAGCTAATGTTTTGCCATCTTCCAGAAGTGCTCTAAAAAGCTTTTGCTTGCAATAAAAATTTCCGCCTTTGATGTCTTGGGGCAGCTCTTTGAAAGACAGATACAGATAGACAATGGCTTTGCAAAAGTGTTGCCTAATTCAAGTGCATATAGGTTTGCTTCATCTACAGCTGCAGCCATAAAATCAAAAGTTTTTCCACTTTACTCCTAGAGCCAATTAACATAAGAGCAGCTTTATTTTTCCTATCACCTAGAGTGAGAGTCATAGGCAAGCACCATGGTGAGATTTAACCAAAACTGGGAGGATCATATTTGCAATAAAAAAGGTCATAAAAGCAGGGGTCTAACTTGCAGCCATTGTGAGTGAAGAGCCATCTGTACCCTCCTATCATTGTTTATGGTAAGGATTTAGAGCACGAAGTGCTTTAAAAACTGCAAAACATTATACAAAAGGGAGGAAGTGTTGTCATCCAAACCCATATAATACATACAAACCAAACAGCACTAATACTTTCCTCATACAAATCTGTGTGGTTAAAATTGGAAGCACTTCTTTTCCCTAAAAATCATAGGCTTCCTGCTGAGTTAAAGAAGCATTTTGGTTATCACAGAAGAGTAACACAAAATGAACAATGCGCCCCATGACTAGGAAATGAAGCCACTCTTCCTCCAGCCTCCTCTTTTGCCCCTTCCATCCTTATACATTATGTACTGCCGGCCTCCCCGGCATCTTGCAGGGATCACTGTCCGCCACTCGGGATGACATCTCTCGCCTTCGAGTTTTCAGACTGGAAAAATCCTGACAGCACTGTACCATTCAAATCTGAACCCATCTCCCACCCCAGTGGCAGACTGTTAAATAAAAACCTCTGTCCTTCCCCAAAGCTTTTAAAGGATCAATGTTTCCTTTATTTAAGTACAAAACAAAGTAAGGAATACCCAACTAACTTGCTATAAGCAAAGAAATTTGAAATTCTAGTCACTTCCTGAAAAAAGTTAAGAGATCTCTTTTCCACAGGAGCCTCCTACTAATGCCTTGTGTGACTTTCCAAAACGCTCAGGCAGAAGAATGCCTCAGAAATTCAATCTGGGATTTGCTGCCCCACCTACTCCGATAGGGCCAAAATGCCAAATAAGCTCTAAGAAATGAAGCCTCAAAACAATTGCCAAGCCATTTTTCATTCCCTTAAATTTCCAAAGATTAACATAACATGGAGATGTTGGGTACATTTGCATGTGTTAACTAAATAATGTTTATTAAATGCCAACCACACCTACACAGGTTGTCCCCTTCTTCTCTTAGCTGACTACAATTTGCTTCTATTATAGTATTTCTTATAACAGTAGAAAAATGACTACAATAACAACTACAGGAACTTTTACTACAATAACAGTAATCAGTAGCCCTCATAGTTCACCATGACAGCTAAAATAAGGATAAATAGAAAAGAGTTCAGTGAAATATTTCCATTGTGCTGTACCATGATTCATATCCATGCTTATTTCCATCATTAGCTACGTAAAAGATGGTTTATAGATCTTTTGAGTTTCCACCAAAGACAAAACTAGAGGAAATGGACCTTTGGACCTGACTTTGGTGTGATACTTTCTTCATAGCTTACAGAACATCTTTGTGTTCATAATTGCCTTTCATCTTCTCAATAGGTATTATTTTCGATTGAGAAATTGAGTCTGAATTCAAGTAACTCAGCTAGGAAGTAGTGATGTTTAAAATCAGGCTGTCCAACTCTTTTCACCATCCCATGTTTGCCTAGGTAGATGAATATAAAGACAATATGACATAAGGAATGTTAATATGTGAAACGTTCAAATATAAAGAATATTGAAAGATTAAAAAGAGGATTAGATAGAATACATTAAAAGACAGTCTTGATTTTTTAGAATACACACACACTCAAATACATATGTGTGTAATATACATCACTATAATTTTTCAAACTTATAATCTATAGATTTTTCTTCTATTTCTCTTCTAACAAGGCTGATAGTGTTCAAAAATTAAAAACTAAACAAAACCCATTGAAACGAATATGTGTTTCTGTTGATTCATTTACGGTGGTGTTGACAGTGGAGCTGCTTGTCGGCTGTCTTCTCACACATAATTATTATTTACTGACGGCAAAGCTCTGTGGATGTGACCAAAGTGCCAGTGACATAAAGAAAAGCCTGTTTAAATGATCTGCAAAGCAGGGCCACAGCTGTAACTTTGCCCTGGCAGACCCTGTCAAGTAAATAGCATGATCTTTTCAAACACTGCCATATTATTTTCTTCCTGGCATTTGTAATTTGTTAAAATTCTCAGTGTGCATGCCTTTCTTCCTAATAACAATGGCAAATGGCCATTCTCTGTACTTATCTCTTGCACACACATTACTTCTATGTATATTTATCTAGTTTTTATATTTGAAGGAGTCGCGTATGTATACAGAAGAATGTACCTAACTACACATTTTAAACGACATTCTGTGGCTGTGATAGTAGGATATAATCTATAACTCAGTGATAAAACGTTCAAAAATGCCAAATAAAACAACTTTGTTTAGAGATGATATAAAAGTAGCCTAACATCAACTACTGGCTTTAGAAGAAAAACCCAATACCATGATGCTCCAAAACTGCTGATGATTGGTTTTGTAAGACATACTACATCTGCTATTTATAGGCTTAGTCTTATTGCCAGAGCCCCAAGAGCCTCTACTGGGATCCCAACCATTGTCTACCAACTTATTTGTGCCTTGGTAGACGTGTGAATATCCAATAGTTTTTTTTAATTTAGATTAATTGGATTTTCAGTAACTTTTATTTTATTCATAACTTAAAGCTTAGATACTAAAACAAGAACTGACATCACTGCCAACAAAATTTATCTTTAATGCAAACCCCTTTAGGCATGACTTTTTCCCCCATACAATTATACAGTCTCAGGGTTTAAAGAAAGCTTGAAGATTATTGAAACCAGCCACTCTTTCCAGACAATTTAGTGCACTAAATTCTGTTAAGAGTCAAAGCTCTGGAAACAGACTGCATGGGCCTGAACTCAGGTTTTCATACTTATCCGTGATGTTATACCAGACAACTCTTTTTGTCAAACATTCTGTTTCATTTGATAAATGGGATGAAATAATGTCCCTCATTGGGTTGCCATAATTAAATGAGACAGTGCATGGTTCAGAAATATGAGCTCGTGGCTGGGCATGGTGGCTCACATCTGTAATCCTAATGCTTTGGGAGGATGAGGTGGGAGGATTATTTGAGGCCAGGAGTTTGAAACCAGCCTGGGCAACATAGCAAGACTCGTCTCTACAAAAAAAACTTAAAAAAAAAAAAAAAAAAGCCAGGCATGGAGGCGCATGCCTGTAATCCTAGTTACACGAGGGTGAGGCAGGAAGATTGCTTGAGCCCAGAAGGTCAAGGCTGCAGTGAGCCATGATCACACCACTGTACTCCAGCCTGGGTGACAGAGCAAGACCCTGTCTCAAAACAAACAGACAAAGAACAATGAGCTCTTTAGTTCTAAAGCCTTAGAGGATTCTACAGCATTCCCACCACATGGTTACTTAGCCTTTAGCTGAAAACCTCTAGTGACAAAGAACTGTCCACCTCTTAAGGCACCCCATCACAGTTTTGAATTACTCTGACTCTTAAAGTTCTGCCAGAGTTTATATCTCTCTTCCTCTTGCCTGTCTGTTGACACTGGTTCCCGGGGCCTTGGGGTTGGTGGGTTAGGGTGGGGGAGTGGGGGAGGGTATAGATAATCCCTGTTTCGAATAACAATTCTTCTTTTAAATAGTTGAAGGCAAACTAATTCGACTCTTTTTTTCCCTCCTGTGAGTCTTTTTTCCCCAAGTGAAATATTCCCAAATCTTTTCTTCATGTACCATGGTTTTTAAAGTCCCCTCATTGCCACCACAGTTATTTCCTGCAAATCTCTTTTAGTTATTTCCTCACAACATGTGGAATAACTGTGATACACATAGCTGTGAAACAGCCTAGGAAGCTACTAAAAAGTTAAAAGCACATGAAATTCAGTTCTGGATAATGAGTTTTTATATCTTCATTTCCAATCTTTATACCTTTTATTTTTCTTTTATTGCCTGGTTCAGTACTGAGTAAAAGAAAGGAGCAGTAGTAGACAGCCTTGTCTTCTTGATTTTAAAAAGAATGCTTCTAACATTGAATTTTGTGTCAGCAAGCTCTACTTTATGTCAAGCAAATTCTAGCTAAACTTGGACTATGTCCATTGGAAATGGAGGTGTGGTTTTAAGAAGCACAAAGGTTTCCTGAGAAATGTTTAACTTTAATGCCTGTGATATTTGTATCAGACAACCTCAAGCAAATTTAGGAGTCTAAATAAAAATGAACAGTTGAAGCTGTACTTTTTATCTGCCTTGATCACTATGAAAATTTCTCTCAGCCATATCTTGAGGATGAGGGAGTATTTTTATTACAGACTCTCTGCCCAACAATTGTTCAAATATTAACCAATAAAATAAATAATCTCAAGCATATCTAAATCAAACATACTGTGAAGCCTGATCCCTTTGATAGTAGTGTAGGACTGTAGCCTCTCTGGTTCTGGAACTTAACCTTTATTAATGTTGCCCAAAATCCCAGTAGTTTTTCAGCAGCCAAAGCACACTAAAGCTGGCAACCTCAAAGCTCTTCCATCCAGAGGTTATCTAATTGGTATCCTGAACCTAAGAGCTGGTCTTTAATCTATTTATATTAAATATTATATTATAGAAGTTATAGAATTTGAGGATGTCTGAGTATGACATAAAAACAGAATTTTCTCAATTTTATCAATATTTGGCAATAAGAATATGTTATTTTTATAATCAAAATTGTTTTTTAAATGTGTTCTCGTTAGAAGTAGCCATTGTTCAGCCGGGCATGGTGGCTCACACCTGTAATCCCAGCACTTTGGGAAGCCGAAGCAGGCGGATCACGAGGTCAGGAGATCAAGACCATCCTGGTTAACACGGTGAAACCCCGTCTCTACCAAAAATACAAAAAATTAGCCAGGCGTGGTGGCGGGTGCCTGTAGTTCCAGCTACTGGGGAGGCTGAGGCAGGAGAATGGCGTGAACCCGGCACGCAGAGCTTGCAGTGAGCCGAGATCTTGCCACTGCACTCCAGCCTGGGCCACAGAGTGAGACTCCGTCTCAAAGAAAAAAAAAAAAAAGAAGTCATTGTTCCAGCTCGTAAGCGCCTATTAAATAATATGCTTTCTGTTAGTGAATTTGATAAGCGCCTGTTTTCAACAAAGGTGATAACAGTGTTTAATAGAACAGGGTCAAGGCAAGAACCTTATATTTAAAACAACAACAACAAAATCCTCCCTACAGGCTGAAGCAATTCATTAATTAGTATCCTTTGGGTATGTTCACTTAACAAGTTTCTAATTAACTGATTTATTAAATATATTCACATTTAATGAAAATTTTTGAATTTTGTCCATAAGATACTGCACATCTTAGTGAAATACTTTGCTGAAGCCCAGATACACATTTTTTTTTCACATTTCCTGGATAGATTAGTCCCTTCTGATTGCAAGGAAGAGAGGTTCATTCAGGTCACCTCAAGAAATGGGCTTTTTTCGTAAGATTACACTTACTATACCTAGAATTAAATAGCTCCCAGGAGCCAAGGCGGTTCTGGACAAAATCTACTCTGCATCTCTGTTTTACTGCCTACATGGTACCTCCCTCAAGTATCTGCTTCTGTTTCAGGATCTTATTTTGTTATTTTGTTGTTTTTGTTACTGACTCACCAGTCCCTCCTACACTGTCCTATTCCACATCACAGAGAGAGCTAATCTGACTGGCCACCGCCGTGCAGGGAATATCCCAACTCTACTTCCGTGAACAGAGGGCTGTGGATGAGGCATTTTCATCTGGAAAGAAACACTGGGTATGATAGGCATTATCTGGTAATTCTAGCAAAGAAGAAAGTGAGGTTAGAATGATATAATTTGCTCGTAGTAAACACAGTCTGCCTAATAATCACCAATTTTGCTTCTAAATATACTCATGGATCAAAGCATGGGGAGAAAAAAAGAAACAGATTTTAAAGGCTGGGTGCAGTGGCTCACGCCTGTAATCCCAACACTTTGGGACGTCAAGGTGGGCAGATCTCTTTTGAGGCCAGCCAGGAGTTTGAGCCTGGGCAACATGGTAAAATACGATCTCTACAAAAAAAAAAAAAAAAAAAAACAACTTAGCCAAGTGTGGTACCGTGTGCCTGTAGTCCCAGCTATTTGGGGGGCTGAGGTGGGAGGATGGCTTCAGCCCAGGAAGTGGAGGTTGCAGTGAGCTGAGACTGCACCACTACACTCCAACCTAGGCAACGGAGCCAGACGCTGTCTCAAAAAGAAAAAGAAAAAATACATTTTAAAACCATAAGAGATATACATAATACAAATGTAAAGAAGTCTACTTTTAGATGTAACTGGAGTTTCAGAAATGAAGAGAGAGAAAAAGAGAAAATGGGAGAAGAAGCAATATTTGAATAGACAATGGCCAAGATTTTCCAAAATTCCAAAATATATGAAGCCACAAGAAGTGCTATGTACCTCAAGAAATCTGCATTTAAAAAAAATTAAAATTCACATCTTAGGCATATCACAGTCAAACACTTTAAACCAAAGACAAAGTAAAATCTTCAAAGTAGCCAGAGGGAAGGACACATTACCTTCAAAGAAAAAAGAATAAGACTGACAACTGACTTTTCATATATGTCATCTTTAAAGAGGTGAAAGGAAATAATTGTCCTCCTAGGATTTGATACCCAGTGAAACAGCTTTCAAAAGTAAACAGCTTTCAAAAACGAAAGCAAAATAAAGATATTTCAGACCAATAACAACAACAGTAAAACCCCAAACAAACCCAAGAGGGTCTATTGTTAGTAAACTGATACTGAAACAAAGAGATATAATCCCAGAGAGAAGCACAGAGGTGCAGGAAGGAATAAAGAACAACAGAAAGTATAAAGATCTGGATAAATCTAATGAATATTAACTATGTAAAACAATAATAATAACAACATATTGTGGGGTTTCAACTGCATGCAGAATTAAAATATGTGACAACATTAACACTAACAGGCAGAACAGGGGCAAGCAGAGTCCTTACATTGTCTTGGAAGTAGTATAAGATTAGTCCGTATTAGATTCAAGGAGGCATTTTATCTCCAGAATAACTACAAAAAGAATAACACAATAATGTATAATTCACAAGCCAATAGAATGGGGTATAAGATAATTAAAAATAAATCCTAAGAAAGCAAGAAAGGGGAGCCAAGAAAGGACAGCAAAGGGAATATAGAAAAAGTAGGACAAATAGAACACTAGTAGCAAAATAATAGACTTAAACCCTGCAATTTCAATAATTATTAAAAATGTAAATGGACTAAAATATCCAATTAAAAGACAAAGATTTTTCAGAATAATTGGAAAAAAAAGCTATTTGACACTTATAAGATACACATCTTAAGAACACACAGAATTTGAAAGTAAAAAGATGGGAATATATATATACTATCAATATTTATTAAAAGAAAGCTAAAAACCAGAGCACACTTTAAAGTATTTCTAGAGATAAAGCAGTGTATTTCATAATTATAAAAGGGTAAATTCACTAGGAAGATAGGACAATTCTAAATTTCCAAGCTCCTAATAACATAATTTCAAAATATCATAAAGAACTAAAACTAAAAAAAGAAATAAACAAATTAACAATCAGAATGGAAGATTTTAACACATCTCTGACATTTTTGACAACAAGTAGACAAAAAAAAATCAGGCCATAGAAGATTTGAACAACATAACATGCATGGCCCATTGAACTTACATAGAAATTACACCCAACAGGGGAGAAGCCAAGATGGCCGAATAGGAGCAGCTCCGGTCTACAGCTCCCAGCGTGAGCGACGCAGAAGACGGGTGATTTCTGCATTTCCATCTGAGGTACCGGGTTCATCTCACTACGGAGTGCCAGACAGTGAACGCAGGACAGTAGGTGCAGTGCACCGTGCACCAGCCGAAGCAGGCCGAGGCATTGCCTCACTCGGGAAGTGCAAGGGGTCAGGGAGTTCCCTTTCCTGGTCAAGGAAAGGGGTGACAGATGGCACCTGGAAAATCGGGCCACTCCCACCCGAATACTGCGCTTTTCCTATGGGCGTAGGAAACCTCACACCAGGAGATTATAGCCCCCACCTGGCTCGGAGGGTCCTACGCCCACAGAGTCTCGCTGATTGCTAGCACAGCAGTCTGAGATCAAACTGCAAGGCGGCAGCGAGGCTGGGGGAGGGGCGCCTACCATTGCCCAGGCTCGCTTAGGTAAACAAAGCAGCCGGGAAGCTTGAACTGGGTGGAGCCCACCACAGCTCAAGGAGGCCTGCCTGCCTCTGTAGGCTCCACCTCTGGGGGCAGGGCACAGACAAACAAAAAGACAGCAGTAACCTCTGCAGACTTAAATGTCCCTGTCTGACAGCTTTGAGGAGAGCAGTGGTTCTCCCAGCACGCAGCTGGAGATCTGAGAATGGGCAGACTGCCTCCTCAAGTGGGTCCCTGACCCCTGACCCCCAAGCAGCCTAACTGGGAAGCACCCCCCAGTAGGGGCAGACTGACACCTCACACGGCTGGGTACTCCTCTGAGACAAAACTTCCAGAGGAACGATCAGACAGCAGCATTCGCGGATCACGAAATTCCATGGTTCTGCAGACACCGCTGCTGATATCCAGGTAAACAGGGTCTGGAGTGGACCTCTAGCAAACTCCAACAGACCTGCAGCTGAGGGTCCTGTCTGTTAGGAGGAAAACTAACAAACAGAAAGCACATCCACACCAAAAACCCATCTGTACAACACCATCATCAAGACCAAAAGTAGATAAAACCACAAAAATGGGGAAAAAACAGAACAGAAAAACTGGAAACTCTAAAAAGCAGAGCACCTCTCCTCCTCCAAAAGAACACAGTTCCTCACCAGCAACGGAACAAAGCTGGACGGAGAATGACTTTGACGAGTTGAGAGAAGAAGGCTTCAGATGATCAAACTACTCCGAGCTACAGGAGGAAATTCAAACCAAAGGCAAAGAAGTTGAAAACTTTGAAAAAACTTTAGACGAATGTATAACTAGAATAACCAATACAGAGAAGTGCTTAAAGGAGCTGATGGAGCTGAAAGCCAAGGCTCGAGAACTATGTGAAGAATGCAGAAGCCTCAGAAGCCAATGCGATCAACCAGAAGAAAGGGTATCAGTGACGAAAGATGAAATGAATGAAATGAAGCGAGAAGGGAAGTTCAGAGATAAAAGCATAAAAAGAAATGAACAAAGCCTCCAAGAAATATGGGACTATGTGAAAAGACCAAATCTGCGTCTGACTGGTGTACCTGAAAGTGACGGGGAGAATGGAACCAAGTTGGAAAACACTCTGCAGGATATTATCCAGGAGAACTTCCCCAATCTAGCAAGGCAGGCCAACATTCAGATTCAGGAAATACAGAGAACACCACAAAGATACTCCTTGAGAAGAGCAACTCCAAGACACATAATTGTCAGATTCACCAAAGTTGAAATGAAGGAAAAAATATTAAGGGCAGCCAGAGAGAAAGGTCGGGTTACCCACAAATGGAAGCCCATCAGACTAACAGCGGATCTCTTGGCAGAAACTCTACAAGCCAGAAGAGAGTGGGGGCCAATATTCAACATTATTAAAGAAAAGAATCTTCAACCCAGAATTTCATATCCAGCCAAACTAAGCTTCATAAGTGAAAGAGAAATAAAATACTTTATAGACAAGCAAATGCTGAGAGATTTTGTCACCACCAGGCCTGCCCTACAAGAGCTCCTGAAGGAAGCACTAAACGTGGAAAGGCACAACTGGTAGCAGCCGCTGCAAAATCATGCCAAAATGTAAAGACCATGAAGACTAGGAAGAAACTGCATCAACTAACGAGCAAAATAACCAGCTAACATCATAATGACAGGATCAAATTCACACATAACAATATTAACTTTAAATGTAAATGGGCTAAATGCTCCAATTAAAAGACACAGATGGGCAAATTTGACAAAGAGTCAAGACCCATCAGTGTGCTGTATTCAGGAAACCCATCTCACGTGCAGAGACACACATAGGCTCAAAATAAAAGGATGGAGGAAGATCTACCAAGCAAATGGAAAACAAAAAAAAAGCAGGGGTTGCAATCCTAGTCTCTGATAAAACAGACTTTAAACCAACAAAGATCAAAAGAGACAAAGAAGGCCATTACATAATGGTAAAGGGATCAATTCAACAAGAAGAGCTAACTATGCTAAATATATATGCACCCAATACAGGAGCACCCAGATTCAAAAAGCAAGTCCTGAGTGACCTACAAAGAGACTTAGACTCCCACACAATAATAATGGGAGACTTTAACACCCCACTGTCAACATTAGACAGATCAACAAGACAGAAAGTTAACAAGGATACCCAGGAATTGAACTCATCTCTGCACCAAGCAGACCTAATAGACATCTACAGAACTCTCCACCCAAATCAACAGAATATACATTCTTCTCAGCACCAATTGCACTTATTCCAAAACTGACCACATAGTTGGAAGTAAAGCTCTCCTCAGCAAATGTAAAAGAACAGAAATTATAATAAACCGTCTCTCAGACCACAGTGCAATCAAACTAGAACTCAGGATAAAGAAACTCACTCAAAACCTCTCAACTACATGGAAACTGAACAACCTGCTCCTGAATGACTACTGGGTACATAATGAAATGAAGGCAGAAATAAAGATGTTTATTTATGTCAACGAGACGTTTATTTATGTCAACGAGAACAAAGACAAAACATACCAGAATCTCTGGGACACATTCAAAGCAGTGTGTAGAGGGAAATTTATAGCACTAAATGCCCACAAGAGAAAACAGGAAAGATCCAAAATTGACACCCTAACATCACAATTAAAAGAACTAGAGAAGCAAGAGCAAACACATTCAAAAGCTAGCAGAAGGCAAGAAATAACAAAAATTCAACTTCAAGCAGAATTGAAGGAAATAGAGACAAAAACACCCTTCAAAAAATTAATGAATCCAGGAGCTGGTTTTTTGAAAGGATCAACAAAATTGATAGACCACTAGGAAGACTAATAAAGAAAAAAAGAGAAGAATCAAATAGACACAATAAAAAATGATAAAGGGTATATCACCACCGATCCCACAGAAATACAAACTACCATCAGAGAATGCTACAAACACCTCTACGCAAATAAACTAGAAAATCTAGAAGATATGGATAAATTCCTCGACACATACACTCTTCCAAGACTAAACCAGGAAGAAGTTGGATCTCTGAATAGACCAATAACCAGGATCTGAAATTGTGGCAATAATCAATAGCTTACCAACCAAAACGAGTCCAGGACCAGATGGATTCACAGTCGAATTCTACCAGAGGTACAAGGAGGAACTGGTACCATTCCTTCTGAAACTATTCCAATCAATAGAAAAAGAGGGAATCCCCCCTAACTCATTTTATGAGGCCAGCATCATCCTGATACCAAAGCCTGGCAGAGACACAACAAAAAAAGAGAATTTTAGACCAATATCCTTGATGAACATTGATGCAAAAATCCTCAATAAAATACTGGCAAACCAAATCCAGCAGAACATCAAAAAGCTTATCCACCATGATCAAGTGGGCTTCATCCCTGGGATGCAAGGCTGGTTCAATATATGCAAATCAATAAATGTAATCCAGCATATAAACAGAACCAAAGACAAAAACCACATGATTATCTCAATAGATGCAGAAAAGGCCTTTGACAAAATTCAACAACCCTTCATGCTAAAAACTCTCAATAAATTAGGTATTGATGGGACGTATCTCAAAATAATAAGAGCTATCTATGACAAACCCACAGCCAATATCATACTGAATGGGCAAAAACTGGAAGCATTCCCTTTGAAAACTGGCACAAGACAGGGATGCCCTCTCTCACCACTCCTATTCAACATAGTGTTGGAGGTTCTGGCCAGGGCAATTAGGCAGGAGAAGGAAATAAAGGGTATTCAATTAGGAAAAGTCAAATTGTCCCTGTTTGCAGACGACATGATTGTATATCTAGAACACCCCATTGTCTCAGCCCAAAATCTCCTTAAGTTGATAAGCAACTTCAGCAAAGTCTCAGGATACAAAATCAATGTACAAAAATTACAAGCATTCTTATACACCAATAACAGACAAACAGAGAGCCAAATCATGAGTGAACTCCCATTCACAATTGCTTCAAAGAGAATAAAATACTTAGGAATCCAACTTACAAGGGACGTGAAGGACCTCTTCAAGGAGAACTACAAACCACTGCTCAGCAAAATAAAAGAGGATACAAACAAATGGAAGAACATTCCATGCTCATGCATAGGAAGAATCAATATCGTGAAAATGGCCATACTACCCAAGGTAATTTATAGATTCAATGCCATCCCCATCAAGCTACCACTGACTTTCTTCACAGAATTGGAAAAAACTACTTTAAAGTTCATATGGAGCCAAAAAAGAGCCTGCATCGCCAAGTCAATCCTAAGCCAAAAGAACAAAGATGGAGGCATCACGCTACCTGACTTCAAACTATACTACAAGGCTACAGTAACCAAAACAAACAGAGACATAGATCAATGGAACAGAACAGAGCCCTCAGAAATAACGTCGCATATCTACAACTATCTGATCTTTGACAAACCTGAGAAAAACAAGACATGGGGAAAGGATTCCCTATTTAATAAATGGTGCTGGGAAAACTGGCTAGCCATATGTAGAAAGCTGAAACTGGATCCCTTTCTTACACCTTATACAAAAATTAATTCAAGATGGATTAAAGAATTAAACGTTAGACCTAAAACCATAAAAACCCTAGAAGAAAACCTAGGCAATACCATTCAGGACATAGGCATGGGCAAGGACTTCATGTCTAAAACACCAAAAGCAATGGCAACAAAAGCCAAAATTGACAAATGAGATCTAATTAAACTAAAGAGCTTCTGCACAGCAAAAGAAACTACCATCAGAGTGAACAGGCAACTTACAAAATGGGAGAAAATTTTCACAACCTACTCATCTGACAAAGGGCTAATATCCAGAATCTACAATGAACTCCAACAAATTTACAAGGAAAAAACAAACAACCCCATCAAAAAGTGGGCAAAGGATATGAACAGACACTTCTCGAAAGAAGACATTTATGCAGCCAAAAGACACGTGAAAAAATGCTCATCATCACTGGTCATCACAGAAATGCAAATCAAAACCACAATGAGATACCATCTCACACCAGTTAGAATGGCAATCATTAAAAAGTCAGGAAACAACAGGTGCTGGAGAGCATGTAGAGAAATAGGAACACTTTTACACTGTTGGTGGAACTGTAAACTAGTTCAACCATTGTGGAAGTCAGTGTGGCGATTCCTCAGGGATCTAGAACTAGAAATACCATTTGACCCAGCCATCCCATTACTGGGTATATACCCAAAGGACTATAAATCATGCTGCTATAAAGACACATGCACATGTATGTTTATTGCGCACTATTCACAATAGCAAAGACTTGGAACCAACCCAAATGTCCAACATTGATAGACTGGATTAAGAAAATGTGGCACATATACACCATGGAATACTATGCAGCCATAAAAAATGATGAGTTCATGTCCTTTGTAGGGACATGGATGAAATTGGAAATCATCATTCTTAGTAAACTATCACAAGGATAAAAAACCAAACACTGTATGTTCTCACTCATAGATGGGAATTGAACAATGAGAACACATGGACACAGGAAGGGGAACATCACACTCTGGGGACTGTTGTGGGGTGGGGGGAGGGGGGAAGGATAGCATTAGGAGATATACCTAATGCTAAATGACGAGTTAATGGGTGCAGCACACCAGCATGGCACATGTATACGTATGTAACTAACCTGCACATTGTGCACATGTACCCTAAAACTTAAAGTACAATAAAAAAAAAAAGAAATTACACCCAACAAATGAAGAAAACACATTCTTTTCAAGTGTACCTGGACATTTATCAAAATTGATCAAATGCTGGGCCAACAAAAAGTTTCAACAAATATCAAAGGATTGAAATAATGCAGAATATGTTATCCAACCATAATGGAGTTAAGTTAGAAATCAATTACAAAAAAGATAACTAGAAATTTCCTAGTGTTTGGAAACAAAAACAATACATTTCCAAATAATCTGTGGGTCAAAGAAGAGATCTCAATAGAAATTGAAACATATTTTAAAGAAAATGATAATGAAAATACTACATATTAAAATGTATGGAGTGTAAGAACAAGCCAAACTTAAAGGAAAATTTATAATCTTTAATGCATATATTTAAAAAAGAAAATCTAAAAACTAATGATTCATAATATCTACCTAAAAAGTCATATCCAGCAAGGCACGGTGGCTCACTCCTGTAATCCCAGCACTTTGGGAGGCCAAAGCAAGCAGATCGCTTGAGTTCAGGAGTTTGAGATTAGCCTGGCCAACATGGTGAAACACTGTCTCTACAAGAAATAGAAAAATTAGGCAAGCATGGAAGCACATGCCTATAGCCCCAGCTACTTGGGGGGCTGAGGCAGAAGGATCACTTGAACCTGAGAGATCAAGGTTGTGGTTAGCTGAGATTGAGCAACTGCACTCCAGCCCAGGTGACAAAGTGAGACCCTGTCTCAAAAATAAAATAAAATAAAATATAAAAAGTCGTATCCAAAGGCGGGGGGGACAGAAAATTAAACCCACTGAAGGCAAGAATAAGGAAATAATAAAGATTAGAAAAGAAATTAGAGAGAAGTTCCAAAATGGCCGAATAGGAACAGTTCCAGTCTATAGCTCCCAGCATGAGCGATGCAGAAGCTGGTGATTTCTGCATTTCCAACTGAGGTACCAGGTTCATCTCACTGGGGCTTATTGGACAATGGGTGCAGCCCACGGAGTGTGAGGTGAAGCAGGGCGGGGCATCGCCTCACCCGGGAAGCACAAGGGGTCACAGAATTCCCTTTCCTAGTGAAGGGAAGCCATGACAGACAGTACCTGGAAAATTGGGTCATTCCCACCCTAATACTGTGCTTTTCCAATGGTCTTAGCAAATGGCACACCAGGAGATTATATCCCATGCCTGGCTCGGAGGCATATCCAATGCCCATGGAGCCTCACTCACTGCTAGCACAGCAGTCTGAGATCCAACTGAAGGTGGCAGCGAGGCTGGGGTGGGGAGTCCGCCATTGCTGAGGCTTGAGTAGGTAAACAAAGCAGCCAGGAAGCTCAAACTGGGTGGAGCCCACCACAGCTCAAGGAGGCCTGCCTGCCTCTGTA
The DNA here is from genome assembly GCF_028885655.2 of Pongo abelii. Taxonomy (NCBI): domain Eukaryota; kingdom Metazoa; phylum Chordata; class Mammalia; order Primates; family Hominidae; genus Pongo; species Pongo abelii. The sequence continues at coordinate 69,886,480 of NC_071997.2, forward strand.
GACTCCACCTCTGGGGGCAGGGCATAGCTGAACAAAAGGCAGCAGAAACTTCTGCAGACTTAAACGTCCCTGTCTGACAGCTTTGAAGAGAGCAGTGGTTCTCCCAGCACAGAGTTTGAAATCTTAGAACAGATAGACTGCCTCCTCAAGTGGGTCCCTGACCCCCGAGTAGCCGAACTGGGAGACACCTCCCAGCAGGGGCTGACTGACACCTATACAGCCGGGTGCCCCTCTGAGACGAAGCTTCCAGAGGAAGGATCAGGCAGCAACATTTGCCATTCTGCAATATTTGCTGTTCTGCAGCCTCCGCTGGTGATACCCAGGCAAAAAGGGTCTGGAGTGGACCTCCAGCAAACTCCAACAGACCTGCAGCTGAGGGTCCTGACTGTTAGAAGGAAAACTAACAAACAGAAAGGACATCCACACCAAAACCCCATCTGTACATCACCATCATCAAAGACCAAAGGTAGATAAAACAACAAAGATGGGGAGAAACCAGAGCAGAAAAGCTGAAAATTCTAAAAATCAGAGCACCTCTTCTCCTCCAAAGGAACGCAGCTCCTCACCAGCAATGGAACAAAGCTGGATGGCGAATAACTTTGACGAGTTGAAAGAAGAAGGCTTCAGACGATCAGTAATAACAAACTTCTCCGAGCTAAAGGAGGACGTTCAAACCCATCACAAAGAAGCTAAAAACCTTAAAAAAGATTAGACGAATGGCTAACTAGAATAAACAGCCTAGAGAAGTCCTTAAATGACCTGATGGATCTGAAAACCATGGCAAAAGAACTACGTGACGAATACACAAGCTTCAGTAGCTGATTTGATCAAGTGGAAGAAAGGGTATCAATGATTGAAGATCAAATGAATGAAATACAGAGAGAAGAGAAGTTTAGAGAAAAAAGAGTAAAAAGAAACAAACAAAGCCTTCAAGAAATATGGGACTATGTGAAAAGACGAAATCTACGTCTGATTGGTGTACCTGAAAGTGACGGGGAGAATGGAACCAAGTTGGAAAACACTCTTCAGGATATTATCCAGGAAAATTTCCCCAACCTAGAAAGGCAGGCCAACATTCAAATTCAGGAAATACAGAGAATGCCACAAAGATACTCCTTGAGAAGAGCAACTCCAAGACACATAATTGTCAGATTCACCAAAGTTGAAATGAAGGAAAAAATGTTAAGGGCAGCCAGAGAGAAAGGTCAGGTTACCCACAAAGGGAAGCTCATCAGACTAACAGCTGATCTCTCGGCACAAACTCTACAAGCCATAAGAGGGGGGCCGATATTTAACATCCTTAAAGAAAAGAATGTTCAACACAGAATTTCATATCCAGCCAAACTAAGTTTCATAAGTGAAGGAGAAATAAAATACTTTACAGACAAGCAAATGCTGAGAGATTTTGTCACCACCAGGCTTGCCTTACAAGAGCTCCCGAAGGAAGCACTAAGCATGGAAAGGAACAACTGGTACCAGCCACTGCAAAAACATGCCAAATTGTAAAGACCATCAATGCTAGGAAGCAACTGCATCAACTAACGAGCAAAATAACCAGCTAACATCATAATGATAGGAACAAATTCACACATAACAATATTAACCTTAAATGTAAATGGGCTAAATGTGCCAATTAAAAGACACAGACTGGCAAATTCGATAAACAGTCAAGACTCATCAGTGTGCTGTATTCAGGAGACCCATCTCACGTTCAGACACACACATAGGCTCAAAATAAAGGGATGGAGGAAGATCTACCAAGCAAATGGAAAACAAAAAAAAGCAGGGGTTACAATCCTAGTCTCTGATAAAACAGACTTTAAACCAACAAAGATCAAAAGAGACAAAGAAGGCCATTACATAATGGTAAAGGGATCAATTCAACAAGAAGAGCTAACTATGCTAAATACATATGCACCCAATACAGGAGCACCCAAATTCATAAAATAAGTCCTTAGAGACCTACAAAGAGACTGAGACTCCCACCCAATAATAATGGGAGACTTCAACACCTCATTGTCAACATTAGACAGATCAACAAGACAGAAAGTTAACAGGGATATCCAAGACCTGAACACAGCTCTGCACCAAGTGAACCTAACAGACATCTACAGAACTCTCCACCCCAAATCAACAGAATATACATTCTTCTCAGCACCAATTGCACTTATTCCAAAACTGACCACATAGTTGGAAGTAAAGCACTACTCAGCAAATGCAAAAGACAGAAATTATAACAAACTGTCTCTCAGACCACAGTGCAATCAAACTAGAACTCAGGATTAAGAACCTCACTCAAAACCGCTCAACTACATGGAAACTGAACAACCTGCTCCTGAATGACTACTGGGTACATAACGAAATGAAGGCAGAAATAAAGATGTTCTATGAAACCGATGAGAACAAAGACACCACATACCAGAATCTCTAGGACACATTCAAAGCAGTGTGTAGAGGGAAATTTATAGCACTGAATGCCCACAAGAGAAAGTAGGAAAGATCTAAAATTGACACCCTAACATCACAATTAAAAGAACTAGAAAAGCAAGAGCAAACACATTCAAAAGCTAGCAGAAGGCAAGAAATAACTAAGATCAGAACAGAACTGAAGGAGACAGAGATGCAAAAAACCCTTCAAAAAATCAGTAAATCCAGGAGCTGGTTTTTTGAAAAGATCAACAAAATTGATAGACCACTAGCAAGATGAATAAAGAAAAAAAGAGAGAAGAATCAAATAGACGCAATAAAAAATGATAAAGGGGATATCACTACTGATTCCACAAAAATACAAACTACCATCAGAGAACACTATAAACACCTCTCCACAAATAAACTAGAAAATCTAGAAGAAATGGATGAATTCCTGGACACGTACACCATCCCAAGACTAAACCAGGAAGAAGCTGAATCCCTGAATAGACTAATAACAGGCTCTGAAATTGAGGCAATAATTAAGAGCCTACCAACCAAAAAAAGTCCAGGACCAGACGGATTCACAGACAAATTCTACCAGAGGTACAAAAAGGAGCTGGTACCATTCCTTCTGAAAATATTCCAATCAATAGAAAAAGAGGGAATCCCCCCTAACTCATTTTATGAGGCCAGCATCATCCTGATACCAAAGCCTGGCAGAGACACAACAAAAAAAGAGAATTTTAGACCAATATCCCTGATGAACATTGATGCAAAAATCCTCGATAAAATACTGGCAAACCAAATCCAGCAGCACATCAAAAAGCTTACCCACCATGATCAAGTGGGCTTCATCCCTGGGATACAAGGCTGGTTCAACATACGCAAATCAATAAATGTAATCCATCATATAAACAGAACCAAAGACAAAAACCACATGATTATCTCAATAGATTCAGAAAAGGCCTTTGACAAGATTCAACAGCACTTCATGTTAAAAACACTAAATAAACTAGGTATTGATGGGACATATCTCAAAATAATAAGAGCTATTTATGACAAACCCACAGCTAATATCATACTAAATGGGCAAAAACTGGAAGCGTTTCCTTTGAAAACTGGCACAAGACAGGGATGCCCTCTCTCACCACTCCTATTCAACATAGTGTTGGAAGTTCTGGCCAGAGCAATCAGGCAGGAGAAAGAAATAAAGGGTATTCAATTAGGAAAAGAGGAAGTCAAGTTGTCCCTGTTTGCAGATGACATCATTGTATATTTAGAAAATCCCATCGTCTCAGCCCAAAATCTCCTTAAGCTGATAAGCAACTTCAGCAAAATCTCAGGATACAAAATCAATGTGCAAAAATCACAAGCATTCCTATACACCAGTAACAGACAAACAGAGAGCCAAATCATGAGTGAACTCCCATTCACAATTGCTTCAAAGAGAAAAAAATACCTAGGAATCCAACTTACAAAGGATGTGAAGGACCTCTTCAAGGAGAACTAGAAACCACTGCTCAGTGAAATAAAAGAGGACACAAATAAACAGAAGAACATTCCATGCTCATGGATAGGAAGAAGGAATATCGTGAAAATGGCCATACTGCCCAAGGTAATTTATAGATTCAATGCCATCCCCATCAAGCTAACAATGACTTTCTCCACAGAATTGAAAAAAACTACTTTAAAGTTCATATGGAACCAAAAAAGAGCCTGCATTGCCAAGACAACCCTAAGCCAAAAGAACAAAGATGGAGGCATCATGCTACATGACTTCAAACTATACTAAAAGGCTACAGTAACCAAAACAGCATGGTACTGGTACCAAAACAGAGATACAGACCAATGGAATAGAACAGAGTCCTCAGAAATAATACCACACATCTACAACCATCTGATCTTTGACAAACCTGACAAAAACAAGACATGGGGAAAGGATTCCCTATTTAATAAATGGTGCTGGGAAAACTGACTAGCTATATGTAGGAAGCTGAAACTGGATCCCTTCCTTACACCTTATATAAAAATTAATTCAAGATGGATTAAAGAATTAAATGTTAGACCTAAAACCATAAAAACCCTGGAAGAAAACCTAAGCCATACCATTCAGGACATAGGCATGCGCAAGGACTTCATGACTAAAGCACCAAAAGCAATGGCAACAAAGCCAAAATTGACAAATGGGATCTAATTAAACTAAAGAGCTTCTGCACAGCAAAAGAAACTACCATCAGAGTGAACAAGCAACCTACAGAATGGGAGAAAATTTTTCAATCTACCCATCTGACAAAGGACTAATATCCAGAATCTACAAAGAACTTAAACAAATTTACAAGAAAAAAATCAAACAACCCCATCAAAAAGTAGGCGAAGGATATGAACAGACACTTCTCGAAAGAAGACATTTATGCAGCCAACAGACACATGAAAAAATGCTCATCATCACTGGCCATCAGAGAAATGCAGATCAAAACCACAATGAGATACCATCTCACACCAGTTAGAATGGCAATCATTAAAAAGTCAGGAAACAACAGGTGCTGGAGAGCATGTAGAGAAACCGGAACACTTTTACACTGTTGGTGGGACTGTAAACTAGTTCAACCATTGTGGAAGTTGGTGTGGCGATTCCTCAAGGATCTAGAACAAGAAATACCATTTGACCCAGCCATCCCATTACTGGGTATATACCAAAAGGATTATAAATCATGCTGCTATAGAGACACATGCACACGTATGTTTATTGCGGCACTATTCACAATAGCAAAGACTTGGAACCAACCCAAATGTCCAACAATGATAGACTAGATTAAGAAAACGTGGCACATATACACCATGGAATATTATGCCAGCCATAAAAAAGGATGAGTTCATGTCCTTTCTGGGACATGGATGAAGCTGGAAACCAGCATTCTCAGCAAACTATTGCAAGGACAGAAAAACAAACACCGTTATGTTCTCACTCATAGGTGGGAATTGAACAATGAGAACACTTGGACACAGGGTGGGGAACATCACACACCAGGGCCTGTCATGGGGTGGGGGGATGGGGGAGGGATAGCATTAGGAGATATACCTAATGCTAAATGACGAGTTAATGGGTGCAGCACACCAACATGGCACATGTATACATATGTAACAAACCTACATATTGTGCACATGTACCCTAGAACTTAAAGTATAATTTAAAAAAAAGAAATTAATGAAATGGAAAACAAATATACAATAGAGAAAACCAAGAAGCCTAATATTGGTTTTTTGAAAAAACTAATACAATTGAGAAACTTCAAATAACCAATTTCAGGAAGGAAAGGGGAGCCCTCAATATAGATCCTATCAGCATTAAGAATATAACAATAAGAAGAAATTACAAGCAACTGCATGCCAGTGAAATGAATAATTTTTTTTTTTTTTTTTGAGACAGGGTCTCATTCTGTCACCCAAGCTGGAGTGCAATGGCACCATCTCGGTGCCATTACAAACTCTGCCTCCTGGATTCAAGCAATTCTCCTGCCTCAGCCTCCTGAGTAGCTGGGACTACAGGCACCTGCCACCACACCCAGCTAATTTTTGTATTTTAGTAGAAACGGGGTTTCACCATATTGGCCAGGCTGGTCTCATACTCCTGACCTCAAGTGACCGCCCACCTCGGCCTCCCAAGGTGCTGGGATTACAGGGGTGAGCCACCACACCCGGCTGAAATGGATGAATTCTTAGAAACATACAACTTACAAGATTGGGGGAAAAAAAGGTAAAAAAAAAATCTGAAGAGCTATATACCTATAAACAAAAATTAAATTCATAACCTTCCCACAAAGAAAGCTCCAGGCACCAATGGCTTCTCTGGTGAATTCTTCCAGACACATTACAAAGAAAAACATCAACCTTACCACAAACTCTTCCAGAGAACAGAAAAAGAGGGATCATTTCCAACAATTTTATGAGATCAGTACAACCCTGATGCCCAAAGCTGGCAAGAATATCACAAGGAAGAAAAATTACAGGTCAATCTCTCTCATGAATGTTAACTGTGACAGTCGTAAGTAAAATGTAAGCAAGCAAGTCCAATAGCACTCTCTGCAGTAGCCCAAACTGGATACAATTTTTTTTCCATTACCATTTGTATAAATAAAATTCATGGTATATTCAAACAGAATATTGTGCTGCAATGGAACAAACAGGCTACTGCAACACATAACGGCATGGATGAATCTCACAAATGTAATGTTGAGTGAAGGAAGCAAACACGAAAGGCAAATAATGTAGGACTTCATTTACAGAAAAATAAAATCAGGCAAAATTAATCTACAGGTATAGAAATCAAGATAGTATGACTTTGGGAGTGTGAGAGGGCTGATGACTAACAGGCAACATAAGCAGGGGGTTTGGAGACGTTGGCAGTATTCTATTTCCTGAGCTGGGTGCTGGTTACACAGGTGGGTTCACTTGAGCAAAATTCATGGACCTCTACAGTTCCGATCTGTGCACTTTTTTGTGTGCATGTCTTACTTCAATTAAAAGAAAAAAATGTTTTCTTAAAAAAAAACATTCTATTTCCTTGCTTGAATTGATATCCATCTCATCTGTCTGTTATTCAGAATTGATCATGCCATCCCCCTCTAAAAATCAGAACTCTGATGGATTATGTAACTACTTTCTTGAGGATTCTCAATTCATTGGGGGCATAAATATGAAACAGCTTTATTTTCTTAAAATCCACCCACCATGGGCCGGGTGCGGTGGCTCACGCCTGTAGTCCCAGCACTTTGGGAGGCCGAGGCGGGCGGATCACGAGGTCAGGAGATCGAGACCATCCTGGCTAACATGGTGAAACCCCATCTCTACCGAAAATACAAAAAAATTAGCCGGGCGTGGTGGCGGGCACCTGTAGTCCCAGCTACTCCGGAGGCTGAGGCAGGAGAGCATGAACCCGGGAGGGGGAGCTTGCAGTGAGTCGAGATTGCGCCACTGCACTCCAGCCTGGGCAACAGAGCGAGACTCCATCTCAAAAAAAAAAAAAAAAAAAAAAATTCCACCCACTATATGCCACCCTCTTTTTTTTTTTTTTTTTTTTTTCTGGGTGTCAACTCTTTTAATTGCACCCTGGCTTGATTCCATTTATTAACCTCTTCAAGTTATTAGGATCATCTCATTCCAGCATGTAAGGCTCCGTTTTGTTCAAGTTAAGCTTCAAATAGGATTTAAAACTGCTTTTTCCTCCCTTCCTTTTTCTCCTTTACCTCCAGACTTGTCCAAAAGTAGACACCTACTGCTAGTGGCTTGGAGTGCAGGTGTGTGTGAAGGGGGAGTGGCAGGTGCTCTGCTCTTTATGTCCTTCCCTCTCTTTCTTTCAGTTGCTTCCCTTCTGATATTAGGGCAAGAATAGGGAAGTAGATATTTCATATGGCTTCCTAGAAAGGTTGCAATTTCTTCTCTGTAGGATGTTGCTACTTCTTTAGTTAGTCCTGTCAGACTTTCAATGTCTTCTGTACTGGAGAGAATACAAGTACTGGCTCCCTCATTGGCAAAGGTCATTAGGGGTCCTCTCCACTGTCCAGTTCCTTGAGATATATACCTTGCACCTACTTGACCTCTCCCGTGAGGGGTCCAGCTAGCAGCCTCTCTTGGAGATAGGAATATGGGCTATTGTGGTGCCTCCTCTCTTAGCTAGGCCATCTCTCTATGTCCCCTCTCCTTGCTCTGCAAGCACAGAGCAGTCAGTTGGTCCAGAAGAGGTCAGAGATGAGATGATCACCAATCTCCTACCTTGTAGAGGGTGGATGGTTGGGCATTTCTAAACATTATAGGTAATTTTCCTGAGGGCTCCTTGCTAGACTTTGAGGGGAAAAAGTGCTTCCATCTTCTCCCTTACAGTGAGAATGGGGTGAAGGAAGGGAAGAGATTATCCTTATGAACATTGTACTTCACAAAAGGCTAACCTCCTCTCTACCCACCCTTTCCTTATACTTCCATGAGTACGAATGGGGTAGTTTGGGAAATGTTTGTGGTAGGACTGTTTCCCTGTATCAACATTTCTTAGTAGGCTGGCCTAACTATAGGTGGTCTCTCAACTTAGAATATGTGAACTTATCCCCTTCTGTGCACAGCTTTGAACCTTGTCAGGGATCAGAGTACATCCCTGTTGACATCTTATTACACTTGTCTCCAATCACCTTGAACTTCTATTAATCTTCACACCATGTGTTGAAAAAAAATAAGAACAATTCTGTAGTAACTAAAAATACAGTGGGAAAGGAAATGGTATACAAGAATAATGGCAATGATTTTCTATTTTGCAAAGCAAACACCTTCAAGAAAATTTGGAGAATTTTATTATTCAGCTACCTAAGTATAAGAAATAATTCAAATGTATTTGAACTCTTTACCTGTGTGTACACCTTTCATTTTAGTACTAACTTGTCTATTTATAACATTTCTACTCTTACAATCTTGATGTGATTGAGGATCAAAATTGAACATAGCTAAGCAATGCAAAGTATACTGTTGAAAACAAAGCATATTATTTGTTAAAGGCACAGAACCACAATTTAAAATAAGCCAGAGGGAACAGTGAACAATGTATCAATATTTACTGTGGGGAAAGCAATATTTTATTATAGTTAATAACAGGTGAATGTTCTTCCAGAAAGAGGAATATAATTTATACTTTACACAGTGTAATATATAAAATATTTTTAGTTCAGTAAGACATCACTACTAAAAACGGAACATGTTACTTATTCAGTAAAATGACCACCTGCTTCTAATCAGTATCATAATTCACTTGAGAGATCTGAGGTTTCCTTAAGTGGGTTTTTGCTTTACTGATTTTCTTCCCTCGGCTTGACATTCCCATCTCCCACATGGTTGACGCATGGAGCAGCTGCTTGATATAGCAGGTGAGCAGTGTGGTAGACCAACACAAAGAAATGCCACCGAACCAAAAAAATATTATATAAACAGTATTTTAAAGGGGAAAGAATTTTCTAATAAAAATTCTCAATGGAGATGTCTTTGAAGACAAAATATTAAAGTCAGCCTTGAAATATCACTTAATATAGTATAAAAATTCCTTTCATGAGATTTTGCTTTCTGTATAATTCACAGCCTGATTCTTTCTTATAAACCTTTGAGAAGTGCTTTGAATAGAATATGTTGTACCAGGGACTTGTATCAAAAAATCTTTGATTATCCATTAACAATTTGAGGATTATAAGATTACATTTCAGGTAATTTAGAGTAAGATTTTTTTAATGTGGATGCCGATGTGGAATCATATCATAATCATAATTATATATTATACCCAAATATATAATTTAGCTTTTAAATTTATCTAGATTCTGAGAAATGTCTCTCAGTTCATTTTAAAGCAATAAACTGAATGACATATTTACTTAAAAATATTTCTAAACTCTTTATTAGTATCAAGTGAAAAGAATTTTTTTTATGCCAAGGAGTAATTTAAATAACTGAGGTCAGGTGTGGTGGCTCAGGCCTGTAATCCTGGCACTTTGGGAGGCCAAAGTGGGAGGATCATTTGAGCCCAGGAGTTGGAGACCAGCCTAGGCAACATAGGGAGACCTTGTCACTACAAAATAAAAAAAAATTAGCTGGGTGCAGTGGTATACCCCAGTAGTCCCAGCTATTAGAGAGACTGAAGTGGATGGATCACTTAAGCCCAGGAGATTGAGGCTACAGTGAGCTATGATTGCATCACTACACTCCAGCCTGGGCAACAGAGTGAGACCCTATCTCAATAAATAAATAACTCCCCAAATCAGTTTCTTGTCATATAAGATAATACATTATTACCAGACAACATGGTCCCTTATCAAAGGGAAGCTAATCATTGCATCAGTCTCAAAATGTTTGTGAAAACAAATAAGCAAACAATAAATATAATTAAACCCCAAGAAATACATTAAACAACTATTGTAGAAACAGCTATTACTCTGAACATCAACACTGGTATAAGAACTAAGCAGTTTAAACTTTATGGGACTATTCATTAACCTAGAATGATTCCCGTGATTTTAAGTACAGAGATTCCATGCTTCTTTTTTTTTTTCTTGAGATGAAGTCTCACTCTGTCACGCAGGCTGGAGTACAGTGGCTCGATCTCAGCTCACTGCAACCTCTGCCTTCCAGGTTCAAGCAATTCCCCTGCCTCAGGCTCCCGAGTAGCTGGGACTACAGGGGCCCGCCACCACACCCAGCTAATTTTTATATTTTTACTATACGCGGGGTTTCACCATATTGGGCAGGTTGGTTTCGAACTCCTGACCTTGTGATCAACCCGCCTTGGCCTGCCAAAGTGTTGGGATTACATGTGTGAGCCACCATGCCTGGCCCATACTTCTTTCTTTAGATCCTAAGTAAGTAGTAGGTCTAGGAGATGGGAAACCCAAATCATATGATTCTTCATTTTTCATGAATGTGGATACCCTCCTGTATAGGCAATCACATTAGTGAAACACTGAAGGATCTCCTTTAGTATTTCTAATGTAATTGCCTATAAATATTGGGAGTATCAACCAATAAGATAACATTTGGAAAGTTTTTTTGAGCCCCTTGGACATTTATGATACATTCATAATGGCAGGACTCATTCCAAACCACATTTTTTTTTCCTCTCAAATTATCTTCTCTAATGTTTTTGCATCATCATTGCCTCTTCCTCTCAATTTATTTTTAACAAGATTTTTTTCTAACTAGAAAATATATGCTCATATAGGAAATTTGAATAATAAAATTAGAAGGAAAAATACCCATAATTCTATCATTTTTTTTCTTCCAGGATTTTGATAAAATAATTACAATCTGAAGAAGGTATCTTACATCTTTTTTCAATGCTGGGGGAAAATATCTTTAAAATAATTCACTTAGGTTTTTGATAAGAATTCACAAAGGTTTTTGGTTAACATAATGGACTGCTTTAATGCTTAACTGCCTCCACTGTCTTTATTAGGAAAGCAATAGAGGTATTACCTAGCAGGTCCAGTTGAATTCACAAAATTAAATACCAGCATTATTTGACTCCACTCTAGGTGTTGCTTCTTCATAAACTTCATTTTAATTGATGTGTAAATGGTAGCTATCATGTATAGAGAGCCTTAATAATATTCACATCAACCACAACAGTAAGATATCATTATTTTTACTTTACAAAACAAGTATCTGAAATCAGTCACACAACTCTTAAGTGGTACATCGAGAATTTTAGGGTATTTGAACCCTGCCCTCTCAGCTTCCAAGGACATTCTTTCTACTGCAGCCCAACACCTTGCTATAAATATTGTAATCTGCTTAACGAGGCCCTGTGGTTGGGCACTTCAAATGCCCACTCCCCTCTCTTTTCTAAACAATTATCAATAATGTTGGAGAAGCATTTGGTGTATAAAACTTTGTTTCTATTATTATTTTCCTCAAACAGGGTCTTAAGATTTAAATTATTGTGTTAAAGGAGGCAGGAACGTTTTAAAGGCTATTTCTATATATTGCCCATTGCTTGTCTCAATGCGGTTGGCCAAATTATAATTCAACAGCTGAGCCTGAGGCCTCCTGCTTCACTGTTCCCTTTATAAAAAATCTCGGTTCATTTGATAGATGAAAAGTGATTCTCTGTTGCTAAGGTTTTTTAAATTGTTATAATTCACTATGTTTTAATACACCAATTCATCATTTTACAAAGTGAACCTTTTAAAGGGCTGGCTAAGTCCTTGAACTAGAAAGGGAAGACAAGAGAGTGGTCATTAGGCTTTTTCTTCCTTTTACTCACTCAAAGTCATCCAGCTCCTACTCTTGGCCAGGTACCACACTGTGCTAGTGTTCGGGGTATAAAGATGAAAGTCCATTCTTGAACTCTAAGAGCTTAAGGACTAGCAAGAGACACAGACACATAAACAGACAATTTTAGCATAGAGTGACCAGCACTGTGACCAAAGAAACAAGAGGAAGATGCTTTGGGAAACACAGAAGAGAGCAACTAAGCTATTTCAGGAAGTTCCTAGAAGCCTTTTTGGAGATTCTCAGGTCTGAGCTCCATCTTGAAATGAAGCAGAAGTTAACCAGCTTTTCCCTGACATCCTCAACCCGAATTAATTTCTGCTTCATCAGTGGTCCTTTAATAGAGCACTTATAATAACAGTGTTTGCACTTACTTGTTCCCATGTCTCTCACTCACTGAGCTGTGCTGCTTGATGAGGAGGGACCATATCCCTAATTAGCCTAGCACGATACCCAAAAAAGCAGTAGGAATGCAATAAATGTTTGTGTAATTATTTTAAAATTCTAGTCATGAACTTATTTCCACCCATATCTTCTTCTTGCATTTATATAAATGTGTAATTTTCCTTTTGATTGTAAAAATAATACTTTTACCACACACCCATCAGAAGAGCTAAAAGGAAAGGATAAGAAATAACAAGTGTTGGTGAAGTATATGGAGTAATGGAAATATTCACACATTGCTGGAGGCAGCAGGAATTGGTTCGATCGCTTTGGAAAACTGTTGGCAGCCTCTACTAAAGCTGGGTCTTTCGTATCCTATGACACGGCAATTCCACTCTCGATATACACTCAACAAAAATGCATGCATACATTCACCAAGAGGCATCTTTTCACCAAAACAGCACTATTCATAACAGCTCCAAACTAGAAAATACAGACACTCATCAACAGTAGAATGAGTAAGCTTATTTTGGTATGATCACAAAGAGCAAGGCAAAAGAATCTACACTCAATGATATGAAGGAATTTCATGAAAGTAATGTTGAAGACAAAGCCAGTTTTTTAAAAAAGTACTTACAGTATGATTGCTTTTATATAAATATGCAAAACTGAGAAGCAAGATGACAAAGGGAATGTCATCATCTAGAAAGTGGTGCAATAAGATGCACAGCTAGTGCTGCCCTGTGACTCTAAGATCTACCTCCTTCAAAAGTCCGCCTGTGGCAAATGCGGCTACCCTCCCAAGCCAAGATAAAGTATAATTGGAGTGCCGAGGCTAAAAAACAATATACCAGTGGGACTGGTCGAATGAGGCACTTAAAAATTGTGTACAGTAGGTTAAGGCATGGATTTTGTGAAGGAACGCCACCTAAACCCAAGAGGACAGCTGTTGCAGGATCCAGTTCATCTTAACAATTTCAGGCCAGGTACGGTGGCTCACACCTGTAATCCCAGCACTTTGGGAGGCCCAGGCAGGTGGATCACTTGACGTCAGGAGTTCGAGACCAGCCTGGCCAACATGGCGAAATCCTGTCTCTACTAAAAATACAATAATTAGCCGAGTGTGGTGGCGGGCGCCTGTAATCACAGCTACTCAGTAGGCTGAGGCAGGAGAATCGCTTGAACCCGGGAGGCGGAGGTTGCAGTGAGCCGAGATTGTGCCATTGCACTCCAGCCTCGGCGACAGAGCAAGATTCTGTCTTAAAAAAAAAAAAAAAAAAAAATTAGTCACACAATAAATGTTCTGATTTAAAAAAAAAAAAGGCAAAACTCTCCTTTGCTGTTAGAATTCAGGAAAGGTCAGTTATGAGTGAGGAGGGGGTTTAGTGACTGAAAGGAAACAGGAAGGGGGAGTTTCTGGGAATATTGTAACGTTTCTTGAACAGGGTGCTGATTACACATGCAGATTTCAGTCTGTCTATGTATGTATATCACACTTATTTTTTTAAGTAATATATCTTTATTATTTACAAAAGGTATAAAATTTTTCTGTATGTATATTACGCTTAGTTTTTTTAAAGTAATATATCTTATTTGAGAGAAAGCTAGAAAATAGACATGTTTAAAAATTTTTGAATCACCTACAATCCCACTATCCAGTGATAATGACTGTTAACATTTTGGATTTTTTTCCAGTTTTGTTTTTTTTTTTCAAGCCAGTGTGCACACGCTCTCTCCTCCCCTCCACTCATACACATAAATTTTGCTAAATTAGATTCATTCTCATTTAGTTTTATTTCTGCTTTATTTTTACATAAAGTTAAACTATATCATTCAATATTCTTTGCAAGCATTTTATAAGCAGCTGAAACATACTTCATTGAATGTATATGCTCCAGTACATTTAATCAGTTGCCCATTGCTGTGTTTTCTTATTAAAAAATAATCAGTCACATTATCTCTCTCTCTCACACACACACACACCCCTACACCTCTAGACATTCTTTAAGCTCTGCATTCGTTCTCTATTTCCCTCCAGAAAGGTTGTACCGATTTACAGTTCCACTGGCAAGATGTGAGGGCTCCTTGTATCGCAGTCCAACCCCAGCTCATTTCTTAGTATAGGTTTGTTTTTAGGGTGGTCGAGCTCAAAGCAGAACTAAGGGATCTGCCGTTTTGGACACGGCCGAGGCACGCTGCTCCCTGGGCCTGGAACGCGCTCTGAGCGCGCCGGTCCCTTCTAGGTTGCGCGGGCTCCGGACGAGACCCAGCCCAGCCGGGCAGCCCCGCGCGCTCCCGGGTCCCGCCGGCCTCGCGCCGCCCGGTTGCCGTGGGAACCGCGGAGCCTCGGAGCGCCCGCAGACTAACCTGTGTCTGAGGGGGCGAGGGATACTGAGGCCCAGGCATGGAGCTACCGGATCCGGTGCGCCAGCGGCTAGGAAACTTCAGCCGGGCCGTGTTCAGTGATTCCAATCGGACCGGTCCAGAGTCCAATGTGGGTCCGGGTGAGTGACCGAGGCCCGGCGCAGGGGGTGTGGCCTGCCGAGGGCATGGCGTGGGTTTTGGAGCGTCCAGAATTTGCCCGTACCTAAAATGGCGATGTCACCTTCAGCCAGTTCTCCGCAGTGCGGTAGAGCTCCTTGGAGGAGGGGCCGGGCCGGGCAGGGAGCTGAGGCGCTGGCGGCCTCCGTCTCCGGATCGGGCCTGGTCTGTGTGTGCTGCCGCCTGGCCAGCTCCTTGCAAGCGCGGCAGCTGAGGTGGGGCCTACCTCTGTGCCGCGCAAGACCCATCATTGCCCCGGAGAAACCCCAAAAATCAAAAGATAAAAGCCGCCCTTGCTGCACAGGCTGATCCCCCGCACGCCGCGAGAGCGAAGGCCCAAGTTGCTTTTCCTCTGCGGCGCCCGCCCCGGCTTTTCTGTCCAGGATGGCGAGGAACAGCCCAAGCAATCCCACCTCCCCCGTCCCCACCCCCACCCCCACCCCAGGGAACAAATTTGCCTTTTCCCTTTTCCTAGCAGAACAAGTATGTTCCTAAGCAAGGCCATTTTCTCGTAGAAAAGATTTAAAAAAAAAAAAAGTTAATGAGTCTTTTCAAACCACCTTCCACTCCCACCGGCATGTGCCATACTAGCCGGGCGTTCAACAAAACTCACCCCTTGCCTGCCTTCTCCTCCTCCTCCCCTATATGTAACTCTTATCATAAGGTAACAAAATACCATGATGCTTCTGCGTCCTTTAACTTGATGACAAGTGATAACGCAGTTCCCTCCAGAACAGTTTCCTCCTCCTACATCATGATGGTAGACAACACACTGTCAACCAAACCCATGTGGTTTTCATCATTCAGCTCTGCTGGGAAATATCGGTCTTTTCCTCTGCTTGGTTTTAAAGAATTTTTAAAAGGGACAGAGTAAAGTAAAGGCAGTTCCCAAAGCTGCATTTTGTCACCCTGATCACTTGCCTATTCCCCAAATGTAGGCCTTCATGATTTAGGATGTACAGAGAAAAATGTGAAAAAATTAGGTTTTCACATTTCTGGTTCCAAGGATGAGGCTTAAAGAGCACTAACGTCTGATAATACAAGGTAAAATGACGTTTTCTGAAAAGGGCCAGATAGTAAATATTTTAGACTTTGTAGGCCATATGGTCTCCATGGCAGCCATTGACAATAGTTATTGAATAGGCATGGCTGTGTTCCAATAAAACTTTATGGACACTGAAATTTGTATTTCATATGCATTTCACGTGTGAAAAAAAATTACTTTTTTAACCGTTTAAACGTGAAAAAATATTTTTAGCTCATTGACTGTACAAAAACAGACAGCTGGCCAGTTGTTTACCTATCCCTGATTTATATCGTATGTTTTAATTTAAATTCCATTTACAGAACTCAACTTGAACTTTTGCAAAATTTAGTAAGTTTATATCTTATGCTTTTAAGGTTCATTTGCATATTAACTTGATTTTCATTTCCGTGATTATAAGTTTGATCTGCTGAAATATGGACATGGCATAACCTTTAAGATGTTAACACACAATACTTCTAACATAAAAACCATTCTTTGCAAAATTTGACTACAGTTTCTTCTCAACGGTACCGAAATGTTCAGCTTGCCCAATTTATTATTCCTTCCCATATTTTCTTCTTTGTGGATTGGAAGTAGGTTTGATTATTTGTACTGTAATAACAAGTTTATATCATTACCATGTCCGCAGCTTTGTACTGTTGCTATCGAAAAGATCCTAGGCTGGTGAGTTGTCTTCAGATTTAACAGATTTTAAGAATTCATTCCTTTATCAGTGGTAATTTAATAAACAGTTGCAAGCAAAATAGATGATAATAATCAGGCATATTCTTGGAGCTAAAGGAAACTATTTTGCTGTGAGAGACCTTGACTATTTCTTATATTTTAAAATTATTAAGTGACAGATAAAAACACTCAGCTATGGAGAAAAGGAGAAAATAGTGTTTTTAAGACATTTATTTTAGAGCCTTTAAAATCTTACGTGTAGAGAAACTGATTTCAATATATGTGTCTGCTCTTAAGAATTTAGTCAAATTTAGAATGTATTTTGTAAGGTTCAATTTTAAAAATCAAATTCTTAATTTAGGACCCTGCTCTCTTACATAAAAGCAAAAAGTGTTACGGAATCAACCTTAGGTAAATGGAACTCATGTATCACAAATGGCTATACTAGTAATGTCCTTATGACAGTATGCTTTCATTAACTCATTCTTATGTGTATTTGATATTCACTGCGTGTAAAGCAAGATGCTAGATTCTATGAGAGTCTCAAATTAGGGTAGGACATGGTGTGTGCTTGCAGTGAGCCTGTAGATAAGTAGAAGAGAAGAAGGAAAGAGGACTAATATTTGTTGAATGCCTACTAAGTGTGCCAGGCACAGTGCTAGGATGAAATAATTTATATTGGCTCTAATTCTCACAAGCAGCTTGTGAGGAAGTTTTAATTTCACTGTTTTACAGATGAAGAAATAGAAGCTCAAAGGGCTTAAATAATTTATATCAAGTCTGACATCCAGGGTCGCAGAGGTTTGGGAAGCTCGGATTTGCTTGAACTCTGAAGCCCATGATCTATTCAGTACACCAGACTGTTTTTCAGGGAGGAGAGTGTGGTTCTTTGCTAGCACTTCTTATTGACAGTTTAGAGTGATAAATACCTAAAGGGGAAAGGTATTTCTGCTGGGGTGGGGGAACTGATGAAGGAAGTAGTGATGGAAAAGACGACACTGAATTGGACTTTAAAGAATGGCTAATATTAGGGTATGCTGAAAAGAGAGATGTGTCTAATTATAATCTTGGTAATCCGTTTTTGTATGAGATTAGTTTCTATGTAAGAGATTCATTTTTATTTATTTTATGCATTAATTTTATATGCTATTTACATAGAATTCTACAAAGGAGGCAATGATAATTATCTGTTGAATAGGATTTATATTGATATTCTACATTAAATCTATACCAGTAGTATATGCAAAAAAGTCAGAAGACTGTAATGGCAAAATGGTAAAATAATTGAAAAATATGAAACGTACCCCCAAATAGCCAATATTTGACCTAAATGGTATTAGGACGAATATTCCTTTTACTGTCAATGATTATAAATAGGCTTAAAATTTGGTGTTTTACTGAGCCAATATTATAGTTATTAATTCTAGGGAATAGGATATATATATATAGGGCATAGACCCAAGATTCATAATTTGTTCCTTTTCTGTTCCTTCTGTAGAAAATGAAATGGTCTCCAGTTTGGCATTGCAGATGTCCCTTTATTTTAATACCTACTATTTCCCACTGTGGTGGGTGAGCAGCGTTATGATGCTTCACATGAAGGTAAATCTAAGCTTTAATACTTTTGCTGCCCTGACGTTGTTAGAGTGTCAATAAAATTAAAGTTCTTAATAATTTTTTTCTATCTTAAATCAATGTTACTATACGTGAGATTTTACAAACATGTTTTGGCTTTTCTTTTAGTATTCAATCTTACCTGACTACTACAAATTCATTGTGATCACGGTTATCATCCTAATAACCTTAATTGAAGCCATCCGGTTGTATCTGGGCTACATGGGTAACCTACAGGAGAAGGTAAGCTCTTTTTTCCTTTCTCTCAGTGATAGGTACAAATGAAATCAGTTTTCATAACAAGTAAAAGGCAGTGAGGTGTGGCAGAAAGAGCACAGGCCTGAATTTAAAGCCTGACTCCAGCTTCACCACTTCTGTCACTGTGGTCTGTTTGCTTAATCTCTTGAGCCCTGGTTTCCTCATATATAAAATGAGGAAAATAATATTTACTTCACAGGTTTGTTGTGATTAAGTGAAATGATTTATGTAAAGTATATGAATGTAGTAAACACTTAAAATTGATATTTTCCCTCTTCTCATCAGTCTTGAAAATACATGGTTACTTAAACATGTGTATTTGGATCCTGAGTAAGAAAATGGGGGAAAATTATGAACTCATTTCCTATGCCAGGCCCATGTCTTCTGCATCATCATGCTGCCTAAGCATTTATGGTTACCAGAGTATAGGGATAATGCCTAAAGATTCCTGTGGTTTTCTAGGCCCTTCATAATAAGGCCCCACCCAGCCTGTCTTACTGTAGGTTTTGCTGTTTTCTCACTCAGCCATCCATTCCAGGCTGAGGTGCTGATTCCCAATCATGCTAATTTCACGTGTTTGCTTACTTACCTTTTTGCCTCTTCCTCCTTCTCCACAACTTAAAAAGCCTACATCCCTGAGGTCTTTCTTTCACCTACCCTAATCACTCTCTTATTTCTTGTAGCGTTTAGTCTGTACTTCTAAATATTGCACTTAATTGTTCACTAAAGTGTAGTATTCTAGGATTGTTTTACATAAATTAGTTTTCTCATCTAGACTGTAAGTTCTTAGAGGACAAGGACCATGTCATCCTCCTTCAGAATCACTCACAGAGCCCATAACGTAGGTTCACAGTAGTGATAAGTACTTGTTTATCTGTATAAACAGAAACTATATTTTACTGATTTTTATTACTCTTGATATGTGTCATTGCAGGTTCCTGAGTTGGCTGGCTTTTGGCTTTTGAGCCTTCTATTGCAGTTACCTTTAATTCTTTTCTTGCTCTTTAATGAAGGCCTAACAAATCTGCCCTTGGAAAAAGCGATACATATCATCTTCACTCTCTTCCTTGCTTTCCAAGTTGTTGCAGCATTTCTTACCTTAAGGAAAATGGTTAATCAGTTGGCAGTTCGTTTCCACCTCCAAGACTTTGACCGGCTCTCTGCAAACAGAGGAGACATGAGAAGGATGAGGTCATGTATAGAAGAGATCTGATCCAGTGTTGTTGAGTGAAAATCTGACAGATCATTCTAGAGACTGTAAGAGTTAGGAAAATATCAGAGCTCTAATATGAGAAAAGGGACAAAGCAAGTGTTTTGAATTGTATATGCTCTCACTCTGAAATTCCAAGGTTGGGGGCAATGATGAAACTTTGTACAGTATATGAAACAGTCTATTAACCCTAAAACCTAGATGTTGTCCACCTGATGCCAAATTTCTTAATTTTTTTTGATGTTGTTGTCTTTTCCAGGAGTATAGAAATCTATGTATTGGTGGTTATCATTTGCCAGCTCTCCTGTAGTATTTCTGGTTAGAATCTGTAACTAGAGATGTATACATTTCTTTAAAACTTGTTGGTTATCCATGTCTTGTCTGTACATATGACCATGTTTCTTGACATGGAAATGCCAGTCAGTGCTCCTATGTATTTGACTATATTTATAAACCAAGAGACCGGCTGGGCGCAGTGGCTCACGCCTGTAATGCCAGCACTTTGGGAGGCCGAGGTGGGCAGATCACGAGGTCAGAAGATTGAGACCATCCTGGCTAACACGGTGAAACCCAGCCTCTACTAAAAATACAAAAAAAAAAAAAAAATTAGCTGGGCGTGGTTGCAGGCGCCTGTAGTCCCAGCTACTTGAGAGGCTGAGGCAGGAGAATGGTGTGAACCCAGGAGCAGAGCTTGCAGTGAGCTGAGATCAAGCCACTGCACTCCATCCTGGGTGACAGAGCGAGACTCCATCTCAAAAAAATAAATAAATAAAAAATAAACCAAGAGACCAAATTTTCATGTCTGCTAGGGTTAAATTCTAACCCTAATATTAGCTGTTATACTGAGATGAAGAAGAAAATAGGTGGATTGCCTTGGTATTTAGGAAATATTTTTGTTATAAAACTATAACTTTCATAAAACCATATTCAGTGTTTGTAATGGTAGTGTACAAAATGCTTTTACAATAAATTATTAAATATTTAAGGTATCAGCAACAAATCATCCTTGTCTTGTGCAATTCTTTTGGGCTGTAGATTTGTGTTTTTTATTACAGAGTTGCAAGGGAAGGAAGGAAAACAAATCCTAGAGAGCTTTCTATGTAGTGGGCACTGTAGTAGGGATTTTAAATTAGCACTTGTGATCTCATCTACTAGGTTATTGTTCACCAAAGAACTGCTTCATACCCATTAAATTCACATGAGGCTTGATTTGGAAACCAGAGCGCCTCTTAATACATATGAGAGCTAAGATGGCCAAAGGGACTATACTCATGATCCTAAATGAGCATGCTCCCTTGCTAATAGGAGAAATCTATTTTAGGAGATTTGGTTAAGAACAAAGTTGCTTGGGTGTATCTGAACATTATATTTAAGTGACTGTTGGATTATCTTAAAGGATATGATATGTTCATTACAGGTTTTCTTTTTTTTCTGTAGGGAAATGGGCCTTCATAATGTATTTTACTGAGGGACAGTTGTAGCTGCATTAAAAACTGCTCTTTTCAATTTTCTTTTTCTACAATTCATGCTTATCTTAGGATTCCCAGGTTTTGCCTTATTCATTCTTGTTTGGCTGAACTTCAAAAATGTCTTTACTTCCCACTCATTCTTGATTCTTCCTGACCAAACTATGCTAATTTTATTATTTCTGCTCTTTATGATTATATATAAAGTTCAGCCAAATATTTCTCCCTCCATGCAGTGGCTGATTAATCTTTCTCATGCCAAAGTAGTCACTAGTTATACTCTTAATAATTTGGAATTTAAAATAGAATTCTGTTTGAATAGTTGTCTAAAACATATTTGTTTGCATTTGTTTCCCAGATAGGCCTAGGTAGGTGATTCTATAAGAAAATATAAAATAAAATTAAATCTACAAAGCAGATAAATTAGGGGATGATGGAGACTTTTCTATTTCAAGATTGTTTCCAGAGTTTCATTTTAAATAGCAGAACTTCTGGTACATTTAAACTTTAAAATTAAGAGATTAATAACAAAATGTCAGTCATAATCATAAAAAAATTTTTAAACTGTAAAAAGTTTGAGAAAATTTATTTATCAAAATTTTCAAGTAATTTTGCTGTAATAAACACATTGCTTAAAATGCAGATATAGTAACAGTGGGGAAAAAAGATAGTAAATTGAGATCATGACCAAGTCATTTGTTTGTTTTTCATCTGAACAATAAAACCATGATTTTTTGTGTTGGGCTGAACCAATATTTTCTGTTGGAGTATACCTGGTTCCCTATATAAGTATATGAAAATCAAGGTAGAGAAGATATTTACATGTCAGCACATTTGGGGGTTAGGTAGTCTTCAATTTCATTTGAATATATTTATCCATCCTTAATTTATATTATATCCCTGTAAGGATTTACAACACTGTTCTGAAATTTTTTAATTAAAATGTTGAACTTCACAAATATTTTGTCCTTTACATATTTTTTCTATAAATCAAAATTATTTTATTTTTATTTATTTCTCTTTTATTTTCTTTTTTCTTGAGATGGAGTTTTGCTCTGTTGCCCAGGCTGGAGTGCAGTGGCACGATCTTGGCTCACTGCAGCCTCTGCCTCCTGGGTTCAAGTGATCCTCCTGCCTCAGCCTCCCAAGTAGCTGGGATTACAGGCACCTGCCACCATTCCTGGCTAATTTTTTCATATTTTTAGTAGAGGCAGGGTTTCACCATGTTGACCAGGCTGGTTTTGAATTCCTGACCTCAAGTAATCCACCTGCCTCGGCCTCCCAAAGTGCTGGGATTACAGGCGTGAGCCACTAAGTCTGACCTAAATCAAAATTATTTTAAAACATTGAAACTTATTACTTTAACATACACTTGAATGACTAGTATATGTAAGGAATAGTCAAAGGTTCATAGACAAGACATGCTCCTAGTTCTCAGGGATATGATGTGGGAGGTAAAACATTTGTACAACCTTAAGACAAAGTAAAAAAGCATAACTTTATGAGGGAAGTGCGTTGAATGAGTTTCAATGAGTTTCTACCTGCTAAGTACCTGACAGGTAACAGGCCCTTGGCTTCCAGTGCATCTTCCCTCTTTGTTCCTAGCACTTAGTATCCCAGGATTAGCGCATTAGCCCTATGTCAACACCATTTAGCATTCACCGTGCTCCACATTGTCTGAGGGGGGTAGGCGGTATTCAGGTTAAATGAATACACACTCAATCCCACTTGCCTACGCAAACAAGAAGTTCACTGTCTGGTAGAAAAGGCAGATAAGCAAATCAGTGATAGCACAGTGTGGTGGGGCCCTGTAGGATTACAGAGAAGAGACATCTAAATGAATGACGAATCTGGAAAGCCTTCCCAAAGAAAGTGACACTTGAGATTTAAAGAATGAGTGGGTATTAAATTCAGTGTTAAAAACAAAAAATAGTGACTGTGAGTTCTGTTTCAACTACTGCAACTAGTTTGTCGAGGCTAGTGGGAAGGGTACATGAGAAGAAATGGTGCAGAATAAGGCAGAGAAGCTTGGAAGGTGCTAGCAAGCCTGGCTAAAGCTTTGAATATATTCTGTCTTTAATTTTTCAGAACTCTATTCTGAATCCCTGAACCGTTTAAACAGTGGAGTATCACCATCAGAATTAGGTTTCAGAAAGATCTCTTTGAAGACAATGTGAAAAATGGATTGAAAGGTTTGGACCAGAGGCAGAGATACCAGGAGGAATGTGATTAAGTAAGTTAGGCGAGAACAAGCTGGCCTGGATAAAGTCAGCAGCAATAAAATAAACTTGAATAGAACCTACTATAGTCTTTTAAAGATAATTTTGTATTTTAAAACAGATACTAGGAGGGTCTTTTTTCTAATTCATCTTTTCAGAGATGACCTATGAGAGTAAACAAAATGAGCCAGGCGCGGTGGCTCACGCCTGTAATCCCAGCACTTTGGGAGGCCGAGGCGGGCGGATCACAAGGTCAGGAGATCGAGACCATCCTGGCTAACATGGTGAAACCCCATCTCTACTAAAAATACAAAAAAAAAAATTAGCCAGGCGTGGTGGTGGGCACCTGTATTCCCAGCTACTCGGGAGGCTGAGGCAGGAGAATGGCGTGAACCCGTGAGGCAGAGCTTGCAGTGAGCTGAGATCGCACCACTGTACTCCAGTCTGGGCGACAGCGAGACTGTCTCAACAACAACAACAAAAAGAGTAAACAAAATGAAATACTCACTGCCTTTCTTATCTCCCCCACACCCACAGTTATTAGATTATTATTTTGTTGTCGTCTTTTAGAGACTGGGTCTTGCTCTGTCACGCAGGCTGGAGTGCAGTGACACAGTCATAGCTTACTGCAGCCTCCAACTCCTGGGCACAAGTGATCTCACCTCAGCCGTCCAAGTAGCTAGGACTACAGGCATATGCCACCATGACCGGCTAATTTAAAAAAAAAAAATTGTAGAGCTGAGGTCTCACTATGTTGCCTAGGCTGGTCTTGAACTCCTAGCCTCAAGCAATCATTCTGCCTCAGCCTCCTAAGGTGCTGGGATTACAGGCGTGAGCCACCACACCCAGCCATTAGGTTATTAGACTTAAATAGAGCTCTATCTGAAATAATCTAAGTTTTATCTGACATAACCTACCTAATGATTCTTTACTTGAATTAAGATTATAGTTTTTAAAAACTCTAAAGGAATAGGATCACAAGATTTTGAGAGTAAAGAAAAATCTTCTACAATTCCACCACCTTAAAATAACAACTATTAGCAAATGTCATGTTTCTTTGATGTTTTTACTTTGCAAATAGTTTTTTAAAAACACAATTGTGATCATAAGCACTTATAATTGTGCACTCTGCTTTTCTGAAAACATTAAAAGTATTTACCTATGTTTCTACGTAGTTACACAATCATCATCTTAAATGATCGTGTGTTATTTCATCAAGTAGATGGGCCATAATTTATTTAACTTCTCTCCTATCATTAGATATTTGTGTTATTTCCTTTTTCTTTTATACATAACATTGTAATGAACATCTCATGCATATAGCTTTTTCCATATCCTAGATGATTCCTTTTAATTAATAAGCCAGATTCCTGGAAGTGAAATTGCTGGGTCCTAGAGTATGGACATTTTTAAGGGCATATTGCCAAATTATAACATCCACTTTCTACTATTCACCACACACAATTCTAAAAATAGTACAATGAAAATTTTGACAAGGACAGGTTTGTGGACTTTAGTTACCCATTTGTCTTTGTATTTCTGAGTAGTTACCACAGGAATACTGAGTCTCAAGAGAAAGAAAAAAAATCTAAAAGCTGTGAAAGGAGAACTGGAAAGAATAAAAAACAAGATTTTTGAATTAAGGGAAAACTGATAAGGGACGGGAAAAGGATTAGGCAAGCTGGTCGCAGTCAGCAACAGACAGTGAGATGTGACACAATAAAAACTGGGTCATTGAGTTGGGACAGCCCTAGGACATAAAAAGACTGAAATGAAGTAAAGCTCTGGATTACTTTGTTCTTGAATATTGAATTTTTTCAGAAGCATGGAGCATGAAATATTATAGTGATAAGCCAAGATTGGAAACATAGCCAAGAAAAAGAGGTCTTTAAGGGATTGTTTAAAATGTGCTGAAGGAATAATTTGGTTTGGTCTTAAACGGCTCAAAAAGTAAATTGACATAAAGCTTTTGCATAGCAAAGTAGGCATGGAGGCAGAAAACAAAGCGGCAAACAGAAGAGTTTACCTTGTAAATTGGTTAGCATGTAATATGTTAGATTTTGGTCATAGAAAAGATTTATCAGGAGACTGAACTACTGTGTTTTGTAAGTATAATTAACACTAACTTGTTATGGGTATGTATCTTTATTCTAATTTTAAGAAACTGTTAATTTGGGGGGTTTTAAATCAAAAAGCAAAACTAAATAGTTACGAGGCCATTCTAAGAATCATTCTAAAAATCTTTTTTCCCCAGTGTTTACACACTTAAAAATATTCAAGCCCTAGAAAAATGTGTTTAAATATAAGTTTAACCTCGACATTTAAATGTATTCTGACAGATTTACATCTTTCTGAAAGTGAGGCTAGGCATCAGTGTGTCATCATCTTAACCCAAGTCAAGACAGGCTGGAACTCCTGAAAACAAGATACAAATCGCAGCACAGCATGGAACATATATTCTATGAAAAGCCAAAGACATTTGGAAATTTATCTTATCAACATGCATTATCTAAACATATTCCACAGCTGAACATTCTTGTCTGAAAAGAGCTTTTTAATCTAGTAAGGTGTACAATCACAATGTATATATTGTTCCACAGACTTAAGTGTTTAGCACTCAGCTACATTAAAAATGTAGACTTTTTTTTTTTTTGAGACGGAGTCTCGCTCTGTCACCCAGGCTGGAGTGCAGTGGCGTGATCTAGGCTCACTGCAAGCTCTGACCCCCGGGTTCACACCATTCTCTTGCCTCAGTCTCCCGGTAGCTGGGACTACAGGCGCCTGCCATCATGCCCGGTTAATTTTTCTTTCTTCCTTTTTTTTTTTTTTTTTTTTGTATTTTTAGTAGAGACGGGGTTTCACCGTGTTAGCCAGGATGGTCTCGATCTCCTGACCTCGTGATCTGCCCGCCTCGGCCTCCCAAAGTGCTGGGATTACAGGCGTAAGCCACTGCAACCAGCCAAAAATGCAGACTTTTAAAAACAATAATCAACCAAGAATGGCTTTGTCTTTAATTTTTCAGAACTCTAATAGCACTACATTTGGCTGGTAGAAAAGTATTATTGATTCGTTTTTAAAGGTTTTTAGTTCCTCATCTTGAGTTATTTATATTCTAATTCAAAGCACATTAGAGACACTGCTCAATATTATAGCCTAAAGAGAAAAATATTTCATATTAAAGTTATATGCACATTTAAACATTATTTTTAAATGCTTGATTCATTAATACCTAGAAATACTAAAATGACCACTAGAGAAAGTAGAAGTTTTAGGACTTTGCTTCAATAGTTTTCCTAAAACGAATGAGAGCTTATTAAGAGTCAAAATTTTTGCTATCCTAAAAACTATTGCTCCCAGTGGTCGATAAGCCCTTGCTAAAGAAGGCTGGAGATTTAACTGTTGATTGTTCAGTACTTTACAAAGCAGAGCAGCAGAAGATACGCTCTCTATTTTTAGTACGCTATGATTTTGTTCTGCAAAGTCAACAATTTAGTTAGCTACAACAATATGTCATCCACTATGCTTTGACACTCCAGGACAAAAAAGATAAATAAGATTAAGTCCTTGCCCTTCCAGCCATCTAGCAGAGGAGACAAATTTAAGGTAACCACAATTCCTTATGATAATACTGTAATACAGCTATGTAAAAGATGAAAATAGGTGATGAATCCTGCCTAGAGGGTAGGACAGGCTTTCAACAGATGGAACAGCATGGGTAAAGATATAGACATTTAAAAATATAAGGCCTGAACAGAACCAAAAGTAGTTTTGTGTCATTAAAATATAAGGTGTGTAGAAGAGAAGGGGTTGAGATGAGCTGAAAAGACTGGCGTCGGAAGTTATCAGTCTTTTAAATAATAGATTATTATAAAGAGTTTGAACTTCATGCTGTAGGCGATGAATGGTCTATCTATATTTAAACAGCATTATAAGTCATTGTTGCCACATTTGAAAATGATAGAAAGCTGAGAGGAGAGCTAATTTGATTGATGATACAATCACATTTCAAAAGAATCTCCTAACAAGCTGAAATGCCAGATCCAAATACATTTTACACAGGCACACACACACCCTTCTCCAACATGTACTTTTCAAAAAGTTCACTAGTATACAATTCTGTGCTATTTTTCAAGGAAAAACATCTGGGTGGTCCTAGGAGACGATAAGCACATATTAATAGAAATATAATGACCAGATCATGTAGGATAGCAATCTCACTGTGCGCTTTCATGTTGTAGTAATGTCTCTTTACCATACCAGCCCTATGATTGTATTTATCAGGAAACCTAAAACCAAATCTGATCATGACACTACCCTCCTTAAAATTTGCTAAGACTCTCATTTCCAGGCTGGGCATTGTGGCTCATGCTTGTAATCTTAGCACTTTGCAAGGCCAAGGCAGGAGGATTGCTTGAGCCCAGGAGTTTGAGACCAGCCTGGGCAACATAGTGATGCCCTGTCTCTACAAAAAATAGAAAAAAATAGCTAGGCATGGTTTGTGCCCCTAGTCCCAGCCACTCAGGAGGCCGAGGTGGAAGGATTGCTTGAGCCCAGGAAGTTGAGACTACAGTGAGCTGTGATCACACCACTGCACTCCAGCCTGGGCAAGAGTAAGACCCTGTATCAAAAACAAAACAAACAAACAAACGAAGGACTCTCATTTCCTGCAGGATAACACCCAAACTCCCTAGCCTGGCATACAAGGCCTCTTTCCACCTGCCTGACTTCATCTTGTTCTTCCCCACTCCTTCAAGCTGCAGTTCTTCCAGTGCACCATTCTGGGTTTTACCTGCAGACTTTCCCTCCAAACTGCTCTGTCTGCCTGAAGTAGTAATCTTATCTATGTGGTGAAACTCTACTTATTTTTTAATGCCTGACTCAACTATCATATCTTCTATGGAATTCTGAATACTTGTTCCTCCTACAGTCCTATAGTCACTGAGCATCTTGGGGACAGGCACCACTCTTATTCATGATATCTCCAGTGCATATGACAGTGCTTATGCACTTAGTAATGTTGACTGAATGCACAGATGAAGGAATAAGCAAGCTGTTAGAACTCAGAGCTCCTGCCTCTTGTTCTTAATACACAGTAGCTTTTTTCATAAACTTTCTACAAAATAGAAATGCCACATTTACTCATATTTGAATCTTTGTGGCATGAAAAAGAATCCTAATCTTAAAACCAATAACCACTTTTATATTAAGATAAACGCTCAAATTTTGCTGGATCCCCAAAATTCATGCAAATAACAACCACCATTTAATTGGATGCCTGCAATGTGCCAGGTGGTGTGCTGGGACTTTATCAATATCTCATTCAATTCTCATGACAACTCTGTAAGGCAGATCTTATTCCCATTTTACAGAAGCTGAAACTAAAACTCAGGAGAAGTTAAGGAACTTGCTCAGGGTCACACAGCAAGTAAACAGAAGACAGGATTTAGACCTAACCTTGTCTGGTTCCAAAGATCATGCTTTTTCACTCTGCAGTGCTCCCTCTCTCTAAACACATGCTCCAAAGATATATTAAGGTTGATTTAGACCTGTCCGATCTAGAAGCCAAAGCAGGAACATTGCTCAGCCTTGGACCCTCCGACTTCTAGGGGCCAAGGAAAGTGGCAAAAAAGGGTCCAGAAGCTACTCTCATTGTTTTTTAAAAATCTAATAATATGTTTACCTATAGAAAGTTTCAGCAAGCAAACTAAAAAGTCTGTTTTTTGTTTTTTGGGGTTTTTTTTTTTTTTTTGGTTTTTTGCCTTTGGTTGGAATTTCACTAACTCAGAGCATTATCCTCAGTCATTTCATGTTGGTTGAAGCTGACTGACAGTTAAAGAGATGTATATTTGATTAATTTTTTTAAATGGGAAAACCCTTTGGTAGACTAATTTAAAAGATTGTCATTTGCTGAAGTAGGTCCTTGTGAAATGCTACGTGCTTTCATGTGCTATCTTATTTACTCCTCTAAGGTATTATAACACTTGTAGATTATATTAACTTTATAATTATAATACCATTTCCCATTTTGAAAATGAGAAAAACAGTATTCTAATAAGTTAACAAAGATCACCTAGCTGGTAATTGGCAGAACTGGGATTCAAATTGAGGCATGTCTAATTCCAAAGCTTTCCTACACAGCTTAGTTCTACAAATTAATTGAGGGTTTTTGTTGTTGTTGTTGTTGTTTGTTTGTTTTTTAAATAGAGACAGGGTCTCGCTATGTTGCCCGGGCTGGAGTGCAGTGTGATCCCACTGCTGATCAGCATGGAAGTTTTTGACCTGTTCCATTTCCAACCTGGGCTGGTTCACCTCTCCTTAGGCAACCTGGTGGTCTCCCACTCCCAGAAGGTCAACATATTGATGCCAAACTTAGTGTGGACACCAGATTGGCATAGTGCACTACAGCCCCAGGACTCCCGGGCTCAAGTGATCCTCCCACCTCAGCCTCCCGAGTGGCTGGGACTACAGGCACACTCCAGCACACCCAGCTAATTGAGGTTCTATTGCGTGGCAGGCATGGGATTCTATGATGAGTAAGATACTGTTCCTGCACTGAAGAGGCTTTTTTTTTTTTTTTTTTTTTGAGACGGAGTCTGGCTCTGTTGCCCAGGCTGGAGTGCAGTGGCGCCATCTCAGCTCACTGCAACCTCCGCCTCCTGGGTACAAGCAATTCTCCTGCCTCAGCCTCCCTAGTAGCTGGGATTACAGGCGCACACCACCGCGCCCAGCTAATTTTTTGCATTTTTAGTAGAGACAGGGTCTCACCATGTGGGTCAGGCTGGTCTCAAACTCCTGGCCTCAAGTGATCTGCCCATCTTGGCCTCCCAAAGTGCCGGGATTACAGGCGTGAGCCACCATGCCATTTGAATCTCTGCTCGCTTTATACCAGTTAAGGTACCCACATACTTTTCTGTTTCTCTAGTAAGGGGCCTGTTTATTAAAATTAAAAAATAAGAAAACCATTGCCATAAACTCGTAACTTCTTGACTCCTTCACAGCCCTCTGAATCTATGATCCAAAGTGTTTTAAAATTTTAAGCTTTGAAATACGAGAAATTACCATATTTATACTTCAGTATTTATAATAAGGCTTTAAAAGATATCAGACTTGTTGCTCATGCCTGTAATCCCAGCACTTTGAGAGGCCAAAGTGAAAGGATCTCCTGACTTCAGGAGTTAGAGACCAGCCTGGCAACATAGTGAGACCCTGTGTCTACAAAAAATAAAAATATTAACCAGTCATGGTGGCTCATGCCGGTAGTTCTAGCTATTCGGGAGGTTTAGGTGGGAGGATCTCTTGAGCCTGGGTGGTTGAGGCTGCAGTCAGCGAGGATTGTGCCACTGCACTCCAGCCTGGGTGACAAAATGAGACCCTGCAAAATAATAATAATAATAATACACTCATATATCAGACTTTAATTTTCTGAAATCAATTTTTGGTCCTACAGAAATAATAAGGAACTCATTGATTATTTCTCTTCCTTTTGAGACAGAATCTTGCTCTGTCACCCAGGCTGGAGTGCAGTGGCGCCATCTCAGCTCACTGCAACCTCTGCCTCCCAGATTCAAGTGATTCTTGTGCCTCAGCCTCCTGAGTAGCTGAGATTACAGGCAAGTACTACCACACCCAGCTAATTTTTTGTATTTTTACTAGAGACAGGGTTTCACTGTGTTGGCTAGGCTAGTGTTGAATTTCTAACCTCAAGTGATCCACCCACCTCCACCTCCCAAAGTGCTGAGATTACAGGCCTGAGCCACCACGCCCAGCTGACTGATTCTTGATTTAATATATGTAAAGACTGTGGAGCTCAAATGTACAGGCTTACCTATTAACACTTTGATGCAAGGTTTTAATTTTATTTTTGATTTGATTTTTAAAATTTTTTTTAACAGAGTTTAAAGTGGGGCACAAGCGCACTCCTTATCTCACAACATTTTAGTAACGCCTAAGGCTTGCCAAATTTATTTTGAAAACTTCAGTCTGCTAGGTCATGAAAACAGCTCCCTATATTATAAAAACAGCTCCCAAGCCCCCATTAAGCTCTTGCCTCTATTGCATAAAATGGAATGAACCAAATATTTCTTCCTTTTGCAAGCAAGCTCAAATAAGCATATGGATTGAAGAGTGAAAAAGACACAACAAAAATACAAGAATAATTAAGCCCCTCACTAAAATGCCTACTCCAATCGCAGGATACAGGCAGTCATGAGTCAACATGTGGTCCTAACTAAAGACAAAAACAATTCACTCACAGCAAACCCAGCTGCAGCTAGTAACATGAGCAATACCAAGAGCATATCTGAATGCACACATGCCAATAAAGAGACTTTTATGATTTCAGTAGAAAGAACTCCACCTTTGACTCCATTCAGGGCCAAGAGCAGTCAGGCAAATGGAAAAATGTGCTGGAAACAGCGTTGGGACTCTCCAATGAAAACATTCCTTCCCTTGTCATTTTGACTATTTGAGACAGCAATGCTTTGGAGTTAGAAGATGAAGAGTCAAAGTCATCACTCATCCTCAGGGAAAACACATCCTAGGAATTTTATTATAATTGCTTTCTGAGATGCTGGGCCACTCCAGGATACATTTACCATTTTCATACCTGAGGGGATATATGTGATGTGTGCTGCCAACATTGAGTCACCTGGTAAGGGTGTCTGTGGAAGGCACCATTGTTTTCAAGTTTAATTCCTGGCTTAAAAGCCTACGTCCTTGTATTATTGACTAAAAGTCAATCAAGTACCCCAATAGGGTGTTCCCGTGTGTGTCTTGTTTTGCTTTTTTTTAAAATCTGACCCCTAAGCAGAGAAGTTGTGCTAAGGTTGGAGAAGTTTTTAATTCTACTCCAAAAAAAAAAAAAAAAAATAGAATAAAACAGAGAGGAAGTGCTAGCAAACAGCAGCTCAGTGTAAACCTTCTAAATCCAGCCTCTTTGTAGGTTGGAGATTTTTGTTTCTTTATTCCTTTATTTCCGTAGATTCAAGGTCCAATTCCTAAGCTTCCTAGTCAAGTTGCAGAGGGAATTAAGCTTATGGGGAGAACCACATAGTTGGGTCCTATATGTTTGGATGGCAGTCATAATGGCTGTCAGAATTCCTCTTTATTAGTTGCTTTTAGGATTGTCCTAAGTATCATAGGTTCTCTAAGTTTTTTTTTTTTTTTCAAAACTCATCCTTTATTTTAAAAAAAAGTTTGTCCATATATCGCTTGCTTGTTACAAATTGTCTACTCCTCCTTCATGGAAAATTCCACAATGTCAATATCAGGGCCATGGTTTTTATTCTCCATTCAGCATCTTCCTATGACATTCATTTTAATAAATATAAGTAACTTTGCATTTGGGTCATACCTATCTACAGTAGCTATCTGTGTTAAAATTATCATATTGATCACTTTCAAAGCCACCCAGGAAGGCAAAAACAAGGACTCACAGACTCAAGAAGAGGAAATGACAAAGCTTGAGAGGAATTCCAAAGGTAGATCAAGTTTGTGTGAACATAAAATCTGAATCCAGGTCTGACAGCTGGCCATACAAAGTCATACTTTCCCCACACCCCTCCTCTTTGATAGGCATTGTCATCTAGAGCAACAGCCTCGAAATAAACTGAACACCGTGGCCCATAGCTTAACTCCGTTCCACCCTCTATTTCAAAGTAAACTTGGGCTAGGAATGGTGGCTCACACCTGTAATCCCAGCACTTTGGGAGGCCGAGGCAGGTGAATCACCTCAGGTCAGTAGTCTGAGACCAGCCTGGCCAACATGGTGAAACCTCTGTCTCTACTAAAAATACAAAAATTAGCCGGGTGTGTTGGCATGAGCCTGTAATCTCAGCTACTCAGAGGCTGAGGCAGGAGGATTGCTTGAACCCAGGAGGTGGAGGTTGCAGTGAGCTGAGATTGCACCATTGCACTCCAGCCTGGGCAACAGAGGGAGACTTCGTCTCGAACAAACAAACAAAGTAAACTTGGAGTGGGGCCCATGCAAGATTTTTTTATTTTAATTTTTTTGACTCATACTTTAGCTTCTTTATCCATTAAAGGGGATAATCCCACCCATTCACCTGTTTCACGGGCATTTTTAGGGTCAAATGAGGTCTTTAAAAGGGCTTTAAAAAAAGTGAGGGCTTATTATCATGGTGGGCAGAATAATGATCCCCCGGAGATGTCTACATCCTAATCCCTAGAAACTGTGAATATATTAGGTTACATGCAAAAGGGAATCCAGTTTGCAGATGGAACTGAGCTTGCCATTCAGCTGACTTTAAAATAAGGAGAGTATCTTGGATTATCCGACGCAATCACAAGAGAACTGAAATGAGGAAGAGGGAAGCAGAAGAGGGAATCTCAGAGTGATGTGATGTGAGAAAGGCCCGACCAGCCATGACTGGCTTTGAAGAAGGAACAGGCCATGAAACAAGGAATGTGGTTGCAAAAGGTAAGAAAATGGATTCCCCTTGAGCCTCCAGAAAGATGCACAGCCCTGCTGACACCTTGATTTTAGACCAGTGAGATCCATTTTGTTCTTCTGACCTCCAGGACTGTAAGATAATAAATATGCATGGTTTTAAGCCACTAAGTTTGTGGTAATTTGTTACATAGCCATTGGAAACTAACACAATTATTAAGATGACTGAACTTCCAAGGACTGAAACAAGTTCTAGATGGATTCTGAGAGCTGAGTGAAATACAGTGAGCAGCTCCCCTACCCCGCATCACCCCCTTCACCCCCCAGTGTCTGCCTTGTAGGTCAGCAAAGCGCATCCAACAAGAGAAAGACAGCAGGTCCGGCAGGAGCACAGCAGCCAACCTGAGAGTGATGTAGCTGGGAATGGAGCTGTCCCTGGGATACCTGAGTAAGGGCCCATGCTAAAAATGACAGGAAGCTCATATCTGTCCCATATATTCGATGGGAACACCACCACTGTTACCAAAGCAGGCAGATGATCCTTGCATCTTGTCCCTTCCACTAGAACAGCATCCACTTTGTCTCTTTTCATTCCCTCTATTTTCAGTCTCCTCCAGGCTTCTCCAAACTAATTTCCCTGTTAGCAGGAGTTGGAGCTAGCCAAGAGTCTACCAAATTCCCTAGGGCCAAATGCCCAGGAACACCTCTGTGAGTCAGGTTCCAGATTCACAAACAGGGAAAAGTAACTGAGCAACTTCATTCTTATTCTATTCTTGCTGGAAGATCATTCCTTCTTCACATACATCTCATCAGAGGGCCTCCAGGGACAGAGGCAGAGCAAATGCCAGATTTTAAAATTATTTTCCTCTGGCTGTGCATTAACATTCTATTTCAGTCTTGACCCAAAGCCTGCTCAAGATATAAAGCTTGAGGGGAATTCCGAAGGTGGATCAGTGCCAAACTGATTTTTGTCCACATCTTCAGGCCCCAGTTCTCCCTCACCTCCAGCAGCCTTATCACTAGAATGAAAATCCCGCCCTGGAGGGTCCCCTATTCCTGCAGATTTACAGGCACCCAGCACCGCAGCCAGGCCTGAACCACTCTTTCCTGGTCAATTCAGCTTCCACAGGAGCGTCCACTCTGACCCACATTCCTGGAACGATTTCTTTTGCAAATCAGCAGGTTTTAAGCAAACAAGGGCACATTTCAGGACATTGAACTATGCAATTAGCTGAGGGTAAATTTGGCAAAGCATCTGGTCTGCTTACTAAAATGGAAATGGGGGAAAAAAAAGCACAGCTTTTAAAATTAAACATTCACTTTGTAAGGTCAATTCCATGCAAATCTTCTTGAAATGACACAGGGACTAGCTCTGTACAAGAGGGTGGAGGGACTAGGATTCTTGGGGCTGCTCAGGAGCACCATTCACTGATTGGGGCAGACACTGAACATGAGACCAACATAATTCAGCGGTGCCAGAGAATGACAGCAAATAACCAGTTGTCTTCTGTTGGTGTCTCCAAAATCAACTTTCAGTAGGTTTTCACATTTTACTAAGTTTGAGCAGTAAAACTGCTAAAAGGATACATTGTGTTAATCAAATTAAAGGTATACTTCCTGATCTCTTGGGTCTTAGAACCCGTATCTTATATTAAAAGCTGCGTTCCACTCTTCTGTTGTATAAAGCAAGATCAAAAGCACAGGCGAATAAGACTATAAAAGGGCAAAGTCGTGGTGGAAAATATACTCATTATTAGACCTTTTGAGCTACTTGCATTTCATGAATATTTTTGTTGAAGTTTTATCATCTCCTCTGAGAATTAGAAAGGCCAGTTTGAGATAATATTTCCAAAGACTAGAGTAAAATAATACATATACAAGCAGGACAATCAGGGAAGTAGGTTTTTGGGAGAAAGAAGTAGGGGAGGGAATAAGGGAATGTAGAAGTCTAATCAATGTTATCATTTCCCCACTTTTACAGCAGTGGCATCCTCTGATGCGATAGAAATTATGAATCAAGCTGGGCTTGGTGGCTTATGCCTATAATCCTAGCACTTTGGGAGGCCAAGGCAGGAGGATCACTTGAGCCAGGAGTTCAAGACCAGCCTGGGCAACATGGTGAAACCCCATCTCTACAAAAAATACCAAAAAAATTAGCCGGGCGTGGTGGCACACACCTGTAGTCCCAGCTACTCAGGAGGCTAGGGTGGGAGGATTGCTTGAGCCTGGGAGGCAGAGGTTGCAGTAAGCTGAGATCATGCCATTGCACTCCAGCCTGGGTGACAGGTGAAACCCTGTCTCAAAAAAAAAAAAATTATGAATTAGTTGGCAAAGCCATGACTGCTCTTCATTTATATCTCATTCTGCTTTTCTGAGGAATTTTTATGTAATTCTCCACCAGCTCACTCTAAAGTATGACCATCCATTTTGGTCAAAGCTGAACTACTCCAAACAATATGGAAAACAGGAGTAAAAACAGGATTTCAGTAGTGACAAATACAGACTTGAAGCCATGAGAACGTATCAAAACTCTCAAATAGAAGCTGGAAACCATGAAGAGTTTACATAACGTAAAGGGTCTTAGTGGGCCACAAACTGAACGAAAGTCAGCAGGTCTTAGAAGAAGAGCAAGGATAATCCTTGGGAGGCTAGAAACAAGACCAGAATGCAGGTGCACTGCATGTAATTGGGGAAGTTAGCTGCTAGCTCCATGTGACTATTTTTAATTTAAAAAGTAATTAAATGTAAATAAAAGTTTAAATTCAGTTCCTTGGTCACACACACCACATTTCAAATACTCAGCAGTCACCTGTGGCTGGTAGTGGCTGATAAGAGAAAGACAGCAAGACAGTAGGTCCAGCAGGAACATGGCAGCCAACCAGAGTGTGGCATAGCTGGAATCGGAGCTGCTCCCAGGAACCCTGAGAAGGGGCCCATGCTAAAAATGACAGGAGGCTCATATGCATCCCAACTGTTCAATGGGAACATCCCCTAACCCCCAGAACGGGAAAGCACAGATATAGGTTCCCACCATTGCAGAAAGTTCTAATGGATGGTGCTGCTCTAGAGAAAGAGGGCCCTGCAGATGGTCTGGAAAGACATCAACCAAATCATTGGGAAATGAAACTTTGAAAAATACAATAAAAGTGAAATTAACTTTCTTAAGCTTTGAAGGGAAAATGGTGAAGAGTGGCTTTAGGCTTTAAAACGGTGATAACCTTTGAGTGAAGACCAGATGTTTTCCACTTGTTTGAAGAGCTAAGGCAGGAAATTTTAACTTAGTCATAGAGAAACTCTCCTTTCCTTGTGAGGTGACTGGATGCTGGAATGGGAAGGAACACTTTCAAATCTGTATCATAGGCCAGGTGTGGTGGCTCACGCCTGTAATCCCAGTGCTTTGGGAGGCCGAGGCAGGTGGATCATCTGAGGTCAGGAGATCAAGACCAGCCTGGCCAACATGGTGAAACCCCCGTCTCTCCTAAAAATACAAAAATTAGCCGGGCGCAGTGGCACGTGCCTGTAATCCCAGCTACTTGGGTGGCTGAGGCAGGAAAATTACTTGAACCCAGGAGGCGGAGGTTGCAGTGAACCGAGATCCTGTCATTGTATTCCAGCCTGGGTGACAAGAGTGAACTTGTCTCAAAAAAAAAAAAAAAAAAAAGTATCCTGGGAAATACATAAAAATAAGGTAGCAACTTCACATCTAGGATTTAGGATTTGGGGGACTGACTAGAATGAACTTCACCTTAATCATCTATTTGCTTTATCTGTTCAAGTCCCATATACGGAGGATGCAAATGACAGGCACAAATAAGGAAGGACCGCTGCATGAATCCCAGAGGTTTTTGCTTTGCTTGCCTTTTCCTACGGAGCCTGTAATCCCGAAACAAAGCCTTTGCTCTTGACCTCAAAATCTAGCCACTTTTGCTTCACCCCACAATTTCCTTTGTTTCCAAAGGGAATTAGAAAAGCTCCCCTCAAACTTTCCTTCAAGCATCTTTTTCCATCTTTATTGAGAAGCTCCAGAGACAGAGCCTGCTGTAAGCCCAGATGTGCTGACTAAATTAGCATGGTTATGGCATGATGCAGCGGTTAAGAGCCTACACTTTGGAATCAGACAGCCCTGGATTTGAGTTCTAGTACTTCCTCTTAACTAGCTGGGTAACCTTGGGCAAGTCACTTAACCTTCGTATTAGACATAACTCTCTTGATTTCAAGTTACATTTTCTTCAGAAGAATTGAAAGTTGAGTGGTTTATGTACTTGGAAAACCCAAGGGGTCTTATCCCCATGCATAAGGAATCTACATTTTAGGATCCCTTACAATACTCCTCTTCTGATACCAATTTGTTTATTAGTCTCTTTTTAGCAACTGATGAAACTCCAACCCAAAATAGCTTCAGCAAATATAAACTTTATAGCCTTATGCAACCTGGGTGATTCCAGAGCACAGAAAACTTCAGGCATGGCTGCATGAAGGGCCCAGATGATCTTTTTTTCCTACCCTTCAGATGAGCGTGCTCGACATGTTGAGAATGGTGACCACCAGAAGCCCCAGACTTACCTCACAACTTTCAGGACACAAGGATCACATCTTCCCTGGTAGAAAAGCTCTAGGGAAGTTTCTGTTTGACCCAGCCTGGGTCAAGGCCTATCGATGGACCATTCATTGTGACCAACAGGCTAAGATGTTCTGACTGACCAAGCCTGGATACACGTTCATCCCTCTGACTAAGGGTAGACTGAATAATTTAAACTGCACCAGATGAGTTCCCCACAGGAGAGGGGTTTTAGGTTCCAGATGGTGCATAACAACATGCTCACTACAACTTCTCAGTCTCCATTTCCTCACCTGTCAAACAGGGATAGAATACTTTTCTCACAGGATGAGGATGAGATTAAATAACTTATATAAAGGCATCTGGAACACTGCTCAAATTATGGTAGCTAATATTTTGCCAAACAATAATTTACTATTACTTGGTTTAGGACATGTGGTGGCTTTGTAATATGTCAGCTTGGCTAGGCTGAACTACATTTCACAGAATTCCCTTTCCTATATGTTCCTGGTTAGGCTGTGCCAATAGAGAAACTCGTGTGTGAGATTTGGAAGTTAAGCAGCAGCCATTTTGTCACTCACAAAGGTTATCCTTTATCCACTCGTTCACTTTGTTGGTAAGGAGTAGTGGTCAAGTCTACAGCAGTTCTACCTTCCCCTGGATCCTTCTTCAGCTTCTCCAACTTCCAGGCTAAATATGTGTTTAGTTCCATTACAGAGGGTGCCAGCTTCTCTTGAAGGACACACAAACCATCCAGTCAGCAGTGGTGGAACTGACACTGATTTCTATCCTTCCTCATAGGTTCCACTTTATGCTTATAGGTTCCAGCTTGTCCTTTTTCTCACCTGCACTTGCCAACTATCTTTTCCAAGGACTTCAGACTCCATCATTAGACACAAAGACGATAGCCTCGCAGACTCCTTAACCAGCTCCCACAATTGTAGAAGGTTAAATTGCTCCCGCCTTACACACACACACACACACACACACACACACCTTTAAGGGGTTCTGTTTTTCTCATTAGACTCTGACTAATAAAACCAGACCCATCCCTTCATGACAGAAACTCTCAGTAAATTATATATAGAAGGAAAGTGCCTCAACACAATAAAGGCCATGCGTGACAAACCCACAGCTAACATTGTATTGAACTGGGAATAGCTGCAAGCTTTTTCGCTAAGAACTAGAACAAGACAAGGATGCCTACTGTCACCACTCTTATTCAACATAGTACTGGAAGTCCTAGCTGAGCAATTAGTCAAGAGAAAAAAAATAAATAAAGGGCATCCAAATTAGAGAGGAGGAAGTCAGTTGCAGACAACGTGATCTTTCATATAGAAAAACCTGTGGATTCTACCAAAAACCTCTCAGAACTGATGAAATAATTCAGTAAAGTTGCAGGGTACAAAATAAGTATACAAAAATCAGTAGTGTTTCTATATGCAATGAACAAGCTGAAAAAGAAATCAGGAAAACAATCCATTTACAATAGTTACAAAACAACAACAAAAAAACACAAAACCTGGGAATAAAGTTAACCAAGGAGGCAAAAGACTTTTACAGGGAAAACTACAAAACTGATGAAATAAATTGAAGAGAATACAAAAAATAAAAAATCAAAAGACATCTCATTATCATGGTTTAGAAGAATATTGGAATTAATATTGTTAAAATGACCATACTACTCCAAGCAACCTACAGATTCAATGCAATCCCTATCAAAATACCAATGACATACTCCACAGAAATGGAAAAAAAAAAAAATCTTACAATTTGTATGGAGCCACAAAAAACCCTGAATAGCCTCCTCAGGGAAAAGTAATCCTCAACAAAAAGAACAAAGCTGGAAGCATAATACTACCAGTCCTGCAAATATTCAAAGCTGTAGTAACCAAAACAGAAAGGTATTGGCATAAAAACAGACACATAGACCCATGGGACAGAATAGAGAATCTAGAAATGAGTCCATGTATCTACAGCCAGTAGATTTTTTTACAAAGGGGCCAAGAACACTTACTGGGGAAAGGACAGTCTTTTCAATAAAAGGTGCTGGTAAAACCAGATATCCACATGCAGAAGAATGAAACTAGACCCCTACATCTCACCCTTTAATCAAAAAGTGGATCTGAGACCTAGATCTAAAACCTGAAACTATAAAACTACTGGAAGAAAACATAGGGGAAACAACTTAGAACATTGATCTGGGCAAAGATTTCTTAAGTAAAACCTCAAAAAGAACAGATAACCAAAGCAAAAATTAACAAATGAGATCACATCAAGTTGAAAAGGCTTCTGTACAGCAAAGAAAATGACAGAACGAAAGGACAACCTACAGAATGGGAGAAAATATTTCCAAACTATTCACAATGGAGGAGAATTAATATCCAGAATACACAAGAAACTCAAATATCTCAATGGCAAAAAAAAAAAAATTTTGATTAAAAAATGGGCAAATGATCTGAGTAGACATTTCTCAAAAGAAGATTTACAAATAACCAACAAAGACATGAAAAAAATGTTCAACGTCACTAATCATCAGGGAAATAAAAATTAAAACCACAATGAGATATCAGCTCACTCTGGTTAGGGTGGCTATTATCAAAAAGACAAAAAATAGCAAATGCTGGCAAAGATGCAGAGAAAAGAGAACCCTTATACACTGTCAGTGGGTAAACTAATAAAACCACTATGCAGAATAGTATGGAGATTCCTCAAAAAACTACAAATAGAACTATCATATGATCCAGCAATCCCATCCCATTACTGGAAATTTATCCTTTTTTTTTTTTTTTTTTTTTTGAGACAGGGTCTCACTCTGTCACTCCCTCAGGGTGGAGTGCAGTGGCATGACCTCAGCTCACTGCAGCCTCAACAGCCTGTGCTCAAGCGATACTCCTACCTCAGCTTCCCAAGTAGCTGGGATTATAGGCATGTGCCACCACACATGGCTAATTTTTTTTATTTTTTGTAGAGATGGGGTTTTGCCGTGTTGCCCAGGCTGGTCTCGAACTCCTGGGCTCAAGCAATCTGCCCACCTCGGCCTCCCAAACTGCAGGGATTACAGGCATGAGCCACTGTGCCCGGCCCCACTACTGGGAATTTATACAAAGGAAAGGAAATCAGTATATCAGAGACATCCGCACCCCCATGTTTATTGCAGCACTATTCACAATAGCCAAGATATGAAGATATGGAATCAACCTAGGTGTCCAACAACAGATGAATGGGTAAAGAAAATGTGGTATATATCCATCAGGAATACTAGTTAGCTATAAAAAAAAGAATGAAATTCTGTCATTCACAGTAACATGGATGGAACTGGAGGACATTGTGTTTAGTGAATAAGCCAGGCACAGAAAGTTAAACACACTCCCTGCATGTCCTCCTTCATATTGGAAGCTGAGAAAAAGTTGATCTCATAGAAGTAAAAAGTGGAAGGAAGGATACCAGAGGTTGAGACGGGTAGGGGAAAGACAGTGATAAGCAGAGATTTGTTAAAGGATACAAAATTACAGCTAGATAGGAGGACTAAGTTCTAGTATTCTCTACCAGTGCAGAATGACTATAGTTAACAATAATATATAGTTTCAAACAGCTAGAAGGAGAATAGTGAATGTTCCCAACACGAAGAAATGATACATATTTGAGATGATGCATATACTAATTACCCTGATCCCTATACATTATACGTATCAAAATATCACTATGTACCCCATAAATATGTATAATCATTATATGTCAATTTTTTAAAAGCCCAGAATCTAAGTTTTCTAAACTCCCCCCAATCTCCCTTTTGGGTTCCCTTTTGAGAAAGAAGACCCTTTGGAAATTATTTCAAAAGAAGCATAAATTAGGATAGAACTAGAGCTAATAGTTCTGGTAAACTTCAAAATAATAATTTTTTAAAACTTATCTTTTAATTATTTTTTAAAATAAAGAAAGCTAGAAAAATAAAAATACCACAGCACTAACCACAACCTACCAGAAGCATAGCACATGAAATAAATGGGACCAGCATCTTCTCTTATTCATCCAGCATTGGCTCAGACTTAACCAAGGTCAGTGGCAAAGCCAGTGCAAGAAGTAACAAGATGCTTGAGCCAAAAGGAAGAGTTCAATTGTTTAAATCAAGCAAGAGCCCTTTTCAGTCTAGTTGCCTCAAAACTTAAGGAGTGAGGGTGTCCATCACACCCACGTGTGCAGAATGGGAATTTCTTGCCGTGTGCCTTTCTGCACGCAGAGCCTGGGCTGGGTCTCCTGTGGCAGCTGCTCAGGACAGTGTTCCCTGAACTTCCTCATTCCTGCCTTCTCTATACAGGAAGCAACAAAGCAGTACATGTTGCTCCCTTCCCTGAGCTGCAGGGAACTCGTTACAAGCAACACTGGCTAAGAAAGGAAGCATTTCCATCCTGTCACATGAACTGAGATGGATTGAGGAAAACATGAGTTCATGTTGTGGCTCCGTCAAGGCATCTCTCAGGATAGGGAGACTCGTTGGCTCTTTGACCCTTTTCCCAACTCTGTCTACAAATCTGTCTTCCTTGGACCTGCCTACCTGAAATGCTACCACTAGAGTCATTTATTTTAGGCCCAAATTACAACCATGTGAGACAGTTTAATCATCTTTTTGCCTTGAAACAGTAAGTAGAGATCCTCCCAGTAAAGAGTGGGAGGTTTAATGGCAATTGGTGGGACTACTGGGGAGCTGTAGGATCCAGGCAGTAGGGCAGGGGAGCCCTGCAGAAAGGTGGTGAAGCAGTGGGAGTTCCAGGAGCTGCCGCTACATGAGTGCCTTGAAGTCTGCAGGTCAGCGGGGCCCCTCAAGGTAGGAGAGAGCAGATAAAGGAATGTAGAGATGCTCTGAACTTTTCT
Organism: Pongo abelii; assembly: GCF_028885655.2. Lineage (NCBI taxonomy): Eukaryota > Metazoa > Chordata > Mammalia > Primates > Hominidae > Pongo > Pongo abelii. The sequence continues at coordinate 69,929,922 of NC_071997.2, forward strand.
CTGCCACAGCTTGGCCTAAGGCCACGTACCCTTCCTATGTTTGTATCTCAGTCATTCCAAGGGTCAAGTCAGGGAGGGGCCTGGCCCACATTCTCTGTGATAATAGATCAGATACCTCTGGTGTTCTGCCTCCCGTCCTCAGCCTCACCCCTGATTCTAACTGCAGTCTATGCCGGCCTTATCCTGACAGCCTCTTGCCTTAAGAGCCAGCCCATGTCTTTTGCTTTCTCTATTTTGGCATTCCTACAATGCTGTGGACACTAATGGGAGCCCACTTAGCACTCGCATATGTACAGCTCTGACTGTGAGGGAGTTAATGGCTCCAGTGTAACCCTCAAACAGGGCGGTGGGAGCTGCAGATGAATGCCCCTTCTGGTTGACCATCAGATAGACAACCCTGAGAGATTTTTTTGTTTGTTTGTTTGTTTTGAGATGGAGTCTCGCTCTGTCGCCCAGGCTGGAGTACAGTGGTGTGATCCTGGCTCACTGCAACCTCCGCCTCCTGGGTTCAAGCAATTCTCCTGCCTCAGCCTCTCAAGTAGCTGGGATTACAGGTGCCTGCCACTACACCAGGCTAATTTTTGTATTTTTAGTAGAGATGGGGTTTCACTATGTTGGCCAGGCTGGTCTCAAACTCCCGACCTCAGGTGATCTTCCTGCCTCAGCCTCCCAAAGTGCTGGGATTACAGGCGTGAGCCACTGCTCCCGGCTGTGAGAGAAGGTCCTGGGAGGGATTAAGCTGCAGTTGCTCAGCAATGGCCTCAATAACACAACTTATGTTGACTATCCCTCCTTCCCTCTCTCTCCCCAGTCCCTCACTTCTGCCCCCTAGGATCACCTCCCAAATAACTTCCAAATAAACCACCTGCACACCATCCCTTATCTGGGGCTCAACTCTCCAGGGAGGACACAGGATAGGAAAGATAACATTTTTGTGTAACCCCAATAAATGCCAGGGCCCTGTGGGGCTCAGTCTCAGCAGGAAGTCCAATACACAGCTCAGCAAGCAATAAAGCTTTTATAAAAAGGAATTTCAGTCTTTAACATTCATACAGATATGTCAAAAAGCATCCAACAATTTCTAAATTCCCCTTGTCCAGGCCCCAAACCATCTCACAGCTATTCCAGACCCCTTTGGATACCATTCTTGCTCTTCTTCTTTTCCATCTCTTTTAATATATGAATGCATTTCACTTCCCTAGCTTAAATACATACAGCTAGTCCCTGATTTATGATGGTGCAACTTAGGATTTTTCAACTTTACGATGGGTTTATCAGGGTATCAGCTGCATTTTTTACTTCAATATTTTTTACTTACAATGGGTTTATCAGGGTGTAGCTCCATCATAAGCTGAAGAGTGCCTGTATCCACATAGCCTCCCGCTCCTGTCTTTCTGCAGAAGCTATTGCGAATCTGCATCACTGAAGAGCAGCCATCTTCTTACCTGGTGGTAGTGGAAGGCTGAGGGACTGCTGCCTCCCACCAATGCCCTCCCTGTCTGGTTTTTGAATAAGAATCAGGCTGCAAGCTTCCAGAGCATCACAGTAGATGCTGCATAGTGCCTAGAGTGAAGCCCACAGCAAACCTGCAGGGAGCCAGCCTTTTTCTGCAACAACATACATAGAAAATGGGCATTTTTGTGCCCTATATTCAAGAAAATGGATACAACTGCCACCCCAAGAGCTGAGGGGCTCCCTATCTTATTTGACAAAGCATGACCCCCTTGCAGCACATCAGTGGGCTGACGACCCCCAGTGGGGAAGGCTGCTTGCTGGGCACGCAGGCAGTGACCAGAGCTCTGACACCGTGGTAGGTCCTGGGAACACACTGAGCTGGCTCCCTCTCCCTCAGCTTCTAATGAACACGAGCATTTGCTTGACATTTTCCTGCACATTCTTACATTTGCCAACTGCCTCCCTGCCCCATCCACACATTCCACAACATGGCAATTAATTGTTCTCTGCTGTTCAGCAGCATTGGTGTGCACAGCCGCAAGTGTAGTCATGTTTTGTTCCTGATTTAATCAGTGGCTATCCCTGACTGTCCCTCAAAAAACAGACAAAACCAGCCAGCTGCAGACCCAGCTGTCAGCGAGCCCGACACTGGCATTCAAGTGGCCGCAAGAGAACCCATACAGTGCCCAGAGAGAGCCCATTCTTTTCTTTTCTCCTCTTTACAATTGACAGGCTCTGAGGAAGGAAACGTGAGCTCTGGGCTTGGCAGCAGGGCAGGAGGCTCTTGTTAACAGCTTGCCTTCCTGTTTATATGGGGTCTGGCAAAACTGTTAATTTCTCTCACAGAGGTGACAAATGGGAAACCCAGAACCGCCAGGGAGCAGCAGCCTAGAAAACAGCCCAGGCGTGACTTGTTGAAGCAAGGCCAGGGGGCTGGAAATGGGTGGGCAGGGACTCTCACAGGTTCCCAGGCCCACTGGAGAGGACAGCCGCACTCAGCGGTCCCTCTCGAAGAGGCACTGAGCCCGGCTGCGTGGGCATGCCTCTGCCGCCGTGCCCCAAGACAGGACAGACACAGTGGAATGCCTGTGGTGTGGCTCAGAGGCTGCTTCCCAAATGAGCATCTGTGTTAGGACCTGCCGGGTCTGTCCTCACCATCCTTGAGTGGCCCTGGTCTGGCTCAGAAGCTGAAAACACCCCAGGAAATACACCAGGGTTGGGCAGCCCCCTTCCTGCTGCTTCTCCTGCAGCTTCTCTTGCAGCATCCTAAACCCCAGGCAGTGTTTCTCCTGCTGCTTGCACATGGAAAGCACCTGGAGAACATCAGGTTCAATTGTTCTAGGATGGGACCTGGGTGCTGATCTTTTTAAAAAGCTTCCCAAGTGATTCTAATAGGCAGCCGGGGTGGTGAACCATCATCAAGGATAGATTGCTGTTGCTGTTTTTAGTTTCATTATCAATCATTATTATTATCTGAAGTTAAATGCTAGCTTATTTCAAAAGCCTGTTTGCAGGGGTGGGATAGAGGCAAGGAACGAGATGAGGAAACAGATTCCAACAGTCAGAGACCCTCGGAAGATGAATAATAGCCCCAGTTTAACTGGGACTGGGGATATAGGTTTAGGGTAGTTTTCCTGAAATTTTCAGAGCCAAAACTAGAAAAGTCTGTCATGCTACCAGCCCCCGGCACCCTGGGCTGTGTCTCCCACAGGTTCACCGGCCCTCTGAGCCTCTTCAAGGGGTAAGGTCTTATTCATGTTTGTATTCCCCAGTAGCTGCCATACAGTAGGTGTTTATTATCTAGTCCTGAATTTGCTGCCTCCTGTTTAATTCAACAAAGGCCCCTTAGCTGCTGCTATTTTATGTAGGAATGTTACCGTGCTTTCATGGCCTGGAGAAAGACATAGTATTATTTGTTCTGGAGACAGACGCAGCTTCAGCGTGGGTTGAAGAGCAGGTTGTGGGCTGAGCTTTGGGAGAGATTTGCAAGCCTGTGGACATGGAATGCTGTGGCTGCAAACATTTCAGGGAAATGGAGCTATTCTCACCACAGATATAGATCTCATTTAAATATCCCTCTCCACACAATTTTCCTATCAAAGCAACTGGACCGCAAAAATGAACTATTTTGGAAGTTTTGTCTCTTATAAAAGGAAAATCAGGATTCTCTCTCCTTTTTTGCTTCAGTTTTATTCAAAACAAGTAAAATAAGGGTTTGTGGAGAACACAGCAGCTCCCTTCTTAGGCTCTTTGAGGACTCCCAAAGCCTGACAAGCAGGCCCTCCTGAAGCTCACAGTGAAGGCCTCTCCACCCCACCACTCTGGCCCCTCCCCATCCTCAGCGTGGCCTCCCTGGGTCCCTGCATGGATGGTCCTGTGGCTGTGCAGAGTCCTTCTTGTCTCTGTCCAGGAGGCTCACACCCAGCCCCTCTTACTTCCATTCTTTCTGCAATGATCAGTTCAAGCTTGGGATCCTCCAGGAAGACCTACTTCCTCCTTTCTCTTCTGAAAGTTTCCAAAGCAAGCAGAGTCTCTGCCACACTGTCCAGCATCCCTCTGTGATCTCTTGTGGAAATTACCAGGTCATTAGTTCCACCACCATGTCCTTTGCTGATACAGTCTCTGCCTACCAGCCCCAGTCCTGGTATTCCTGGGACTGTCTGAAAATCTGCATGGCTGTGGTCTGCCCACCTGCTCACCATGATGTGTAAACAGTAGGAAAGTATGTAGATGAGATATTTCATCAGCAAGAAGCCTGGGGAAGCTGCAATCCTCTGCTGCTTCCCTCACTCCCAGCAGCTGAAGCAGGGAGTGGGGAGGAGGGGTACAGCTGGTTCTGCAGCCAAGAGCCCTTGGGTGGGAGTTCTTTGATGTGGCTACTTTCCCAGGAAAGGACATCTCTGCATCCCTCCAGAACTTCCAAGGGGCCATCTCTGCTTCAGGCTACCATCTCTGCTGCAGTCTCTACTATGTTCTCACCTCCTAAGTCCTGGCCAGATCCTCAGCTTGGCCCACAGGGAGCAGCTGAGCCTGGGATCAGGAACCTTACTCTGGATTCTGGGTTCTGGCAGTATGGTTGGATCCTCCCAGTACCTTAGTTTTCTTATCCAGAAATAGGGGTTAATAATAGTACCTACTTCACTGGTATTCAGAGGATCAATTGACCTACTTCTGTTAAAGCAATTAGAACAGTGCCTGATGCATAATAAATGTTGGCTATTATTTAACATTCTCTTAATGGAGGAGAGGGAGGGGATAGCAAATCATCTCTAGGTGAGAAGCCACCTGATTTTTGTGATTCCTGCATCCTGAAGTTTTCCCATCTCTGAGGTTGGTTCTTTTTTTTTTTTTTTTTTTTTTTTTTTTTTCTTTTATTATTATTATTATTATTATTATTATTATACTTTAGGTTTTATGGTACATGTGCGCAATGTGCAGGTAAGTTACATATGTATACATGTGCCATGCTGGTGCGCTGCACCCACCAACTCGTCATCTAGCATTAGGTATATCTCCCAATGCTATCCCTCCCCCCTCCCCCCACCCCACAACAGTCCCCAGAGTATGATGTTCCCCTTCCTGTGTCCATGTGTTCTCATTGTTCAATTCCCACCTATGAGTGAGAATATGCGGTGTTTGGTTTTTTGTTCTTGCGATAGTTTACTGAGAATGATGATTTCCAATTTCATCCATGTCCCTACAAAGGACGTGAACTCATCATTTTTTATGGCTGCATAGTATTCCATGGTGTATATGTGCCACATTTTCTTAATCCAGTCTATCATTGTTGGACATTTGGGTTGGTTCCAAGTCTTTGCTATTGTGAATAATGCCGCAATAAACATACGTGTGCATGTGTCTTTATAGCAGCCTGATTTATAGTCCTTTGGGTATATACCCAGTAATGGGATGGCTGGGTCGAATGGAATTTCTAGTTCTAGATCCCTGAGGAATCGCCACACTGACTTCCACAAGGGTTGAACAAGTTTACAGTCCCACCAACAGTGTAAAAGTGTTCCTATTTCTCCACATCCTCTCCAGCACCTGTTGTTTCCTGACTTTTTAATGATTGCCATTCTAACTGGTGTGAGATGGTATCTCATTGTGGTTTTGATTTGCATTTCTCTGATGGCCAGTGATGGTGAGCATTTTTTCATGTGTTTTTTGGCTGCATAAATGTCTTCTTTTGAGAAGTGTCTGTTCATGTCCTTCGCCCACTTTTTGATGGGGTTGTTTGTTTTTTTCTTGTAAATTTGTTGGAGTTCATTGTAGATTCTGGATATTAGCCCTTTGTCAGATGAGTAGGTTGCGAAAATTTTCTCCCATTTTGTAGGTTGCCTGTTCACTCTGATGGTAGTTTCTTTTGCTGTGCAGAAGCTCTTTAGTTTAATGAGATCCCATTTGTCAATTTTGGCTTTTGTTGCCATTGCTTTTGGTGTTTTAGACATGAAGTCCTTGCCCATGCCTATGTCCTGAATGGTAATGCCTAGGTTTTCTTCTAGGGTTTTTATGGTTTTAGGTCTAACATTTAAGTCTTTAATCCATCTTGAATTGATTTTTGTATAAGGTGTAAGGAAGGGATCCAGTTTCAGCTTTCTCCATATGGCTAGCCAGTTTTCCCAGCACCATTTATTAAATAGGGAATCCTTTCCCCATTTCTTGTTTTTGTCAGGTTTGTCAAAGATCAGATACTTGTAGATACGTGGCATTATTTCTGAGGGCTCTGTTCTGTTCCATTGATCTATATCTCTGTTTTGGTACCAGTACCATGCTGTTTTGGTTACTGTAGCCTTGTAGTATAGTTTGAAGTCAGGTAGTGTGATGCCTCCAGCTTTGTTCTTTTGGCTTAGGATTGACTTGGCGATGCGGGCTCTTTTTTGGTTCCATATGAACTTTAAAGTAGTTTTTTCCAATTCTGTGAAGAAAGTCAGTGGTAGCTTGATGGGGATGGCATTGAATCTGTAAATTACCTTGGGAAGGATGGCCATTTTCATGATATTGATTCTTCCTACCCATGAGCATGGAATATTCTTCCATTTGTTTGTATCCTCTTTTATTTCCTTGAGCAGTGGTTTGTAGTTCTCCTTGAAGAGGTCTTTCACATCCCTTGTAAGTTGGATTCCTAGGTATTTTATTCTCTTTGAAGCAATTGTGAATGGGAGTTCACTCATGATTTGGCTCTCTGTTTGTCTGTTATTGATGTATAGGAATGCTTGTGATTTTTGCACATTGATTTTGTATCCTGAGACTTTGCTGAAGTTGCTTATCAGCTTAAGGAGATTTTGGGCTGAGACAATGGGGTTTTCTAGATATACTATCATGTCATCTGCAAACAGGGACAATTTGACTTCTTCTTTTCCTAATTGAATACCCTTGATTTCCTTCTCCTGCCTAATTGCCCTGGCCAGAACTTCCAACACTATGTTGAACAGAAGTGGTGAGAGAGGGCATCCCTGTCTTGTGCCAGTTTTCAAAGGGAATGCTTCCAGTTTTTGCCCATTCAGTATGATATTGGCTGTGGGTTTGTCATAAATAGCTCTTATTATTTTGAGATACGTCCCATCAATTCCTAATTTATTGAGAGTTTTTAGCATGAAGGGTTGTTGAATTTTGTCAAAGGCCTTTTCTGCATCTATTGAGATAATCATGTGGTTTTTGTCTTTGGTTCTGTTTATATGCTGGATTACATTTATTGATTTGCGTATATTGAACCAGCCTTGCATCCCAGGGATGAAGCCCACTTGATCATGGTGGATAAGCTTTTTGATGTGCTGCTGGATTCTGTTTGCCAGTATTTTATTGAGGATTTTTGCATCAATGTTCATCAAGGATATTGGTCTAAAATTCTCTTTTTTTGTTGTGTCTCTGCCAGGCTTTGGTATCAGGATGATGCTGGCCTCATAAAATGAGTTAGGGAGGATTCCCTCTTTTTCTATTGATTGGAATAGTTTCAGAAGGAATGGTACCAGCTCCTCCTTGTACCTCTGGTAGAATTCGGCTGTGAATCCATCTGGACCTGGACTTTTTTTGGTTGGTAAGCTATTGATTATTGCCACAATTTCAGCTCCTGTTATTGGTCTATTCAGAGATTCAACTTCTTCCTGGTTTAGTCTTGGGAGGGTGTATGTGTTGAGGAATTTATCCATTTCTTCTAGATTTTCTAGTTTATTTGCATAGAGGTGTTTGTAATATTCTCTGATGGTAGTTTGTATTTCTGTGGGATCGGTGGTGATATCCCCTTTATCATTTTTTATTGCATCTATTTGATTCTTCTCTCTTTTTTTCTTTATTAATCTTGCTAGCGGTCTATCAATTTTGTTGATCCTTTCAAAAAACCAGCTCCTGGATTCATTTATTTTTTGAAGGGTTTTTTGTGTCTCTATTTCCTTCAGTTCTGCTCTGATTTTAGTTATTTCTTGCCTTCTGCTAGCTTTTGAATGTGTTTGCTCTTGCTTTTCTAGTTCTTTTAATTGTGATGTTAGGGTGTCAATTTTGGATCTTTCCTGCTTTCTTTTGTGGGCATTTAGTGCTATAAATTTCCCTCTACACACTGCTTTGAATGCATCCCAGAGATTCTGGTATGTTGTGTCTTGGTTCTCATTGGTTTCAAAGAACATCTTTATTTCTGCCTTCATTTCGTTATGTATCCAGTAGTCATTCAGGAGCAGGTTGTTCAGTTTCCACGTAGTTGAGCGGTTTTGAGTGAGATTCTTAATCCTGAGTTCTAGCTTGATTGCACTGTGATCTGAGAGACAATTTGTTACAATTTCTGTTCTTTTACATTTATTGAGGAGAGCTTTACTTCCAAGTATATGGTCAATTTTGGAATAGGTGTGGTGTGGTGCTGAAAAAAATGTATATTCTGTTGATTTGGGGTGGAGAGTTCTGTAGATGTCTATTAGGTCCGCTTGGTGCAGAGCTGAGTTCAATTCCTGGGTATCCTTGTTGACTTTCTGTCTCGTTGATCTGTCTAATGTTGATAGTGGGGTGTTAAAGTCTCCCATTATTAATGTGTGGGAGTCTAAGTCTCTTTGTAGGTCACTCAGGACTTGCTTTATGAATCTGGGTGCTCCTGTATTGGGTGCATATATATTTAGGATAGTTAGCTCTTCTTGTTGAATTAATCCCTTTACCATTATGTAATGGCCTTCTTTGTCTCTTTTGATCTTTGTAGGTTTAAAGTCTGTTTTATCAGAGACTAGGATTGCAACCCCTGCCTTTTTTTGTTTTCCGTTTGCTTGGTAGATCTTCCTCCATCCTTTTATTTTGAGCCTATGTGTGTCTCTGCACGTGAGATGGGTTTCCTGAATACAGCACACTGATGGGTCTTGAGTCTTTATCCAGTTTGCCAGTCTGTGTCTTTTAATTGGAGCATTTAGTCCATTTACATTTAAAGTTAATATTGTTATGTGTGAATTTGATCCTGTCATTATGATGTTAGCTGGATATTTTGCTCGTTAGTTGATGCAGTCTCTTCCTAGACTCGATGGTCTTTACATTTCGGTATGATTTTGCAGTGGCTGGTACCGGTTGTGCCTTTCCATGTTTAGCGCTTCCTTCAGAAGCTCTTTTAGGGCAGGCCTGGTGGTGACAAAATCTCTCAGCATTTGCTTGTCTGTAAAGTATTTTATTTCTCCTTCACTTATGAAGCTTAGTTTGGCAGGATATGAAATTCTGGGTTGAAAATTCTTTTCTTTAAGAATGTTGAATATTGGCCCCCACTCTCTTCTGGCTTGTAGGGTTTCTGCCGAGAGATCCGCTGTTAGTCTGATGGGCTTCCCTTTGATGGTAACCCGACCTTTCTCTCTGGCTGCCCTTAACATTTTTTCCTTCATTTCAACTTTGGTGAATCTGACAATTATGTGTCTCGGAGTTGCTCTTCTCGAGGAGTATCTTTGTGGCGTTCTCTGTATTTCCTGAATCTGAATGTTGGCCTGCCTTGCTAGATTGGGGAAGTTCTCCTGGATAATATCCTGCAGAGTGTTTTCCAACTTGTTTCCATTCTCCCCGTCACTTTCAGGTACACCAATCAGACGTAGATTTGGTCTTTTCACATAGTCCCACATTTCTTGGAGGCTTTGCTCGTTTCTTTTTATTCTTTTTTCTCTAAACTTCCCTTCTCGCTTCATTTCATTCATTTCATCTTCCAGGGCTGATACCCTTTCTTCCATTTGATCGCATCGGCTCCTGAGGCTTCTGCATTCTTCACGTAGTTCTCGAGCCTTGGTTTTCAGCTCCATCAGCTCCTTTAAGCACTTCTCTGTATTGGTTATTCTAGTTATACATTCTTCTAAATTTTTTTCAAAGTTTTCAACTTCTTTGCCTTTGGTTTGAATATCCTCCCGTAGCTCGGAGTAATTTGATCGTCTGAAGCCTTCTTCTCTCAGCTCGTCAAAGTCATTCTCCGTCCAGCTTTGTTCCGTTGCTGGTGAGGAACTGCGTTCCTTTGGAGGAGGAGAGGTACTCTGGTTTTTAGAGTTTCCAGTTTTTCTGCTCTGTTTTTTCCCCATCTTTGTGGTTTTATCCACTTTTGGTCTTTGATGATGGTGATGTACAGATGGGTTTTTGGTGTGGATGTCCTTTCTGTTAGTTTTCCTTCTAACAGACAGAACCCTCAGCTGCAGGTCTGTTGGAGTACCTGGCCGGCCGTGTGAGGTGTCAGTCTGCCCCTGCTGGGGGGTGCCTCCCAGTTAGGCTGCTCGGGGGTCAGGGGTCAGGGACCCACTTGAGGAGGCAGTCAGACCGTTCTCAGATCTCTAGCTGCCTGCTGGGAGAACCACTGCTCTCCTCACAGCTGTCAGACAGGGACATTTAAGTCTGCAGAGGTTACTGCTGTCTTTTTGTTTGTCTGTGTCCTGCCCCCAGAGGTGGAGCCTACAGAGGCAGGCAGGCCTCCTTGAGCTGTGGTGGGCTCCACCCAGTTCAAGCTTCCAGGCTGCTTTGTTTACCTAAGCGAGCCTGGGCAATGGCGGGCGCCCCTCCCCCAGCCTGGCTGCCGACTTGCTGTTTGATCTCAGACTGCTGTGCTAGCAATCAGCGAGACTCCGTGGGCGTAGGACCCTCTGAGGCAGGTGCGGGCTATACTCTCCTGGGGCACCGTTTCCTAAGCCCGTCGGAAAAGCACAGTATTCGGGTGGGAGTGGCCCGATTTTCCAGGTGCCGTCTGTCACCCCTGGAAGGGGAACTCCCTGACCCCTTGTGCTTCCCGAGTGAGGCAATGCCTCGCCCCTGCTTCAGCTGGCGCACGGTGCACTCACCCACTGACCTGCGCCCACTGTCTGGCACTCCCTAGTGAGATGAACACGGTACCTCAGATGGAAATGCAGAAATCACCCGTCTTCTGCGTCGCTCGCGCTGGGAGCTGTAGACCGGAGCTGTTCCTATTCGGCCATCTTGGCTCCTCCCCCCAAGCACCTGAGCATTTTTCTCTGAGGTTGGTTCTTATTGCTAGAGGCAGTTCTGGCCTCCTGAAGAATCTCTCAGCCCAGACACTCCTGAGTTTCCTTCTGTGTGTGTTGTGTCTCCAAAATAGGCCAGCCACGGCTGAGCTCTATGAAAGTTGCCTTTAATTGCCACCTTGACACAGTCTACTTCTAATTGTTTTGAATGTGTTGATCTTGTTATCTTAAACCTCCATGTGCTTCCTGAGGCAAGAAATTCTGTCTTGTGCATTTTCTTTATCTCCCAACTATGCCTAACATAGTTCTAGGCATTGGTTGAGTGACGCATTAAAACTTGGGAGAACCCGAAAGCAATCTACCACCCCATTGCCCAGTGTCCATGAGACCAGAAATAATACTGAGGAGACCCCCTTGACCTTGAGCATCTGAGTCTGGATCAGGAAGGTTGGAAAATACATCTGCTTTGGATTTTGGGAAGTTGGGAGAGTGGAGTGACAGCCAGCAAAACTTCCATCCCCAGCAGACTAGCCTCTGTCCACTCCCTAAGGTTTGGAGTGAGCCCAAATAGCTTCATCTGGGAGACAGACAGGGGAGATGCCAACCAGAGCCAATAAACAGATATCCTTCTCTCCCTCGATTTTACTTCCTCAGTGGTGCATGGAAAGCCTAGAGTCTGCAGTAATCAAATAGACATGGACCATGAAGGGGTTCTCATTCCAGTCTGCAGGGAAAGCCCCAAGACTCTGCTATGGTTCTTCATGCTCACCCTTCTTTTGCTGGAAAGGGAGCTGTTTGTGACATTTCTTGTGTCCCTCTCACATTTCAGAGCTTTTGTTGGAAAATGCTTTTAGATTAGCATTAAGTCTGTGTTATCCTTTAAAAGACTGGATGAGTAATAAATGAGCTAACCTATCCTATTTTCCAAAAAGAACTTGAAATTCCTCCCACTTCCCCGAACAAAATATCTGTATTCTCACCCACACTCTCAGCAACCTGCTGCCGAGGCTGAAACCCCGCCAAGGTTGGCTTCAGCACTACTGCTCCTGGGGCTTTGGGCTGCTCCCCATTCCAGCCAGGGTCCTTGACTCCGCATCTGAGTTCTTGCTGTGTTCCAATATAGATAAAGGCACGTTAATGGGGCCAAGAGTCCCTCTGCCAGATGGGCTGAAACACCATAGACAACTATAGTCAGCAGCCCGTGGAGAAGAGTTCAGACATTAAGTGCTTTGCTGTGCAGAAGTTGTCAACAAACGGCAAGATACACCGGCCCACAGCCACTCTCCATGCCATGTTTCTACCCTGGCTTCCAGCCTCAGCCTTGCCCCCTGCCCAAAAGGCCCTCCCTTCTCCTAGGCACCGGACAAATTCTAATCTTTCAAGATTCAGACCAAGCTCCTCCCCCTCCCCAGCACTCCTTCAGGATAGGTGCATTTATTAAGCACCTGCTGAATTCCAGGAGTGGACCAGGGATTGAGATACAAAGATTAAACTCCCCAGCCCTACCTGCAAGGAGTTCCCAATATAGGAAGCAATCTCTAACCATTTTAGCCCACAAGTGCTACCCTTCTTCGAACTCCTTTTAACAAGAAGTTTGAAGTACAGTGTAGATCTCACAGAGTCATCAGTCTTAGAAACAGAAGGAACCTCAAAAAATTCATCTGATTGGTCCAGCCTTGGCTTGGCTATTGTTAATATTATCCCCAAGTTACAGACGAGTTAACGGAGCCTCTGAGAGGTTAAGAGCATTGCCCAGAGTCACAGAGTGAGCTGGTGGCCCTTATGTACTCTAACTGCTCTCTATGTTGGTCTCACTTCCCCAATTGGTTCTAAGCTTCCCAAGAGGGGCCAGGACATTTTAGCTTCCCTACCTATAGCCTTTCTGCCAACCCTCCACACACATTAAGTGCCTAATAAAGACTAGTGACTTGCTGATTGCTCGTGGGCCTCTCTCAGCTCCTCAGGTCACGGGGCCCAAGGGCACTACCTGGAACCCGCAGTCCAGACCCAGCATCTGGAGAGAGGCTGAGCTTCCTCTCCATTGCTCACATTCCCTTGGTGTGGCCTCTTTTTAAGAAGCAGCAGCCTGTAGCCCCCAGGAGAGGACCTACATGTCATTGTTTGCAAACAGGCTTTGCTTGCTCCAAAGGCTCTGTTCTCAAGACAGGCTCAAGTGAGCAGCCCTTGGAACTGGAGTGGTTAAGTTAAATAAGGGTGTTGGTTACAGTCTTCCTTCTCAGAGAAAATGAAGTTGACCTGTCTCTTTCCCATGAGCCATTTGGAGAACAGGAGATAATAAAGACAGCTGAATTTTCCCCTGGACCGTTCTTTGGCAGCTCTTTGTGAGGGGCTGTGGTCTTGCTGGGAGAATGCAAGAAGGTGAAGAGAAGCTGGTGGGATTGTGCAGGCTGCTTTAAGGTGGACCCCACCCCCAGCGGTGGGCCAGCCACAGTGAGTGACTGAGGACCCTGTGTGCCTGGGCCTCTGGCCAAGGAGGTGAGGGCTGGTTGTCATCCAGCTGAAGGCAGCTGTGCTTGTGAAAATGTTCATCTATCGACACTGCACTCACCTGAAATACTACAGGCTGTGGCATGAGCCCAAATCTGCTCGTGAGTGTTTATCCCTCTGAGGGCAGCCACACCAGGCAGGGGAACTGAGGAAGCAGGAATTGAGAACTCTGCATGGGAACATGTAGATTTCGGGATTCAGATCAGAACCTTACAGTAGATTTGTCTTTGAGTTAAATGTCCCATTTAACTCTCTCCAGAGCCAGCCCCAGGATCCTGTGAGTTGGAAGGGGAACTTTAGGACCTTGGAATCATACCCTAGGGGTGGAGAGATTGAGAGAGAAGTGCTCATAATACAGAGGAAAGGTGCCCCCAGCTAAGGATTAATCAGTGTAGTGGAGGAAGCAGACTAATCAAGATGTAATTATGCCAAAAGGAAACAAACCAACTAATGGGTGTCTTCCTACAGCTCCAAGACCTGAAGGAAGGAGCAGCTTGCTGGCTTCAGGGGTGAACTTTTCTTTAGGGGCCAGGAAAATGAGAGGACATGCTGGACATGTGGATTCAAGGCCCGGAGAACATGGCGATACAAAGGCAGAGGCCCTGGGACTGGAGTGGGGATGGACTCTCTCAGGGACTGCAGAAAGGAAAGAGATCAGACAACCTGAGACAAACTTGCAGCCAGCCAGCAGGACCCAGGCTGCCCAGGCAGCCAATGGCCAGGAGACAGCCTACTTCTAGAGCACCAGAGACTGCCTCTTCCCAAAGACTGCAAAGCGTCAGCCAACAGAAAAGCCACCTGGGCCTCCTTGTACACTTTCCTATGCTCAGGAGCCAAGAATGTGCCTCCTTCTGTCCTTCTGTGTTCCTGACCTCAGCAACTATACTCAGAAGAATAGCCAGATAGTCTTCAAACTGCTGTTTGCCTCCCAACACCTGGCAATAGGCAACAGGCAGACTGATGAACCAACAACTTTAAATGTTTGTTTTCTTTAAATAAAATTCCTTGGAAAGAGCTCTGAAAGTGAGGAGAAGAAATCCTAATTTGGTAACACCATTGAATGTTTGCATTTTCTAGGGCAGTTCAATCTCTGGATTTTTAATTAAAGAAAAAAGAAAAGAATTAGCTGAAAAGATCTTGGCAAGAAGCTAAATTAGCCCATGCAGTTTGAAAATGAAGGTAAAAAGTCTCAGCAAAGTTTGTACCTCCCCAAGATCACACATGTGACAGGGTCAGGTGACCTCCCAGCCTTGCCTAAAGTGTCCCATCCCACCCTGATCCCATCCTGGGTCCTCTCTGAGGGAAGAGGTTAGCAATCTCCAGAAGCCCAACCAGTTCTACTTGGCCTGAACCTGAGCCAATTTAGGTACGTACCTTCTTCTGTACTAAGGGTTGCCTGTATAGCATACACATTTATGCTAAATAAAAATTAAATGTGTACCTGAAATATCATAAAATGCATTTGTACATTTCCTGGAACAGTAAAGGTATTGTTTGGCTTGGCCATCTGGGGATGCAATGACAGAGGGTAAAAGAGGTGGGTGGCTGCCATTGCTGGGCCTGACATGACATAGACCCTAATTGACCCCATGGTCTGCATTCAGAAATGGGGTATGAGGGCTTCTAGGTTACCTTTGGTTCTTGTTCCAAGGACAACATTTGGCTCTGTCAAACTCTGCTAGCTCTAACTACCATGCCTCTAGCTAGTCCTCTCCCATCTCTGAGCCATCCCCCAGTTCTCTGACAGCCACACTTGATGGGCTTCAGCCTTGCTGGCAAACAGAAATACAAGCATCCTTGCTTTCTTGCACGTATATGGGACTGTCTGCTTATCAGCTGAGCCGTAAGGGTCTTGCAATCTGGGACTTTACTCTCTGGTTCTCCCCTGTGTCTCCAAGTTCTCTCTGTGGTGAACACTCATTCCACTGTGACAACCCTCTCCCCCAACACCCACATGCACCCACATACACACAGTTCTATCTAGCAATCTGGAGGTTAAACGTAGATGTGACAAAAACATCAATAGCTCAAGTCAGGACTCCAACTGTAATTCCGCTGGAAGCCACTGATATTTTAAGGGGCCAAACAAGACTGTCCCTTGGACTTCAGGCTAAATGTCAAATGAAGATGTGGGGTCCTGATCTTCTAATTTTTAGGGTCTTTTCCATGCTTTGAAAACCTGACAGGGTGTAGGCTAGTCCAGGGATGTGCTGGCATACCCTGCCCCCAGACCTCCTGAGGGTAGAGCACACACGGCCTTCTCTCTTTGCTCAGCCCTGGGCCAAACCGCAGCCTCTTTAAGAGCCAGAAGTAGGGCTGCTGGCTGCCTCTGCAGAGTCACGTGGAAGAGCACCAGGACAGGGCTCACCCAGCAGGGGTGAAGTGGAAAGGGGCTTTCCTAAAGGAGGGAAAGGGAATCACTCCAGCCCCCTGCACATTTGCCAAAGCCACACCAAACTCTGGGGCTACTGTTACACCACTAACAACTCCTCGACCCCAAGCCTTCCTAACCAGACCCAGCAGAGTTCATGCTGAGTATCCCGAGGATTTGCTTCCTCTGAAAGACGTCCTGAGTCCCGAGTCAACAAACACTTGGTTTCACAATTCGCATCTGTTCTCTGATTAGGAAAAAAAAAAAGGAGAGATATGGCATGCCCACATGCTCCTGGCGGGGAAGCTCACCCACCGCCCCAGGCCCTGCCACCTGGCCTTTGCCGACTGTGTGAACCTCTGAGACTACTTGGCTTCCATGTCTCTGGAGCTTAGAGGAGCTCCTAAGGCTAGAAACCCTGACTTTCCCAGCCCTGAATCATCACAGCTCCACCTGGCCCTGCAGCCAGAAAACAGAGCCGCTGACTTTCAACCAAAAGGGCACGCAGTTTGGGAGGATTCAAACAGGGTCATTACTGCTCAGTCTTTCAATGAGACTAAGCAGAACAAAGCAGGACTGAACCAGAAGAGACAAGCGCTCAGTTGGCACCTGAGGCAGAGCCCACTCTATCTCTAGAAGGCCTTGGCTCCTGGGTGAACCTTCCCAGAAGTGTTTTGACAAAGGCACTTCAGAAGTCTCTATAGTGCTTCCAAGTTCACATGTTCATAGAATGTTAAAGTAGGAAGGGACTTTTTGTGGGACTTTCGCAAGTCCTTTGTCCTTTCTCCTTTCTGGGCTGCAGTTTGCTTATCTACACAATGAAGGGATTGGACTAGATCCGTGGGTCTCAATCCTGTCTGCACAAGAGAACCACCTGGGGATCCTGCAATCATGGGCATGGGATGTCTGTGATAGCTTTAAAGTAAACAAGGGGCAGGTGCGGGGGTGGGGAGGCGGGGGCGGGGGAAATGGTGCAACAGGATTGGCTAAGTGTTGAAATTGTTTAAATGGGATAATAGGTAAACGGAAGGTAAGACGGTGGGATCATTCTATTCCCTGTTTTTCAGAATAAAAAGTTTAAAAAAAAGAAAAACCAAATCACTGATGCCTGGGTCTCACCTGGAACCTATTAAAATGGGACGTCTGGCAGGGCGCAGTGGCTCACGCCTGTAATCCCGGCACTTTGGGAGGCCGAGGCGGGCGGATCACGAGGTCATGAGATCGAGACCATCCTGGCTAACACGGTGAAACCCCGTCTCTACTAAAAATACAAAAATTAGCCGGGCGTGGTGGCGGGCGCCTGTAGTCCCAGCTACTCGGGAGGCTGAGGCAGGAGAATGGCGTGAACCCGGGAGGCGGAGCTTGCAGTGAGCCGAGATCGCATCACTGCACTCCAGCCTGGGCAACAGAGCGAGACCCTATCTCAAAAAAATAAATAAATAAAATAAAATGGAATGTCTAAGGGCTCGGGGCCATGGAATTGGTGTGTCGAAAAAGGAGTCCCCAGGTGATGCCAATATGCAGCCAGGATTGAGAATGTTGGACGAAACACTCTCCATGGCCCCCCATGCGGCTGAGCAATTGAGCCACCCACATCTTCCACCAAACATAGCAAGTCAAATTCAGGTCCCACTTGCTTTGACCTTCTACTGCTGTAGTTCCTCCTCTCAGAGGGGAGATGATGGGCGGGGTCAGTGCAAAGCCCTGCCAGGCTGCAGTCCCAGGTTCTCCAGTTGGTCTATTCTGCCTGGAAAGGTGGAACCCTCAAATAGGCTGCTTCCTAAGGCTTCCAGGGCCAAGTGTGCCAGCTCAGGGAGGGTGGCATCTGCACCTCCAGGAAGTTACAGACAGGACCAGCCCCTCTCCCCAATACGGTGAGCTTCAACTTAGCCTCATTTTCTGTCTCCTCATGTGGCCAAGTAGGCCTCCCACCTCTCTGAACACAGCAAGTCACACTCACATCGCATTTGGTTTAACTTCCCAGCCGACGCTGCATGTTCCTGGACTGTTTCCCAACATCCATTTTCTCCCTTTTGCACTTCAGCGTCTGGGACCAGCAGGCAGGAAGCAGGCTCAGCTTGGATTTCCACCAAGGATGCTCAGCTTCCAGGGGCCCCTGCAGGAAGGTTCCGCTTTCACTGCCTCCCACCCCAGAGCACCAGCCACAGACCCCCTCCCCCACCACTACCACCCTGCAGAATCAAACCCTACTGGCTGGAGTTTATCCTTCACTCATTGGTGAAGAAGTTTACACTCCAAACTCCTAGAAAACTTTTCCGGTTCCCCCTCTCTCAGATCCTTTGTCCTTTATCAATGACAAGGGAGCTCTGCAGGGCAGTGGGGACCCCTCCTGATTTGGGCCTTTCTGAAAGGCAGTAACTTCTTGAGTTCTGTTGTCCCTTTTGAACAGAGGTACTTCCTACTGCCTTTCTCCAACTACAACTGGCTCTCCAGTTTGGCATTTGAGGCCTTTCCTGCCTCATGTCCCATTATTTCTCTATTTAATTTAAAAAAATTAAGAGACTTCTGCTTTTGCCTGTCTGGTCAGCTTACGCCCCCTACCCACCTAAATGTACCGGGTACCTTTCCACATCTAAGTATCTGCTGTTGCTAGTCCTCCTGTTTTGAATGGATTGCCCTTTACTTTACCTGCCACCCTTAGTATTTTTCAAGTCAAATAACAAAAATAATAGAGGTTCAAACTTCTTGAGCATTTATGGGGCTTTAAAACAAACTTCTTGAGCACTTACTGTGTCAGTGCTAAGCACCTTATCTATATGTGTCATCTCTTTTACTCCTCACAAAATGCTGAGTCTATTTTTTTTTTTTTTAGTATAGACAAGGTCTCACTATGCTGCCCATCCTGAGCTCAAGCGATCCTCCTGTCTCAGCCTCCCAAAGTGCTAGGATTACAGGCCTGAGCTACTGTACCCAGTTGCTGAGTCACTTTTTAAGAAACTTTTCATTTTGAAATTTTAGACTTACAGAAAATTTGGAAAAATAGTAGAGTTCTGTGTACCATTCCCCTAATGTTAACATCTTACACAAATATAGCACAATTATCAACACCAGGAAATTAATATTGGTACAATACTATTAATTCATACCTCCACAAATTTCTGATGTCTTTCTCATGATTATGAAACTGCCATTGCAAAATTATAACTGAGGCAGTGAAAGAGATCTGACCTAACCAGCTCCATCTTGCTTCTCACTTCCAAGCTGTCCTTGTTCATTCCTGATTGTAGGCCTCACCAACTTTGGGAGGAACTTAGTTTATAGTTTAACTCTGAAACAAAGACCCATAACAGCCCTTTCCCAAAACAAATCCCCTCCCTGCCTGAGGACTAGACTGCCCTTGTAGGACTAGCAAATTAGCCTAAAGATTAGAAATTATGGTTTAAGAGTCATTCAGCTGGAGGCTACAAGATTCTGACCCTCCCCAAATTGTTTATAGGGATAACATCTCTATTGTAAAACCTAAGATCTGTGCTTGAGATATTTTGCAGACCCTGCCCTTGATGGATCAGCTGGCACCACCCAGATCAATAAACTGGCTCACTCGGTCTACCCCACTCAGGAACTGACTCAGCACAAGAAGATAGCTTCGACTCCCTATGATTTCATCTCTGGCCCAACCAATTAACACTCCTGACTCACTGACCCCTGTCCACCAAATTATCCTTAAAAACTCCGATCCCTGAATGCACTGGGAGACTGATTTGAGTAATAATAAAACTCCAGTCTCCCACACAGCCAGCTCTATGTGAATTACACTTTCTCCATTGCAATTTCCCTGTCTTGATAAATCGGCTCTGTCTAGGCAGCAGGCAAGGTGAACCCATTGGGCGGTTACAGTTAGATGGAGGTTATGCACTTTTGGCAAGAATACCACAGAAGTGAAGTTTTGTCCTTCTCGGTATGTCATACTGAAGAAGCAGGATATTTCCCTGACCCCTTTGTGGGACTCATGACAGGGGTGCCTCGTTTACTCAGCCCGCTGCTGTCAACTCCTCACAGGAGGTAGCGCACAAGTGAATGAGGTGGGAACTGGAGCGCATGAGTGCTGGAACCGCCGGCTGCTTTGGTGCCAGCAGGAGGGCCCTGCAGCAGCATCCAGATGGGGGCTGTGACCCCCGAAGCCCCACAGGGCGTGTTACAGTGCTCTTTTAGCTCTGCTGTCCACAGACAGCTTAAGTTTTAACAGCTCAGTGGGCCCTTTGCCTCGTCGCATGGGGCAGCTGCCCTCCACCAGCGAGGGCAAAGGGCCAGTGTGGCAGCCTTTCGTATCCACACCTGTGGCCCCTGAGCTCTTGTCCGGTGTCCAGGAATAATGAAGTCACATGAACGAATTGAAAGGTGGTAAATGTGGAGGATTTTATTGCCAATGAAAGTGGATCTCAGCAGGAAGGGGAGCTGAAAAGGGGATTGGGGGGTAGGTCATCTTCTTCTGAAGTCCGGCCGTCTCCAGTCAGATTCTTCTAAGTTACGCCGTCAAGCTGCACCTCTGAAGTTAAGCTGCTTCTCTCTGACGTCCAGCCATAGTCCTGATGTCCCGCTGCTTCTCCTCTCTGCCAGCTGAGTCTGGGGTTTTTTATAGGCACGGGATGGGGTGGGGCAGGGCCATAGGTGATTTAGGAAAACGCAACATTTGAGTGGGAAAACAGGAATAGAAATTCTCACTTTGGGCCACGGTTTCAGGCTTTTCAGCTGGAGGGTGGGGTTCTCGCTGGGACCCGCCCTTTTCTGCCTAGAATTTCTCTGCCTCCTGTCCCTATCACTAGCAGGTACCTCATGCTGATTTGTCTTATTACAGGTTGTGTCAACCTTGAGCACTTGCTTAAGGTGGTATCTGGTAGTTTTCTCCATAGTAAAATTCTTTTTCTTTTCATAACTGGTAAGTACCCTGAGGGAGATACTTTGAGACTATGAATAGCCTATTTCTCCTCTAACTCCTGTCCACTGAATTTAGATCCACCAGCAGATCTTCCCCGCAGTAGTTATTACTATAATGTTGGTCTAATAGTGATTTTGTATTTTACAAGGGTCCCTGTTTTCCCCACTTTATAGACAAGATACTGCAGCTCGGATCTGTAACTTACCCGAGGTCCCAATGCTAATAATTGGCAGAGTCAGAACTCAGGCACCAAAGCAGTGCCTCTGACCCTAAGCACTGTACTCTTGCGGTGGGGAAGTGAACCATATACTGTCTCATGGCACCTCTTGTCACCACTTGATTTTCCTGTGTGTGATCTTCTCCCCCAGACACACAGTTTCTGGAGGGCAGGGACTGGCTCCTATTTGATTCCCCCAGGCTGCTCCAGGCAAGGTCTGGTGTCCCATAAGTGCTTGTGGACTGACTGGTAGCTGGAAGGATTGAAAAGGCCACCTGTGTTGAGAGGAGGAGGTAGAAACCAAAGAATGTCCAGCTTCTTTCCTTTTTCCCAGCCCACAAGGTCACAAGGAAAGAGATGGGGACATACCCAAGTCTGGACAGAGGAAAAATGTGGGCAGGGCCTCCGCGGAGGGGCAGAGGGCTCAGGAGGGCAGATACCAGCTGGATAATGGGTGGGAATAGTTGGGAGAAAGTTTCAGAGAAAAGGTAGAGAAAGGAGGAGGGACCATCTTATCTGTTTATCATTTTACAGGTGAGGAGGCCAAGACCATGTTCTAGGGCTTTACTGATTATAATCAGACCCTCAAGTGCAAAGTAGGGTTTGTTGAAAGTATTCAGGGAAGGAGTTCACTGCAACTCATTGGTAGGAAATGTAGCCTCGAGGGGCCTTTTCAGCTCAAGTGCTTCCCCTGATTACCAGTGTTTCTGTGCCTCTAAATTCACATTTATCCATAATTCAAATACTGAGTACCTTCCATGGGGTAGCACTGTACTGGGAATGAAATTGTAAGCAAAAGCAGAGGTCACCTTAGCCCAGTGGGAAGGGGTTGATTTTTTTTCTGACTTGTCTTCCCTGCGGCCTATGGGTGGGGTAGACCAAGCCAGAATGAGAAGCCAAAGGGACAAGTGCACAGAAGGACATCCTGCACAGTCCAGAGAGGGTCAGTGACTTGTTCAAAGTCACACAAGTCTGGAACTTGGGTCCTGCAGTGCTGGTTTCAGGGCTCTTCCTGTGCTCAAACATGTTCCTCATTCATCTTTACTTACCTTTTGATGCAGGGGGTAGAGGGTGGGGTGGCCTGAGACCCCTATGGCAGCAAAGGGAGGTCAGAGAGTGTGGTGTGGGTGTTTATGGAGATGCACTTGAGTGCAGGACTGAGGCCCGGGCTGGGACCAGGGCTAAGGGTGACAGCTAGGCCTACCGGAGGGGTGCTGGATGGAGGAGAGAATTGTTCACAAGGAAGCCACAGGCTGAAAACACTGAGAAACAGCCTCCAGGGGCCAGCTGCAGACTTCAGTTTCCAATTCCTGAATTCACCTCTTCTACAGTAATGCCAGCTCACTTGCCTGACTGCCAGGGCCGAATGCCCAGGACCTAGACTTTGGTCTACACAGTCAGAGGAAAGAGAGCAGGGCAGCAGTGTTGAGTGGAGTGACTAACTCTGGATTGGCAGTGGTCCTGGGCTCTTGGCCCAGCTCGGCCATTACAGACAGTGTCTTCACCTGTCAGGCTCTGGTTTACTCACTGGATGCAAAATGAAGGTGTGGGGCTGCTTCTGAGGTTTTCAGTCTGAATCACCGGAACAGCTAATGAGATGGTAAATTCCAGGCCCACCTGAGATCAGGTTCAGGGGCTCTGGAATGAGGCTCAGGGACATGCCTTGTTAACAGATGCCCCCAGAGGATTCTGGGCCATCCTCAGTCCTGGGCCACATTTTAACCAACAGGAACTTGGCCATCTCCGGGTTCTCTTAAGTTTCCCTGCAAAAAAAACAGGTTCCTTGGGCCAAGGAGAGGAAGACAGCTATTTTCCTGGTACCCCCTGCCAGTCAGTGTGGGATGGGCCAGTGGGAGAAGAGACTGGACATCCTCCACTGACCAGGCAGGAATGGCCAAGCAGGACACTAGCAGGGAACCAGAAAACCAGCCCTGGCAGTCAAGACTGGGGGACTGAACTGGAGGTGCAGAGCCTGCGGCTGAGGGCAAGCTGCACTATCTGTTTAGGTCCCTGAGGTCCCACTCATCTCCATCTCCTGTTCCTTGGCCTGGCCTGTTTACCTTAAATCCCAACCAAGCCAAAGCTCATTTGAACATATTGGTAACCAGGGAGCAGATTTCAGGACCTGAACCCTAAAAGCACTTTGTGTTTTCTCAAATTCCAGAAGATGGACAAGTTGAAGAAACTTCACAGGAGCCCAAGAGGCTGGCCAGAGAGCCCAGGACTCGGTTCCTCTGTGGGAAGGCACACGCTCTCTAAGTTATAGCTCTGGGTCTCAGTCTGTCTCACTGGGTATGGGCCTTCCAAATCCCCATCTTTCAAGGGTTCCTTCCTCCAAAATCTGTCCTCTCCCCAGCCACAATCACCTGCTTTTTCCTCTACAACCTTGTTAGCCAGCCATTTGAATGTCCATCTCCTGCACTAGACGGAAGTAGGGGCTGTTCCACCTTTGTTCTCCGGAGTGCCTGGCACATCATCAAATCGAAAATAGCATTGAATGAGGCAAGGGTTCCAGTTCAAAATGTTTTGTCTGGAGACAAAAGTGCTAAGGAGGGGACATGTGCAGCCCATATTAAAAGGACTTTATCTCAGAGTTTATTTCACTATTTATAAAAATAATGACTGGGAAAAAATGTGACCTTCAGGACTAAAATACCTGTTCTTAAGTTTACCTGATAGCCTCTGAGCAACCTTTTATGCATACAGTGGATAAAAATTTTTTAAAAAATACAAATATGGTCTACTATTCAGGTGGGATGCCCAGCTCTGATAACTGCCTTCCAGGAGAGGGAACATAATGGTGAAATGTTGAATTTTAAAAAGGGAGTAAAAGGTTTGTGGGTGAAAGTAACTAATGGCCCTGAGACATTTATGACAAAAACATGAGAGCACCATAGGCAGAAAGAAAACTGGAAGCTCAATGACTGAGACAAAGACCCAGCAGCCACGCTTGGGTGGGCATAGTGCTCCATGGCTCCCTATGATGGCTCATCTCAGCTACTCAACTGCCGCAAAGGAAGGAGGGAAAACTGATCAACTCATGGAGCCTCAATTCCATCATCTGTAAAATGTGTGCAGCAGTCATTCCTACCCATTGGTTTGTTGTGAGGATTAAATAAGATCACAGCAGGGCTGGTAGATGCTTTTCCTGAGACCAGAATACACAGTACCTTGGCCTGATTAATTATATGTAACTATCTACAGGCTGATGTAGAAGACAGAGGCACTATTCAGTTACTCACAGTAACAGGCATGAGCCCCACTCTCCCCTATTTTCATTATGTTCTGGTTTTATGAAATGTTTACCTTACTTTGCTTGCATAAGGAAAACCATTTCATCAGGACCTGAGAAAAATCTACTATTCAAAAATGATTGTAAGTGGGGCACAGTTGTGCCCACCTGCAGTCCCAGCTACTTGGAGGCCAAGGTGGGAGGATCAGCTGAGTCCAGGAGTTTGAGGCTATGGTGTGCTATGACCACACCTGTGAATAGCAACCATACTCCAGCCTGGGCAACATAGCAAGTCCCCATCTCTATTTTTACAGAATAAATATAAATTCATTTAAAATGATTATAGCAAAACAATATTCCAAAACAATATACAATGGCATTTGGGTTGATTGTATGCATTCTCTTTTTCTCTCAGGTTAGGAGCTTATGCAGCCTACATGAAAATTAAGTATTACAGTTTGTTTTGTAAAATAAGTTAGTGTGTAAGGCAGTTAGTGTGTAAAATAAGTTAGTTTGTAGTGATTAAAAGCATTAGCCCTGGTTAAGCTTCTTATAAAATCCCTTGTTGTGACAGCCGGGAAAGTGAGTTAATGAAAATTCTGATGCTCTATCAAATCAGTTGGTCAAGAAGCTTGGTCAGGAGGTCAGAAACGTGGGCCCTGCCTGAGCAGCAAGCCACCATGACCCAGGCCAACCTGAGGACAAAGGCCTCAACTATTCCTTGAACCATGCTGACAATCAGGACATTCCAAAGAAACAAGTGATGTGGATTTCAGTGACGTAAGTAAGGGGCCCCTGAGGGTCACAACAAGGCCTGCCTCTTTGCAGCTGCAGCTGCTGCTCTCAAGAGCTGAGTCAAAGTGGAAGGCAGACCCCCCAACCACAGAAATGCTGCCTGATATTCACGAAAACCACCTCTGACTCCCAATACCTGTGGCATTCTCCCTGTCATATCTGAAATGTCTCCCTCCAGGGAAAAATTATCCAACTATTTTACAATTTTCAGTCAGAAATTCTACAAGCAAGGAAACCACATGACCCAGAAATTATACTCCTGGATATTTATCCAAGAGAAGTGAAAACATATGTCCATATGAAGTCGTACACAAATGTTCCTAGCAGCTTTATTCATAATAGATTGTGAATCTGCCTTAAAGACTGAGGCCAAGTTTACTTCAAAACCAGAATTTAGTTTCTCCTCAAACTGTCTGCAGAGTTCCATCTTGGCATCGCGAGGGACTCTTTTGATTAGAGAGGACAAACACATCCAAGACAGCTTTGGACCAGCTGTCACGCTCACAGATGTCTGGGAACCCCAGAGCATTGCCTTGCCCTGAGTTGCTACAGAGACGGGCACGCTGTCCAGGAGTAGCAAGAACCTCACCAGAAGGCCCAACTTATCCTGGGTTCTCTCCTTTAAACATTTCCTGGCCTTACTATCAAAATCCAAGCATTCACGGTCTGAATCGCCAGAGCCAGATTGCAGCGTGCAATGAGTCCCATTCAGCAGCACCCCATGTGTTACCACAATGCTTCGAGATGGGTCATGCTCTGCCCATTTTGCAGATGGGGAAATCAGTCCCTACAGAGGTGAAGTGACTTTCCCAAAGCCTCATGGCTGGTGGATCTTGGGCTGACATTGGACTCACGTGGTCTGGCTCCTACAGTAACTGAGGGTGTGCGCTTACACATGGAATGAACTACTGAGAATGATCTCGGAGCTGAAGCCAAGGGGAGCACGAAGGTCTGGTCCTGTGAGGACATGCACTGTAGACAGCTCTGTCAGCTGGGCCAGGCTGCATTTCCTTTTGTGCTCCATCAAGAGCAGGCTCACCTCACGGCCACACCCATGCCCATCAGCTGGACTTGACACCTTCCTGGGATCCACCCAAACTAAGAGATGGGATTTTAAAAGGCTTGAGTTCTAACCTTGGCCCTTTACAAGAATTTGCTGAGTGATTCTTCACAACACCCTCTGCAGTAAGTGCTGCTAGCTTCCCCATCTGCAGTAAGTGTCATTAGCCTCCCCATTTAACAAGGGGAGGAAACAGGTAGAAAGGAGCCAAGTGTTCCCCCATCTTCTGCCACCCAGCTAGTAGCAAAGTCAGATCTAACACCCAGGTCTTTTTCTGACCCCAGATCTGGGCTCTAATCTCTGATTTCTCTGAGGCTAGAGAAATAAGCCATGAGGAAAACGTTGGTGCAACAAATGAAGGTCTTAGCTCCCTTGCAGGGGAATAGCCATTCTTGGGTTCAGCGGCAAAGCAGTGAGGGTAGCTGAGGCTGCTGGAGGCAACCGCTCAGGCCAGGCCACAAATAAAAGTGAGAGCGCACCCAATTAAACTAAGGCCTTAATTACAGGCTTCGTTCAGAGCCTAGCAGCAAAAGCTTGCTGCAGCCCCACAGGTGCTAGACGCTGAGGAGTTCCCACCAGCCTGGCTCAGCCCTCCGCACCCAGGCAGCCCACCCCACCCCCACCTTCCGAAGGTAGAACCACTAGGACTTCCGAATCAGATGCACTTTGGAATCTGAGATGCTCGGTAAGAAGCTCATTCCAAATCTAGAAGTTCACTGGTCTCTGGATGTCCTTCTCAGAGCTTTCAGTGCACAAAGAAACGGACATCTCTGCCCCTGAGGCCTCTATTCCTCACCATGCTACCAACCCAGGCTCAGCTCTCCCTCCGGGGCCTTCCCGCCGCGCCCAGCCCTTCCTCCAGGCCCGCGATGGGGAAGAAGCCCGGCCAGCCTCCCAGCCCGCACCCGCACTCCTGGCTGCCACACCCAAGGCAGTCTCTGCCTTCTCTAGAGCGAGAGTGCAGCAGGCCAGGGGAGAAGTGGAAAGACACAAAAGGCTGCGGGACTGGGACGGCGAAGCCGCAGCCTGCACTGCAGGGGGCTTGGCAGCGGCGCCCGGGGTCGCCGATCCCCGGTTCTCAGCCAGCCCAGCCCAGCGACCCTTTCTGCGGGGGATGCTGGCCCCTGCTGGCCGCGCGAGAGATCGCAGGGTGGCTATCGCCTCGGGAGAGCAGAGAGGCCCGGGACCCGGAAGCGGTGCCCGCCCCGGGAAGGGGCTGAGCTCTCAGGGCAGCAGCAGCCCCCCGGCCCCCGCGTGGAGGTGGTTAGCCTGGAGGGGAGCTGGGAGAAGGCAAGGACGGGAGGACCTGGGCGCGAGGCCCCAAGTTCTGGTCCTGTCCCCGCCGCCACCCTGGTAACAGTGCTAGCTGCCTCTGCACCTCCCGGTTCACACGTGCTATCAAACGCCTCATATCATAGTTTCTAGAAAGGAGATGAGTCAGAAAAAAGAGGTGAGAGGTCTGTAGCATGACTGGCTCTGGTCTCCCTCCAGGGCCTGCCTCCAGAAGACTTTCTTCAGACTGATGTCTTCCTCAAGACCAGCCAACCCCGAACCATGAGCTGATGGGGCCACGTGCATTTGACAGGCTACTGACTGGGTGGGCTGAATGATGGCCCCCAAAGACAGCCAGGTCCTAACCCCTGGAACTTGTGAATATTACCCTACGTGGCAAAACGAACTTTGCTGGTGTGACTAAAAGCCCTTGAGATGGGGAGATTATCCTGGATTATTCAGATGGATCTTAAATGTAATCACAAGGGTCCTCCTAAAAGAGAGGCAGAGGAAGATTTTACTACAGAAGACAAACAAAGCCATATTACAAAGGAAGCAGAGAGAAACAGATTTGGAAAGGCTATGCTGCTGGCTTTGAAGATGGGTAAGAGGCCAAGACCCAAAGAATGCAAAGACTGCAGCTCTGGACGCTAGAAAGGGCAAGGAAATGTAGAACCCTTGCAGGCTCTGCTGACCCCTTAATTTTGGCCCAGTGAAACTGATTTCAGACTTCTGATCTGCAGAACAGAAAGAGAATAAATGTGTGTTGCTTTCAGCCACCAAGTTTGTGGCAATTTGTTACAGCAGCCACAGGACGCTAATACATGACCCTCTACTCTCTGACTCTTGTACTCAGCACTTGGGATCAAACAGTGAACCCGACAAACCTCTACACCTCCCAGGGAAATTGACCATCTCTCTGTCTCTGGATTTTAAAAAGGAACAGCCACGTAGACATTTTCTCAAAGATATATGAATGGTCAATAAACACATGAAAAGAAAATGCACAAAATCATTAGCATTAGGGCAATGAAAATTAAAACCACAATGAGATACCACTTCATACTCACTAGGATGGCTATAACAAAAGACAATAACAAATGTCAAAAGTGTAGAAGAACTATAATTTTCATATATTGCTGATGGGATTGGAACATGGTGCAACTAACTTGGAAAATAGTTTGGTAGTTTGTTTGGTTTTTTGAGATGGAGTCTTGCTCTGTTGGCCAGGCTGGAGTGCAGTGGTGCAATTTCGGCTCACTGCAACCTCTGCCTTTCAGGTTCAAGCAATTCTCCTGCCTCAGCCTCCCGAGTAGCTGGGATTACAGGCACCCACCACCACACCCAGCTAATTTTTGTATTTTTAGTAAAGACGGGGTTTCACAATGTTGGCCAGGCTGGTCTTGAACTCCTGACCTCTGGTGATCCACCTGCCTCGGCCTCCCAAAGTGCTGGGATTACAGGCGTGAGCCACTGTGCCCGGCCAGTTTTTAAAAGTAATTTACCCAAAATAAGCACATACTCCAAATATATGTGCATGTAAGAACAGAAGCTATGAATGTTCATAGCTGCATTATTCATAGCTGCCCAAACCTAGAAATAAATGTTCACCATCAGTGAATGAAAATGTGGTATTTGCAGTGGAATATTACTCAGCAATATAAAGGAACAGATTACTGTTATGCTGCAATACGGAGGAGTCTCAAGAACATTACACTAAGCAAAAGAAGCAAGACACAGAAGACCACATATTGTATTATTTATATGAAATGTCAAGAGGCAAATCCATAGAGACAGAAAGATTAGTGGTTGCCCGGGACAGGGACGGGGTGGGAATGGGAATGCTACAAGTAGGAGTATCTTTGGAGTGATAGCATTTTAAGGTTGGATTGTCATGGTGAGACAACTCAAAATGAATTTTATGATATACAAATTAGACCTTCAATAAAGCTGGGTTTTGGCTGGGCGCAGTGGTTCACATCTGTAATCCCAGCACTTTGGAAGGCCAAGGCGGGCAGATCACTAGGTCAGGAGATCGAGACCATCCTGGCTAACACAGTGAAACCCCGTCTCTACTAAGAATACAAAAAATTAGCCAGGCGTGGTGGCGGGCGCCTGTAGTCCCAGCTACTCAGGAGGCTGAGGCAGGAGAATGGCGTGAACTCAGGAGGCAGAGCTTGCAGTGAGCCAAGATCGCACCACTGCACTCTAGCCTGGGTGACAGAGTGAGACTCCATCTCAAAATAAATAAATAAATACATACATACATAAATAAAGCTGGATTTTTTGTTTCATTAAAGGCAAATCTAGCATATAGAATAATAAAACCTCAAACCTCACAGGAGTATTTGCATTTTAAGAGCGGGACCTTAAAGATTTCAAAACCTACAGTATGATGGAAGGCCTGGTGACAGACCACACCTGGGGACTATGGCCAGCACTTCTCTGGATCATCCCAGTGGGCAGCCCTACCACCCTATACTGCAGCTATATTGTGCCACCTTTTACATTCTGGGGAGCGGTGGGAACAGAGCTGCACACTGTTTGCCTCATACCTTCACCGGGGCTCAACATGGAAGCCAGTACATGCTTCATGCAGCCACAATTCACACAAAAGCACCCCATGCCTGATGCCTCTGCTTTCCACGAGGCAGGCATGGAATCTGCTCCTCCCACCCCCAGAGCTGGGTCTGTGGAGACACTGCATTCCCCTCCTCTCAGTAGGGTCCTGCACCTCATCCCATCCAGCTCTCCCCAGCTTCACTCTGCCGACTAGGCTGCTCTCCAGGGAGGTTAAGATGTGGGAGCTGGGCCAGGAGGCTGCTGCAGCAAGATCAGGGCTGCCAATCCCATTTAGCTCTGCATCTCTCAAGACCCTAAGGCCAGCTTACAGGCACCCCTCATCCTGAAGCTTTCCTTCAAGTAAAAGAGTTCTTTCTAGAAAACAGGCCCATGCCTGGCACTGCAGAGAATGTGGCCCTGCTTCCAGAAACTCAGGACCCATCCTGCCTAACTCAAAGTTTTTCTTCTTGATCTACTTTACAAATTTCTCCCACTCTTACCTCCATGAGACGCAAGCACATGCAAGTATCTATTCTCTCACAGCATGTGAATTCCCCCACCCTTTAGCTCAGTCTAATAAAAGCAAGCAAACCGTGGGTGAGAACCATATTTAAGACCTCTAGCATCCTCTCCAATGGTCTCCCCTGCAAAATGACAAGTGTAGGCCTAAAACAGAGGAATGGGAATAGCCCCACTTTTAAGAGTAAAGGAGTCAAACATTGCTGGTAGATTTTAAAAAGATCTACAGACGTTTTTGTTTATTTTTTTAAACTACACATAAAAGGTTTTCTTTTATTTAGGGTGATGCTGTCAGGCTCTAATAGCAGCCCGGCATAGGCAGTGGCCAAAACAGGAACAGAAGACAAGATCTTGTAATACAAAATAAATACAAACTTGTAATCCAATAAAATACAACTGAGGGTGAAGGAAAAAGGAGGAGGAGGTCTCACCCCGCACCCAGCCTAAAAGGAGAAGAAAGTGCTGAGGCCAAGTAAGTTTTCTAAAGCATGTTAACAGTTCCTTGTGTGTCCATCACTAAACTCATTCATTAACTTTCCAATTTGGTGACGTGTGCCTCCTGCTCCCCTGGACACCTCCTGCAGACCACACTCATCACTGGAGTATCTTAGTCACCAGAGGTCTACCTCAGCCTATTGTTGGGACTACAGGCTGGGTCTTGATGCAGAACATACAGCATACACGCCTTCTCCCAGGAAAAGAGTCAGGAGCCCAGCATAATTTACATCACGGACAACGAGGATGATGTACAGGATGGGACTCAAGCTGCTTCTTCCTAAGTTCGCAGAGAATCTATGTGACTTGATGGCACCTCCAACAGGAGACAAGGTGGTCCTCTCTCCCACCCTGCTTTATAGACAGGCATCAGGGAGGCAGCAGGCCTCTGATTGCTCCCTCCACACCTGTGGTTCCCAGCTCTGATGAACCTTCTTGCCCTGAGCACCTTCTGGAACTTTGGCATGCAGCTTAGGTTGGCAGGAGGTGAAGGGAGGGAGCTTACAGAAGTTCCTCAAGTCAGCCGGGCATACTGACTCATGCCTGGAATCCCAGCACTTTGGGAGGCCCAGGCAGGCAGATCACCTGATGTCAGGAGTTCCAGACCAGCCTGGCCAACATGGCGAAACCTCATCTCTACTAAAAATACAAAAAATTAGCCAGCTGTGGTGGTGCACACCTGTAGTCCCAGCTACTCAGAAGGATGAGGCAGGAGAATCGCTTGAACCCAGGAGGCGGAGGTTGCAGTGAGCCAAGGTCGTGCCACTGTACTCCAGCCTGGGCAACAGAGCGAGACGCTGTCTCAGAGAGAAAAAAAAAAAAAAAAAAAATTCCTCAGGTCAAAAGTAGGTGCTGTAGGTGGGCACTCCAGTGATGTTGTGTTCTGACCCAGAGAATTTGCCTTCCTCACGTACGTTCTAGTTACAAGTCACACAAGACCAAAACTAACATATGCAAGATTGCAGTAAGCACAGCAACTCCAAACAGCAGGCCCAGGTAGTTAAAGGATAATCCAACTCCTGAAACACAAAGGAATTTTTTTTAAAGGGAACTAAGTATCAGGCCCCTTCCTAATGGGCTCTCAAAAGCACCTTCAGAGATTTATGCTCTTATACCTATCCCTAGCATATTGTCAGGCACATCACAGGTAAGTATTTTTTAAGAAAATAAACAAATGCTAACATTTGATTAAAAGCCAAAGCCAGACTTGGAACAAATGAACCTGGTAATATAAGGGCTCGCCACCTATTTTTGCTCTATAGCTCCCTCAAGAACCCTATGCATGCACACAGAGTTAACTTTGGAAAACGCCTAACATCCCTTTGTGATGCTGAATCTAAATTGCCTGAGAGCTGATAATTATTTTTCATTTTATGCATATCAAAAATTGTTTATTTTTAAAAAGATTCTGTTACATTTGAGACCATGTACCCAGAGAAGCACAAGGCCAGTTGTATTTCAGAATGTATTCTACCATCAGATAGCTTATATGGATGCAAAGAACTAGAAACTATCTTTAGAGCAAAATCCACAGAAGCTAGATGACTGCAACCTCCAGATGACTGCCTCACAGACCCTGTTCCAACTTAACTCTTGTCAAGTGTCTTATCTGGACACTTGGGAGGGCAGGAGAAGAAAAAAAACATGGAAATATTTTAAATAGTCAGTTACATGCAGATTTCTAGCCATAAGAAATTGAATTACTATGTACCGAGCTTCTATTTTATGCCAACTCAATCTTCTCTTGACATATATGAACTAAGAAACCCCCACTTCAAGAAAAAAACTTGCAAATAACATGGCAAGATTACCTATCTGCCCTTAGAGTTCAGTGGAAAAAGATTGTGCTAAATGGCATCTTTGCTGGGATTTCAGCATCTAACATTCAAAGATCTAAACAAAGCCTTCGACATCTAGTCTAATCCTTTGTTTCACAGGGATATGCAAGACCTGAGCACCAAGGTCACACAGCAAGTTCGCAAGATGGGAAATAAAAATCATGTCTATTGATCTGCCTGTGGCAGCACAGGCAGGTTACATTATTTCAGAGGTAACTGTACCAAATGAATTACCATCACCAGCAGTAAGTCCTTAAAAAGGCTAAGGGCATCTGTTAATTCATTACCAACTGCTCTATGCTGGACCCGCTCACAAGGAGCTCACATCGATTTTCCCGTGCAAGTCCCTGCCCAATATAATCTTTGATAAGAAGAAAAAAAGCAAGCCAAAAGCAAGGGTCACGAAGGAGCCTTGGGGAAACAACTGGATGTTCAAGTTAATTCTTACTCACGTCTACTTTGATCAGAGTCAGGAATAGCATCCTATGGAAGTATTCCAAAGGCAAAGTTGCAAAAGAAAAATCAGTACAATGAACATTCTCATAGTAAATGACCTTACAACATGTTCCAAGTTCTAGAACAGTTCCTGGACTTTGTCTGTATCCTTCGGAAAATGTTTTCTTTGGTATTTGTGGCCAAAGGCATCAGAATAAGAGCTCCACCCTGACCTGCTCAGGGTACAGGGTTTCCAGGAGATCCCAGCAGCTGATAAACACAGCCAGTGGCAGGGTGCCTGGGCAACCGATACCTGGGCAGGGAGCATGCACACACTGCATGCCAGGCTGCGTTGGGGGCATGGACTTCAGTCCTCTTGGCAGCAAGGATCACCACAGAGCTTTAGGCCTGTCTCACAGTCATTCGCATCTAAAGACAGAAGAAATAGGCTGTTCTGGACAGTCTCCCAGGGTGTCCCAAAGGCTCCTCTGCTGCTCTTCCCCTCTGTTGCTGGCCTCCACCTGTTCCTTGAACACACCACACACAACCCTGCTGCAGGGCCTCAGCACCATCCAGAAGCCTCTTCCCTCGAGGGCTACATGGCTGTCCCTCATCATCTTCTCAAGGAGGCCTTCCTTCACCACCTTTTGAAGACTTATCACATACATGTGCATACACAAAACCCTATTTATCCCCTTTATCTGATTGTTATTCATAGAGCATATCAACTCAGATACTCTGTAGTTTATCCGGTCTATCTTCTGATTAGACTGTGAAGTACACGAGGGAAGGGATTTGCCTTTTAGGTTTGCTATTGAATCCCCAGTGTCCCAAACAATGCCTAACCCATAGTAAAATGCAATACAATATATTGCATACATGGATGAATTAATAGCCAATTCTTCCTCGGGTTGGGGGACAAGCATAACATTCCCATGATGTAGACTGAGAAAGGGTCTGCTCTCCATGGGAAATGACATGGCCTAGCATCGGGGGACTTTGCCTAGTTCAACTTGATCCTGGCTGAATCATGCCTAATCCAAGTGTGGCACATGCCATTGGTCACCAGCAGCCAAGAGACCTATCCATACCTTCAAGGAAGGGGCACCTCTTCTTCACCTTGTGGGTTCCTAGAGCATCCTCAGTGAGGGCCCTTATCTGGTAAGACAGGGGATCAGGCACATCCATTCCTTGAGACCTTGGGTGTAGCCAGAAAGCATACGTGACATTCATAGCGTCTTTTCTAGGAATGTTTTAGAAGGGAGGAGAAAAAAACAAGCGTCTTTTCTAGGAATGTTTTGAAAGGGAGGAGAAGAAAACAATCTAAACACCACTTGGTAGAGAAATATTACATTGTTTTTAAAGACTCTGAGATTAGACAGTAAAGTTATGAAACTATATTGTGGACTATTGCGTTCATTAATTTAGCGTATTTAAATTCAGGATTCTTTTCCATCAAGTAATTTCTTAGTTCATCTCTGTAGAAAAAAAGCTGACTTTTCACATGCAGGTTTAGCACAGGAAGTGTTTTTGTTTGTTTTTTAAGAGACAGTGTCTCTCTCTGTCATCCAGGCTGGAGTGCAGTGGCACAATCATAGCTCACTGCAGCCTTGAACTCCTGGGCTCCAGTGATCCTCTCCTGCCTCAGCCTCCTGAGTAACTGAGACTAAAGGCATGCGCCACCATGCTTGGCTAACTTTGTATTTTTTGTAGAGACAGTCTCTCTATGTTGCCCAGGCTGGTCTTGAACTCCTGTTCTCAGGAGATCCTCCTGTCTCTGCCTCCCAAAGTGCTGGGATTACAGGAGTGAGCCACCATGCCCAGCCAGGGAGAAGATTTTTAATCATACTCTTCAAGACATTAGTGACCCTGGCCACAGTTCATTGTGTTTTACCAGGCTCTTCTCCCATTTACTACAAAGGAAGGGAAAACTGATCAAGATCTTGTTTGACACTCTAGTTTTAACACTTTATGGGTATTTTCCCTTTATTTCAGGTACTTGAACTATAGAACTATATATTTTCTCCCCCAAATGGAAAAACGAAATTAACCCTTTTGAGACAGGGTCTCACTCCCATCACCTGGGCTAAAGTGCAGTAGAATTATCTTGGCTCACTGCAGCCTCTGCCTCCCAGGTTCAAGCAATTCTCCCACCTGGGCCTCCCAAGGAGCTGAGACTACAGGTACACGCCACCATGCCCAGCTAATGTTTGTGTACATGTATTCTTAGTAGTTACGGGGTTTCTTCATATTGCCTAGGCTGCTCTCAAACTCCTGGGCTCAAGTGGTCCTCTCACCTCAGCCTCCCAAAGTGCTAGGATTACAGGTGTGAGCCACCACACCTGGCCCAACACATCTTGAATAAAACTACTAAACCTCGAGAACACTTACTTTTCCATTCCAGTTAGCTTGCCTTCATCATTTTGGAGTGAATAGCAGTTGTTTGTTGTTGTTGTTGTTTTTCCAAAGATCTGCAAGCAAGAGTAGAGATTATGATGGTATAAGACTATCTTTGTTTGTTATTAGAACTAGCCAAGAGAAAACACTTTCCTACCAACTGATTGTGGAGGCTGCCTTCGGATTGAGAATACTGTGGAGTGTTGCCAAAAAAGACCCAATGAACCCTGGCATCGTGTAGACCACTGTTGCTTATCTCTGTTAGGGGTGTATTCTTCTGAACAGATTTTAAGAACAAAAGTTAAAGGCAACTAATTCCAGGAAAGAACTGCTGAGTGGACACTTAGTTACTGATCATTAAAGTCAAGTCAGGTCTTGACAAAATGTAAAGAACCTTATTGTCTTCTGTTCCCACTTTTGGTTGTATTTGACTACCTGTGTAATCTGTTTCAGACCTCCTTGTCAGTTATGAAAGAGAAACGAAGACTCATAATGCCAAAGCCCACATACTCCAGGATCTATATCATGTTACAGTGTTCATCATTGTATACTACTACATATCTACGTCATTGTAGTTATGTCAAAGGCATGCAGGCTTGTATCTTTTTTTTTTTGCGTTGCTATTAGTCTTTTAGTGGCTACAAAGGAGTCAGTCAAGTAGATAGTCTAATTTATTTGATCTTTTTAGCCACTCGTTTTAAAATTTATATAATAATCCTGTGATGAATATGTTGGTACAAGTTTTCCAAAGTTATATATTTCTGGGATTTCTACAAGTGGGATCTCTGGTCTGAGAACCATTTGTTTTTGGCTCTTAATATATCTGTTGCCTTGTTTTCCAAGAGGCATATCACACTTCACAACCCTGTAAGCAATGTTTTCTCATCACCACTAACACTTTATAGATTGTATTATATGCCATGCCCATGCACTGTTTGAAACTTGTCATATTAACTCATTTAACCTTCACAACCACTTCCCCAAAAGAAGGTCAACCACCAGTTCAGAGAAAGGGTAATGATGC
Source organism: Pongo abelii (assembly GCF_028885655.2). Lineage (NCBI taxonomy): Eukaryota > Metazoa > Chordata > Mammalia > Primates > Hominidae > Pongo > Pongo abelii. The sequence continues at coordinate 69,966,397 of NC_071997.2, forward strand.
TGGTGCTGGTGATAATGGCAGGAATAGTGCTCCTCATCAGTTAGGTCTCAGTGAGTTAGAAACTTTAGAACTAAAACCTTGTTAAACTTACATGTGGGCCAGGCACGGTGGCTCATGCCCATAATCCCAGCAGTTTGGGAGGCCAAGGCAGGTGATCACCTGACATTGGGAGTTCAAAACCAGCCTGACCAACATGGAGAAATCCCGTCTCTACTAAAAATACAAAATTAGCCAGTCATGGTGGCAAACACCAGTAATTCCAGGTACTCAGGAGGCTGAGGCAGGAGAATTGCTTGTACCCAGGAGGCGGAGTTTGTGGTGAGCCAAGATCGCGCCATTGCACTTCCAGCCTGGGCAACGAGAGTGAAACTCCGTCTCAAAAAAAAAAAAAAACCAACAAACAAAAAACCTTACGTGTGGACTTTATAGAGCTAAGAAAACAAATTCAGAATGGAGATTTTGTCCAAAACCCTATTAGGGACTCATCTGAGACTAGAATCTAATCACCTCAATCCTAGTCTGTTACCCCCACCCCAAGTCCCATTGCCCCTCAGTAATGTTCCTGGATCCCTGCTACAAGACAGATCAGCAAGTCACGGTGTAAAAAACAGTTTCCCACTTGGGAAAAAAGCAAAAGCCAGGAGTGTGTGTGGGCACGTGAGTGTGTGTACACATGCCTGTGCGGGGGCAGGAACTGACATGCCCACAAGGGACTGCTGACCTTGTCACAAGAACAAGAGTCCAACAGCACACAGTCCAACCCTCAACTTACCTTGTGCTTAATTTCCCTTACCACAGATTTGAACACTTTGGAAGATTCAACACTCAGACTCTTTAAGGTGCTCTGACTTAACCATCACCATCACTAAGGCATCTGTGGAAGACAGGGAGAAAAGAAAAAGCCCCATCAACAAAGCGTCCCAATAGTGCTTCAGTGTCACATGCCCCACTGGGATTTTTACTCTCAAACTGACCTCAATGCAAGATGAGAACGTGCTTTATGTTTAAGTTTATGCTAGACTTGGGAATGGATTTGGAGACACTGGCCCCTGGGTAATGTTGTTATTCAGATTAAACCTGAGAAATACAAAACCTTAGACATAATACACTAAAAGTGACTAAAAACATATTGAATTTGTGCATTTGTCAAGTTGGGAGAGTATCCAGTTTGAAATCTGGATCAAAAAGGTTGATTTTGTCCATTTCCTGACATGACTAGTCAAAGATCATACTTTGCATCCTGAGTACGCACCTGTTTTCTGCCATCAGTTTAAGATAGGTTTAGGAATTTCAGGTCTCTAAATGTGATCAACAGATTGGGAATATATCTGGTCTTCTCCAGTTAAGAAATCTTACCTCCTGGATAATGTTGAAATGCTAGAGCAGAGCCATTTCCAGGAAGTGAGGAAAATTGTTGTTGCATCTACATTGGGTGACAGGAGAAAGGGAAAGAGAAGTCACTTTTGCTTGCCTATAGTATCTCAAGCTTAGTTCAGACATTGATAATGATTATAGTAGTAAACACATGAAGCATATTTAGCTCACATTCTGTGCCAAGGTACTGATGTTCAATATGCTGCCTATAAACTGGTTAATCTTCATGACCCTATGAGGTGCTATCATTTCCATTTTGCAGAGATGTTACCCAAGGTCACATAGCTAGGAAGCTGCAGAGCCTGTATGTGGCTCCAGACTCCACTTTTAACCACAATACCTTGTAAGACTGCATGAGTGCCTGGCTTCCTTCATTCTCAACCTCAATCACCTCACCTGTAAAATGGAGATCCTACCACCAATTTCAAGATTCCAGAGGGATTCACGGTGGAAGATTTGTGAGCAGCTGCGTCTTTATGTAGTGAGGTCTCAACTGGCATTCACTCTCTTCCTTATGAGGAAAGGTTTATTTCTGAGAAAAAAACAGAATCACAGAAATATGATGATAGAGGTGGATGGGACCTTAGGAATCACCCATGGCAACCACTGTTTCTTTCTACGCTTGGAAGGGTCAAATCCCTTCTCCAGCTTCTTTGGTCACTTAAAAGTAGTGAGTATACCACCTACAATGCAGTCCAATTCATCTCACTACAAAGAGGTAAATTCCTTACCAGTAAGGAAAAAACTTCTGACACCTCTTCAAATACTTAGAGCAGCTACCAAGTAATCCCTTTCAACTCCCAAGACTCCCAACTCCCCTGGTAACCCTCCCTGGGTTCCAGCTTGACAAAGCTATCTTCAAAGTATGGTACTTGGAACAGAGTTGTATCAGGTAGGATATGACTACGCCAAAATAAAGGGGTACTTACCCCTCCCTTGACCTGCTGCTTCTACTCCTATTAATGCAACCCCAGGTTTGTATTCTCCAAGTGATTCTGAAACAGCCAAGCCTACAACACCAGATCCCAGCTCCTAATCTCAAATTACCATCCATCCTCCAAAGCTGCCTCTTGATACTACAGTGGCTAAAAAGGGCCTTTTCTAAAATAAACGCAGACAATTTCTCTCGGCTGGAACAGAAGAACAAGGCTATAAAACCCTGCTTTTGTGACCTTCAAGCTCACTAAATGATTAAAAGTCTGACTTCAGTTTGAACTGAAGCCCTAATGGCCAACACAGTCAACTCCTGTTGCTGATTCTGAAACTGTTCAAATACTTCCAGCTCTTTCCCCTACAGACATAAGAAAATTGTCCTTCACAACTCTCATGTTTGAGCACGGTTGTGAGATCACTTCCAGTCAGTGACTATCATTTCTGTCCAGAGCACTTAACTGCCAGTGCGAAGACTCCCAGCATGCTTCCCCTCAGGCCAGGTAACCAATAACTGTCAGGCTGGTGCCCAGGGGACTGCAATGAGCAGAGCCCACCTGCTGCACACATGGACTGTGGCCTGAGTGAGAAGACTGGGTTGCTCTTGAAACCACATCATAACTTAGCATATTCTGACACAACTCCATCACTAAACTCCAGAAAAGTGGCCAGGTACAGTGGCTCATGCCTGTAACCCCAGTACTTTAGGAGGCTGAAGCAGGAGGATCATTTGAGGCCAGGAGTTTGAGACCACCCTGGGTAACATAGGGAGATCTCATCTCTGCAATTTTTTTTTTTATTAGCCAGCCATGGCTGTGTGGGCCTGTAGCCCCAGCTACCTGGGAAGCTGAGGTGGAAGGATCACTTGAGCCCAGGAGTTTGAGACTGCAGTGAGCTGTGATTATGCCACTGCACTCCAGCCTGAGTGACAGAATGAGACCCTGTCTCTAAAATACATATATGAACTCCAGAAATGGGAATCTCCCCTAGATCCTTCCATAGCTCCCAGTATCTCTTAAGAGCTTATACTTACCCAACACTTCTTCCTCCCTCTTTTTTCTGATTGGGCTTAACAATTTTATTTGAAATGAAAATATTTAGGATTACAGAAGCTCAACCCTTATCTGATGAACTAGCAAGAAGACCTCATCTCACTCATAAGCTCCTAGACAACCATGTTTCTAAAAGCTGTAGTAAGGACAGGGGCTATTCCCGTCTTCACGAGCCACTGCTGCCTAACATGTGAGTTTGGGAACTCAGAGCTGGGGAGGGTGATTTTAATCTGAGACTCAGATTAAATTTAATTTTAAATTTTAAATTTTAAATTTAAGGTGATTTTAATCTGAGAGGGTGATTTTCTTTAGAAGGGAGGGAGAAAGATACATTCCAGATAAACTAAGCTTTTGAGTAGCCCTGTGATCAGGTTCATGTTTTCCCTGGGAACAGCTTTCAGCTGGACGAAACTGGTTCGTTCCAGCCTGTGGCGTGGGAATGAGAAACTCCCGGCAGAAGCTGAAGCGTGGAAGTGCAGTCATTGCTCCCATATGAGGCATGGCCAGAAACAAATAGTGGTGACTTATTTAGAAAGTTACTAAGTTGGTACCATTGTGTTTTTTGCTCTGCACGGCGTGGGAAAGTGACTCCCTACCAAGCGAGTCTTTCTGTATCTACCAAGCAGATACAGAATGCCCAGATCACAGTGGCTGGGCTTGCCAGGCTTCTTTTCAATGGTTATGTCGGTACAGGAACTCCAACCTCTCCCCAAAACTCAAGGGGGCCCAGGATATGCATTTACTCATCTGGAGCAGAATCAGCTTCATGGGCTCCACTAGCCCCCTTAACCTACCAACTTCAGAACATGAGTACTGGGGGAAAAAGTTTAACTTAATCCTCACAGGATTCTAAAACCCAGTATTTTGGCAGAGTGGGGGTACAGCAGTCAAAAGACAGGGAGAAACCTACCCAATTTCCTGTATGGCATTTGGGAGGGAATATCTGCCAGTCATTACCCCATTGGAGCTCCACTGATGCAAATAGAGAAACAAAGCTTTTAGAACTGAGAAAATACCTCTAGAGCATTCTTTAAGACCCTTCTCACTCAAAGCCCTCCCTCACCAGGATTCCATGAAGACTAAAGTCATAAGCAAGTATTTAGTTGAGTTGTATTTCCTGAAGTGCCTCATAGGAAGATACTAGAAGAACAGGTAACATTCATTCAACAGCTATATGCTATGTGCCAAGTCCCTTGCTGATTCCTGAGGATACACCAGAGAAAAGTCAGATGGCAAGGAGCCTGTCCTCATGACACTTGCATTCCGCTGAGGGAGACAGACAATAAAAAAGTCACTAACGGCTGGGCATGGTGGCTCAAACCCATAATCCTAGCACTTCAGGAAACCAAAGTGGGTGGATTGTTTGAGCGCAGGAGTTCAAGACCAGCCTGGGCAACGTGGTGAAACCCCATCTCTACTAAAAATACAAAAATTAGTCAGGTGTGGTGGTGTGCACCTGTTTTCCCAGCTACTTGGGAGGCTGAGGTGGGAAGATCACTTGAGCCCAGGATGTCAAGGCTGAAGTGAACCGTGATCACACCACTGCACTCCAACCTGGGTGACAGAGGGAGACCCTTTCTCAAAAAAAAAAAAAAAAAAAAAAAGTCGCTGACAGCAGTAAGTGCTCTGAAAGAATGAAAGAGGATGATGTGGCAGTAACTGTTGATGGCATCTGAGCAGAGACCTGAAGGATGAAAAAGAATTGGCCAAGAGAAGAGCTACTAACAGAAGTTAGGTGATCTGGGAAGCTAGACATAGTGAGGGTTACAAGATAAGTAAGTTTTGATGAAGGGAAGACAAGGACAAACTTCAGTCTGAATTCTCCTAGGCCTGCCACAATGCAAGACAGCACTGAAAACAATTTGAGGTATCAGCACTTGGTGATATGGTTTGGATCTGTGTCCCTGCCCAAATGTCATGTTGAAATGTAAATCCCCAGTGTTACAGGTGGGGCCTGGTGGGAGGCGATCACATCATGGGGGCAGGTTTCTCATGAATGGTTTGGCACCATCCCCTTAGTGCCATCCTTGAGATAGTGAGTTAATTTGCTTGAGATCTGGTCGTTTAAGTGTGTGGCACCTCTCCCCCACCCCCAATTCTCTCTCGCTCCTGCCTTTATTATCTGATGTACCTGCCCCCTCTTCACCTTCTGCCATGAGTAAAAGCTTCCCAAGGTCTCCCTAGACACTGAGCAGATAGATGCCAACACCATACTTCCTGTAAAGCCTGCAGAGCCTCAAGCCAGCCAATTAAACCTCTTTTCTTTATCAATTACTGAGTCTCAGTGATTTTTTTGTTTTTTGTTTTTTGAGACAGGGCCTCACTCTGTCACCTAGGCTGGAGTGCAGTGGTGCAGTCTTGGCTCATTGCAGCCTCAACCTCCTGACCTCAAGCAATTCTCCCACCTCAGCCTCCCTAGTAGCTGGGACTACAGGCATGTGCCACCACACCTGGCTAATTTTTAATATTATTTGTGGAAACAGGGTTTCACCATGTTGCCCAGGCTGGTTTCAAACTCCTAGGCTCGAGTGATCCCCCTGCCTTGGCCTCCCAAAGTGCTGGGATTACAGGTGTGAGCCACTGTGCCCAGACATGTATTTCTTTATAGCAACACAAGAACAGCCTTATGCACTTGGGTAACCTTTCCACATTCATGCTTAACAGAATGCCTGCTCCTTGTGTCCAGGCCTTCCCACTGGCCATTGCCCATACCTGAGGTTGAGACCTGAGGTTGAGATGAATGGTCGTGATCTTCAGTGACCCAGCAGGGAGATGAAGCACCGTGGATTTATGTCTCATGTCCTGGTCTTCCTGGAGCTCTGGTGCTGGGACAAGGGTATGGTCTCCAACCGTACCTGCTGAGGAATTATCTGCGGCCCAGTGGGCCAGCTCCAAAGCCAGAGAGCAGCCTGGTGCTCAGTACTCTCACTCTTCAAACCCAAGAGTTTGGCCTAGCTGCTGCCAGCAGGTAGAGGGTTCTGGGCAGTTCAGTGCTCAGTCCTGCCTTCTTGAGCACTTTCCAAATCCAGGGGCTCCTCTTGGAGAGAACTGATCTCCCAGGGGGCAGATGAGGAGTCCAGGCTTTCTCTTTTGGTCACCCCTTCCCATGTCCGAGCCGCTTTTCCATCCCTCTCTTCAAGGGCAACTCTGGACCCCAGCACACTCTCCTGTCTATGTGTAAAGAGCAGAGAGTACATGGAGGGCCATTCTGAAGGGGCTGGAAGCAGATGGTTCACCAGGCCATCCTGCATGGGTTTAGCCTCAGTCTGGAGAAAGCAGTAGTGAGCAGGGTTTTTGTTAGACCTTGTACTCCATCCCATGTCTTGCTTAGCTGCAGCCTTGGGGCTACTAAGGTTTCATCCATTAACAAAGGATCTTCTTTTCCAGTGGGTAGAAGGAAGAGAGGGATCATATGCTGGGGGCCTCCCCTCTATCCTCTGAGGCTTATTTCCCATTTGATAGGGCCCCCCAGCCTCTGCCCTTCTGTTTCCCACATGGGCGAAACTTGGATCTGAGATTGTTCCTAATGGAAACTGTGGGGCCAGAACAGAGAGAAGCTACTTATACCAAAGCTCATGGGGGATTCTCTCTTGGGCTCAGCAAAGGCATAGTACTGGCCTTGGAATACAGCGCTGGTGGGTCTTGAGGTCAATCTCATGGAAAGCAGCACCACGTTGCCAGCCAGTGGCCCTGCAGCAAACACCTGACTTCCCAAGTGTCCACATGCATGTGAGACCTTCCTCTCCACAGTCGAGGAAACCCCATGGAAGATGAGCGCTCAGCACAGTCCTCATGGCCACCAAACCCTTGGATATAAATGACAATATGTTTCTCAGCCCATCCCAGATGACCCAGTTGTACCAGATGTTTGGCAGGTGGCTGGATAGATTCTGTGGCAGCGAGAGCTCCTCTAATGGATCCTTCAAAACCACACGGCACCTTCTGGTTGGAATATACACTACCCTGAGGTTTTGTCTCACCTCTGTGGGTAAAGAATGGAAGAGACAGGAGAAAGATGAAGGAACCAGGTTAGTACAAGACTCAGTTGAGTCATAGAAGGGCACTATAAATGCCACATATTCAACCCCAAGTTAGCATAAGCCTCGCCTTAAGTTACACTTATGTAACAGAGCTACTGGCTTCTCAAAAGGTTCTCAGCTCATGTCACCAGCCCTAGAAGCTTCTCTTCTACTTCCCCATAATTCCTCCCTTCTCTGATTGCCCTCAGTACCCTGCAAATACTTGTATCCTGACTGTTGTCACGCATGGCATTAGTCAAGCTACATTTGGCTGTCACTGGTTTGTCTCTAACCCTCCACTTCTTGATGGCAGGGACCGGCTCTTGTCTCCCACTTGCCAACAAGCACTTTCAAGTGCCTGCTGGATGGGAAGTGATCTTACAGCATCTCCAGCCTCTGCTCTAGAATACAGGGGCAGAGATCTCAAGGGCCAAGATCTCATTTGCTTCACTGACCCAGACCTGGGAAGGTGATAAGAGGAGCAGGCTAATCCAACTCATGGCTTATCAGCAAGCAGGAAAATGAACGACACTTGGAACACATGGCAAGGTCCCCAACAGGCTCTTAAAGGGCCTTCTGCCATCCTGATGCAGAGCTCTCAGAGGGTAGCATGTGGGTCAATAGAGATCCCCTCATCCATCTATCATTTGCCATCCTTCTTAACTCTTCCCCCATCTGAGTTCTCTGAAGCCTCTCACCTTGGCTTTCAGTGCTACTAATCCTGGCATCGGCAGCTTGGAGAGAACAGGCAAGGCCCACATCTAGGCTCTGTATGATCTCATCTCTGCCCTCCAGTGATTACAGATCTCAACACTCCATGAGGGAATCCCCAGACATCAGATACAGTGCTGAATTGGAACACCATGAAGAAAGCTGCCCACAGCTTTAACTTCCTAAAGAGACTGAAAGTTTTATTTCATTCCCCAGCAGAAGTCATAACTGCCAAGTTTAACCAGAGGTGAGAAGGAAAATAATGTAAGAGAGAACATCTACATCTGGTACCCAAAATGTTTTATTTGCAAATAAGAGGTCTCTGTGGACCCTCTCCCCACCTTACCCTCCTACATAAACCATCTAGGTTTATGTAGGTCTATGATATGCACACAAGAAAGAAATCACGTGATGCATTTCTCAGAACATATTCCTGTCATAAAGTGACATAAAACCATACTGACACCTGAGGGGTACCAGAATATGCCACCCCAAAATGTGCACCATTGGCATATAAATTATTTTCAGCTAAACGTCATTGAGAACGAGCAGATTCAGAAAAAGCTCTAAAAACAAGTTTTTATATCGTAAAGGAAATTTACATTTATAAAGGAAATTTCCCGTCGTAGAGGTGTTTCCCCCTCCAGGAAAGGAAGGATTCTTAACTCTTCTCAATGGAGAAGGCATCAATCTGTGTAACAAACCTTGATAAACAACCCTTGCTTACCGTACTTTTCAGGGTCGTCTTCCCATAACCTGCCTTCCCTAAGAGCCTAAAACTCTGTTGTTGTTGTTGTTGTTGTTATAAGAAATAAAACTAAAATCTTAAGCCTCCCAACTGACTGGATGGACCCCCTCTTTGCCAAGCATACCCCAGAGTAAACTTAAAAACTGAATTCCCCACCATGACCACATGGGAGGTCAGACAGACCCCATTATACTCTTCCCTCCCTAATTGCCATTAGGCTTAGTTTCCTAAGGGCTAAACAGAAACTATCTCTTTTTTAAGTAGAGACAAGGTCTCACAATGTTGCCCAGACTGGTCTTGAACTGCTGGCCTCAAGTGATCCTCCTCCCTTAGCTTCCCAAAGTGCTGGGATCACAGGCATGGGCTTACCAACCTTGACCAAAGCCAGCCCTTTCAAAAGACTTGCTCCACCACTGATTTTAGCAGGACTCCTCTTCCCTTTTGCAGTCTGATACAAATACTAGCCAGTATTCCCTCCTGATAGGGGGCCACCAGCCAGGAACTGGTGGTGGCTGGTTTACAGAGGCTGTGCACAGGATGCCTCTGTGACCTCTGTTTCACCCTTTGATAGACAGACTGATTCTAATGCATTTAAGTGTTCAGTCTCCACCCCCAGAGTGAACATGGGATGTGTGTAACATGCATGTTTGCTTAGTATGCATGTATACATCCCCCTTCTGAATATTCATAGCTCCTCCGATAACCTGTTGAATAGGTATACTTAGCTAACCCTTCAGCATCAATTCTCATTTCACCTTTCCTCCTTTGAAGTACGCCCCAGCCTGAGGGTGGCCAGCCTGCAGGCTGCAACCCTTTATAAGAAATAAAGCTCTCTTTTCCAAATGTATGGACCTCATGATTCTTGAGTTGACAGGTATTTAAACCCAAGTTCTAACTACCCCTTTGGGTTACTTATCACTGAGTGCTCTTATATGTGCATGTGTGATGTACATGTTAGCAAACTATTTTTCTTCTGTTAATGTCTCTCTGGTCAGTCTCACTTACAGGACCCCAGCTGGAGAACCTAGAAGGGTAGAAAAAAAAATTATCTTCCCCTACACACCTATGCAGGACCTGTAAGGCTTCTCTTGATCTGGCCCCTGCCTCCTGGACCTTACTTCCTGCATCTCTCCTCCTTGCTCATTCCTTTCTGGCTATACTAACTTCCTTTCTGTTCTTAAGAACACGTGAAGCTCATTCCTACCTTAGGACGTGACACTACTGTTCCCACTTCCCAGGACACGCTCCCTTCACTTGGCTTTCTCATTTCAACCAGCTTTCTACTCAAACATCACCTCAAAGAAGCCTCCTCTAACCACTAGCAAAAATAGCCTCCCAACATTATGTTTTTCTTCCTATCACCTAAACATAAAAATATAGTAGTTCTATCAATGCACCATCTCCCCCACTAGAACATACGCTGCATGGAAGAACACACTTTGATTTTGTTCATTGCTACATTCCCAGGGCTTAGTATAGTGCCTAGCAAATGAGAGCTGCTCAGTAAACGTTGGCTGAACACATAAGAGCCTGTCAACTATTTGACACTGTGTCACTTGGATGGACGTAAATAATCATAAGGCCAGTAATAAGGCCATAGAACCAGTGGGGGCAGTTAGAGGGAGAGGTTTCAACCCAATATAAGTTAAAAGTAACTGAGAACAAACATGTCTCTTGTTCCTAATAACTAGAGTCTACTTCGCAGACGTGGATGCAAAGCAGGACAGTGGTTCTCATACTTGAGTGAGCATCAGAACCACATGGAGAACTTGTCAAAAATAGAAACTGCTGGGCTCAGAATTTCTGATTCCTTAGGTCTAGGTGGGGCCTATGCATGTCTAACAAGTTCCCAGGGATGGGGCGATACTGGTCTGAGGACCTCACTTGGAGAGCCATTTGTTATAGAAGTTTGGACTATATAATCACCTTTCCATCGACAGAAACCCAAGGAGTAGACTTAGAAGGGGTATGGGCATGCTGGCCTTCAAATATCACATGGATCCTAATAGCTGGTCTTTACTATTGTTATCCCCATTTCACTAACCTTCAGGGAAAAACCCTGTTACCTAAATTCTTCCAAAAATCAAGTATTTCCTCCCTTATGGAGCATTCGCTGCCTGCACTAGTCCATGATGCCTGTAATCCCAACACTTTGGGAGGCCAAGAAAGAAGGATCACTTGAGGCCAGGAGTTTGAGACCAGCTAGGGCAACATAGTCTCCATCTCCACAAAAAAATTTAAACATTAGTTGGGTGTGGTGGCATGCACCTGTGGTCCCAGCTACTCAGGAGGTTGAGGTGGGAAGATCACTTGAGCCTGGGAGGGCAAGGCTGCAGTGAGCTGTGATTGCACCACCATGCTCCAGCCTGAGCGACAGAGCAAGACTTTCTTTCTCTTTCTCTCTCTCTCTCTCTCACACACACACACACACCAGATACAGGTGGATACAGGAGGAAACAATAGTAGAAAATTCATTCAATTCATTCTTCACCTCCAAAGCATCTAAATCTAGGCCTGACAGAAATACACCACTCAGAAACACACCAGGAGCAGCCTTCTCCTTTGTCCCTTCTCCTGTGGCCAGTACAACAGATGTCAAAAGCACAGCCTGCTCTAGAATCCTGCGCAGACAGGGTTCAGCCCCACATGGAGACTCCAGGTGGCCACGCAGGTGTTACTGTGGTGGTATTCAGCACCGGCTGCATATTGGAACTTGCTGGGAAGCTTGTAAACATCCAGACGGCCGGGTTCCACTCAAAACCAATTAAGTCAGACTCTCTAGGGGTGGGACTCAGGCCTCACAATTTTAAAAGACCTTCAGTTAATTCTCATGTTCAGCCAAAATTGAGAAAATCTGTTTTGTTTTTTCTAACAGGCCCTCAGAAATGCCAGTGTAGACTTGGCAGTGTTGTCCACCTTAGTGGATCATTCATTCTGGCCCTTACAATGATCCTGGTTCTTGGCTGTTGCATGTCACTCAGCTCTGAGACATAACCTCATACAGGGACAAGAAACACTTAAACAGAATCAAACGCCAGAGCAAAGCCTTCTCCATAGGCCCAACCTCAAGGTTACATCTCTCCATTTAATAGTGTTGTCAGTTTTGAGTTCCTAAAAAGGCCAAAGGCGGTGCCTCTCAGCCGTAACCCTGGTCTCATTGTTTGGATGGAGGCAATATTGTGGGAGGCTGGCAAGACCCCCTCGCAGGACAGAGCAATCAGCTTCAGTGCCTGCAGCACTCTGACTTCTATTTCCTCTCGATTTTCTGGAGTTTTGGAGTAAAGATAGAAGATGACACCAGATGGCCAGGCACAGTGGCTCACGCCTATAATCCCAGCACTTTGGGAGGCTGAGGCGGGCAGATTGCCTGAGCTCACGAGTTCGAGACCAGCCTGGGCAACACGGTGAAACCCTGTCTCTACTAAAATACAAAAAATTAGCCAAGCATGGTGGCAGACACCTGTAGTCGCAGCTACTCGAGAGGCTGAGGCAGAATTGCTTGAATGAACCCAGGAGGTGGAGCTTGCAGTGAGCCGAGATTGCACCACTGTACTCCAGCCTGGGCAACAGAGCAAGACTCCATTTCCAAAAAAAAAAAAAAGACGCCAGAATAGAATTAGTAGTCCTGGTCTTAGAGGTGTCACAATTTGATGACCCCCTCCTCACTCATTTCCTCAAAGGCCAAAGTCCCAAAATGTTGATAATACTGTAGTTTTTTTTACCCGTTTTTGCAAACATGAGTACCTGACTTGTCTGTGTCCCTACAATGTCATCCACCTCTTCAAGAGCTCCTCCGCCTGGGTCACTGGGTTTCTGGGCCTGAGGTGTTTGCCTGGCATCCCCCAAGATGACGGATTTCCTGAGGTCAGGAGCTAAGCTTTACGGGGCTCTGTCTCCTGTGGTTGCCCCCATGCAGGGGTTCTAAAAGCATTGATTGGTTGGTAGAAAATATGGGAGGCCACATTTGTAGAAGAGGAAGCTGTTCTTCCCCCTGGGCAGGCTCTCTTGAGAATTAAATGTGATTAAGGGCACAGTGGGCAGCAGGTAGCTAGAGCTCACCTTGGAGGAGTTGTCAAGAACTTCACTCACCACTATCCCAGGGCCTGATATCCCAATGTCCACCTGATGTCTGGCAAAAAACATGCTTCCTTCTAGGAATAGGAGGTGCCTGTTTTGCACAGAGGCCTTTTCTCAACTCCCGCCCATCTAATTTATCTAGCAAATGGCCCCAGGACCTACCCCTCTACATCTCCCCCTTGCCCGAGGGAATCCAAAGGGGCTTGAATAATGTGCTGAAATGCAATTTGGAGGCCTGAGGACAGCTCATTTCCCACATGGGCACAGCCATGCACCACCCACTCCTGGAAGGTCCCCTCAACCCAGGGCTCCCCAAGAGCAACGAGATGGCAGGCCAGGCACTCTCTGCATGGAGCCTGGGCAGCCCCTGAATACTCACCTCTTTGGCTCAGGGCCTGAAAGCCAAGCCAGGCTTGGGGCTAGGCCTGCAACCTAGTCATGGAGGTGGGCCTGAGCCTGGCCCTCAGGGAGCTTCCATTCCAGCCATCAGGCAAGAGAAGGAGACCAGGAGGAAGAAGAGCCTCGTGGAGAGCAGGGGTCCCATTCTGATCACAACTCCCTTCCCTCTTCCAGCAGCAGTGGTCTGAGGCGGGACAAAGCTTCCACTGCCTCCTCCTTTTGGGCAGCTCTGAGGCCTGAGGATGTAATTAACTAATGATGCACCTGTTCTTCAGTAACCAGTGAAGCAGGGATGCCCAACCACAGCTGGGATGTAACCAATACTGGGGGAATTAAAGATCAAAAAACACCAAAGGCCAAGACAAAGCTGATGGAGTGGCTTCTTCCCACTCACCCCCCACCTCCACCCCACCAGCCCTCACCAGAGGCTGAAAGAGATTCCTCCTCACTTATTTCTCAGGGGATCTTGCTGAAGCAGGAAATTTCCCTGACCTATTGTGGGTGGGAACTGGAGTGTGGGTGTTTGAACTAGCTACTTCAGTGCTAGCAGGGGCAAACCCCACTCACTGGAATCTGCTGCACTCAACCCCTCAAGGGATGGAGCATGCAGGTGAGCGGGTGCAGGAGCCACGGAGAGCGCTTTTGGGTGCCAGCAGGAACAAACTCTGTACTGGCTCTGCAGTCTAGGGGGGTGCCCACAGCCCCTGAGGCCCCAGAAGGAGTGTTTCAGTCAATGCTCTTTTAGCTTTGCCATCTGCAGATGGCTTAAGTGTTAACAGCTCAGTGGACGGTCAGTGTGACAGCCCTTTGCACCCACACTTGAATTCTTATCTGAGGTCTAAGAGGAATGAGGTCATACAAATTGGAGATGATAAATGCAGGGGATTTTATTGCTGATGAAAGTGGCTCTCAGTGAGAAGGGGAGCTGAAAAGGGGAGGGAGTGGGTAGGTAATTTTCCCCCAGAGCCTGGCCATCCCTGGCCAGACTCCTCTCCAAAGCTATGCCATCAAGCTGTCCCTCTGAAATCAAGCCCCTTCTCTCCAACATTCAACCATAGTCTCTGACATCCAGCTGCTTCTTCTCTTCTCTCTCTGCCAGCAGAGCCTGGGGCTTTCTTGGGCACAGGTTAGGAGTGGGGCGGGCCATGGGTGGTTTTGGAAAAGGCAACAGTCAAGCAGGAAAACAGGAATGTTCTCACTTTGGGCCATAGTTTTAGGCTTGAGGGTGAGGCCCTTGCTGGAGACCTGCCCACTTCTGCCCAGAATTTCCCTGCCTCCTGTCCCTATCATTGCCACCCAAACCTGGGCAAAGCTAAGGCTGAAATTCCCCTGGAGTGAAAACAAGATGGACATGAAGAACTGCTAGACCAGAGTCACTCCAGCCACCGGCCTCCCCTTTTCTGAGCACTTCCTCCCTTCCTGGTGCTTCCTCATCATTCAGCTTTCCTCGGAGTGCACCCTCAAGTCTACGGAACCTGCTTCCAGAAACCTACTGGCATTAGTCGTTTGCACCTTTGTGTGATTTCAGTCCTTATGTCATCTCTCCCACCATAATCCCTGGTCCTCTGAGTGGAACATCAAAGTCTTGTAGCCACTTTTCCTGGGTTGAAGAACTCCAGGCATGGCAAAGCCCTGGAAGAGATATGGGGTGGAGGAGGGATGCAGAGGAATTCTGGGTCCTGAAATTATACCATTTAAGTGAATCTTGCCATCTCAGGCCCCGCCACTCCGAAAGTGTTGGCACTCCTCAGGGTTATGTCCTTGGCCAAGGTCCCTCCACACTTCTCTCGGGTCCTCTCTGCAGCACACAGGACTTCCACCACCACCCATCCCCGATGCCCTCAAATCCTTACCTCTACCCGGTGTCTCTGAGTGCCCTGCCTTGGGATCAGGCTGGCTACTGAATGCTCAGTTTCTACCTGAACATGTGGCATCCCCTTCCCCAGATGCCATCTGTTCCTTCTTCCTTAGCTCCATCAGTGGTACCATTCTACTTGGGTGACACCTGCCGCATAAGCCCCTGTCCTCTCCATCCATTATTCCACTGCCTTGGTTAGAGCCCTAGAACCCTCACTTACCTATGAGAACAGTCTATGTTTATTGTGAGTTTGAGGAGTCCTTGCAGGTGGTTTTTCTGCATGGAAAAGATTAAAGATAACTTTAGTTTTTAAAAAAAAAATATAAGTTTTTGACATGATCAATTTAAAAAATCTTCCTTTAGCTTTTTTTCCAACAGGAATAATTTAATATAAAGAATTAACTAGGCATACATTTGTTGACTGTATCACCAATAATTATAATTATACTTTATTGGGCAACATTTTCAGTAAGTAGAGCTTTTAAAGTTCTAAGGATTGAGCACTTTCAGGTGTCATTTCTCTGTCTCTCTCCCTTGATATACATATTTTTATATATATATATTTTTTTACCATCTTAACCATTTTTAAGTGGCACATTGTTCAGTGACATTAAGTACATTCACGTTGTTGTTCTACCACTGCTAACATCCATCCACAGAATTATTTTCATCTGCAAAACTGAAACTCAGTACACATTAAACACTAACTCCCCATTCTCCTTCCCCTGCCCCAGCCCCTGGCACCACCATCCTGCTTCTGTCTTTATGGATTTGACTACTCTAACCTTACATAGGTAGAATCATATTGTATTTGTTATTTCATGACTGGCTTATTTCATTTAGCATAGTGTCCTCCAGGTTCATCCATGTTGAAGCATGTGACAGAATTTTCTTCCTTTTTAAGGATGCATAATATTCCACTGTATGGCTATACCACATTTTGTTTATCCATTCATCTGTAAAAAACTTTCCTTTAGATTTTAAGTTCTTTGAAAGATTTTCCCGCCATTTATAACTGTAGCAAATTATAGCAAACATCTTTAGAATGTTGTTGGTTAATATTTGGTCCTATTTATAAGCTTATGTATATACATTCAAACATTTTAAACTACTTTTATAAATTTAATATATGCAATTTCTTTTTAAATACCTCAATTATCTGACTTAAACAAAATCTTAATAACTTTTTAAAAATGTAAATATAATAAACTGATAAATATAGCAATACTTAAATTCTTGTAAGTCTTCCAACACAGAAATTTATTAAATTTTCAACTTAAAATCACAAGCCTAACTTCTTCAATTACACTTTTAAATTCAAATTACAGGCCTGGCACAGTGGCTCATGCCTGTAATCCAAGCACTTTGGGAGGCCGAGGTAGGCAGATCATTTGAGTCCAGGAATTTGAAACCAGCCTGGGCAACATGGAGAAATCCCATTTCCACAAAAAATACAAAAAGATTAAGCAGGTGTAGCGATACATGCCTGTAGTCCGAGCTACCCGGGAGGCTGAGGTAGGAGAATTGCTTGAACCTGGGGGTTGCACTCCAGCCTGAGTGGCAGAGCAAGACCCTATCTCAAAAAAAAAAAAATTCAAATTATTAGCCTCAGCTGTTCCTCTCATAGACCAAATTCTCTTAAACATCATAAGTACTTAAAATGCCAACTATGTGTAGAGTATTCCTAAAACAAAAGAATTAATACTGGCCAGGCGCAGTGGCTCACACCTGTAATCCCAGCACTTTGGGAGGCCAAGGTGGGTGGATCACAAGGTCAGGAGTTCGAGACCAGCCTGGTCAATGTGCTGAAACCCCGCCTCTACTAAAAATACAAAAATTAGCTGGGCATGGTAACACACGCCTGTAGTCCCAGCTGCTCAGGAGGCTGAGGCAGAAGAATTGCTTGAACCCGGCAGGTAGAGGTTGCAGTGAGCCAAGATCACGCCACTGCACTCCAGACTGGGTGACAGAGCAAGACTCCATCTCAAAAAAAAAAAAAAGAATTAATACTATCCAATGTATTTGAAATAATTTCTAATTTCTATACTGTACTTAATCTTTAATTTTCATGGGCCTAAAGATGTTTTCCCAGAGAGGGGAGTTTTCCAGACTTACCAGAAAATAAGAACCACCTGGGCATTTGTCAAATACACAGATTCCTGGGCCCTACATTCCCTGAATCTGCATTTCCAGGAAAAAGACCAGGTAATCTGCATGATTATAACAGTCCCAGATTTTGTTGTTGTTGTTTTGTTTTGTTTTGTTTTTTTGAGAAGGAGTCTTGCTCTGTCGCCCAGACTGGAGCATAGTGGTGCCATCTCGGCTCACTACAAGCTTTGCCTCCCAGGTTCATGCTGTTCTCCTGCCTCAGCCTCCCGAATAGCTGGGACTACAGGCGCCCACCACCACGCCCAGCTAATTTTTTTTGTATTTTTAGTAGACATGGGGTTTCACCGTGTTAATCAGGATAGTCTCGATCTCCTGACCTCGTGATCCGCCCACCTCGGCCTCCCAAAGTGCTGGGATTACAGGCATGAGCCACCACGCCTGGCCTAACAGCCCCAGTTTTATCTTATCACTGTGGAAGTTTGGAAACACTACTTAGGGGAAAATTGCTTCTCAGTCATCTATGGACCAGATTTTGGCCAGGCTCTGAATAGATTCTTGTGGGTAACTCTGAAAGGATCCCCTACGCCTTTTTTATCTTTCATTTCAGGGTTGTTGTAAGTTAAAGGAGGTGGCTCACCTTCTTTTGATGGGTATCACATCATTATTCAGTTTTCAAATCAGAGTACAGCCTGTAGCCTCTTCACTCTCTGGCTGTATAGATAATGTCAATATCTTCTCTTTCTATCTCTGAAGAACTTTTAAAAACTTCTTGTCTCTTCAGGCTCTCAAGACCACATATCTTTAGAGACTGACAGGCTCCTAAGAAGCACCCTGATTCTGGCCCTGCCCCCTCCACAGGGCTCCTATGTGATCTTCCCAAGATGCAAGAAAAGAGCACACCCTACTAAACCCTCCCCTGGCTGCCACTGCCAAGGTCCTATTGATGTAAAGGAAGAAGGCATAAAACATCATTTTAAAGAGTTTACTTGATTTTTAAATTTTTATGTATTTTTTGTTGTTGTTGCAGAGACAGGTTCTTGCAATGTTGCCCAGAGCTGGTCTTGAACTCCTGACCTCAGGCAGTCCTCCCGCCTTGGCCTACCCAAAGTGCTGCGATTACAAGGATGAGCGACTATGCCTGGCCTTAAAGAATTTATTTGAGCCAAAGTGAGGGCAGCTGCCCAGGACACACTTCCAAGTTGCCCTGGGGAGTGTTCCGTTCCACCTTTGTTACAAGCAAGTTTTCAAAGGCAAAAGGGAACAAGGAGTGGGACGATACGAAGTTCTTTGACAGTTCTCATTGGTTTTCAGAAATAACACTGATTAGTGATTGGCTATACATTGTTGACCATTGTTTAACTATAGGGTATGAGTTATGGTGTCCAGAGTGTGGCATTTTATGGCTACTGAGTGTCATTTAGTCTAGAGCCCACATGGCAAGTGGCTTCAAGAAGGAATTATTGATCTCATGGGGGGAGTGAGACATAACTACAGCCACATTTTAAATGTCTCTCTGGGCCTGGTATTTTAAAGGGGCTGACGTTCCTCAGATTAAAAAGTTTCTTTTCTTTCTCACTCCTAGCCTGGCATGAAAAGCCTGGCTCATGGCCCACCTCCCTTTTCCCAGGTCTGTGTCTCAGGCCCCCTCCACTGGGTCCCAGCTGCACTGAACTCCCCACAGTTCTCCAAAGAGCCCACTCCATGCCGCACCTGAGCCCAGGCACCTTAACGTGCATTCTAGGAGAATTCTCAGAAGCAATGTTTGCGACCCGCTGAATCCCATCTCCAGGCCTTTGTCCTTGACGTTTTCTCTGCCTGGAGTGCCCTCTCCTAACTTTCTGATTCCCACCCACCCTTTAGGGCCCAGCGTAACTGTCTCTTCCTCTGTGGAGCATTCCTTGACTACTACAATCAAGTTCATCTCTCCTCTTTGTGTCCCCACTGACCTAGCAGATACTTCAGTTTGTAAACATCTGTGATGATCACTGACCTAGACAAAGCTCAGTGAGGCCAGGGACCCTGTCTCTTGTTCATCACCGAGGTGCCAGCACCACGTAGAGCCAGGCTCACTCACTGAATGATGCTGCCATGTCTCCCCCAGCCCCATCGACCACGGATGAACAGATGTCCCAGGCTCCCCGTACCACCCAGTGCCTCTCCACTGCCCTTGGCTCAAAATGTTTGTTTTTCATTCCATTAGACTGAAAAAGAATGGTTTAGCTGCTTCCCTGGGTATCGCTGCCAACATGCCCCAGTAGCCCCAGTGACTGGTGACCCCACTGTGACCACTAAGATCTTTGTCCCACGGGGGCAGTGCAGACAGGTGCCCACGTCAATAGATCCTGCCAAAGATGTCTAGTGCTAATTCTTCTCCCCAGCCAAACCAAGTTGGCCAGCCTGCAAAATGCCTGAGGAAGGCCTGCCGCCAGAGCGGGCCTACCCACATCTGAGGGCTCCCAGGTGCCTGTGGGCCAGGCTCTGTGCCTCCAGCAGTTGCTGCTGCTGCTACAGCTCCCCCAGTCATGAGCCAGCCCCGTGGACTGCTGGCGTCAGCCTGGGGGCTTAGCCATTTCATGCACCTGCAGCAAGCATCCGCTCCTTCTCCCAGCTCTGTGTGTGGAAAGGTAGCAAGCTCCACTCCACTCAACCATGGACAGAGTGGCCAAGTTTTAGTGCACCAGGTCTGAAGGCTGCCTGACATTTCTCTCCGGGGGTACAGTCATTGCCAGAACTTCAAGCCTCAGTGAAGATTTATTTTTACGCAGACTTAGTGTTGAAAGCTCAGGAGACAGGCTTTCATTTAATGTCTGGCCAAGAGACATGCTTGGAGATTGACCACATTTCAGGTCAGGTGCCTCTTGTTCTGGCCCAGGCAGAGGCCGGTGTCTGCCAAAAGAGTGCCCGGAGGACGGTCTGCATCAGAATCGCTGGATGGAGAAGAGTATATCTGTTAAAATGCATATTCCTGGGCCCCACTCCACGTCTTCTGTTTCTGAGCCTCTGGGGAATGGGGTCCCAAGATCTACCTAATTAACAAGCCCTCAGCCCCAGACCCAGGAATTCTGGTGCTCACTAAAGTTTGCAAAACATTGCCTGCCCAGTCCAGTTGCAGTAAGTCAACATGCTTCACTCTGCTAAAGCAGGAAGAGAAAATTCATTTCTGTCCCAGGGTCCAGATTTCAGCAAAGTAAAAGAGTTGCAATCCTCAACGTCCATAGGAACTCCGTGGTTTTATATTTGTCTCCAGAAACCCTGTGCATATGTGCATGTGTGTGGTGAGGCAGGGATAGTCTAGCACTTGAAGGAGGTTATAGTGGAAGAGGGGAATAATAAGAAAGAGGCAAAGAAAGAAAGGTGGTCTCCTGTGGGACTGTTGTACAAAGATGAGCCAAAAGCCCAGGACCCTCCAACCCACAGGATCATGGGAAAGAGGAAGACTAAGGAGGTGCCTGACTGAAGTATAAAATCACAAACCACATTCCCCTGTAGCATGGCTGGATCTCAAACACATAACGTTGAGTAGGAGGGAAAAACGCATCACAAAGAATAATATAGTAGAATCCATTTATATAAATTTTTTAAATTAGCAAAAGCAAATCGCATATGCTATAGGAGGTAGGCTGTAAAGGAAGGCAAAGGAATGATGCGCCTGAAATTCAGGACAGGCCCCCCTTCTACTTCTGGGAGAGAAAAGACTGCAGGGAATTTCAAAGGTACTGATAAATTTCCACGTCTTACACCAGACGGTAGGTGCTCAGACATGGTAACACGTACATAATGCATATCATTTTATGTGTAGGATACACTAAGATTTTTAAACATATATATGAAATAATGAGCAGCATGAATAAAATAAACATGACTGTTTATCAAATTCTGAAATACAAGGAAAAGGCAGCAACCTCTGGAATGTGTGTAAGTACAACTTGAGCAAATAAAAGGAAACCCCATGTACCAAGGGGATTATGAACGTTCGGGACTCGTTACTGTCTGTTCTTACCTCCAGGGCAGGGATGGGCAGAAGGTGCCATCACCAGCTGGTGAAGTCACCAGGACCTGCCCGGGAGAGGAAGTACAGTGTGGCACGCCCAAGGCTGCAGGCGGAGGGCTGAGGGCCAGCCAGTGGGGGCAGTGTCCTGCGGGGTGTGTGGGCCCATGCTGGAGCTGGTAAATCCAAAAGTGGCCAAATGGGAAGGGGAACCAAGACTCGCAGCCAGGCAAGTGGTGTGATGGGTGGGGCATCTGACAGGGATGCCTGTAGAATTCTCTGAGGTGGGGTATCTGACGGGGACAGCCTGTAGAATTATCTGAACCAGATTTGGACCTTGTCTGGGCTAAGTGGGACCTGGCCTGTGGCAAGATGCTGGAAGTAGCCAATGGACTCACCTGAAATGGACATCACCTCTAGAGGTGACAACAGCAGACAGAGCCCCAGAGGCCAAGAGCAGCCACCTGGAAGTACAGCCTGAGATGGCCCCATTAGCCACACACTCTCAGAGACATAAGGAGCCCCAGAAGGCACCAGTCCACTCTCAGGCTCAATGTAGAAATCCCTTCTCCATCTTGTCACACAGGTCCCCAAGCTCTGTTTGAGTATTCCAGTGGCGCAGGACGTCTGCACCTCTTTTTAAAAGGTGAAGTAAGTGAAAATATAAGTGAAAATAAGTTCACTGTAGCTGTGTGGATTTGTTCCTGGGTTCTCTATTCTGTTGCATTGGTCTAAGTGTCTGTTTTTATGCCAGTACCATGCTGTTTTGGTTGCTATAGCTCTGTCCCATTGTAAAGAGACATTTATGATTAAGCCTTTTGTTCTGAGCTGAGGTCGGCCTCCTTGGCGCATTTCCCTGATGGTCACATCTCTGCTCTCAGGGGCGGTGCAAAATGAGCCAAGTCCCTCTTGCACACACCACATTAGCAGGTCTGTGGGTCCAAGCCAGCAAGTGGAACAAGGTCCACTAGGGGGATAGTGTGGTAGACACAGAGATATGCCAACTCAGCTGCCCCTCAAAGAAGGATTTGCCACAGCCAGCGGACAACCTCCAGCTCCCTCAGGGTTGGCTGAGAGCTGCCTCACCAAGACCATGCCCACATCCAGTGACTGATCGTTGGAAGAGCATCTAAATGCCTGGACACTTCTGCCCACCCATAAACAACACCAATGGGCCATACATGCCTATGGGATGGGCTTTATCCAGCTTGAATCACAGTGTGACCCCTCTCTCTGCCCAGTCCTACTGCTGCTGCCTGACCTTCATAGGTGTTTATCCCTAATTAATACCATGCACACCAAACTCCATCTCAGCACCTGCTTCCAGAGAGCCCTGGATCCTGTGGAAAGGGAGTCTTACAACAGATTAAACCAAACAGTAGGTAGTTTTAGACCCACTAGCAAAGAAACTGCTGTTTCCATTTGCAGATAACTTGTTCACTGCAGCCAATGCTAAGGGTCTAAGGTTTCCCTAAGAGTTCCTTCAAAACAAATAAAAAAGAATTTTGAGAGAATCTCCTGCAACTTTCCACCATGAACATGTTGTTTTAACGAGCAATCCGGAAAGGTAAAGACTCCAAACATGCTCAGCTCCATGCCCCTGGGTGGGGTTGGAAAGTTTCCCACGGGTGTGCTCGTCACCCTTCTTCTACTTGTTGATGCCAGAACAAGATTCGCCAGCACAAACCAGTAGGACGACCTGGTAATTTCCACTCACTTGAAAAGGGTTCTTATCCTTGCCTAGTCCCAGAGATCTCCAAAGCAGCCACTCTCCTTGTTCTGCCTCTTCTGGTCACATAGCGATGGTTGCTTTCACCCCATTAACTGTGCATGGCTTTAGGACAGTTCTCAGCTGTGGGCCATTCTGGTTATTTACTTGTATATTTTTTAATCCATTCCCTCGAGCATTTATCCTTTCAGTTACGAACAATCCAATACACTCTTTTAAGTTATTTTTAAAGGTATAATTAAGTTATTATTGACTATAGTCATAATGTTCTGCCATCAAATAGTGGGTCTTATTCTTTCTAATTTTGTACCCATTAGCGATTCCCCCAACCCCCCACTACTCTTCCCAGCCTCTGATAACCATCTTTCTACTCTCTCTGTCCATGCGTTCAATTGTTTTGATTTTCAGATCCCACAAATTAGTGAGAACATGTGATGTTTGTCTTTCTGTGCCTGGCTTATTTCACTTCATATAATGATCTCCAGTTCCATCCATGTTGTTGCAAATGACTGAACCTCATTCTTTTTATGGCTGAATACTACTCTATTGTGTATATGTACCATATTTTCTTTATCCAGTCATCTGTTGATGGACACTTAAGTTGCTTCCAAATTTTAGCTATTGTAAACAGTGCTGCAACAAACATAGGAGTGCAGATATCCTATGATTTCCTTTCTTTAGGGTGTATACCTACCAGTAGAATTGCTGAATCATAGGGTAGCTCAATTTTTAGTTTTTTGAGGAACCTCCAAACTATTCTCCATAGTGGTTGTTCTAATTTACATTCCCACCAACAGTGTACAAGGGTTCCCCTTTCTCCACATCCTGGCCAGCATTTGTTATTGCTTGTCTTTCGGATAAAAACCATTTTAACTGGGGTGAGATGATATCTCATTGTACTTTTGATTTGCATTTCTCTGATGATCGATAATGTTAAGTACCATTTCATACGCCTGTGTGCCATAGATCTTCTTTTGAGAAACGTCTATTCAAATCTTTTGCTCATTTTTTGATTGGATTATTTTATTTTTTCCCTATATAGTTGTTTCAGCTCCTTATATATGCTGGTGATTAATCCCTTGTCAGATGGGTAGTTTTTGCAAATATTTTCTCCCATTCTGTGGGTTGTCTCTTCACTTTGTTGACTGTATCATTTGCTGTGCAGCAGCCTTTTAACTTGATATGATTCCATTTGTTCATTTTTGCTTAGGTTGCCTGTGCTCGTGGGGTACTGCTCATGAAATTTTTGTCCAGACCAATGTCCTGGAGATTTTCCCCAATGTTCTCTTGTAGTAGTTTCATAGTTTGAGGTCTTAGACTTACGTCTTTAATCCATTTTTATTTGAATTTTGTATATGATGAGAGGTAGCACCCTATCTTCATTCTTTTGCATATGAATATCCAGTTTTCCCAGCAGCATTTATTGAAGACTATCTTTTCCCCACCGTATGTTCTTGGCACCTTTGTTGAAAATAAGTCCACTGTAGCTGTGTGGATTTGTTTCTGGGTTCTCTATTCTGTTCCATTGGTCTATGTGTCTGTTTTTATGCCAGTACCATGCTGTTTTGGTTGCTATAGCTCTGTAATATAATTTGAAGTCAGGTAATGTGGATTCCTCCAGTTTTGTTCTTTTTGCTGAAGATAGCTTTGGCAATTGGGCCTTTTGTGGTTTCATATAAATTTTGGGGTAGTTTTTTCTATTTCTATGAAGAATGTCATTGGTATTTTGGTAAGGATTGCACTGAATCTGTAGATTGCTTTGGGTAGTATGGACATGTTAACAGTATTAATTCTTCCAATTCATAAACACAAAATATTTTTCAATTTTTGGTGTCCGCTTCAATCTTTCATCTTTCATCTTCAATCTTTCATCAGTGTTTTATAGTGTTCATTATACAAATATTTCACTTCTTTGGTTAAGCTAATTCCTAGGTATTTATGTGTGGCTATTATAAATGGGATTACTTGCTAAATTCTTTTTCACATTGTTCACTGTTGGCATATAGAAATGCTACTGATTTTTGTATGCTGACTTGGTATCCTGCAAATTTGCTGAATTTGTTTATCAGTTCTAACAGTTTTCTGGCGGAGTCATTAGGTTTTTCCAAATATAAGATCACGTCATCTGCAAACAAAGATAATTTGACTTCTTCCTTTCCAATTTGGATGCCCTTTATATCTTTCTCTTGTCTGATTGCTCTAGCTAGGACTTCCAGTACTATGTTGAATAACAGTGGTGACACTGGGTATCCTTGTCCAGATCTTAGAGGAGAGGCTTTTAGTTTTTCCCTATTCAGTATGATACTGGTTGTGGGTCTGTTGTATATGGCTTTTATTATGTTGAGGTATGTTCCTTCTATACCCAGTTTTTTTAGGGATTTTATCATGAAAAGATGTTGAATTTTATCAAATGCTTTTTCAGCATGAGTTGAAATGATTATATGGTTTTTATCCTTCATTCTGTTGATATGATGTATCACATTGATTGATTTATGTATGTTGAACTATCCTTGCATCCCAGAGATAAATCCCACTTGGTCATGACGAATGGTCTTTCTAATGTATTACAGAATTCAGTTTGCTAGTATTTTGTTGTTGATTTTTGCTTCAATCAGAGATATTGGCCGGTAGTTTTCTTTTTTGGATGTGTCTTTGGTTTTGGTATCAGGGTAATACTCGCCTTGTAGAATGAATTTGGAAGTATTCCCTCTCCCTCTACTTTTTGGAATAGTTTGACTAGGATTGGTATTAGTTCTTCTTTAAATGTTTGGTAGAATTTAGCAGTGAAGCCATCGGGTCCCAGGGTTTTCTTTAGTGGAAGGCTTTTTATTACAGCTTTAATCTCATTACTTGTTATTGGTCTGTCCAAGTTTTGGATTTCTTCATGGTTCAATCTTGGTAGGTTGTATGTGTCTAGATTCTTCTAGATTTTCCAATTTACTGGCATATAATTGCTTATAGTAGCTACTAATGATTCTTTGCACTTCTTCAGTATCAGTTGTAATGTCTCCTTTTTCATTTCTGATTTTATTTATTTGGATCTTCTCTCTTTTTTTCTTAGTCTGGCTAAAGGTTTGTCAATTTTGTTTAACTTTTCAAAACACTAACTTTTTGTCTTGTTGATCTTTTATATAATTTTTTTCATTTCAACGTCATTTATTTTTTCTCTGATCTTTATTTTTT
The DNA here is from genome assembly GCF_028885655.2 of Pongo abelii. NCBI lineage: Eukaryota > Metazoa > Chordata > Mammalia > Primates > Hominidae > Pongo > Pongo abelii. Next base: position 69,992,574 of record NC_071997.2, read on the forward strand.
TTTCTTCTACTAATTTTGGTTTTGGTTTGCTGTTGCTTTTCTAGTTCTTTAAGACGCATCATTAGATTGTTTATTTGAAGTTTTTCCTCTTTTTTGTTGTAGGCACCTAAATATAAATGTCCCTCTGAGTACTGCTTTTGCTGTATTCCATGGGTTTTGGCATGTTGTGTTTCCATTGTCATTCACGTCAAGAAATTTTTCAAATTCCTTCTCAATTTCTTCATTGACTCATTGGTCATTCAGGAATATATTAATTTCCATGTATTTGTATGGTTCCCAAAATTCCTCTTGTTATTAATTTCTAGTTTTATTCCATTGTGGTCAGAGAAGATGCTGGATATTATTTTGATTTTTTTGGATGTTTTAAGACCTGTTTCGTGACCTAACATATGGTCTATCCTTGAGAACGAGCCATGTGCTGAGGAAAGGAATGTGTATTCTGCAGCCGTTGGATGAAATGTTCTGTAAATACCTATTAGATCCATTTGGCCTATAGTGCAGATTAATCTGATGTTTCTTTGTTGATTTTCTGTCTGGAAGATCTGTCCAATGCTGAAGGTGCGGTGTTGAAGTCTCCAGCTGTTATTGCATTGGTGCCTATCTCTCTCCTTATCTCTAATTAATATTTGCTTTATATATCTGGGTATTCCAGTGTTGGGTACATATATATTTAACATTATTATATCCTTTTGCTGAATTGACCCCTTTATCATTATATAGTGATCTTCTTTGTCTCTTCTTATAGGTTTTTGTTTCGAAATAGATTTTGTCTGATATAAGCATAGCTACTTCTGCTCTTTTTTGGTTTCTGTTGGCATGGAATATCTTTTTCCATCCCTTTATTTCAGTGTATGTGTGTCTTTATAGGTGAAGTGTGTTTCTTGTAGGCAACAGATCAATGGGTGTTATTTTTTCATCCATTCAGCCAGTCATTCTATGTCTTTTGATTGGAGAATTTAGTCCATTTACATTCAATGTTATTATTGATAAGTAAGGGCTTACTCCTGCCATTTTGTTATTTATCTTCTGGTCTTTTTTTTGTCTCCTTCCTGTTTTCCTTTAGTGAAAATGGTTTTCTCTGGTGATATGATTTAGTTTCTTGCTTTTTATTTTTTGTGTATTAATTGTATGAGGTTACCATGAGGCTTGCAAATGCTATCTTATAGCACATTTTTTTTTTGAGATGGAGTCTCGCTCTGTCCCCCAGGATGGAGTGCAGTGGCACGATCTTGGCTCACTGCAAGCTCCACCTCCTGGGTTCATGCCATTCTCCTGCTTCAGCCTCCCGAGTAGCTGGGACTACAGGCTCCTGCCACCACGCCCGGCTAATTTTTTGTATTTTTAGTAGAGACGGGGTTTCACCGTGTTAGCCAGGATGGTCTCCATCTCCTGACCTCGTGATCTGCCTGCCTTGGCCTCCCAAAGTGCTGGGATTACAGGCGTGAGCCACCGCGCCTGGCCATAACACATTATTTTAACCTGATAACAACTTAACACTCTGCATAAACAAACAAGCAAAAAGAAAACTAATAAAATCTCTATGGCTTAACTTCATCCCCCAGCTTTTTAAATTTTTGTTGTTTCTATTTCTATATATATTTTTTTTTTTTTTTTGAGACAGAGTCTTGTTCTATCACCTAGGCTGGAGTACAGTGGCATGATCTTAAAGCAATTCTCCTGCCTTGCCTCCTGAGTAGCTGGGATTACAGGAATGCACTACCACACCCAGCTAATTTTTGTATTTTTACTAGACACAGGATTTCACCATGTTGGCCAGGCTGGTCTTGAACTCCCGACCTCAAGTGATCCACCCGCCTCATCCTCCCAAAGTGCTGGGGTTACATGTGTGTGCCACTGTGCCTGGCCTATTTTTATCTTATTTTACTGACTACGTCTTGAAAGGTTGTTGTAGTTATTATTTTTGACTGGTTCATCGTTTATTCTTTCTACTTAGGATAAAAGTAGTTTACAAACTACAGTTACAGTGTTATCATATTCCGTGTTTTTCTGTGTACTTACTATTGGCAGTGAGCTTTGTACCTTCAGATAATTTCTTATTGCTCATTAATGTCCTTTTCTTTCCAATTGAAGTCCCCCTTTAGCATTCTGGTAGGATAGGTCTGGAGTTGATTAATCCTTCAGCGTTTATTTGTCTGGGAAAGTCTTTATTTCTTCTTCATGTTTGAAGGATATTTTCACCGGATATACTATTCTAGGGTAGAAGTTTGTTTCCTTCAGTATTTTTAATATGTCATGCCACTCTTTCTTGGCCTGTAAACTTTCTACTGAAAAGTCTGCTGCCAGGTATATTTGGGCTCCATTGCATGTTATTTGTTTCTTTTCTCTTGCTGCTTTTAGAGTCTTTTTTTTATCCTTGACTTTTGGGAGTTTGATTATTAAATGCCTTAAGGTAGTCTTCCTTGGGTTAAATCTGCTTGGGGTTCTTGATTATTTACTTATTGACAATATTATTGTTTTCTGCTAATAACAAAACAACAGCCAGCTAGTTCTAGAAGCTCCTCATGCAGATTATAGGCCTCCTCCCTGGGTGGCTGTTGGGTTAGATTACAAAGAATGATTTCTAATCCTCTATTTTATTATTATTATTATTATTATTATTATTATTATTATTATTATTTTGAGACAAGATACTGCTCTATCACACAGGATGGAGTGCAGTGGTGCCATTACAGCTCACTGTGGCCTCAAACTCCTGGGCTCAGGCAATCCTCCTGCCTCAGCTTCCCAAGTAGCTGAGACTACAGGTGAGCTCCACCATGCCTGGCTAATTTTTTCATTTTTTTTTAGAGACAGGGCCTTGCTATGTTGCCCAGACTGGCCTCAAACTCCTGACCTCAAGTGATCCATCTGCCTCGGCCTCCCGAAGTGCTGGGATTACAGGCATGAGCCACCAAGCCCAGCCCAATCCTCTCTTTAAAAATGACTTTTCTTATTATCTTTTTTTTCTGACTAAAAAGGAAATTTCTTGTGTTAGTTTCCTATTGCTGCTATAACAAATTATCATACACTTAGTGGCTTAAAACAGCACAGATTTATTATCTCATGGTTCTGGAGGTCAGAAGTCCAAAATGAGTCTCTCTGGGCTAAAATCAAGGTGCAACAGGACTGTATTCCTTTTGGAATCCATTCACCTTTTGCACCTCCTAGAGGCTTCCACATGCCTTGGCTCATGGCCCCTTCTTCAAAGCCAGCCATGGCTGGTCAAGCCTTCCTCACATCATATCACATCACTCTGACATTCACTCTTCTGCCTCCCTCTTCCCCATTTTATTTATTTATTTATTTATTTTGAGACAGAGTCTTGCTCTGTCACCCAGGCTGGAGAGCAGTGGCGCGATCTCAGCTCACTGCAAGCTCCACCTCCCGGGTTCACGCCATTCTCCTGCCTTATCCTGAGTAGCTGGGACCACAAGCACCCACCAACATGTCCAGCTCATTTTTTTTTTGTATTTTTAGTAGAGACGGGGTCTCATCGTGTTAGCCAGGATCGTCTCGATCTCCTGACCTTGTGATCCGCCCACCTCGGCCTCCCAAAGTACTGGGATTATAGGCATGAGCCACCATGCCAGGCCCCTCTTCCCTGTTTTAAGGACCTTTGTCATTGCATTGGATTCCCCTGGATGATCCAGGATACACTCCCCTTCTCAAAGGCAGCTGATCAGCAACCTTCATTCCATCTGTGGACGTACTTCCCTTTTGCCATGTAAGCTAGCATATTCACAGGTTCTGAGGATTACGAGGTGGACATCTTTGATGTTATTATTCTGCCTACAACATACACATTCCTTGTAGAAAATGTAGGAATACAGAAAAGGCATAAAAGAAAGTACATGACACTTCTAATTCCACTTCCCGGAGATAACCACTGTTGATGGCTTAGTGTATATTCTTCAAGTCTTTTGTTCAGTGCATATGTTTTTTTCTTTGTAAACTAGGTTTGTATAATAATATATATATATAAAATCATTAATATTAAATTACTATATATAGTGAATTACTAAATATATATAGTATTTAATATTAAATTACTAAACACTATATATATTACTAAACACTATATATAATAGTGTTATATATAAACAATGTTTAGTAATTTTCCTTAATAATATGCATATATTCCCATGGTACTAAATATTTTTCCACATTTCATTTTAATGGCTAACATTCTACTGTGTGGAATGTACTATAATTTATTTAACTAATTTAGTTAATTCTCTGTTATTAACCACATAACTTATCTCTAGCTTTTCTTTAAACCTGGTACCCCTGTGGTAAACGTCCCTAAATCTACATCTTTGTACATATTTTTAGGATACATTCCCTAAAGGCACACCAAAGGTTGGGTGACTATATCATTTATTCTCCAAAGCAGGATTCTTTGAGAGTGAAAAAAGATAATCTTAAAAATCCATATTAATTAATAAATAACAATAAGCCAGGACTGTTCTGGGCATGACACACATTGCCAGACTGGCCTCCTGAAATGTTTACACTCCCACGGGCAGCTACCAAATGTCCTTGCTCTAGGCCTTGCCAATGCTGCCAGTCTTATACCCCTACCCCCTCTTACTCTCTAGATCCCATCTTCCAAAAAACAACAACCACACACACTGCAAATGCCATGAGAGCCCTCAGTGGAGATGTGACAGTGGTTGGCAGAGCTGTTTTTCATGGCAGGGAGAGGACAAGTAAGTCTTTGCCCTGGTTAACAATGATTTGACATTTGGTGAGTTCATTTTGTCTTCTGATCCAGGTACATCCACTGGATTAGTTTCAAGGAAGCAATGACCTACCTTCCTTACCTGCACACAGGCCCAGGTACAGGCTCAGCCAGAAGAGGAATCTCCCAGGAGGGCCTCTCCCCAGGCCCAGGCAGGGAAGCACTGCCATGGATAGCATCTGCCAGGACAAGCTGACCTGCACAAGAGACAGTCCACCGTGAAGAGCCAAGCATGAGTTGGCAGCTGCTGTCAGCTCAAATTGTCCAGTACACAAACTTGGTCTTCAGAGGACTGACTTCCTCTTGGATAGAAGAACCCTCTGAAACCATGACTGTCAAGAACACACCCAAATAAAGCAGCTGCCGAAACCGCAAAAACAAAAAGACTAGATTCATTGTGAAGATGTTTTCTAACATTCAAATGGGCTTTTGTTTGTTTTGTTTTTGATTTTGGTGGAGGTCATTTGAGTCTCATTATCAAGGTTACAAAGTGCTCTCTGGGAAAAGATCCGGGCCCATTTACCAGGCTGCCTTGACTGGCTTTGCTTCTCGGGTATGAAATGAACATTGAGAATGCAGACACTGAAGAAAAGACCACAGATATTTTTGACTTTTTTTTTTTTTTTTTTTTTTTTTTTGAGACAGGGTCTCAATCTGTCACCCAAGCTGTAGTGCAATGGCACGATCTAGGCTCACTGCAACCTCTGCCTCCCAGGTTCGAGCAATTCTCCCATATCAGCCTCCTGAGTAGCTGGGATTACAGGGGCATGCCACCACACCCAGCTAATTTTTGTATTTCTAGTAGAGACGGGGTTTCACCATGTTGGCCAGGCTGGCCTTGAACTCCTGACCTCAAGTGATCCACCCACCCTGACTTCCCAAAGTGCTGGGATTACAGGCGTGAGCCACCACGCCCAGACTATTTTTGACTTTCTGAGTCAAGTAGCCAGATGAAAGCAGTCCTCTTGTCCACCCAGAGTCCACTCAGGCTATACTTGATTCATACTTTTTTTTCAATTTTTAAATTTTTTTTAGAGACAGGGTCTCATTCTGTCACCCAGGCTGGAGTACAGTGGCACAATCACGGCTCACTGAAACCTCGAACTACTGGGCTCAAGCAATCCTCCTGCCTCAGCCTCCCAATTAGCTAGGACTACAGGCATGTGCCACCATGCCTGGGTAATTTTTTAATTTTTTGTAGAAATGGAGTCTCACTATGTTGACCAGGCTGATCTCAAACCCCTGGTCTCAAGCAACCGTCTCCCTTTAGCCTCCCTAAGCACTAGGATTACCGGTGTGAGCCACCACACCTGGCCTGATTCATATGCTGATTCATATGCTAGAAAAGCCAACCCCAAATGGGCCCTGATAGAGCAATCTTGTTGGGGACGGTTTTACTTGTAAGTAACTGGCTTCCTGACCTATAGAATATAAGCCTTCAGAAAAAGCTTCAGAAAAAGCTCAGCACCCTGCCTCTCTCCTCCAAATAATGTTCCAGGTGATATTCTGCAAGCACACCTGGAAACTTTGCTCTGTTAGTTAACCTAGAAAATTAAATGAGCAAGGAACAGAGCAGGCTGGCCTGGAACAGGGACTGCCTACAAACCAGATCTCCAAAGCTTGGGCTTATTCTCTGAAAGAAATGCTCTTTTTAATTTCAACTCTGATGTCTTGGTGGAGATATTCAACTGGAGATCTGGGGTCTTTGATATAAGCAAAGGCAAGCTTGTGGGATCACCACTGGCTAAAGAAAGAAGCCCAGCTATTTGGGAAAGAAAATCCCAGGCTTAGAGAGTGAAGAGTGTGTCAGATTTCTCATGTCAAAAGTCAGCTTTTGTATTCAGAATGGAGCCAGAAGTTCCTGAATCCAGAATGGCCTAGAGCCTCCCCACATGCTGTCCTAGGGGGGGCTTTAGCAGGTGGATTTTGATAAAGATAGCTTTGGATGCTAAGCATAGAAAAAAAGAGAAATGTTGGCTCTAGGCTGGGTATGGTGGCTCACACCTGCAATCCTAGCACTTCGGGAGGCCAAGGCGTGTGAATCACTTGAGTCCAGGAGTTCAAGACCAGGCTGAGCAACATGGCAAAATCTCATCTCTACAAAAAATACAAAAATTAGTTGGGCATAGGGTCACCCACCTGTAGTCCCAGCTACTAGAGAGGCTGAGGTGGGAGGATCAATTGAGTCCATGAGATGAAGGCTGCAGTGAGCCATGTTTGCGCCACTGCATTCCAGCCTGGGTAACAGCGCAAGACCTTGTCTCGAAAAAAGTAAAAGAAAAAAGTTGGCTTTAGCACCTCGAACCCTAGATGACTTCCTGAGTGTCATATTCTTTGGCTGCAACTCTGGAGTCACATCTCAGAGAAGATCCAGACAGATGGCTTTGGTCTTTGTGTTTGTAGGTCCTTTTTCCCTCAGATACTCACCTGCCCTACTCCCTCACCTCATCCATGCCTCTGCACAGATATTAGCAGACACCTCTGCTGATAAAAGTTGCGACTGCACCAGGCACAGTGGCTCACACCTATAATCCCAGCACTTTGGAAGACTGAGGCAGGAGGATTGCTTGAGGCTAGGGGTTGAAGACCAGCCTGGGCAACACAGCAAGACCTTATCTCTGGAAAAAAAAAAAAAAAAAAGTTGTAGCTCATCAATTACCCTATCTGAAATAGCCCTGAATCCCCTGCCTTATTTCCCTTTATTGCACTTGTTACTACTCCCATTATATTTTATATGTATGTGTTTAATATTTGCCTCCCTAGTTAAAATGTAAAGTGCACGAAAGGAGACATTTTTATTTATAGTCAGGCCCGCAGGTCTTAGGACAGTGCCTGGCACAAAATAAGAGCACAATAAATATTTGTTGAATGAGTCTTAGAGTTGAGTCAAACATCAGATAGCAGGTATTTCTACTGGGCAAATGTGTACTCACCCCAGAGGTGTGTGGAAGAAGGTGCAGAGTCTGGAGTAGTTTGGGGTGTAGGTGTAGGGGGAGAGGCGATTGTCTCGGGTGGAAACAAAATCCATAGCTTGTGCCCCTGCAGTTGCAAACACCATGAGTAGACGAGAGAGAGAGATGGTGGTGGGGGAGACAGAGAGACAGTGGGAGAGAGAGAGGAGGGAGAGGAGAGAGAGAGAGACAGAGAGAGAGAGACAGAGAGAGAGACAGAGAGAGAGAGAGAGAGAGAGAGAGAGAGAGAGAGAGAGAGAGAGAGAGAGAAAACTAATTGTAATTTCTACTCGTAGCCACAAGATGGCACTATTGCTCAGAGTCTTTACTCTGAAAAGCCGAATCTAGCAGAATCTAGCAGGCCTGGTTTGGGATTCCTTGCTTCTCTCCGTCTCCTCCCGTTTCTCTCTCCGCTTTCCTCTCTTTTGTCTTCCTCTCCCTTCGTTTTTAAACACTGCTTTTATGGTGGACTTGAGCAATAGTATAGGAGAAGCCATTGGTGAAGCTGAGAGAGAGAGATCCCCAAGATGGATATTTGGCCACACTAAGCACAATGGTTTGCTCATTGGGCAAGGCCAGAAGGCCTGGGTTCACCTGCTTCCTCTTCTCTCTGGGCCAGAACCCATAGCCTTGCTGTTCTGGACCTGGCCCGTGGCTTGGGAAGCCTCCAGGGACAATCTTGCTTCTCCCTCCCGTACTCCATCCTTCCCACCCCATAACATGCTTATCTGGGAAGCACCTGCCCTCAGATCTGGTTCCAGGGGTCCTTGCTTTCCTCTTGAGAAACTGTAAACATGCACAGAATGTCTCCTGGTGGGGGTTCTGAGGCCTTTTCCTCCCTGGTATTTTAGCCTAAGGAAAAAGCATTCAGTGGTGTGGGGATGGTAGGTGGAGCTTGCGGTATTTTTCTAAGACTTTTGTAGTTGGGGAACAAATCTCCAGGGAAGGGGCAGGGCCTCAGGCTAATTCCAGTACAGTAGGATCAGGGCCATGAAAATATCACACAAAGGAAACTTCAAAGCTCTTCCCCAGTCTGAATGGGCAGGGCCTGCTGAGAGGTCAGATGTTAACTTGATCCAAATGCCCTCTTGCTTTCAGGTACCCCTCACAGGCCTGCACACCCCTTGGGGATCCGCCCTCTCCCAGGTCAGAATTCCACAGGGCCCTGAAGCTTCCTTACCCAGTGCTCCCCATCCCTGTGCTTGAAGCAAAGCCAGGGAAGGCAGAGCCCAGAAGTTGGGGTCTGGTTCTGACTGTTCTCTGGCCTTAGGAGTAGAGGCCAATTTCATCTCTGCAAAGTGAGGCTGGGGCTGAGGAATGAAATTACACCTTCATCCTGCTCAGTCCTGCCTCATCCCTAAACCTTGTCAAACCCTGACACAGCTACTTTGCAGGGATTGGCGAGAATTAGGAATGCTGCAAGGTCACTTAGGGTGATCATTAGGACAGTCATTAATTTCTGAGGCCTAAGAGTGACTCATTTATCTCTGATAGACACAGGGATCAAAGGAGAGTATTTATGGCTTAGAAACAAACCTCCCATTCTTTCCCCTGCTATAATAAATAATAAAAAGCTCCCAGGCCTCCCTCCCTTGTCCATCTCTTCCCTGCCCCTTCCTCTCTGTCTTAACTGTCCCTGCACAAAAATTAACCCTACTCTTGCTTCTCTGTACTCTTCCCCTTCCTTCTGTAAGAACCAGAGAGGGGAAGAGAATTAGCTGGCCCTGAGAGCTTCAGCTGCAAATGTGCTGTGGAGTGAGGGGTGCTGATCCCAGGGGAAGACATAAGCCGGGCCAAGGGTGGGCGTCAGTTGGGCTCTCCCTGGGCATTTACCATGCTTACTTTCCTAAGTATGTATATCAGGGCCTGGTTAGGATAGAAAGCAGACTGTCACCAGATTTATTAGCTGTGTGACCTTGAGCAAGCTACTTTTTTAAAGCCTCAGTTTCCCAATCTATAAAAGAAGGATAATAATAGCATCACAGACTGGCTTATGAGAATGACATAAGATAAAATATGTAAAGTGCTCAGCACAGAGCCTGATGCAAAATAATGGCCACCACATTTACCAGGACCTCAACATCCTTATTTTATTTCCAAGAACTTGAGGCTGCAGTACAAACTGAGTCCTTCACTTTCTGTTGTAGCCTCTGGGAAACGCCAAAGTGAGGATGGGTGTGGCCCTCCCAGGATGCTGGGCCCCTGATGTAACAAGAAACAGATCACACGGGAGAGGTTCTCAGCCTTAAGGATGCCGTGAGGTGGGCCTAGATCATGGCTTCTCACTGCGGCACTATTGATAGACCATTCTTTGTGGTGAGACTTTGTTCTGTGCATTGTAGGCTGTTTCACAGCATCTCTGGCCTCTGTTCACTAGATGCCAGTAGCAGCCTTCTAGTCACGACTATCAAAAATGCCTTTAGACATTGTCAGATGTCTTCTGGGGGACAAAACTGCCCTTAGTTGAGAGGCACTGGTCCAGGAAGATGGGAAACATAGGGGCAAACCTGGCAGGGGTGAGGAGGCAGGTGTGAGCCTGAGCACAAGAGCCCCTCCTACCCTGGGCAGGGCTCGGGCAGACCCTCAGCTGAGTGTGGAGATTGGCCCTGGAAAACGAAGTTCTCTCTAGTAAGGCCATGGCCTTGCTTCCTCAAGAGCTGATGCCCTGCTTGGACATGGACCCCTGGATTCCCCCCAGCCCAAACCAACATACACAACCCTGTCCAGCCCCAGGAGTGCTGGCCAAGAAACAGTGCCCTGGTGGCACAGAATGCTCACTAAATGGACCCTGGGTCCATTCTCATCTCAGGGCAGAGCATGGAGCCAGGCTGGCCCTGCCACTCACGCACTGTGTGGCCTTGGGCAAATTGTTTCACCTCTCTGTGCCCCAGGATCCTTATCTGTAAAAATACCTTCCTAGGCAGGTTGTTGTGAGGATTAAATGACTTCATATTTCTAAAACACTTAAAAGAGAGCCTGACTCATAGCAAGCACTAAGTGTTTGTTAAAGAAGCCAAACTCCAAAAAGAAGCTGCTGCAGACCAGGCGATGATGCAGCCTTCTGTATGTCAGAGGGTGCCCCAGCCATGACCTAAGGTCCAGGAGTTGTGTTTCCAAGGGCCTCTGGCCATTTGTATCTGGGGGTGGTGGGTGTATCTGGGATCCCTGCAGCATCTCCCCTATGGAGGTGGTTGTTCTTAGGAAAGTTCATTTTGACCAGAGAGAATACTCAGTGCAGTGGGCTCCAGAACTTCCCACTTGACAGCCCCTGGGAATTTCTTTGACTTGAGGGTGCTGGGAGAAAAATGTTTTCCTCTACCAACTTAGGTTTCAGGAGGGGGTTTGTGAAATGACTCACAATAGACATATGAACAGGAAAAAAGACAAGGTCTATTCATATGTGGGAGCACTCGGTAATAAGTACCTTGCTGTACAGCCAGAGGTAAAGGTTTAAATACCAACTTAGCAAAAGGGAGGCAATGAGAGCTTCGGAGGCTGGAAGGGTCTGATGGGGCTTGTTTACATAGTGTTTGGGAATGTCCCAGTGCCCAAGGCCAGTCACCTCCCTGACTGGAGACCTCTGGGGGGTGGAGATGAGGAGATAAACTCTGTTTTAGCCAGGTAAGAGTTCAGTGGTGATTTCTTCTTTTTTTTTTCTTTTCCTTTTCCTTCTTTTATTCTCAGACCTCACAGAGATGGATCTTTTTCTTCCCTTTTTTCTTATTTTTCTTTTCTCACCCTCCCCCAATTCAGATTTCTTTTTGCATCTATTGTTGAAGCATCTGTTGTTGGATTTTGGTTGCTTAATGGGAAGTACCTTCCATTTGCTGGGAAGAGAGAAGGAGTGAGGGAAGGAGCTGTTGAGTGAGTTGCTGTGATCTTTTGGGAACCCTAATATTTCCTGTCTGGCAGAGGAGGCAAAACCCCAGTCCAGAAGCCTCCCCAAACATGCAGTGGGAAAAACCACTTAGAGTTGCCAAGTGCTTTGCATGAGTTATCTATTGCTATGTAACAAATTGCCCTAAAACAGCATCCTCAACAGCAAAACATGTGTCATCTCTAATGGTAACTTAGAGTCAGGAATTTGGACGCGGCTAAGGTGAGTTGTTCTGGTTCAGGGTCTCTCATGAGGTTGCGGTCAAGATATTAAACAGAGCTGCTGTCACGTGAGGGCTTGATGTGAGGCGGAAGGATTCACGTCCAAGATGGGTCCTCACATGGCTGTTGGCAGGAGGAGTCAGTTCCTCACCTCTGGGACCTCTGAGAGGGCTGCATGAATATCCTTACAACACAGCAGCTGGCTTCCATAGTGAGCAGCCCAAGGCAGAAACTAATGCGGGCTAATCACAGTGTCTTTCTTAAGCTAGCCTCGAAGGCATATGCCATCACTTCTGCTGTACTTGTGGGTCATGCAGAACGACCCTGATACAGTGTGGCAGGAGACCATTCAAGGGCCTGAAAACCAGGAGATCAGGATCACTGAGAAACTGGCTACAACAGGCTTTCAGTTCCCCTCCCAGAAGAATGCTCACCTGCCTACTGCCCAGGTGTCAGCCAGGCTCAGGCACACACTGGAGAAGCCCCTCAGACTGAAAACCCAATGGGCTGGGGTGGGATTCAGTGCTGCCACCAACTGCCTCAGCCTGCCTCCTCGGTCAACACTGTACCCACTCAGAATCGGGTAAGTCATCCCCATGGTGGAATAAGAGCTCTGAGCACTGGGTGGGAGAAGCATTGGCCTCTTGGGACCCTCTCTGAGACTGGGAAAGGAAGACTTCACACCAAAAATATTCATAAGAGAGAGAACAGAAGGGAAACATGCGACTGTCAGTAGGTGGAGCTGGGGGGCGGTGGGGGCTGGAACTTGATGGGGTGGAGCACCTGCTGCAGGTTTCAGGGAGGAGATAGGGCCTGAGTTCAGTCCTGAGCACCAAATCCAGACATGATGAACTACAGTCAGCCTCCCAGTGCTTCACGCTGTTTCATGCTCCCAGCCAGTGCTCACACTGTCCTCTCCAGCAGGAATACCTCTCCCGGTTCCTTCCATTCTTCTTGACTCCATTATGTTCCTCCAGACTCAACTTAAGGTGCTCCACCTCCAAGCTGTCTCTGACACCTTCCCATCAGATGCAGCTGTCTGCCTCCATGTCTCAAAGCACCCTCACGCCTCCATCATGCTTGATATCACTGCTTCCTCCCCACTAGACTTTAACCTCCTTGAGGGCAGGTGATAATGTCAGACTCAAATCATATGGTGCCTAGCACAGTGCCTGTTGTGTACTCAGCAGTGAATATATGTTTGAGAAGGAAAGGAGGGAGAAGAAGAAGGAAGAGAAGGATGGATTCAGGAGACAGAAAATAACTCATCATCTATCTTTCTCCCCTTCATTCCCCAAGAGTGGGACTTCAAGCATTATCAGAGCTGTTAGCTAGAACCACTTCCCCCGTCCCCGCCATGTGAAAAATAAGTTGGACAGTCCTAGTCTGAGTTCTATAACATGCCGTTTGAGAAACAGCTTTTGGTTACTGAAAGCAGGCAACAAAAGTGGACGGGAGAAGTCTGTGTTCCCAGGATATGCTGACTTTGCTGGAGAAGCCTGAGGTTAATAACAGATGGAAAGCACCCCATGGTAACAATCTTTGTGGGAAAATCTTGTGACCATCAAGTTCCCTGAAAGCAGTCAGCAGTGCCTCAGGAAGACTGAATTTCTGTGAGTAAAGTGACTCAGGCCATGACATGGGGTCACCCCAGAATGACACCAGTCTTTTAGAAGTAATCACCAGGGACTGAAGGTTCCAGGTCACCTGATTTCCCCTGGAGTTGCCTAAGGCCACCCTCTGCCCTCACTGTCCAAACCCCAGCGTGACCAACCTCTGCCACCTCTGGGTGCATATTAGACCTCTGGGTAGCCACAGCCACTCCCTTGAGTTCTGTTTCCACTTGTGTTACACATTAACTGATGTATTGTTTTGGTTTAGTTTTTTCTGTTTGCAAAGACTTCATGTGCCCAAAATGAATTAGCCACACTTCTTGGTTCAAGGCATGGCATCTTTGTTGGCATATGCTGGACTCAGTTGTATTTTACTTAACCTTATTTTGTGGCCCCTTCAGCCCATCCCCAATCTCATTTTTCTCCTCTTACCACAGGACCCATTCCTGTGATTTTGTGTGTCTTCCCTCCCAATCTGTAGTTTGATTTGCACGCAGGTCTGAGATTGGTGTTATTTTGTGCATATTTTAAAAATATGTAGGCCAGGCACCGTGGCTCATGCCTGTAATCCCAGCACTTTTTTGGCAGGCCAAAGCGGGCAGATCACGAGGTCAGGAGATCGAGATCATCCTGGCTAAAATGGTGAAACCCCGTCTCTACTAAAAATACAAAAAATTAGCCAGGCGTGGTGGCACACGTCTGTAATCCCAGCTACTTGGGAGGCTGAGGCAGCAGAATCGCTTGAACCTGGGAGGCAGAGGTCGCAGTGAGCCAAGATCGCACCACTGCACTCCAGCCTGGGTGACAGAGCGAGTCTCAAAAAAAATAAAATAAAATAAATAAAATAAATAAAAATAAGTGTAAGTGGTCTTTGGTATACATCTCATTCTGCTTCTCACCCTTTTCCAGTCAAAGTTATGTTTTGAGATTGATCCAAGTTGATATAAGTGGATGTGGCCAGAGCATTCCTTTTATCTGCTGAATTATTATCATCATTTGCATATAACACATTTTATCTATTTTCCTATAAATTTCCTATAAATTTCTAGGTATTTTCAAATCGTCCCTATTACAAACAATTCTGCAATGGACATCCTGTTACATGTTTTGTAAGAGTTTCTCTGGGCTCAGCATTTAGGAGTGGATGGAACTGCTGGGTGGGAAGATCTGTCTGTATTTAGTTTCTCTTACCATTTCTAAACTTCTTCCCAGAAAGGTTATACTGGATGACATTCCCAGAGGGTTTCTGTTTTCCTTCACCTTTGGCAGTACTTGATATTATCCAAGTTTTTAATATTTGCCAATCTGATAGGTATCAGCTCTACAGCTACATCTTAACCACATGGCTCCTGGTTTTCCTTCCCATCTCCGCCTGTTTCCCCAAAGTGTCAGCCTGTTCTGTTCTCACTCCCTCAGGGAAGGGACATAACGGCAGAAAGCAGGAGGCAGGAGAGAGAAGTGTTTCTTTCTGGCTTTTGAGTTTTAAAACCCTAGATTCTTGGGGGACCAAAAAGGATCCATGGCACAGAAAAAAAGATCCGGGAAAAAAACATGAAAAATTGAGGAAGAGCAGGCAACCCTCCTTGTGCCAGCCCCAGTTGAACAACAGGGCTTGGGCTGGGTTTAGGAGAGTACTAGGAGGAATGTGAGGCGGTCCATATCAGGATTGTGACCCCAACACTTAAAGGCTGAGGTGGGTAGTGTAGACACAGGAGTGGGCCAGGTGGAAGTGACCCCGGGAGTGGTCTGGATTGTGGCTGCATCAGGCCTTCCTCGTGATCCTTTTCAACTCTGGCTGGTTGTTGCACTGTGGAAGCTGGCCTAGTGTTACCACATCTTTCCATTTTTTTCAAGAGAATCTAAAATCAGAATTTTTTTGAGGAAGTTCCCCTTAAAAAATGAGTTATTATTAGCTGCTAAAGGCTTACAAAAAACAAAATTAATGAAAACTTCAAACATATTTAAAAATAAGCAAAAGAATATAATGAATCCCTGTGTCTCCACCACCAAGTTTCAACAATTGTCAACTATGGCCGATTTTGTTTCATCTATAACCCCACCTACTTCCCTTCATTCAGAATTATGTTGAAGTAAATCCAATTCATCATTTTCTTGTAAAGATAAGAACTCATATTTCTTTTCTTTTTTCTTTTTTTATTTTGAGATGGAGTCTCTCTCTCTGTTGCCAGGCTGGAGTGCAATGGTGCGGTCTCAGCTCA
Organism: Pongo abelii; assembly: GCF_028885655.2. NCBI lineage: Eukaryota > Metazoa > Chordata > Mammalia > Primates > Hominidae > Pongo > Pongo abelii. Next base: position 70,008,196 of record NC_071997.2, read on the forward strand.
CTGCAACATCCGCCTCCCGGGTTCATGTGATTCTCCTGCCTCAGCCTCCTGAGCAGCTGGGATTACAGGCACGCACCACCACGCCCAGCTAATTTTTGCATTTTTAGTAGAGATGGAGTTTCACCATGTTGGCCAGGATGGTCTCAATCTCCTGACCTCATGATCTGCCCACCTTGGCCTCCCAAAGTGCTGGGTTTACAGACGTGAGCCCCAAGCCACCATGCCCAGCTAAATAACTCTTCTTTCTTTTCTTTTCTTTTTTTTTTTTTTTTTTGAGATGGAGTCTTGCTCTGTCGTCCAGGCATGAGTGCAGTAGCACAATCTCGGCTCACTGCAACCTCTGCCTCCTGGGTTCAAGAAATTCTCCTACCTCAGCCTCCTGAGTAGCCGGGATTACAGGTACCCACCATCACACCCAGCTAATTTTTGCATTTTCAGTACAGATGGGGTTTCACCACATTGGCCAGGCTGGTCTCAAACTCCTGACCTCAGGTGATCCACCTGCCTCAGCCTCCCAAAGTGCTGGGATTACAGGCGTGAGCCACGATGCCCAGCATAGAACTCTTATTTCTAACCATGACACATATAATAACTAAATAAATTTTCAATAATTTCTTACCATCAAATAGCCTGTAGTGTTAAAATTTATAATTTTGTCAAAAAATGTTTACCTAATATTATTTTACTTTGTATAGTGTGTTTGAAACAGGATCTAAACCCAGCCCACACCTTGAGAGTGACTGGTATATTTTTAAGTCTTTAATCTGTAGGTCTGTGCTCCCACCTTTTTTTCCCTTGCAACGTATTTGTTAAAGAAGCTAGGCCTTTTGTCCTACAGAGTTTTCCACGGTCTGGATTTTGCTGGTGTCATTTAACATGCTCTCCTGTCTTCTGTATTTCCTGTACGTTCATATTTGGATCTAAAAAGCTAAAGCCAGCCTGGGCAACATAGTGAGACTCCGTTTCTACAAAATAAAAATAAAACAATTAGCTGGGTGAGTGGCATACACCTGTAGTCCTAGTTACTCAGGAGGCTGAGGTGGGAGGATTGTTTCAGCCCAGGAGGAGGAGGCTGCAGTGAGTCATGATCATACCAGTACATTCCAGCCTGGACAACAGAGCAAGACCCTGCCTCAAAAAAACAAATAAACAGGCCAGGTGTGGTGGCTCACACCTGTAATCTCAGCACTTTGGGAGGCTGAGGTGGGTGGATTGCTTAAGTCCAGAAGTTTGAGACCAGCCTGGGCAACATGGCGAAACTCCATCTCTACAAAAAATGCAAAACTTAGCCAGGTATGGTGGCATGTGCCTGTGATCCCAGCTACTTGTGAGGCTGAGGTGGGAGGACTGCTTGAGCCCTGGGGGCAAGTGTTGCAGTGAGCCAAGATGCTAGCCTGGGTGACAAAGGGAGACCCCGTCTCAAGAATAAATAAATACATACATACCTAAAAATTAAAAATAAATAAATAAATAAATAAATAAAATAAAAAATAAAAAGCTAAAGCTCTTATTCTTAAAAAGAGAAAGCTCATAATCTTTTCAAAATAATCTTTAAATACTGTCTGAGCCAAACAAAATACATATGTTCTAGCTCTTCAAATATTCTAGTCTTTTGTCAGATATATATTTGGCAAATATTTTCTCCCAGTCATTGGCTTGCCTTTTCATTTTTGTAGCCATGTGTTTTGAAGAGCAAAAGTCTTAAATTTTGATGTAGTCCAATTTATTTGTCTATTTTGTAATTTATGCCTCTTGTGCATCATATTTCAGAAGTCTTGCCAAACTCAAGGCTACTAAGATTTTCTACTAAATTTTATTTTAGAAATTTTAATTTTTGAATTTAGGTCTATTTTCCACTTAAAATTAATTATTATTATTATTTTTTAGATGGAGTCTTGCTCTGTCACCCAGGCTGGAGTGCAGTGGTACAATTGTGGCTCACTGCAACCTCTGTCTCCCAAGCTCAAGCAGTCCTCCCACCTCAGCCTCTCAACTAGCTGGGACCACAGGCACATGCCACTATGCCCAGCTAATTTTTTGTATTTTTTATAGAGACAGGGTCTTGCCATGTTGTCCAGGCTGGTCTCGAACTCCTGAGCTCAGGTGATCCACCCACTTTTGTCTCCCAATATGCTGGGATTATAGGTGAGAGCTACTGTGCCCAGCCTTAAAATTATTTTTTAAGAAGCTTTATGTTGAACTAAATTTAGCTTTGAAAAGAAGCCACAAATACAGTACAAAGTATTCACATATACCCTTCATCCTGCTTCCCCTAATGTTAACAACTTATATAACCATAGTACAATTATCAAAACCGAGAAATCAACATTTATTAACTAAGCTACAGACTTTATTTAAATTTTGCCAGTTTCCCCACAATGTACTTTTCTGTTCCAAAAGCCAATCCAGGATCTTATATTGCATCCATTGCTGTGTCCCCTTAGTCTTCTTCAATCAGTTCCCCAGTCTATCCTGTCTTTCATCTTAATTTTTATGTATAGTGTGAGGTAAAGATTGAGATTTGTTTTTTGCATATATCTCTTCAATTTTTCTAGCACCTTCTGTTTAAAAAAATTATCCTTTATTTTTCATTGAATTGCCTTGACAACTTTGTTGGAAATCAATTGACCATATATGTGTGAGTCTATTTTTGGACTCTCTGTTCTGTTCTGTTGTGATATCTATTTGTCAGTTTTTACAGTAATACAACACTGTCTTGATTTCTGTAGCTTGATTTTTAGTCTGAAATCAGGTAGTGTTAGTCCTCCAACTTTTTTTTTTTCCAAAGTTGTTTTGGCTATTCCAGGTTCTTTGAATTTACAGACAAATGTTAGCATCAGTTTTTCAATTTCTACAAAGAAACTTGTGGGATTTTGATTGGGATTGCATTGAAACAGCAGATGAATATGGAGACAATTGACATCATAACAATACTGAGTCTTTTGATCCACGAATTCATAGTATCTTTTCACATACTTGGTTCTTTAATTTCTCTCAGCAATGTTTTATAGTTTTCAATGTACAGGTCTTGCCCATCTTTGGCAACTTTATCCCAAACCAGCCCTCCAGGTGAGTTTGATGCACTCACATCTTAAAGTTGAGAATCACATCTCTACATCACCCCGTTACTTAAATATGGTGCTGGAAAAGTAAACATTAGAACAAAATACGCAAGAAATATCAGTATTACAAGCATAATTGGGAACTTTAAAAATCCAAGGCAGGGGTTGTAATTCATATGAATTAATAAAACAGTTGAGCAAAGTAGATGAATATAAGATGGTGTATACTCAAAACACAATTCAATTCCTTTAAAATGATTAGAAATTTTAATTAAAAATAAGATCCCTGCCGGGCCCGGTGGCTCATGCCTGTAATCCCAGCACTTTGGGAGGCCGAGGCAGGTGGATCACCTGAGGTCAGGAGATTGAGACCTGACTGGCCAACATGGTGAAACCCCATCTCTACTAAAAATACCAAAAAAATTAGCTGGTTGTGGTGGCATGTGCCTGTAATCCCAGACACTTGGGAGGGTCAGTCAGGAGAATCGCTTGAGCCCGAGAGGCAGAGGTTGCAGTGACCAGAGATCACACCATTGCACTCCAGCCTGGGCAACAGACCGAAACTCCATCTCAAAAATAAATAAATAAAATTAGATCCCCTTCTCAACAGTAACCAAAAATATACTGAATAAGAAATTCAATCATATTCAGTGATCTAATATATGTTTTTTTAAAAAAAACTGTATATGTGGCTAGGCACAGTAGCTCATGCCTGTAATCCCAGCTCTTTCAAAGGCCTGAGCAGGAGGAACATTGAGCCCTGGAGTTCAAGACCACCCTGGGTAACATAGTGAAACCCCTATTTCTACAAAAAATTTAAAAATTAGCTGGGCATGGTGGCGTGTGCCTGTGATCCCAGTTACTTAGGAGGCAGAAGTGGGAGGATCACTTAAGCCTGGGAGGTCGAGGCAGCAGTGAACCATGATTGTGCCACTGCACTCCAGCCTGAGTGACAAAGCAAGACTGTGTCTCAAAAATTTAAAAAAAAAATTGTATATGTTTCTATGTGTTTACAAATACATATGTAAATGAATAGAAAAAAGGCCTGGAAATCTGAGACAAGTGATTTTCCCAAGGAAAGGAAAGAGGATGAAGGGAAAGTAAGGGAGAGCTTGTCTGCCTCCTTTGAATTTTTTTCAATGCTAATGTGTTCATGTAGTACTTATATAATAAAACAAAACCTTTACAAAGAAGCATATATGATTTCATTTTCTCAAATTATTGACACATTGATGTATACATAGAAAATGTCTCAAAAGATTATCACACAAACTTAATAGCAATTATGTACAGATGGTGGCATTTCGATGGCTTTCACTGTGATTTTTCTTTTTAGTGTTGCTCACTGTTTTATAATGAGCATGTGTTATTTTTATAATAAAAAAGTTATGGCCGGGGTGATGCCTCACGCCTGTAATCCCACATTCTAGGGAGGCGGGCAGATTACCTGAGGTCAAGAGTTCAAGACCAGTGTGGCCAACATGGTGAAACCCGTCTCTACCAAAACACAAAAATTAGCCAGATGTGGTGGGACACACCTGTAATCCCAGCTACTTGGGAGGCTGAGGTGGCAGGATCACTTGAATCCAGGAGGCAGAGGTTTCAATGAGCCGAGATTGCACCACTGCATTCCAGCTTGGGTGACAGAGTGAGACCCTGTCTCAAAAACTAAATAAACAAACAAATAAATAAATAAATAAATAAATAAATAAAAAGTTATGAAGACATTCTTATTTTGAAAAGAAACAAACAGAAACTAAGGAGTGCAGTTCATGACCGACTACACTTTTAAAACTAAGGTAGAAGGCTGGGCGCGGTACCTCATGCCTGTAACCCCAGCACTTTGGGAGGCCGAGGTGGGCGGATCACCTGAGGTTGGGAGTTTGAGACCAGCCTGACCAACATGGAGAAACCCCGTCTCTATTAAAAATACAAAATTAGCTGGGCATGGTGGCGCATGCCTGTAATCCCAGCTACTCAGGAGGCTGAGGCAGGAGAATCGCTTGAAGCCAGGAGGCAGAGGTTGTAGTGAGCTAAGATTGCGCCATTTGTACTCCAACCTGGGCAACAAGAGCAAAACTTCATCTCAAAAAAAAAAGAAAGTAGGAGAAATAGAATATAAACAAGCACAAAAATAATGTTCCTATTTATAATTTATAGTATATTCACATAAAAACATAACAAAGGTAAATATTCCCAGGCTATAAATAGATTAATTAATATCAATTAGCCTTTCAAAACAAAAGACTTCCTGTTAAAATATTTACTCCACTCTCCTATTATGAAGCCTACTGATCACAGCAAAACAAATGAAAAATAGGGGAAGAGGCCTCGTTTTCTTTCTTTTTTTTTTTTTTTTTTGAGACGGAGTCTCACTCTGGCACCCAGGCTGGAGTGTAGTGGTGTGACCTCAGCTCGCTGCAACCTCCGCCTGCTGGGTTCAAGCAATCCTCCTGCCTCAGCCTCCCGAGTAGCTGGGACTACAGGCGTGCATCACTATGCGCGGCTAATTTTTTGTATTTGTAGTAGAGACAGGATTTCGCCATGCTGGCCAGGCTGGTCTCGAACTCCTGACCTCGTGATCCACCCACCTCGGCCTCCCAAAGTGCTGGGATTACAGGCGTGAACCACTGCGACTGGCTGAGGCCTCCATTTTCAATGAGACAAATAACACAGTACCAAACCAGAGCCCATGAAGCAAACCTGTTGTTACTGTAAGACGGGGACTGTAACAGGAAAGAGATGCCAGGTGCCTCCTTGGACCAGGGTAGGACACAGATTACTCCAAAAGTCTGTGATAGAAGCTTGGCTGATAACGCTTGGAATCTATTAATATCTCAGCAATATGGTAGCACAGGCTGGTCCCCAGAGACTGGGGAAGTCCTGTAGAGAGCTGACAGGCACTGCAGAATGGCAGGGGAGGGGGGTCTGCAGGAACTACCTTGCTAACCTCACCTCCTGAAAGGCAGTCCTGCGGGAAGGATGAGTGGGGAAGGAGGATGTGGAGGTGGGACTGCCAGGTTGCACCCATGGACCTGTAAGTCTAGGCCACTTGGACTTCCTGAACACCCAAAGCTGTGGGGAGATGACCCCCAAGAAAAAGGAAGTAACTGAAAGGGTGTTTGAGATAACAAAACCTATTGAAGCTGAAGGATCCTAGATTCTCTCCAACATCCTAGCTCTTTCTCTACTCCTCATACTGCTATTCAGCCAGTAGTGGATCCCATTCAAAGATAAACAATAACCAACAGGGAACCATATTGGACTTACACACAGAAATTGCAGAGGAAGGAAATATACACAAAAGGCTGATAAAAAAAATAAACACTGCAAGCATAATTACCCAAGGAAACAGAAAATATGTTCAGATAAATTCTCCATATTCTCAAAGAAATTTCAGACAACACTATTTCCAGAAAAAGCCTGCAAAGACAAGATATAAGAATTCAAAGAAGAGATTCTAAAATGACAGAAGATAAAAAGCAAGCTAATAAATTCAGGATAAAAATGGAAGAATAAAATATGATAAGAGATGGAAGCTACATTAGAAGCCAAAAAAAAAAAAACAAAAAAATTTTAAAAAACTGACAGCAGGCACAGTGGCTTACGCCTGTAATCCCAGCACTTTGGGAAGCCGAGGTGGGCAGATCACTTGAGGTCAGGAGTTCGAGACCAGCCTGACCAACATGGAGAAACCCTGTCCCTACTAAAAATACAAAATTAGCCAGGCGTGGTGGCACATGCCTGTAATCCCAGCTACTCGGGAGGCTGAGGCAGGAGAATTGCTTGAACCTAGGAGGCAGAGGTTGCAGTGAGCTGAGATGGCACTATTGCACTCCAGCCTGGGCAACAAGAGCAAAAAACACTGTCGAAAAAAAAAACAAACAAACAAAACTGACTCTAGTTCAATATCTGGTGGGCAGAAACCAGGAAATCACACAAAACGAAATGAATAGCTGGGTATGGAGGCACACACCTGTGGCCCCAGCTACTTGAATATCAATCCTACTGCACTCCAGCCTAAGTAGCAGGGCAAGACCCTATCTCAAAAACAAAACAAAACAAAACAAACAAAAAAAACCAACAACTAAATCTCAAGACTTGTTAATGATTCTAGAGAAAATTACTATTCTTATGGGAGACCAGTAAAAGAGATCTCTAGCAGCTTGCAGTGAGCTGAGATCACGCCACTGCACTCCAGCCTGGGCAACAGAGCGAGACTCCATCTCAAAAAAAAAAAAAAAAAAAGATCTCCAGCATTTCTGACAGAGAATAAACACTTCTGAAAAAAAAAGAGAATAAAAGAAATTAAGTGTAAATTATTTCAAAAATAATAGAAATTTCTTGAAATAAGGATGATTTCAATCTGCTGATCAAAAGGGCATAGATGTTCCAAGAAAAATTGACACAGACTGTTCAACATCAAGATATATCCTATTGCAGTTATGAAACACCAAGGACAAAGAAAAACTCATGTGGTTAACCATGTAGAAAAGCATTTACCGAAGGAAAAACCAGATCAAATTTCCTTAGGTTTTTTCACAATGTCAAAAGACAGAGAACCAACATTTTTAAAGTTCTTAAGTAAAGAAAACATGACACAAGAATTTTCTTTTTTAAAAACTTTTTATTTTAGGTTCAGGGGTACATGTGCAAGTTTGTCATATAGGTAAACTCATGTCATGGGGCTTTGTTGTACAGATTATTTTGTCACCCAGGCACTAAGCCTAGTACCCAATAGTTATTTTTTCTGTTCCTCTCCCTCCTCCACCCTTCACCCTCAAGTAGACCCCAGTGTCTATTGTTCCCCTCTGTGTGTCCATGTGTTCTCATCATTTAGCTCCCACTTATAAGTGACAACATGTAGTATTTGGTTTTCTGTTCCTGCATTAGTTTGCTAAAGATGATGGCCTCCTGCTCCATCCATGTTTCTCCAAAGAACATGATCTTGTTCTTTTTTATGGCTATGTAGTATTCCATGATGCATATGTACCACATTTTCTTTATTGAGTCTACCATTAATGGGCATTTAGGTTGATTCCATGTCTTTGCTATTGTGAATGGTGCTGCAATGAACATATGCATACATGTCTCTTTATGGTAGAGCCATTTATATTCCTTTGGGTATATACCCAGTAACGGGATTGCTGGGTCGAATGATAGTTCTGTTTTTAGCTCTTTGTGGAATCACCACATTGCTTTCCACAATGGTTGAACTAATTTACATTCCCATTAACAGTGTATAACTGTTCCTTTTTCTCCATAACCTCACCAGCATCTGTTATTTTTTAACTTTTTTTTTTTTTTTTTTTTTTTGAGACGGAGTCTTGCTCTGTTGCCCAGGCTGGAGGTCAGTGGTGAGATCTCAGCTCACCGCAACCTCCGCCTCCCAGGTTCAAGCTATTCTCCTGCCTCAGCCTCCCAAGTAGCTGGGACTACAGGCGCTTGCCACCACACCCGGCTAATTTTTTGTATTTTAAGTAGAGATAGGGTTTCACCATGTTAGCCAGGATGGTCTCGATCTCCTGACCTCATGATCCACCCGCCTCGGCCTCCCAAAATACTGGGATTACAGGCGTGAGCCACTGCGCCCAGCATTAACTTTTTAATAACAGCCATTCTGACTGGTGTAAGATGGTATCTCATTGTGGTTTTTATTTGCATTTCTCTAATGATCAGTAATACTGAACTTTTTTTCACATGCTTGTTGGCCCCATGTATGTCTTCCTTTGAAAAGTGTCTGTTAATGTCCTTTGCCTACTTTTTAATGAGGTTTTTTTTTTCTTGTAAATTTGTTTAAGTTCCTTATAGATGCTGGATATTAGACCTTTGTGGGAGGCATAGTTGGCAAAAATTTTCTCTTATTCTGTAGGTTGTCTGTTTACTCTGTTGACAGTTTCTTTTGCTGTGCAGAAGCTCTTACATTTAATTAGATCATCAATTTAATTAGATTCGTCAATTTTTGCTTTTGTTGTGATTGCTTTTGGCATCTTTGTCATGAAATCGTCACCTGTTCCTGTGTCCAGAATGGCATTGCCTAGGTTGTCTTCCAGGGTTTTTATAGTTTTTGGTTTTACATTTAAGTCTTTAATCGATATTGAGTTGATTCTTGTATACGGTGTAAGGAAGGGGCCAGTTTTAATCTTCTGTATATGGCTAGCCAGGCATCCCAGCACCATTTATTGAATAGGAAATCCTTTCCTTGTTGCTTTTGTCGGTTTTGTTGAAGATCAGATGGTTGAAGGTGTGTGGCCTTACTTCTGGGCTCTCTATTCTGTTCCGTTGGCCTATGTGTCTGTTTTTGTATCAGTACCATGTTTTTCTGGTTAATGTAGCCATTAACCAGAAATAGTTTATACCAGTAGTATAGTTTGAAGTTGGGTAATGTGATACCTCCAGCTTTGTTCTTTTTGTTTAGGATTGCCTTGGCTATTTGGGCTCTATTTTGGTTCCATGTGAATTTTGAAACAATTTTTTTCTAGTTTTGTGAAAAATGTCATTGGTAGTTTGATAGGAATAGCATTGAATCTATAAATTGTTTTGGGCAGTATGGCCATTTTAATGATATTGATTCTTACTATCCATGAAAACTGGAATGTTTTTCCATTTGTTTGTATCATCTCTGACTTCTTTGAGCAGTGTTTTGTAGTTCTCATTATAGAGATCTTTCATCTCCCTAGTCAGCTGTATTCCTAGGTATTTTATTATTTTTGTGGCAATTGTGAATGGGATTGCATTCCTGATTTGGCTCTCAGTTCGGCTGTTGTTAGTGTATAGCAATGCTAGTAATTTTTGTACATGAATCTTGTATCCTAAAACTTTGCTAAAGTTATTTATCAGCTGAAGGAGTTTTGGGGCTGAAACTATGGGGTTTCTAGATATGGAATCATGTCATCTGCAAACAGGATAGTTTGACTTCCTCTCTTCCTATTTAGATGCCCTTTCTTTATTTCTCTTGCCTGATTGCCCTGACCAGGACTTCCAATACTATGTTGAGTAGGAATGGGGAGAGAGGGCATCCTTGTCTTGTGCTGGTTTTCAAGGGGAATGCTTCCAGCTTTTGCCCATTCAGTATGATGTTGGCTGTGGGTTTGTCATAGATAGCTCTTATTATTTTGAGGTATGTTCCTTCATTACCTAGTTTATTGGGAGTTTTTAACATGAAGGGATGTTGAATTGTATTGAAAGACTTTTCTGCATCTATTGAGATTATCATGTAATTTTTGTCTTTAGTTCTGTTTATGTGATGAGTCACATTTATTGATTTGCATATGTTGAACTAACCTTGTAACACAGGGGTATACAAGTAGGAGTATTCATGATCAAGTAGGCTTTGTTTCTGCTTGATCATTGTGGATTAGCTTTTTGATGTGCTGCTGGATTCGGTGTGCAATGTTTTATTGAGGATCTTTATTCAATATTCATCAAGGATACTGGCCTGAAGTTTATTATTGGTTGTTATATCTCTGCCAGGTTTTGGTATCAGGATAATGCTGGCCTCACAGAATGAGTGGAGGAAGAGTCCCTCCTCAGTTTTTTGGAATAGTTTCAGTAGGAATGGTTCCAGCTTTTCTTTGTGCATCTGGTAGAATTTGGCTGTGAATCTGTCTGGTCCTAGGATTTTTTTGGTTGGTAGGTTATTTATTACTGATTCAGTTTTGGAGTTCATTATTGGTCTGTTCAGGGAATCAGATTCTTCCTGGTTCAGTCTTGGGAGGGTTTTTGTGCCCAAGAATGGATCCATCTCTTTCACATTTTCTAGTTTGTGTGCATAGAGGTGTTCACAGTAGTCTCTGATGGTTATTTTTATTTCTCTGGGGTCAGTGGTAACATCTCCTTTGTCATTTCTGATTGACACAAGGATTTTCTACACACCAAGTTTTCCTTCAAGTATAAAGGCAATAAACAGACACTCTCAGGCATGCTAAACCTCAGGGAATAAAGGACCCAGGAACCTTTCTTGAAAAACAACTTATGAATGAAATCTATCCAACCCAGGGATGAGTCAAAATGGACTCTACAATACAGGACCTGGGTGTATTAGTTTCCTGGGGCTGCTATAACAAAGGACCACAAACTGGATGACTTAGAACAACAGAGTCATTGTCACACAGTGCTGGGAGCTAGAAGTATGAAATCAAGGTGTTAGCAGGGACATGCTCCCTCTGAGGATCATGAAGGAGGATCCTTTCTTGCCTTTTCCAGGTTCTGCAGCCCCAGACATGCCTCGGCTTGCAGCAGCATAACTGCAGTCTTCACACAGTGTCCTCCCTATGCCTCTTCTCAGAGTCTTTCCTCCGTGCACACCTGTGTTCGAATTTCCAGTCATATTAGATTAGGGCCCACCCTACTAAGCTCATTTTAATCTGATCACCTCTGTAAAAATCCTGTTTCCAAAATAAGGTCCTATTCTGAGGTACTGAGGGTAAGGACTTCAACATACCTTTTTCTCAGTTGTGGGGATACAGCACACAATTTAATCCATACCACTGGGTAACATAGAGGTGGTGAGCACTGAGTCCATTAAACATAGGGCCAAGCGAGGTGTGGTGGCTCACGCCTATCCTCCCAGCATTTGGGAAGCCAAGGTTGGTGGATCACCTGAGGTCAGAAGTTCAAGACCTGCCTGGCCAACATGGTGTAACCCCGTCTCTACTAAAAATACAAAAAAGTAGCCAGGCATGGTGGCAGATGCCTGTAATCCCAGCTACTTGGGAGACTGAGGCAGGAGAATTGCTTGAACCTGGGAGGCGGAGGTTGCAGTGAGCCGAGATCACGCCACTGCACTCCAGCCTGGGTGGCAGAGCAAAAACCCCATCTCAAAAAACAAAACAAATATATATATAAAGCCAAAACTAAACAACAGTGAGAAGCGTGGGTAGGGAACAAAATGAGATGAGAGAAACAAATCCACACACCTACAGCGAACTCATTTTTGACAAAGATGCCAATAACATACACTGGGGAAAAGACAGTCTCTTAAATAAATGGTGCTGGGAAAACTGGATATTCATATGCAGAAGAATGAAACTAGACCTGTATCTCTCATCATATACAAAAATCAAATCAAAATGGATTAAAGACCTAAGCCTAAGACCTCAAACTACAAAACTACTACAAGAAAACTTTGGGGAACATCTCCAGGACATAGGTCTGGGCAAAGATTTCTTGAGTAATACCCCACAAACACAGGCAACCTAAGCAAAAATGGAAAAATGGGATCACATCAAGTTAAAAAGCTTCTGAACAGCAAAGTATACAGTCAACAAAGTGAAGAGCAACCCACAGAATGGGAGAAAATATTTGCAAACTACCCATCAGACAGGGGATTAATCACCAGAATATATAAGGAGCTCAAACAACTCCATAAGAAAAAAATACAATAATCTGATCCAAAATGGGCAAAAGATTTGAACGGACATTTCTCAAAAGAAGACATACAAATGGCAAACAGGCATAGGAAAAGGTGCTCAACATCATTGATCATCAGAGAAATGCAAATCAAAATTACAATGAGATATCATCTCACCCCAGTTAAAACAGCTTATAGGGAAAAGACAAGCAATAACAAATGTTGGCCAGGATATGGAGAAAGGGGAACCCTTGTATACTGTTGGTGGGAATGTAAATTAGTAAAACTACTATGGAGAACAATTTGGAGGTTCCTCAAAAAACTAAAAATTGAGCTACTCTGTGATCCAGCAGTGAGACTGCTAAAGAAAGGAAATTATAGGATATCTGCACTTCTATGTTTGTTGCAGCACTGTTTACAATAGCTAAAATTTGGAAGCAATCTAAGTGTCCATCAACAAATGACTAGATAAAGAAAATATGGTACATATACACAATGGAGTAGTATTCAGCCATAAAAAGAATGAGGTTCAGTCATTTGCAACATGGATGGAACTGGAGATCATTATGTGAAGTGAAAAAAGTCAGGCACAGAAGGACAAATATCACATGTTCTCATTTATTTGTAGGATCTAAAAATCAAAATAAATTGAACTCATGGACATAGAGAATAGAAGGATGGTTATCAGAGGCTGGGAAGGGTTGTGAGGGGTTGAGGGGGAGGTAGGGATGGTTAATGGGTAAAGAAAAAAATTAGAAAAAAATGAATAAGACCTACAACTTGATAGCACAATATGGGAACTATGTAATAATAACGTAATTGTACATTTTGAAAATAATTTAAAGAATGGAACTGGATTATTTGTAACTCAAAGGATAAATGCCTGAGGGAATACATACCCCATTATCCGTGATATGCTTATTTCACATTGCATGCCTGTATCAAAACCTTTCATGTACCCCCTAAATATATACAACTACTATGTACCTACAAGAAATTTTTAAAATAATTTAAAAATATTTTTAAATAAAAATAATAAAATATGTAACTAATAGCATATTGGAAAAATTTTTTTAATAAAAATTAGAAAAAAATGAAATGAGGGGAACATTGACAATGGAATATACACTCGACCTTTGCACAATGGGGGGATTAGGGGTGCTGACCTCCCTGCATAGTTGAAAATCTGCATATAGCTTTTGATTCCCCCAAAACTTAACTACTAATAGCCTACTGTTGACCAGAAGCCTTACTGATAACATAAACAGTTGGTTAACACATATTTTGGAGGTTATATGTATTATATTCTGTGTTCTTACAATAAAGTAAGCTAGAAAAAGAAAATGTTATTAAGAAAATCCGCAGTGGCTCATGCCTGTAATCCCAGCACTTTGGGAGGCAGAGGCGGCTGGATCATGAGGTCAGGAGATAGAGACCATCTTGGCCAACATGGTGAAACCCCGTGTCTACTAAAATACAAAAAATTAGCCAGGTGTGGTGGCATGTGCCTGTAATCCCAGCTACTTGGGAGGCTGAGGCAGAGGAATCGCTTGAACCCGGGAGGCGGAGGTTGCAGTGAGCCAACATCACGCCACTGCACTCCGGCCTGGTGACAGAGCAAGACCCTGTCTCAAAAAAAAGAAAAAGAAAAAAAAGAAAATCATTGGCCAGGCATGGTGGCTCACGCCTGTAATCCCAACACTTTGGGACACCGAGGTGGGCGGATTACTTGAGGTCAGGAGTTTGAGACCAGCCTGGCCAACATGGTGAAACCTCGTCTCTACCAAAAATATAAAAAATTAGCTGGGTGTGGTGGCATGCACCTGTAATCCCAGCTACTCAGGAGGCTGAGGCAGGAGAATTGCTTGAACCCGGGAGGCAGAGGTTGCAGTGAGCCAAAATCATGCCACTGCACTCCAGCCTGGGTGACAGAGAGAGACTCTGTCTCAAAAAAAAAAAAAAAAAAAAAGAAAGAAAGAAAGAAAGAAAATCATCAGGAAGAGAAAATATATTTACTATTCATTAAGTGGAAGTAAATCATAACGGTCTCCATCTTCGTAATCTTCCCCTTGAGCAATCTGAGGAGGAGTAAAAGGAGGGGTTAGACTTCTTGTCTCAAGGGTGGCAGAGGTGCAAGAAAACCCATGTATAAGTGGACTCATAAATTTCCACCTGTGTTCTTCAAGGGTCAACTGTAGTAAAAATCAAGAGGTAGAGTCAGGCATTGGGCTAAAATATAATTGCGGGTAATTCCTCATCTTTTGTAGCAGGAAGTCAATAGATATCACTTAAAATTGAAACATAGCTGTTTTTAAAAAAGCAAATTTAATCTCCTAATGTTTCGCATTGTCTTTTTTCTAGATCAATCTCTTAAGAATTATTATATCTTGTGATAAAGCAGCAGCCAATTTAGTAATTTTTTTTTTTTTTTGAGATGGAGTTTTGCTCTTCTTGCCCAGGCTGGAGTGCAATGGCGCCATCTCGGCTCACTGCAACCTCCGCCTCCCAGGTTCAAGCAGTTCTCCTGCCTCAGCCCCCCGTAGCTAGGATTACAGGTGCCCGCCACTACACCCAGCTAATTTTTGTATTTTTAGTAGAGATGATGTTTCACCATGTTGGCAAGGCTGGTCTTGAACTCCTGACCTCAGGTGATCCGCCCGCCTCGGCCTCCCAAAGTGCTGAGATTATAGGCGTGAGCCGCAGCACCTGGCCAGTTTAGTAATTTTTAAGTTTTGCTGGCTGGACACAGTGGCTCATGCCTGTAATTCCAGGCAGGAGGATTGCTTGAGCCCTGGAGTTCCAGACCAGCCTGGGCAACATAGCCAGGGCTCATTTCTACAAATAATAAAACAAAATAAAGGCTGGGTGCAGTGGCTCACACCTATAATCCCAGCACTTTGGGAGGCTGAGGCAGGCGGATCACCCGAGGTCAGGAGTTCGAGACCGGCCTGACCAACATGGAGAAACCCTGTCTTCATTAAAAATACAAAATTAGCTGGGCATGGTGGCGCATGCCTGTAATCTCAGCTACTTGGGAGGCTGAGGCAGGAGAACTGCTTCAACCTGGGAGGCAGAGGTTGCAGTGAGCTGAGATCACACTATTGCACTCCAGCCTGGGCAACAAGAACGAAACTCCGTCTCAAAAAAAAAAAAAAAATTAGCCAGGCATGGTGGTGAGCACCTAGAGTCCCAGGTACTCCAGAGGTTGGGAGGTGGAGGCTACAGTGAGCTGTGATCACACCACTATACTCCAGCCTGGGTGCCAGAGCAACCTCATCTCGAAAAAAAAAAAAAAAAAAAAAAAAAGTTTTGCTTCAGTTTTTGTACTGCTAAATTTAAGTTAAATGATATTAAACTTTTTACATCTAAAATAGTATGCAGAGAATGATTTTATTTTTATAAAATCATTTCTGTTGTTCTGTCTACTCACCTACCTATAGATTCCTGAATCATATTTTTTACAAATTTTGGGGGATGATTATCTTGGAGCAATGGGATTTATAGTGTGTGTGTATATTTTTTTTTTAAACTTTCTTCATTATGCTTTTCTATATTACTTAAATTTTTATAATAAATATGTGTTATTTGAACAAAAACAATAAAATCATTGTTTCCTTTTCTATTTTTTTTCCTAAAAGAGTTCTCTGTAGGCATTGAGAGTGCTAGGAGCCTGTTGGGCACAGTGGGTCACACCTGTAATCCCAGCACTTTGGGAGGCCAAGGAGGGCAGATAACTTGATCCCAGGAGTTTGAGATCAGCCTGGACAACATGGTGAGACCCCATCTTTACAAAAAATACAAAAATTAGCAAGACGTGGTATAGTCCCAGCTACTCAGGATGCTGAGGCTGAGGTGGGAGGATTCCTTGAGCCTGGAGGTGGAAGTTGCAGTGAGCCATGATCACGCCACTGCACTCCAGCCTGGGTGACAGAGACCCTGTCTCAAGGGAAAAAAAATGAGAGACAGTGCTAGGAGCCAATAGGTTGCTTCAACATTAGGTGCCAGCAGGAGATCTGTCCAGGAGGCAGAGGGTAGGATCTGAGGGTGTTGTGACGGCCAACACAACACAGAGGCCCTTCCCAAACTGGGGGTTGGGGGTGAGAGGGGACTGTTTCACAGCTGCTGTGATGAAAAACTCCTTCAATCGCAGATGCTACCACAAGTATTAAGAACTTTCCACGGTCAGACCCAAACCTCAAAGAAATCAGATGGCCTCCAAGGTCAGCAAAATGAATTGGACCTGCCTCTATATATAAATATATATATTTTTTCTTTTTTTTGGAGACAGAATTGTATTCTTATTCCCCAGGCTGGAGTGCAGTGGCACGATCTCGGCTCACTGCAACCTCCGCCTCCTTGGTTCAAGCGAGTCTCCTGCCTCAGCCTCCTGAGTAGCTGGTATTACAGGTGCCCATTACCATGCCCAGCTAATTTTCTGTATTTTTAGTAGAGATGGGGTTTCATCATGTTGGCCAGGCCAGTCTCAAACTCCTGACCTCAGGTGATCCACCCGCCTCAGCCTCTCAAGGTGCTGGGATTACAGGCATGAGCCCCTGTGCCCGGCCACCTGCCTTCTAACTTCTGAGAAAGTCCAACGTTTGCTTTATTGTGACATCAAAGAAGCCAATGCTCCTGGGAACCAACCAGAGGTATGGCTGTGTTCTTCTCAATCCCCAGTCAAGAGAGCTGCCTTATATGACTGTCCTGAGGTCAGCCATGTGACCAAGTCTTCCACATTGAAAGTGAGTGAAAAATGGCTTCCCTCTGCCCTTCTAGGCTCCTTGCCTGGACTACAAATTAAACTGACATAAGACAGATTAACAGGAGAAAAGCCATCTTTAGTTACATACATTGGCACAGGAGTCCTTCAAAATATAAGACTCAAAGGAGGGCCAGATGATTGAAGGCTTACACAGATTGAGTATCTCTCATCCAAAATGCTTGGGACCAGAAGTGTTTCAGATTGGGAATCTTCTCCAATTTTGAAATATTTACATATATATAATGAGAGTTCTTAGGGCTAGGACTCAAGTATGAACACAAAATTCATTTATGTTACATATACACCTTATACACACAACCTGAAGGTAATTTTATATAATATTTTTAATGATTTTGAGCATGAAACAAAGTTTTTAATGTGTTTTGACTGTGACACATCACATGAGTTCAGGTGTGGAATTTTCCACTCATGACATGAAGGCTCATGTCAACACTCAAAAAATTTTTGGATTTTAGAGTATTTCGAGTTTTTGGATTAGGGATACGCAACCTGTGTAGCATTTTGAGCTACAGAAAGGAATGGGGACTTGAGGCTTCTGGGAGGTGGTGGCCACACAAGTTATGGGAGGGTGAGGGGAGGAAATGTATGGTGAATAAAGGTCTTCTCGTTAGGCAGATAAAAGTCTCCCAGGTAATAAAAGTTGTCTGGAGCAACCCTCAGGAGAATATCTGCCTGGGCATGGTGTATTAGTCTGTTCTCATGCTGCTAATAAAGACATTCCCAAAACTGAGTAATTTATAAAGGAAAGAGGTTTAACTGACTCACAGTTCCACATGGCTGGGGAAGCCTCACAATCGTGGCAGAAGGCAAATGAGGAGCAAAGGCACATCTTACATGGCAGTAGGCAAGAGAGCTTATGCAGGCGAACTCCCCTTTATGAAACCATCAGATCAGGCCATGTGCAGTGGCTCACGTCTGTAATCCTAGCACTTTGGGAGGCTAAGGTGGGTGGATCATGAGGTCAAGAGATTGAGACCATCCTGGCCAACATGGCGAAACCCCGTCTCTACTAAAAATATAAAAATTAGCTGGGCATGGTGGCATGCGCCTGTAGTCCCAGCTACTCGGGAAGCTGAGAATCGCTTGAATCTGGGAGACAGAGGTTGCAGTGAGCCAAGATCTGAACTCCAGCCTGGCAACAGAGCAAGACTCAGTCTCAAAATAATAATAATAATAATAATAATTAATAAATAAAACTATCAGATCTCACGAGACTTATTCACTATCAAGAGGACAGCACAGGAAAGTCCTGCCCCCATGATTCAATTACCTCCCACCAGGTCCCTCCCATGACACATGGGGATTATGGGAGCTACAATTCAAGATGAGATCTGGTGAGGGATACAGTTAACCATATCACGTGGTCTCCACCTCCGGGCTTTCTCCTATGATCTCAGTTAATCTTCCCTGGTGGATGAGATTCCCGTGAAGGGGATTCAGGACAGTTGAGTTCCATTTGGAGGATTGTCTTTAGGCAGCTAAGGGGAGCTCAGAAAAAGCCTCTGTCTGAATCTCCTGTTCCCAAAGTGCCCTTAGTTCAATGTAATCAGCACACCAAAGTGTCATATTTTGAAATGTCCTTTCCTGAACTCCTTCCGTTCCATGCTCTCCATGCTACAAATGCCCTTTGAGGCCAGCCTGGAGAGGCCTCTCCTCTCTCTCTTCCCCAGCCTGTGAGGTTGCCTGAGAGAGCTGTTGAAAACCCACAACAGGGGATGAGCCAAAAAGCTGGGCTGTAGGGAACCAGCTCCATGGGATGCCGGTCAGCAAACATTTTAATCTAAAATTATAATTAGTCAGAGAATTGGTTTTTCAGTATTTTTTTTTTAAGTATCCTCCATGCTGGATTACAGAAGCCTAATAGATACTTTCCTTCTTCTTGAAGGGTTAATAGAATATCTTTCTCTTCCAGTAAACAGTTGGATAAATATGATAAAGTGTTCCTTCAGGAATTACCATGGCACAGATCATTTCTTCCCTCAGAGAAGTGCCTGGCTTTTGTTTGTTTTTTGTTTTTTTGATGGAGTCTTACTCTGTTGCCCATGCTGGAGTGCAATGGTGCGATCTCAGCTCACTGCAACCTCTGCCTCTCCGGTTCAAGCGATTCTCCTGTCTCAGCCTCCCAAAAGCTGGGATTACAGGCATCCACCACCACACCAGGCTAATTTTTGGATTTTTTAGTAGAGATGGGGTTTCACCACATTGGCTAGGCTGGTCTCAAACTCCTGACCTCGTGATCCGCCTGCCTTGGCCTCCCAAGGGGCTGGGATTATAGGTGTGAGCCACTGCACCCAGTGGCTTTTTGCTTTTTCTTTAAGTCTGTTCCTTTATCTGTGAACTCTTGATTTCATAAATCCTCTTCTTTTCCCTTTTATTTTTTCTGGTATGGTCCTGAAATGTCTTCTGTGGTCTTCCTTCAAATTTCAGCTTCCCTTTCCAATTAAATCTTCATTCATGTTCCTATGCCTGAATCTTAACCTTCAAAATTACACTCAAGGCAAGGACTTCCCCTGTTTCTCAACAAAGAGATGAGTATCAATGGATTTCCAAAGCATCCCTCTGTTCTACACATATGTATCTTTTTTCCCCAACTAAAATGTAGAATTATTGAGAACAGGGTCTGTTTTTAATTTCTTTTTTATCTCCCTGCCCTACAGCACCTGCTCTACAAAGTAATTCTCAATAAATAATCACTTCTGACCACATGTAGAAGATTAACAATTCATAAATGTATAATTCTATTGAATGGAAATGGAAATCCTTAGATTGGGGGTGGGCTCACCATTGTTACTGCTAACATTTTTTAGCAGCTATTAATCCAGCATTTCATGTAATCCTCATACTGAAACCACCTTTGGGAAATTATGACAGTAAGAGAAATCTACATGGCTGACTCCATCTTGCTTCTAGCCTCACAAGTTGGCTCTCTTTGCTTATGCCTTGGTGTGGGTCAAGCTAACTTCGGGAGAAATTTAGTTTATAGTTTAAATGATAATAGCCCTTCCCAAAAATGAAATTGTTCCTGTAAAACTAATAAACGGCCACCTAGTTAGGAGGATGAGAGGGGCTTGAATTCTAAATAATTACCAGCCATTATTCCAGAAGTTATAAGATTTGCAACTTCCCCAGTTACTCTTGCAGATATTATCACTATTGTAGAACCTAAGATTGGCCTTTTGAGATGTCTTTTCCGGATTTTGCCGTTCTGACAACCACATGACACCATCTGGACCTGCCAACCAGTCCTGTTGCCCCAATCCAGGAACTGACTCAGCACAAGAGGACAGCTTTGATTCCCTAAGATTTCATCTCTGACCCAACCAATCAGTATGCTCCCTGCCCACCAAATTATCTTTGAAAAACCCCTAACCTCATGCCTTCAGGGAGATTGATTTGAGTAATAACCCCGTTTGCTATGGGGAGTGACCAGCCTCATGACAATTAAACACTTTTGTTACTACAATGCCACGGTCTTGGTGAGTTGATTTGGTTTGTGCAGCAGGCAGGAAGAACCCACTGGGCTGGCCAGGCACAGTGGCTCACGCCTGTAAACCCAGAACTTTGGGAGGCTGAAGTGGGCAGATCACGAGGTCAGGAGTTCGAGACCAGCCTGGCCAACATGGTGAAACTCTACCTCTACTAAAAATACAAAAATTAGCTGGGCGTAGTAGTGTACGCCTGTAATCCCAGCTACTTGGGAGGCTGAAGTAGGAGAATCACTTGAACCCATAGGTGGAGTTTGCAGCGAGCCAAGATTGTACCATTGTACTCCAGCCAGGGTAACAGAGTGAGACTCTGTCTCAAAAAAAAAAAAGAAAAAAAAAAAAAAAGAGTGGGCTGTAGGCTGGGTGCAGTGACTCACACTTGTAATCCTAGCACTTTGGAAGGCTGAGGCAGGTGGATCACCTGGGCCCAGGAGTTCAAGACCAGCCTGAGCAACATAGCAAAACTCCATCTCTACAAAAAATACAAAAATTATATATCCATGTAGTATGGGAAATAAAATTTAAAATATAAAAATATAAAAATTAGCCAGGCATGTGGCATGTGCCTGTGGTCTCAGCTACTCAGGAGGCTGAGGTAGGAGGATCACTTGAGCCCAGGAGGTTGAGCCTGCAGTGAGCCATGATTGTGCCACTGCACTCTGGCCTAGGTGACAGAGTAAGACCTTGTCTCTTAAAAAAAAAAAAAAAAAAAGTGGACTGTCTTGTTTATAGAATAGCATGTGACAGAACTGACAATGTATGACTTCTGAGACTGAGTTACAAAAGGCATTGTGATTTTCTCCTTGCTCTCTCCCAGTCACTCACTCTGGGGGAAGCCAGGTGCCATGTTGTGAGAACACTCAAGCAGCTCAATGGCGAGGTCCATGTGGTAAGGAACTGAAGCCACCTGCCAATGGCCAACAGGAAACCAGCGCCTTATGTCAACAGCCATGTGAGTGAACCATCTTGAAAACAGATTCTTTAGCCCCATTCTTCAGATGACGGCAACCCTAGCTCACTTTTTACTGCAACATCATAAGACACCCTGAGCAGTCATCCAACTAAACCACTCTTGAATGTCTGACCCGTACAAACTGTGAGATAACAAATAGTTGTGTTACATCGCTAAATTTTGAGGTAATTGGTTACACAGCAATAAATAATTCAACTAGGTTATCCTCTAAATGAGTAGTTCTTACATTTTGCGGGGGACAGGGACTTCTTTGAGAATCTGATAAAAAATTATAGACCCTCATTTGAGAAAAATTCACAGAAACAAAAACATGTAGCTCACAGTTTCTGGAGAATCATATATCCCAGTAAAGCCCATTCATGGATCTCAGGTTAAAAATTCCTTCTCCAAACACTAGAAGAGTCCACAGGTAAATTCTTTCCTTAAAAAAAATCCCTTTCCCATGGAGGACTAATTAAAGCAATTTTTATTCTTTGCTTCAGTTTGTTTTTCCTTGAGATGGAAGAACCAGTTCGATTAAAGAGGCATTTCCCCCACCCCCAATCCCCCCAGGCTGTTTCCACCAGCACATTTCAGAGGGCAAAGGGGTCAAACTAACTTTTCTCATGGTTCTATTTTTATGACTCAATTCTTATGGAAAAGGGAGTCAAGGAAACTGGTGGGATTTCCAGAAAAGTCAGAAACAGTAGTTACTAGAAATACAGGAAGGAAATGTGTTCTTGAAAGATTAAAGCTCCAAGGTTTAGAGCTAAATGTGTTGGCTTCGTTTGTATTCTCTGGACACAGTAGAGCATTTGGGAGAATCCTACTTAGTTCATTCTTCATCCCCTTGAGCCCCCTCCAACTTTGTTTTTACACATATGCATCTCTAGGCTGACATTATGTGCAAAGGAGAAGCACAGTGATTCCTCTCCATTTTCTACCAGCGGAGATAAAGACCTCTAAGGGGACACAAACATAGGAGAGAGAGCCATCAAACTTCCTTTTGAAGTTAATATCTGCCAAATCCTCAAGGCCATATTTTCTGATCCAACCAAGGAAAGTATAATAATTGCAATTCTCAGAGTCAGCTTCCCCTTTGGGAACCCAAGAATGGATCTGTGTTCCTGAGCGCTGTTGCCTGGGCTGCAGAAGACATGTCAGGAAATATAGTCTAGGAAAAGAAGCAGAACTTGGGGGCATAATGGTGTATGCAATTTGGGGGAAATTCAGTTTGGAGAACTTTTAAGAAAATTTAGTTTGGAGAATTTTTAAGACATCCCCTAGGGGTTAGGTATATGGTACATGAATTCAGAAAGAGGTCTGCATTCAGAGGCATTTTGGGAGGTAAAACATGAGGATAAAAGTGCTTGCTCGCTGAGGATGGACCTTTGCAAACTTACAAATAGGGGAGGAAGAGAAGCCCCTTAAGGAGTGAAGGAAAATGATAGGAGAGATTGTGAGATGAGCTGGGAAAGATGTGAGAGAAATCCACGGACAAGGGATTAAAATTTTTTTTTTTTTTTTGAGATGGAGTTTTACTCTTGTCACTCAGGCTGGAGTGCAATAGCATGATCACAGCTCACTGCAACCTCTGCCTCTTGGGTTCAAGCAATTCTCCTGCCTCAGCCTCCTGAGTAGCTGCGATTACAGGCATGAGCCACTACACCCAGCTGATTTTTGTATTTTTAGTAGAGACAGGGTTTCACCATGTTGGCCAGACTAGTCTCAAACTCCTGACCTCAGGTGATCTGCATGCCTCAGCCTCCCAAAGTGCTGGGATTACAGGCATGAGCCACTGTGCCTGGCCAAGATTAAATTTTTAAAATACAAATATAAATATAAATAAAAAGGGAGTGTTAATTTCACATGCAAGTATAAGCAGAAGCATTAAGTAAATGACAGGTGGACCATGTCAATTCTTTTTAGCATGACAGGGCTTCACGGGTAGTTGTGGAAAGAGCATACCAGTGCAGCAGATGGGGCAGAAGCTTGATTAGGACAGGCTGAGGAGAGAGTCAGCAGAAATGGCTCACATAAAAATGGCCACACACAGTCACCCAAGATTCAAGACTGAATAAGGCAGAGGCTCCTCTCAGCCCCTCTGGTGAGCTAAGAGGCAGCTGGAAGAGATTGGTGAAATACATATTCATTTTGCTATTTGTTCATAATCGACTTTCACTGAAGGAATAAAATTCCATTGTTAATAAACAGAAGTAGCTCCCTAGAGATACAAACTTTGGTGTGGAAAAGTTGGCATATATAAGAAAAGCAATAGCCATCTGCCTAAATTAGAACTAGCAGAGAAGAAATGGCCTTGCCAGGCACAGTGAAACACAAGAAGCAGATCACAAATCAAAGAACTGAAAGTGTTATGAGGGTAGGCACGAGTTCCTACCCTCACAACATAATCCACAGGTTAGGGCAGTGGGTGAGAGGATAGTCTCTGCTGCCTTTTCCAAATGGACAGAACCTCTTAGACACCCACCCTCCCTGAATATTTAAATTAGCACCAGCCTTAAGTGTAACTGGAGAGCAAAAATGAGACAGGTGAACAGCAACAGACAATTCCAGGATTTAGATTTCAAATATGCAGAACCTATGGCTTGTAGTAGTATTTTATTTGAAATAATTGATTTCCTGTATATTTTCATGAGTAATTTTCTTTGTGTTTCATATTAATCTTTCTGGTAAAAAATAAATAAATAAATAAACATTTTCCAAGAAGGTCCCCCAGGCTGCTGGCACAGGCTGCGCTGATGGGCTCCTGCTGTGTTTCCCTGTGGCTTCACTGAAGGCCCACCCCCCGCCTCTACCACTATGTTATGATGACAACCTGTTTAGTAGGTCTGTGCCTTGGAGACACTGGTGACCTTGATCCCCATTCAATTGGCAGAGCCCTGTGTGCAAGTCCTACAGGCTACACTCCTGCAGGCCTGCATTTAGGTTTAGATAACTCCCCTAGGGCTCAAACCCCAAAGGAAGGGCTTGCCCAGGCCACAGTCCTGTTCTTGCTTCAGACTTTTCTGCCACTGCCCCATACTTGTATCTGTACCTACGGCAGCTGAGCTGGTATCTCCTCCTGGGACACCTGATGTGTTTCATAGGCTAGAAACATCAAATGCGGGCACTAGCACCAACTTTCAGGAAATAAAGCCAAAAGCCCATGACCCTTTTGTTATGTGCTCAATGCCACAAAACCCAGCTGCCTGTGTGCTGTGTTGTCAGAAAACACCACTGTTTCCAGTTAAAATACAGGAAGAGAAGTAATAAAAAATAAATTTCCTGCCAACCATTGGGGACAACTAGATAGAAGAGGAACAATGAAATATGAATACAATGACAACCAGTATGTAGACACCCAGATGACTTTCCTGTTGAAAAGTCTGGCTTGGAGGATGAAATTGAAGGAGTCCAAGAAATGCCACCCCAAAATATCAAACTTTGGTGCGCTGATTGCTTTGAACCGAGGGCACACGGGGAACAGTGTGGATGCAGACAGAGGCTTTTTCTGAGCTCCCCTTAGCTGCCTAAAGACCTTCCTCCAAATGGAACTCAATTGTCCTGAATCTGCTTCGCAGGAATCTCATCCACCAGGGGAGATTAACTGGGATCACAGGAGAGAGCCTGGAGGTGGACACTAGGCCTAGACAGAAACCACCTATTCTCCTAAGGGCTGCTCCCGACTTTGTTACCTGGGAGACTTTTATCTGCATAACAAGAAGACCTTTATTCACCACACATTTCCTCCCCTCACCCTTCCATAACTTGTGTGGCCACCACCTCCCAGAAGCCCCAAGCCCCCATTCCTTTCTGTATCTCCGGATGCTCTATAAGCTTCAGTCATCTGCCCCTTCTTCAAGTCTCATATTCTGTAAGACTCCCATGCATGCATAGGTAATTAAATATGGCTTTTCTCCTGTTCATTAGTCTTACATTAATTTAATTCATAGTCCAGCCAAGGAGCCTAGAAGGCTATAGGAAAGCCATTTTTTACTCCCCTACAGAAGCAGAGTTAGTCATGTATTCCTGGGGCCTTCAGGAATCAGTTCTCATCTCTGAGGCTGGCTCCTCCATGTTCTATTTTCTTTCTTTCAAAAAACTTTTTATTTTTAATTATTATGGGCACATAATAGTTGTACAGGCTAGGCATGGTGGCTCACACCTGTAATACCAGCACTTTGATAAGCTAAGGCGGGAGGATTACTTGAAGCCAAGAGTTTGAGATCAGCTTGTACAGCATGGTGAAACTCCATCTCTACAAAAAATATATAAAACATTAGCCAGGTGTTGTGGCATGCACCTGTGGTCCCAGCTACTTGGGAGGCTGACGTGGGAAGATCACTTGATGTGGGAGGCTGACATGGGTTGGGGGTCAGGGCTGCAGTGAGCTGTGATCATGCCACTGCACTCCAGCCTGGGTGACACAGTGAGACCCTGTCTCAAAAAAATAGTTGTACATATTATGGTGTTGTATTAATCTGTTCTCACACTGCTATAAGGAAATACCTGAGACTGGGCAATTTATAAAGGAAAGAGGCTTAATTGACTGACAGTTCTGCATGGTGGGGAGGCCTCAGGAAACTTACAATCATGGCGAAGGAGAAGCCGGCACCTTCTTCACAAGGCAGCAGGAGAGAGAGAGAAGTAAGCAAAGTGGGGAAGAGCCCCTTATAAAACTATCACATCTCATGAGAACAAACTCACTATCATGAGAACAGCATGGGGAAAACTGCCCCCATGATCCAATCACCTCCCTCCCTACCTAATCACATGGGGATTACAATTTGATGTGAGATTTGGATGGGGACACAGAGCCAAACCATATCAGGGGTGCATCTGATATTTTGATAGAAGCATGCAATGTGTAATGATCAAACCTGGATAACTGGGATATCCACCTCCACAAACATTTATCATTTGTGTTGGGAACATTCTAAATCTACTCTTCTAGCTATTTTGAAATATACAATAGATTATTAATAGCTATAGTTGCCCTATTGTGCTACCAAACACCAGATCTTATTAATTCTATCTAACTGTATTTTTTTTAAGATGGAGTCTTGCTCTGTTGCCCAGTCTGGAGTGCAATGGCATGATCTTGGCTCACTGCAACCTCCACCTCCTGGGTTCAAGTAATTTTCCTGCCTCAGCCTCCTGAGTAGCTGGGATTACAGGCATGTGCCTCCATGCTCAGCTCATTTTTGTATTTTTAGTAGAGACGGAGTTTTGCCATCTTGGCCAGGCTGGTCTCGAACTCCTGACCTCAGGTGATCCACCTGGCTTGGCCTCCCAAAGTGCTAGGATTACAAGCGTGAGCCACCGTGCCTGGCCTGATCCATTTTTATTTGATTCTTGTATATGGTGAGAAATAGGGGTCTAGTTTCATTCCTCTGCATATGATTATCATTTTCCTAACATCATTTATTATAAAGGTGTCCTTTCCCTAATGTATGTTCTTGGTGCCTTTGTCAAAAATGAGTTGACTGGGCCAGGCGCAGTGGCTCACAAGGTCAAGAGATTGAGACCATCCTGACCAACATGGTGAAACCCCATCTCTACTAAGAATACAAAAATTAGCTGGGTGTAGTGGCACTCGCCTGTAGTCCCAGCTACTCAGGAGGCTGAGGCAGGAGAATCGCTTGAACCTGGGAGGAGGACGTTGCAGTGAGCCGAGATCACACACTGCACTCAAGCCTGGCATCAGAGTTAGACTCTGTCTCAAAAACAAAAGCAAAACAACAACAACAAAATGACTTGACTGTAAATGTGTGCATTTATTTCTGGGTTCTCTATTCTGTTTCCATTGGTCTGTGGGTCTGATTTTATACCAGTCCCACGTTGTTTTGGTTACTACAACTTTGTAGTATAAAGTCAGGTAATGTGATGCCTCCAGCTTTGTTTTGGCTCCTCCATTTTTTCATTTTTGGGAACTAGCCTGTTACTTTCAGTTTATGGCAGTAGCTCAAGATGTTTTGTAGTGGGTAAGATTCAGCCGCTCATTTCCTACCTTGCTATCAACTTGTAATAAAAGCAAGCCCCAGGCCAAATTCTGCCCCACTCAAAGACATTTATTAAACCAATATTCATGGACTATTAGGCACAGAACATTTTATACAACCCACTCTGTAAGTTTCATGAAGTCCCAGCTTATGTCCTTTTAAATGACATTAATGACTACATGACATGAATGGTCCGCAGTAAGAGAACCAACATTTCAGAGACAGGATTTAATTATCTTTGTGGTCAGCATCAGGCAACCAGAAACTCTTCTAAAGCAATATCTGGATACAGGAGTGGTTCAGGGTCCAGGGTCTTGCACCATCTTTATAGGGGCATGCTAAAGGCCTCAATAGACTCTTACATCCTGTTCAGGCAAATGAGCAGAGCCTCTCAAATATGTTAGCATATTCACGTATCTTGATTCTCTTTAGTCTCATCAGTGAGCCCTTTTCGATCATTGTCTCAAGCTAATTACCAAGCCACTGATTTCACCACAAAATAAAACCAATTTCTGATATTTATGTGCTGATTAGCAAAGTATCTGCTATGAATCAAAATATAGATGACTCAAGCAACTTCTAAGGGGCACCTTGAATAGCCTTTCAGATATAACACTAGCTGACACCCCTGGGGTGTAGCTTGCCCTTGGAATTGAAGCTTAATTTAACTAGCAGGTACACAGCATTCTATTGTCAATGCTGCAGTATTTACAAGTGTGAAATGAAAAATATCTTGGGCTCCCAAAAACACTAAGGAAAACTCAAGCTGGAAACTGCTTAAGGCAAACTTGCCTCCCATTCTATTCAAAGTTATCCCTCTGCTCACTGAGATAGATGCATATCTGATTGCCTCCTTTGGAAAGGCTAATCAGAAACTCAAAAGAATGCAACCCTTTGTGTCTCACCTATCTGTGACCTAGAAGCTCCTTCCCCACTTCCTGCCTTTGCTTCAAGTTGTCCTGCCTTTCCAGACAAAACCAATGTACTTCTTACATATATTGATTGATCCCTCATGTTTCCCTAAAATGTATAAAACCAAGCTGTCCCCCGATCACCTTGGGCACATGTCATCAGGACTTCCTGAGGCTATGTCACAGGCTGTCCACAACCTTGGCAAAATGAACTTTCTAAATAAACTGAGACCTGTCTCAGATTTTCTGGGTTCACACAAGTAAATTACAGCCATTAAGACACTTACTTATACCTAAGAGAAAAAAACAATTATTTTCATTAAGTACTGTGGGAAGCAAGTCAATACCAGAACACCGGTCTCAGGCTTTGTGACTATTTCATTCATCTCAACTTCTGTCTGAGAAGGAGACAATTAATATGAGATACAACTGAAATCTGTGAGGTTGTATTGGGGACTACAAATTCCTAAGCATTCAAGTAAGGAAAGATTCTTGTTATTCAACAGAGGTTATTTCAGTACAAGTAAAAGGAAATATTATTTCATGTGGCTCTTAGGAATTGGTTATCCCAAAGGTAGTTCAGGCTGCAAACAAACAATTTATTCTGGGCTAAATCAAAGGTCATAAAGTGGCACCCCAGAAAAATGTATTATTTGGCCTGAACAACTTTGTAAAATTATTGAATTTGAGCCAGTACTTAAAAATCAGTTGCCATCCCCATAAAAATCTGGATTTCTGGTTTCTCTTGAAAAAAATCAGAAGATCTGACAATATTAGGTCTGCATTCCCTGCTGACATAAGGCAGCTGGAATCAAGGAATCACTCTATCCCATAACAGCCATTTTCTTTTCTTTTTTTTAACAGCCATTTTCAATTGTAGAAAGTGAAGTAGAGGTTCCTCTTCAAAGGGACTTTCCTCCCTGTCTAATTACGAATAAATAGTAACTTCTCTTAGAAACAAAATTTATTCAAAGACCTGGGCTAACATTCTTAGATATCTGCTAGCCGTAATAAACGAATCAATGTACTTTGTGTTCTTAGCTCCTGTATTTTAGCCTAGATATTTGCCCTGGCATGCTTATACTGGTCCAAGCAAGCATTAGGTCACAGCCTGTTCCTCTCCCTTATTTGGAGGTGTTTTTACCTTTCTCAGCATTCCACAAGTTGCTTCCACCTTCCTTTGTTCTCCTCTACCTTTGCCTCTTTTGGAAAGTTCTAAGTTACTAGCCAATCGGGACAAGTACAGAATGTGAGGTCCCATTCCATCCAATGGAAACCAGACACAGCAGTAGGGTGGCCACTTCAGGTTATAAATGACCCTGTCTCCTTTGTTCGGGTGTGCTCTCATGGCAAGACTGCTAGCGAGCGGCACCCTTTCTGCAGAAAGTAAACTAGCCTTGCTGAGAGATCCTTTGTCTCAGTGTTGATTTTTGCGACACCAAGCACCTGTTCCCAACACTCTCCAGCTTGCTACAGTCCACACCATGCCCCATTGCTTCCCAACACAGAGGTCCAGTGCCAGTTACACTTCTTAACTATCCTCACCAGTTGAGCCTTGAAACATAATCCTAGGTGGATCATGGAACTGAATTTCTGCCCAGTTCCTGCCTTGGGATAAGAAGATATTCCTGCCTTAATAGACTATTCATCAAAAGACAACGTATGTTCATGAAAAGACAAACCACACCATGGGAGAAGATATTTGCAACACATATAGCTACAAAGGGGTAGTACCCAAAACGATACAAAGAATTTCTACAAAACGACAAGAAAAAGACCATAATCCAACAGAAAAGTGGGCAAAGAGATGAACAGGCAATTCACAGAAGAAACAGGAATGATCTGTAAACATAGGAAAAGATACTCAACTCCATAGTGATCCAGAAAATAAAAGTTTTTATCACAATAAAATATTATTTTGCATTCATTATATTGGCAAAAATCTAACAATACCAGCATCACCAAGAATTCTATGCATCACCAGTTGAATTTTGATTGGCCCAGTCTCTCTAAAGAATGGTTTGAACTCTCTGGAGAAGCTATTTATCCAAGGTACCAGAAGTTCCACTCTTGGGAATTAACTCTAGAGAAACCCTTGCAGAAATTCACAATGAGACAGGTACAAATATGTTCATGGCCATATGGTTTGTAATAGCCCCAAACCGGTAACAACCTAAATGTTTGTCAGCAGAATAAAGTAGGACATATTCATACGATAGGGTAATATATAGTTGCCATATACATCAACAAGAATGATTCTCAAAACACATTTGACATAAAAATCAAGCTGCATAAGAAAACACACTATGATGCCATGTATATAAAGTTGCATGCAAAGCAATACTACATATTGTTTGGGGATACATTTATTAAAAATATGAGAATAATAAATACCAACTTTAGGATATTGATTACCTCTGTAAGGAAGAAAGGGGAATGAAATCAATGGGGGTCTGCAAGATTCTTTGGCTGTATTAGAAATGCTTTATTTCAGCCAGGCATGGTGACTCGTGCCTGGAATCCTAGCAGTTTGGGAGGCCGAGGTGGGAGGATTGCTTGAGCCCAGGAGTTTGAGACCAGCCTGGGCAACACAGCAAGACCCCATCCCTATTCTTAAAAAAAAAAAATAGATAAAATAAGAAACAGAGGCTTTATTTCTTGAGTTGGGTGGGTAATACTACCTAGTGGTGTGTTGTATTAGTCTTTTTTTTTTTTTTCTTTTTAGGCAGAGTCTCCCTCCATCACCCAGGATGGAGTGCAGTAGCCTGATCATAGCTCACTACAGTCTTGAACTCCTGGGCTCAAGTAATCCTTTTGCCTCAGCTTCCCAGGTAGCTGGGACTAGAGGCATGTACTACCACACCTGGCTAATTTTAAAATTTTTTTGTAGAAACAAGGGCTCCCTATGTTGCCCATGCTGGGCTTGAACTTCTGGCCTCAAGCAATCACCTGTCTCAGCCTCCCAAAATTCTGGGCTTACAGATGTGAGCCACTGTGCCCGGCCTGTTGTATTAATCTTTATACCTTTTTGTATTTATTAAATATTAAAAAACAAATTTTAAAATAAATGCATTTATTAACATCTAGTTTGCAGTTTTCCTCTTTTATTTCAGAGTTAATAAAAACTTTTTCCAGGCTGTATTAGTTTCCTGTTGCTGTGTAACAAATTACCAAAAATTTGGTGGCACATAAATTTATCTTGGAATTCTGGTCCCTTCCTCTGTCTTTAGAACCAGCAGCAGCATCTGGAAATCCCTCTCTGTCCTCTGCTTCTGTCATCACCCTGCCTCTGAATCTGATCCTCCTATCTTCCGCTTAGAAGGACCCTTTTGATTACATTGGGCTTACCCAGATAATCCAGGATAATCTTTCCTCTTCTCAAGATCTTTAACTTAATCACTTCTACCAAATCCCTTTGCCATGTAAGGTAACACATTCACAGGTTTGGGGGATTAGGACATGCACATCTTTGCAGGGGCATTTTTCTGCCTGCCATATATAGGCCTTAAACACTTTTGTAGGCCCTAGTGCTGTGCCTATTGTGTGGAGTGGAAAAACCCCTGCCCTGCTTAGCTCTTAGTAAATATCTGCTTTGGTTTCCCTGCACTGGTAGAAACCCAGATGGCCCCAAAGCAGCCAAAAGCTTAGCCCTGGAGGTGTGGGTGCAGGGATGGGGGAGAGAAAATCACAGAGGCTGGAAATTCCCAAGCTGGAGAATGGATCCACAACTACCAAGAGTGGTTCTGAATTAGAACAATTAGGTCTCAAAATTCCTCAGAGCAGCCACAGGGAATACTCTACAACAGAAATCTGATCAGTCACTCTCCTATGGAAAACCCCTTTATGGCTTCCCCTTGGCTTCAGAATAAGGAACAAAGTCCTTCAAGTGGTCCTAGAAGAGGGTTTCTCAACCTCAGCACTACTGACATTTGGGGGCGGAAAATTCTTTGTTGTCAGAGGCTATCCTCTGCATTGCAGGATGTTTAGCAGCATCCCTGGAGCACCCCCCAACATACTTGTGACAACCTTGCCAAATGTCCCTGGAGGACAAAATTGCCTTCCATTGGGAACCACTGCCCTAGGCGGTCCCACAGGATCTGGCCCTGTCCGTCTCCCGAGGCTCATATGCTCCCCAGGGATCCCCAGCCTGTGCCTTCTTCTTTAACCACCTTAAGGGCGACTCTCAACTGGACACCACATCCCTCCTGCCTCAGGATTTCTGCACACAGTCCTCTTCCTGGGCTGCCCCTCCCTACCTGTTTTCACCTGGCAAACTCCTTAAACTCCTTGTGTCTCAGCACAAAGGTTTCCTGCTCAGGCCCCCTGCCCTACCCCACCTCCAGAGCCCTACACTGTGTCCTGTGGCAACCCCACTTCTCTGCCACATGCTGCTTCCTGCCACCTCCAGGAGAACAGGGACAGTGACTATCTGGTCCTCCCACAGTGCTAGCGAGTAGCAGCTACTTAGTCCTTATTATCTCATGATTAGCAGATACTGTCTCCTACCCCACATCTGTCCCACATTACATGCCCAGATCCAGAATCAGATGTGAAGCCAGGTTAAGTCCCCAAAGAAGAAGAGCTGAGATTACTTGTCTGCTTCTTGTTGCATCTGGACTGTGCTGCTGGCCCTATTAAAGGTTAAACAGTAACTTAGGCTGTGATCTGAAAAAGGCTCTTCCTGAGGGCAGTGAGCCTAGGGTTCCCAAGGCTACACATCAGGAATCCTTTGCCCCAGGGCTCCTGTTAAACTATGTCCTCCCTGGGAGGGGCCAGTACAATGGGCCTGGCACCAGCCGCCAAGTGTCTGGGATAGGAGCCACACAGCAGTCACCCTGCAGACAAGGACAGCCCAATGGGGAGAAGCCAGTGCTCTCAACGAAGAGACATTGCTTGAGGCCAGGAGTTCAAGACCAGCCTGGGTAACTCCTATGGTTTGGATTTGTGTCCCTGCCCAAATCTCATGTCAAGGTATAATTCCCAATCCTTCCCAGTCTGTAGGAGGGGCCTGGTGGGAGGTGGTTGGATCATGGGGGTGGATTTCCCCCTTGCTGTTGCCCTTATCATCTGTGAGTCCTCACGAGATCCAGTTGTTTAAAAGTGTAGCGCTTCCCCCTCTCTCTCTTCCTCCTGCTCAGGCCATGTAAGACATGGCTGCTTCCCCTTCACCTTCTGCCATGATTGAAAGTTTCCTGAGGTCTCCTCAGCCATGCTTCCTGTACAGCCTGCGGAACTGTGAGCCAGTTAAACCTCTTTTCTGTTTTCTTGTTTTTTGTTTTTTGTTTTTTGAGATGGAGTCTCACTTTGTCGCCCAGGCTGGAGTGCGGTGGCGCAATCTCAGCTCACTGCAACCTCCCAGGCTGGAGTGCAGTGGCGCGATCTCGGCTCACTGCAACCTCCGCCTCCCGGGTTCAAGAGATTCTCCTGCCTCAGCTCCCCAAGTAGCTGGGATTACAGGTGCCCACCACCATGCCTGGCTAATTTTTTATTTTTAGTAGAGATGGGGTTTCACCATGTTGGCCAGGCTGGTCTCAAACTCCTGACCTCAGGAGATCCACCAGCCTCGGCCTCCCAAAGTGCTGGGATTACGGGAGTGAGCCAGCGCGCCCGGCCTAAACCTCTTTTCTTTATAAATTACCCAGTCTCATACTGCTATGTCTTTATAGCAGTATGAGGATGGACTAATACGGCAACATAGCAAGACCCCTGACGAAGTTTCCTCTTGTCCACCCCATCCTGGCAAGGTAAATAACACACCACCAAAACTCAGCCTTGACCTCACCAAATGATCAATATGTCCCTGATTAAAAAGTTGTAACTGAGACTCTGAAATGGCATCCTGTGAACAACACTGAAAGGACAGAGCCCAGCTGCTGTTTGGCGGCAGCCACAATGTCCCAGGACACGAAGCACTTCCTAGATCCTTCTGTGCTTGCTTTCAGTTGTCCCCTCCTCTCCCACACAGCCTCCCAAAGCAAGCCCCACATTCTCCCTAAGTTGCTATTTCGTGAGTTGGGTTTCCCAACTTTAGTCAACATGTTGACAAATATATTCCTTGTATTATTATTCACTTAATATGTTCTTTTAAGTGCATATACCTCTTTCCATAATAAAAATACTTTTTTTCTGCTGGGTGTGGTGGCTGACACCTGTAATCCCAGCACTTTTGAAGGCTGAGGCAGGCGGATCACTTGAGGTCAGGAGTTCGAGACCAGCCTGGCCAACATGGCAAAACCCCATCTTTACTAAAAATACAAAGATTAGCCGGTGTGGTGATGCACACCTGTAATCCCAGCTACTCAGGAGGCTAAGGCACAAGAATTACTTGAACTCGGGAGGCGGAGGTTGCAGTGAGCCAAGATCACATCACTGCACTCCAGCCTGAATGAAAGAGTGAGACTGTCTCAAAAAACAAATAATAATAATAATAAATAAATATAGTTCTTTTCTGATTGTGTAACTCAGTGTATACTCATTATAAAAAATGCAAACAACACAAAAAAAATAAGGAAGCCAAAAACCACCTGAAATCTCATCACCCCGGGAAAATCACCATCAACATTTTGATGTCCTCCTTTCCTACATGTCTTTATCCAAATACACACATAAATGTGATTTTACACACATAAGACATATTTTTTTGCTCAAATAAATGTGTTCAAAAGGAAATGCTCTACTGGCATCATTAATAGCAAACTGCCATCACTTTCAAGAATAGAAGGTAACTCCTCCCAAATAAATACAACAAAAACAAAACAATGTGGCCAGGCTCAGTGGCTCACGCCTGCAATCCCAGTACTTTCGGAGGCTGAGGCGGGCAGATCACCTGAGGTCAGGAGTTCAAGACCAGCCTGGCCAACATGGCAAAACCCCGTCTCTACTAAAAAATACAAAAATAAGCCAGGCGTGGTGTCAGGCACCTGTAATCCCAGCTACTCGGGAGGCTGAGGCAAGAGAATTGCTTGAACCTGGCAAGCACAGGTTGCAGTGAGCCGAGATTGCGCCCCTGCACTCCAGCCTGGGCAACACAGTGAGACTCCGTCTCAATAAACAAAACAAAACGATTGACTAGATATCTGGTCAGATACCATAACTCACCAAGGCTCCCAAGCCTGAGGCCCAGTCTCTAGGGGATAACAGGGGAAGATTAGCAAGTGTTGTCAGGGAGGGGGCTTTATAGGTTAGCTTTTCTCCCAGGTGCAATTAGAAGGATTAAAAGAGAATGAAAAGGCCGGGAGCAGTGGCTCACACCTGTAGTCCCAGCACTTCGAGAGGCTGAGATGGGTGGATCACGAGGTCAAGAGTTTGTAGACCAGCCTGGCCAACATAGTGAAACTCTGTCTCTACTAAAAATACAAAAATTAGCCGGACGTGGTGGCACGCACCTGTAGTCCCAACTACTCAGGAGGCTGAGGCAGGAGAATCGCTTGAACCCAGGAGGCGGAGGTTGCAGTGAGCTGAGATCATGCCACTGCATACCAGCCCAGGCGACAGTGTGAGACTCCATCTCAAAAAAAAAAAAAAAAAAAAAGAGAAGAGGAAAATTTTTCTCTACTTCTACCGCTATCTGAGTCCACGTCTGTGCAGTAGGTTAAACTTTCTAGGGTGCTCTGTAAGCATCTTCCACATTCTGTGGAGAAGGCCGGGGGCAGAACCACAAGTACCAGGCATTCCAGGGTTCGTTCCTGACAGCGCAGAGGGGAGAGGCCATGTAAGCACCAGCATCCTGCCCCCAGAAGCCTCAGACAGCACCTCTGGGGCACAAGGTCCCTGACCCTCACCCTGAAAGGTCTCACCATAGCTGCCCTAGTCCCAGGCACCCCTCCTAACACCTCCAGAGCTGATAGGAAATTCCAGAGTTCCTTTTCCTCCTTCTTCACAAAGCCCCTTCTGTATCAGGAACCAACATTCCTAAGAAGGAGACGCAAATTCTTGTGTGTGTCGGGGACTGTCAATGACAAGAGAAGCCCTCTCACCTTGGGCTGGATTCCCAGGTGCAGAGAGCAACAGCCAGGCCAGGCATGCAGGGGGAGGCAAGTGAGGTGCCCAGGGTGCAAAACTTAAGGAGGTGTTCACTCTCTGCTGCCGGTCATGAGCTTGCACAACCCTGAGAACCAGTGCTTTGCTTGTCTCACCCTGGGCAGCAGAGTCGACCTGTGAACCATTCAATACATGGTGCCAGGACAACTGGGTATCCATGTGGAAAAAGATAAAATTGCATCCTTACCTATGCTATACACAAAATAAATTCAACGTGGGTCAAAGACTTAAAGGTAAAAGAAAATTATTAAAACTTTTAGAGGCCGGGCGCAGTGGCTCATGCCTGTAATCCCAGCACTTTGGGAGGCCGAGGCGGGTGGATCACCTGAGGCTGGAGTTCGAGACCAGCCTGGCTAACATGGTGAAACCCTGTTTGTACTAGAAATACAAAATTAGCCTGGCGTGGTGGTGTGTGCCTGTAATCCCAGCTACTTGGGAGGCTGAGGCAGGAGAATTGCTTGAACCCGAGAGGTGGAGGTTGCAGTGAGCCAAATCACGCTGTTGCACTCCAGCTTGGGTAACAAGAGCGAAACTCGGTCTTAAAAAAAAAAAAAAAAAAAAACTTTTAGAAAATATAGAATAGGTTTATGATTTAAGTGTAGAGAATTTCTAAAAAGACACCAAAGAACAAACCATAAGTAAAAATGTTGATGGCTGGGTGTGGTGGCTCACACCTGTAATACCAGTACTTTGAGAGGCTGAGGCAGGAGGATTGCTTGAGTCCAGGAGTTCAAGACCAGCCTGGACAACATAGCAAGACCTAGTCTCTACAAATAATAATAATAATAAATTAGCTAGGCATAGTGGCATATACCTGAGGGCCCCACTACTCCAGAGGCTGAGGTGGGAGGATTGCTTGAGCCTGGGAGGTAGAGGCTACAGTGAACCATGATTGTGCCACTGCACTCCAGCCTGTGTGACAGAGAGAGACCCCATCTCAAAAACATAAATTAATAAAAATTAAACTGTTAGTTATCTATGACTAGTTTTTTAAAGCCACCATAATAACCCAAGTGTAAAGACAAACTAGGAAAGTACATTTGCATTGCAAATAACTGACAAAAGGTGAGTATCAGAATATGTAGGGGAATAAAAAAGATTTAAAAATACATAAAGAAGGCCAGGCGCAGTGGCTCACGCCTATATCACAGCACTTTGGGAGGCTGAGGGTGGCGGATCACCTGAGGTTGGGAGTTTGAGACCAGACTGGCCAACATGGAGAAACCCCGTCTCTACTAAAAATACAAAATTAGCCAGGTGTAGTGGTGCATGCCTATAATCCCAGCTACTTGGGAAGCTGACGCAGGAGAATCACTTGAACCTGGGAGGCAGAGGTTGCGATGAACCGAGATCACACCATTGCACTCCAGCCTGGGCAACAAGAGTGAAACTCCATCTCAAAAAAAAAAAATACATAAAGAAAAATGGGCTGGGTGCAGGGGCTCACTCTTGTAATCCCACCACTTTGGGAGGCCAAGGCAGGAGGATCACCTGAGGTCAGGAGTTCGAGACCAGCCTGGGCAATATAGTGAAATCAACTGCACTACTAACCAAGGAAATGCAATTTCAAATTAGTACGATGACATGCCAATTCCTAACCATCTCATTGGCAAAAATGTAGATGTCTGACAATGCCAAGTGATAGAGAGATTATGAGGAAATAAGGACTCTCTTAGCTTGCTGTTGGGACTGTGAATTAGGGAGGCAGCCTGGTGCTGTCCAGGAAGTGCAAAAGGTGTGTGCACACGTGGTCACTACTTAGCTGGCTTCTTTTCCATCCTCAATTCTTCTGAAACATCGCTTCCCACTTCCTCTTCCTAATGCTCAGCTCTGAACATATTCCTTTCCCTCTTTAGATGCCTTCAATGACTCCCTGTTGCCTATGAAGAAGTGCCAAACTCTTTAAGTGGACACTTTAGCCTTCCATGATGTAACCCCAACCCTTGTTTTGGTGTATATCCCCTCTGCCCTATGTTCTTACAGCAATACCTGTAAAACTAACAGTATAGACTGAAAACTCTCTCTTAAATCCTTACCCGCATGGAATGTTAATGAGAGAGAAGAAGAGGTGGGGGTAATCTACTTTAACACCTTATTATGTTACAGAAGAGAATGCTGAGGCCCAAAGAGACTGAATGTTCTACCCAAAGCCACACAGCAAGATAGGGAACCAGAGACCCCAACTTTTCTGATCCCGGGTAAGGGCTCTTACCATTGCATATCTCTTCCTGGGCTGAAGTATCTCAGGCCCAGCTGTGGAGGTGCAAGCAGATTGTGCCTAATTGACACAGCCCAAGAGTGACAGCCACCGTTTGTCACAAAGCAAAAATATCTCAAGATGCTGGAGCAGGAAAGTACTTCCCGTGCCGGCAGCCCACTGGTCCTGAAGCACCACATCCCCGAAAGAGGATACCCTTGTGTTCACCTTGTCGACAGGGAGCAGCCAGGTCTCTCTTTTGCTGTAATTGGGTTAGTCTTGTGGGTTGGCCCCCCTCTCAGTTGTCAAAAGAGATTATACAGAAATGTACTGCTGCACTGACCATAGCTCAGGCGCAGGCTGAGGCTGAAGCAGGAGGGAATTTTCAAATGCATTCGTTAATCACCCTAAGTACCTGCGTGCTGCCAGCTGCAATCAGTTTTGCTCCAAAAAGAGCTCAGAGGTTTTCCTGTAAACTGCAGCTTCCTCAGGAGGGTCCGGAAGCTGGTAAGGGTCTGTACTCGCCTTGCCTGTATCCCCATGCCTGAAGGGTGCATGACATTAAATCACAAATTAAAAACCACTGTGACATGGGAGACCACAGAAGAAAGGAAAAAAGCTTTCTTCCTGTTTTTTGAATAAGGGGCCCTGCAGTTTCATTTTGCACTGGACCCCACAAATTACAAAAGTGGCCCTGACCCCAGCCCAGCAGTTTCTAACCTCTAATGAGTGAGAAGGGGAACATTCATTTTCTTAGAACCCCAGGGGAGTTGCTCTGGTTGAGTCCTGCACTGACCTAGGGTGGGGACCCAGGAAGCCCAACCGTGAGGCCCCTGCATTGGCACCTGAAGGCATCTGTGGACTCAAGTCTGTGAAGACCTCTGACAGTCCACTGTCAGAACCCAGAGGTTCTCCACTTCAGCAAGCAAAAAAAGTACCTGGAGAGCATGTTAGAAATGCAAACTCTGCCAGGTGTGGTGGCTCACACCTATAATCCCAGCACTTTGGGAGACTGAGATGGGCAGATCACTTAAGGTCAGGAGTTCAAGACCAGCCTGGCCAACATGGCGAAACCCTGTCTCTATTAAGAATACAAAAATTGGCCAGGCACAGTGGCTCATGCCTGTAATCCCAGCACTTTAGGAGACCGAGGCGGGCAGATAACAAGGTCAGGAGATCGAGACCATCCTGGCTAACACGGTGAAACACTGTCTCTACTAAAAATATAAAAAATTAGCCGGGCATGGTGGTGGCACCTGTAGTCCCAGCTACTCAGGAGACTGAGGCAGGAGAATGGCGTGAACCTGGGAGATGGAGCTTGCAGTGAGCCCAGATTATGCCACTGCACTCCAGCCTGGGTGACAGAGCGAGACTCCATCTAGAAAAATAAAAAATAAAAAAATAATAATACAATTAACTAGGCATGATGGCGGGTGCCTGTAGTGCCAACCACTCAGGAGGCTGAGGCAGGAGAATCACTTGAACCTGGGAGGTGGAGGTTGCAGTAAGCTGGGATCACACCACTGCACTCCAGCCTGGACAACAGACTCTGTCTCAAAAAAACAACAAAAAAAAGAGACCAGCCTGGCCAATATGGAGAAACCCTGTCTCTACTAATAATACAAAAATTAGCCAGGCATGGTGCTGCATGCCTGTAGTCCCAGCTACTTGGGAGACTGACGCAGAAGAATCGCTTGAACCCAGGAGGCGGAGGTTGCAGTGAGCTGAGATCACGCCACTGCACTCCAGCCTGGGCAACAGAGCAAGACTCCATCTCACAAAAAAAAAAAAAAAAAAAAGAAAGAAAAGAGAAATGGAAGCTCTCAGATCCTTGTTCCAGAGATTCTGACTTAGTAAGTCTGTGTGAGGGGAGTTGGAGGGGGATGACTGAGATTTGCATTTCTAACTTCCTTCAGGTGCACCAAAAGATGAGGCTATAGTCTGTGGTCTACGCTTAGCGTCACACTGGTAACCCCTTCGTTTCACAGATGAGGCAACAGGGACAAGGGATTGAGGTGCTCACCCAGTGAACTCAGTCCTCCTGGACAGGCATTGTGAAGGCCCACTCTGCACTCAGGCAGCACCTCCCACTGTGTCATGCCAGCTCTTGGGGAGTCTGAGGAAGGATGGCATGAGTTAGAGTCATGGTCTGAAAGTTTCCATAAATGCTTGTAGAGACAATGTGTATCCTAGAACTGAATGCTCCCCTCCTTATGTCACCTTCTGACATATTAGGTAAGGCAAGCAGCACTGGGGAACAGAAAGATCACCCTTCATCTGCTTTGAGCCTCAGTTTCCTTAATAACAGCCAATATTCGTTACACTTATCAGGCATTTCACATGCACTAATCCTCTCCACAAACCTATGGGATAGGTTCTATTATTATCCTCATTTTACAGAGAAGGAAACTGAGACTCAGAGTTTAGGTAATTTGAGTAGAGTCATGTACCAGTGTGCAGAGGCGGGGCTTGAACAGATGCACTATGACTCAATAGCCCCAGCTCCTCTCCACCCTAAAGAAACTATGTTGTTGGAAGCCAGTGACTAGGGTTGTCCTGCTGGAGGCCCTCCCATTGCTGGTGCTTTAGCCCTCCCACATTCCTGGCCCAGCTGCACCCGCAGCTCCCGGTAAAGATTCCTCTCAGGTGTGCTGCAGCGCTGCCCTCTGGCCTTCGCCAGGCAGCCCTCTGGGTCTGGTCCCATCACCTGGCCCTCAGCCAGTGCTCCTTGAGTGCAGCGCTGGCCTCCAGTGCTGAGGGTGAGGGGTTCCTGGCCTCGGCCCTGTGCTCTAGAGGGCCTTGCTCCACCCTTTCCAGTGGGGTGGAGAGTCTGTGGAGGGCCAAGGACCTGAAGCCCCTCCTCTAGAATGCTATGGGTACCTGCGACCCTAGAATTCCCTGCACAAATGTCCCTGGGCTATTCCCAGGGCTTGCTGGGGTTTGTCCCCTGGCCCACCTTCCCAAGAGCAACACTGGGCTCATAGGTAGCACTTACCAAATGCACGCACCCTCTAGGCC
This sequence comes from Pongo abelii, assembly GCF_028885655.2. Taxonomy (NCBI): domain Eukaryota; kingdom Metazoa; phylum Chordata; class Mammalia; order Primates; family Hominidae; genus Pongo; species Pongo abelii. Next base: position 70,049,998 of record NC_071997.2, read on the forward strand.
TATGTCCAGGAGTGTGGAGTGGGGGGTGGGCAAAACAGACATGAGAGCTGGGGTGTCCACAGAGATGGACATGAGGCCTTTCCAGGTTCAGGATGAAGAGCAGGTAGGAAGAGAAGATGGCTGGGCCACTAACTGGGGGCCACTTTTCCAGCAGTGCCATTATATTAGTTACCTATTGTTGCGTAAAAAATGACCACCAACTTACAGCTTAAAATGGCACATATGTATTATCTCACAGTTTCTGTGAGTTAGGAATCTGTGCAGGGCTTAGCCAGGCTCTCTGTTTCAGAGTCTCCCAGGAGGTGTTGTCTGGGGCTGCAGTCTCATCTCAAGGCTTGATTGGGGAAGGATCTGCTTCCACATCCATGTGGCTGTTAGCAGCATTTCAGTTCCTTGAGGGTTGCTGCACTGAGGGCCTCAGTTCCCTGCTGGCTATTGGCTGGAGGCTGCCCTCATTCACTAGTAATATGGATCCCTGGAACAAGGCAACTTGCTTCATCAAAGCCAGGAAGAGTGGGCATCTGCTAGCAAGAGAGAAGCCACTGTTTTATATAACCTAATCATGGATGGAACATCCCATTACCTTTGCCGTATTCTGTAGGTTAGAAGCAGCTCATGGGTCTTGCCTACACTCAAGAGGAGGGGATTACATAAGGATGTAAATGTCAAAGGTGGGAATCACTGCATGTCATCTTAGAAGCTGCCTGCCACAGCCATATCCAAGCATAGAATGCCAAGAAATCAGAAAGAGTTCTACATTCAAACCTGGCTTTCTTAATTCATTATGAAGTTATATATATAAAGGGGAGAGAATAGATAATATTTCAGTCAACAGTTTTTTTTATTTTAAGTCAACAGTTTCTTAGCTTGAGTTACACCTTTTAAATATTTAAAAGTGTATACACTTAAATATTTAAAAATATTAAGGCCAGGTGCGGTGGCTCACACCCGTAATCCCAGCACTTTGGGAGGCAGAGGCAGGTGAATTGCTTGAGCCCAGGAGTTTGAGAACTGCCTGGGCAACATGATGAAACCCCATCTCTACAAAATATAGAAAAAAAAAATAGTCAGGCATGGTGGCACACACCTATAGTCCCAGCTATTTGAGAGACTAAATTAGGAGGATTGCTTGAGCCCAGGGAGGTTAAGCCTGCAGTGAGCCGAGATTTCGCCACTGCACTCCTGCCTGCGTGACAGAGTGAGACTTTGTCTCAAAAAAATGTAAATGAGGCAGAAAAAGAGGGAAGGTTAAAAAAAAAATTTTAATTAAAAATAAATATTTAAATATGTAATAGCAAGCTTACACTGATACTCCCATGCTGGCTCCATAAATGTTAGGGACAGGCCTGCTTCTGTGCACGTGTCTCGGCCACCACCTCAGACAGGGAAGACCTGTGGGCAGAGTCCTATCTGCTGACTTTTCGCCAACCACCCAAAGCCTAGCACAGTGTTATTGGGGCTCAGAAAATCATACCCCAGCTGGGCGCAGTGGCTCACCCCTGTAATCCCAGCACTTTGGGAGGCTGAGGTGAGCGGATCACGAAGTCATGAGATCGAGACCATCCTGACTAACACGGTGAAACCCTGTCTCTACTAAAAATACAAAAATTAGCCAGGCGTGGTGGCGGGCGCCTGTAGTCCCAGCTACTTGGGAGGCTGAGGCAGGAGAATGGCGTGGATCCAGGAGGCAGAGCTTGCAGTGAGCCAAGATCACACCACTGCACTCCAGCCTGGGCGACAGAGTGAGACTCTGTCTCTTAAAAAAAAAGAAAGAAAATCATAACCCAGCCAGGAGCAGTGGCTCACGCCTGTAATCCCAGCACTTTGGGAGTCTGAGGCAGGCAGATCACCTGACGTCAGGAGTTCGAGACCAGTCTGGCCAACATGTTGAAACCCCATCTCCGCTACAAATACAAAGTTAGCTAGGTGTGGTGGCATGCACCTGTAATCCCAGCTACTTGGGAGGCTGAGGCAGGAGAATCGCTTGAACCTAGGAGGCGGAGGTTGCAGTGAGCCAAGATTGTGCCACTGCACTACAGCCTGGGCAACAAGAGTGAAACTCTGAAAACAAAAAACAAAAAAAAACCCAGAAAAACGAAAAACAGAAAATCATACCCCAAAGTATGGTGCTTTGGCATGCTGAGTGCTTTGAACTAAAGAGGAAGCAAGGCCTCTCTGACCTTCTTCTGCTCTCCTGCCTCTCACCCCTCTTTCTTCCCCGAAGTACAGACAGGGACTTTCTCTGAAGTTCCCTCATCTGTCTAAAGGTATATCCTCCAAAAAGAAATTAAATTGTCATTAGTCACCTCCTGGGGATCTCATCAACCAGGGAAGATTAACAACATCACAGAAGAGACAAGGTTGACACCATGCCCAGACAGACTTTGTCACAGGCTGTCATCCATTCTTCTTCCCCCCAAATCAAAATCATTTACTCTCCAAGTTGCCCACATTACCCCTCACTCTCCCATATGAAGAGAGTATATAAGCTTCCAACCCAGGTGTGATGGTTCACGCCTGTAATCCCAGCATTTTGGGAGGCTGAGGAGGGAGGATCACTTGAGCCCAGGGGTTCAAGACCAGCCTAGGCAACATAGTGAGACCCCCATCACTACAAAAAATTTTAAAAATTATCCAAGTGTGGTGGTGTGTGCCTGTGGTCCCAGCTACTCAGGAGGCTAAGGCGGGAGGATCACTTGAGCCCAGGAGTTCAAGACCAGCCTAGGCAACATAGTGAGACCTCCATCACTACAAAAAATGTTAAAAATTATCCAAGTGTGGTGGCATGTGCCTGTGGTCCCAGCTACACAGGAGTCTGAGGAGGGAGGATTGCTTGAGCCTGGGAGGTCAAGGCTTCAGTAAGCCGTGATTGCACCACTGCACTCCAGCCAGGGCTACAGAGTGAGACCCTGTCCCAAAAATAATAAAATAAATAAATAAATAAGAGATTGAGTCCCTGCAAAAAAAAAAAAAAAAAAAAAAAAAAGAGAGAGAGAGAGAGAGCAAGTAAATAAGCTTCTAGATCTCACTGGGTTTGGGAGGTATTCACTTTTCTTTCATGTGATAACCTGTTCACATGATAAATTTGTATATCTTTTTTCCTGTTAATCTGTCCACTGTCAGCTTACTTCATAGACTCAATTATGGAACATTCAGGGGATAGATGAAAAGTTTTATTCTCCCCTACAGTGTCCCTCGTGTGAGAGACAATCAGTAGAGTTTGCCTGGGCATCCACTGGCAGCTGCCCAGCTCCAATGGTAGCAGCCCCCAAACCCTCTCCCATGAAGCAGCGGGGCTGATGTTGAAGGCTCAGTGGTCGGGCTTCCTTCTGAGCAAGAAGAGAGGATACCAAGTGGCCCAGGAAGGGAGAGGCACAAAGGCCACCACACTAGCAGCACAAAGCCAACTCACTCCAGTAGAGGAAAAGTTTGTCTCTACATAAAAACAGGATTGGCCAGGTGCGGTGGCTCACGCCTGTAATCCCAGCACTTTGGGAGGCCGAGGTGAGCGGATCACGAGGTCAGGAGATCGAGACCATCCTGGCTAACATGGTGAAACTCCGTCTCTACTAAAAATACAAAAAAAATTAGCCGGGCGTGGTGGTGGGTGCCTGTAGTCCCAGCTACACGGGAGGCTGAGGCAGGAGAACGGCGTGAACCCGGGAGGCGAAGCTTGCAGTGAGCCCAGATCACACCACTGCACTCCAGGCTGGGCAACAGAGCGAGACTACATCTCAAGAAAAAAAAAAAAAACAGTATTGTTAGGTTTCTTTTTTTTATTTTATTATGAAAATATTGAATTATAAAATATTTAAAAATTATAAAAATAATGAATATGGTTATATTTTTCAAAAGAAAATAAGCAATAAAAGAGACATAGTTTTACCACCTAAAGTCCCTTTGTTGTGCGTGTGTGTGCATGTTGTATGTTTTAATTTCCTTACCTAAAAAATGTTTTCTATGCAAAGCTCTTTTTTCTTTTTAAAATTTCTGTGGTTTGGTGGGTTTAAAAAAATAGAAGATATTGCCAGGCGCGGTGGCTCATGCCTGTAATCCCAGCACTTTGGGAGGCCGAGGCAGGCAGTTCACCTGAGGTCAGAAGTTCGAGAGTAGCCTGGCCAATGTGGCAAAACTCCGTCTCTACTAAAAATACAAAAATTAGCTGGGCGTGGTGGCACGCACCTATAATCCCAGCTACTCAGGAGGCTGAGGCAGGAGAATGGCATGAACCCAGGAGGCAGAGCTTGCAGTGAGCCGAGATAGCACCACTGCACTCCAACCTGGGTGACAGAGAGAAACTGTCTCAAAAAAAAAAAAAATTACATAAAAAAATTTAAAAAATAAAAAAAGAAGAGCTCATATTGTCTAGTTATGTACCTACTTTTTCAGAAAACTAAATTTTTTTTGAGATTAAAGAGGTAGAATTTTAAAATAACTTTTTTTTTTTTTTTTTTTTTTTGGAGACAGGGTCTCACTCTGTAGCCCAGACTGGAGTACAATAGTGTGATCTCAGCTCACTGCAGCCTCAGCCTCCCAGGTTCAAGTGATTCTCCTGCCTCAGCTTCCCTAGTAGCTGGGACTACAGGTGCTCGCCACAGCACCCAGCTAATTTTTGTATTTTTAGTAGAGACGGGGTTTCGCCATTTTGGCCAGGCTGGTCTCGAACTCCTGACCTCAAGTGATCCACCTGCCTCGGCCTCCCAAAGTGCTGGGATTACAGGAGTGAGCCACCCCGCCCAGCTTAAAATAACTTTAAAACATTAATAATAGATTCACAAGGTCCAAAAAGTACACAGTGAAAAATCTCCCTCCTACTCCCTAAGTTCACATACCTGGCAGCAACCAATGTTAACAGTTCCCTCTACGTCCTTGCAGAGATGGTTTATGTACGTATACGGAAATATATAAATATTTTCTTTTTCTTCTCCATTTTCTACATAGTGGTGACATGCTATACAGATACTTCTCGACTTACAATTAAGCTATGTCCTGATAAACTAATTGTAAGTTTAAAATGTCGTAAATCAAAAATTCATTTAATACACTGAGCCTAGCAAACATCATAGCTTAGCCCAACCTACCTTAAATGTGCTCAAAACACTTAGTGCACAGTTGGGTAAAATCATCTAACACAGTGCTTATTTTATAACAAAGTGTTGCATATCTTATGTAATTTATTGAATGCGGTACTGAAAGTGAAAAACTGAATGGTTGTATGGATACCATTATAAAGTCAAAAATCATAATAAGTCAAGCCACTGTAAGTCAGAGGCCATCTGTATACACTACTCTGCATTCAATACATCTTGGAGATGGCTCCATATCTTTACATATTGGCAATTCACAACCTTGCCTGAACATTAGAGTTACCTGAGTAGACTTTTAAAATCCTAGATGGCCAAGCCATATCCTAGACCAATTAAATTAGAATTTCTGGGGTTGGGTCCCAAGCATCCGAATTTTTAAAAACTTATTCAGGTATAGTCAAGGTTTTGTACTACTATTATCTAAAAAAAAAGCTTCTGATGCTGAGAGAGGATCACTTAAGGCCAGGAGTTCTGGATCAGCCTAGGCAACACAGTGAGACACCTTCTGTAAAAAAAAATTTTTTTAATTAGCTGGGCATGGCCAGACACAGTGACTCACTCCTATAACCCCAGCATATTGGGAGGCTGAGGTGGGAGGACCACTTGAGCCCTGGAGTTCAAGACCAGCCTGGGTAACATAGGGAGATCTCATCTCTACAAAAAATAAAAAATTTATCTGAGCATGGTGGTATGCACCTGTAGTCCCAGCTACTTGGGAGGCTGAGGCAGGAGATCACTTGAGCCCAGGAGGTCAAGACTGCAGTGAGTCATGATCGCACCACTCCGCTCCATCCTGGGTGACAGAGCAATACCCTATCTTTAAAATAAATAAATAATAAAAACTTCCTCAGGAAAAAAGTGGAGCCAGGCATGATGGCGCACGCCTGTAATCCCAGCACTTTGGGAGGCCAAGGCGGGTGGATCACTTGAGGTCAAGAGATCGAGACCAGCCTGACCAACATGGTGAAACCCCGTCTCTACTAAAAATACAAAAATTTGCTGGGCATGGTGGTGGGTGCCTGTAATCCAAGCTACTCGGGAGGCTGAGGCAGGAGAATAGCTTGAAACCAGGAGGCAGAGGTTGCAGTGAGCCGAGATCGTACCATTACACTCCAGCCTGGGCAACGGAGAGAGACTCCATCTCAAAAAAAAAAAAAAAAATGGAACAAAGAAGAACTACAATCATTCTATCATTTCTTATAGTAGAAAATTTCAGTGACCAATGGTCCTGGTTTTCCATCGATTGAGGGGTTTCCCACGATGAGAGACTTTCAGTGTGGAAACCAGGAAATTCCCAAGGAAACTGGAATTAGCTGCTCATTCTATAAACAAAATTGATAGATACGTCTAAAGAAACAGAAGATTAAGAGTATTACTGAAACTGTAGTTGCAAAATTATAACTGAGAAAATTATTACAGTAAAAGAGATCTGACTTAACCAACTCCATCTTGCTTTTAACCTCCAAACTGTCATTGTTCATTCCTTGGTATAAGCCAAACTAACTTTGGGAGTAACTTAGTTTATAGTTTAACTTTGAAACAAGGATGATGTCCCTTCCCAAACAAGGACAATGACCTTCCCCTTCTGACCTGGGGACTAGACTGCCTTTGTAGGACTAACAAATTAACCACAAGATTAGAAATTATGGTTTAGGAGTCACGCAGATGGAGGCTACAAGATTCTGGCCCTCCTGGGGATGATATCACTATTGTAAAACCTAAGATCAGTGCTTGAGATATTTTGCAGATCCTGCACTTGATGGATCAGCTGGCATCACCCAGTTCAAAAAACTGGCTCATCTGGTCTTGCGGCCCCCGCCCAGGAACTGACTCAGCACAAGAGGACAGCTTTGACTCCTTATGATTTCATCTCTGACCCAACCAATCAGTACTCCTGATTCACTGGCCCCTGCCTATCATATTATCCTAAAATCTGCCATCCTCGAAGTTCAGGGAGACTGATTTGAATAATAATAAAATTCCAGTCTCTCATACAGCTGGCTCTGCATGAATTAAACTCTTTCTCTTTTGCAGTGCCCCTGTCTTGATAAATCAGCTCCGTCTAGGCAGCAGGCAAGGTGAACCTGTTGGGCGGTTACATTATCACTAATTAATAATTATCTAATTAATATTAAGACTATAAAAAGCAATTTTGTACTTCAGTGAAAAACTGCATTTTCTGGTCCTGTTCATTGTCTTGGAGCTATTTTGCATCTCTTTGTAAATCATAGGTGACTGATAGATATGCAAACTGTATTACCTAGAAGAGATTCCTTTGATTTCTTTCCCTTGTGGAAAAACCAGTTTGCCTCCATTTGTAATTCAATCTCTTTGTCCATTTAAATTTGTGTTCCTTTGACTTTTTCCTTTGAAACAGTTATAATACCTGACTGGTTCCCTTGCTAATTAAGGAGAAAAATAAAATCTTCAACACATGTTCATTCTTGTATCTACATGAGAGTTATGTCTTTATCATTTTCTAAAAATTATTTCTTAAAAAAGTGATAAAGGTAGCTACTAGAACAAAAATAATACACACCTTTCAAATTATCACTAAAAACACAAACAATAATAAAGCAAAGATAATAGACCAACACATAATTGTCATATCAACATAATTGTCATATCAACATGACTTACTTGTTGATATGACAATCAGCTGCTAAAAGACATTCTCATATTTAATCACAAAGTAAAACCTAATGATAAAACAAAACGATTAAGAGAGGTTGTGGCCAGGTGCAGTGGCTCACACCTGTAATCCCAGCACTTTGGGAGGCCGAGGCAGGTGGATCATCTGAGGCCAGGAGTTCAAGACCACTCTGGCCAACAAGGGAAAACCCATCTCTACTAAAAATACAAAAATTAGCCAGGGGTAGCGGCGCATGCTTGTAATCCCAGCTACTCAAGAGGCTGAGGCAGGAGAATAGCTTGAACCTGGGAGGTGGAGGTTGCAGTGAGCCAAGCTGGCACCACTATACTCCAGCCTGGGTGACAGAGTGAGACCCTGTCTCAAAAAAAAAAAAAAAAAAAGAAAGAAAGAAAGAAAGAAAGTTTGAATACAAAAGGCTGAGAAAAATGTGTTTTCACCAAGCAAGTGTAAAAGTTTAGCAGCGATTAGGTGGAGCACAGTGGCTCACGCCTGTAATCCCAGCACTTTGGGAGGCCGAGGCAGGCTGATCACGAGGTCAGGAGATCGAGATCATTCTGGCTAACACAGTGAAACCCCATCTCTACTAAAAATACAAAAAAAAACTTAGCCTGGCATGGTGGCATGCACCTGTAATCCCAGCTACTTGGGAGGCTGAGGAAGGAGAATCGCTTGAACCTGGGGGTTGCAGTGAGCCAAGATCGCGCCACTGCACTCCAGCCTGGGTGACAGAGTGAGACTCCATCTCAAAAAAAGAAAAAGTTTAGCAGAGATTGTGATCTTAATACTAGACTTGGGTGAATTCTGTTAAAAAAGAAAAATCATTAAATGAGACAATAGTTCTTTAATAATAACGTTGGGAAATTCACACAATTGATATTTTTATTAATTCTTATTAATATCTAAGTAACAAATAATACTTGGCAGCAGGCAAGGTGAACCTGTTTTGTGGTTACATTACCACTAATTAATAATTATCTAATTAATATTAAAACTATAAAGAACAATTTTGTACTGCTTTTTATAGAAACATACCAGTTAGGGAGTTTAATTTACCTCTCTTTTAGGCCATGGTCATAAGGTAGACCCAAATAACATATTTTTTCAATAGAGCTCCTTTTTATATATCAAATTTATAATCTAAAGACTAAAAATTTATTTTATTATGAGGTATCCATGGAACGTTTTCAAAATTAATTGACTGCACAGTAATTATGTCACAAAAACTTCAATAAATCCCAAAAGTAATTACATTGCAAAAGGAATAAAGACACCTCTCTCTCCCTCTCTCCACTGTCTGTCTCTCTCTTTTTCTCTAGGGTCTTACTCTTTCACCCAGGCTGGAGTGCATTGGTGATGATAGCTCACTACAACCTCAAAGTCCCAGGCTGAAGTGATCCTCTCACCTCAGCCTCTTGAGTAGCTGAGACTACAGGTGTGTGCTGGCGTATGCACCTCGATAATTTTTTTATTTTTAGTAAAGGTGAGGTCTAACTGTGTTGCCTAGGCTGGTCTCAAACTCCTGAGCTTGAGTGATCCTCCTGCCTTGGCCTCCCAAAGTACTGGGATTACAGGCATGAGCCATCATGCCTGGCCTGAGACACCATTCTCTAATCATGATGTAATAAAACTAAAAATTATTATAGAACCAGAAAACAAACAAACTTTACCACTTGGACTTTTTGTTTTTTCCTTTTTGAGACAGAGTCTCGCTCTGTCACCCGGGCTGGAGTGCAATGGCGGGACCTCGGCTCACTGCAACCTCCACCTCCCAGGTTCAAGTGGTTCTCTTATCTCAAGCCTCCTAAGTAGCTGGGATTACAGGCACCTGCCACCACACCTGGCTAATTTTTTGTATTTTTAGTAGAGATGGGATTCACCATGTTAGCCAGGATGGTCTCAATCTCCTGTCCTCGTGATCCGCCCGCCTCAGTCTCCCAAAGTGCTAGGATTACAGGTGTAAGCCACAGTGTCCAGCCTACCACTTGGACTTTTATAACTCTCCCTGACTTAACACTAGGTCCAAAAAGGAAAAAGAAGGAGGAAGAGAAAAAGAAGAAAGTATAAAATATCTCAGTGAAGGAGATCAGAATATGGTACTTCAAAATACATAACTTTGGTATAAGGATTATTTTGAGCTGAAGCAGCAGACACAGGAAGAGCTCTCTGCCCTCCTCCTATCTGACTACAAGCAGGACATACATTTCCTTTCTGCAAAGAAAATTCCCATTTGTAAAGTTCCCCCCACCCATACCAGGAAGAGGAGAATGGAAAATTAATGTTATCTCTAGAGATAGCACTAAACAACCCTTATCTGCCATTAGTTTCTCCCAGACTTTTTCTCATCACCTTCCTACAATTTAACCCCTTAGAAGCCCAAGGCTTCTTTTTCTTTTCTAGTCATTTCTCCATAGTTTATCACTTTATGTTAAAATGGTATATATGCCTTCAAATCCAATCATCTCTTTGGATTTTTCACTTGTTGTCTGTGAAGCCTGGTGCATGTACAAATATTAACATGATAAAGTTGTATGCCTTGGCTGGGCGCGGTGGCTCACGCCTGTAATCCCAGCACTTTGGGAGGCCGAGGCTGGTGGATCACAAGGTCAGGAGATCAAGACCATCCTGGCTGACACGGTGAAACCCTGTCCCTACTAAAAATACAAAAAAATTAGCCGGGCGTAGTGGCAGGCACCTGTAGTCCCAGCTACTTGGGAGGCTGAGACAGGAGAATGGTGTGAACCCGGGAGGTGGAGCTTGCAGTGAGCCGAGATCGTGCCACTGCACTCCAGCCTGGGTGACTGAGCAAGACTCCGTCTCAAAAAAAAAAAAAGGCTGTATGCTTTTTCTCCTGTGAATGTGGCTCTTGACAGGTCGCCAGGTACTAAAACTGAGAGGGTAGAGGAAAAGCTTTTTTCTCCCCTAAGTAGACAATAATGTTAGTGAAAACCGTATATATCAGAACCCATAGACTATAGCTAAAACAGTTTGTAGAGGAGAAAAACTATGTTAAAAATACTTTTTTTTTTTGAGACGGAGTCTCACTCTGTCGCCCAGGCTGGAGTGCAGTGGCATGATCTTGGCTCACTGCAACCTCTGCCTCCTGGGTTTAAGTGGTTCTCCTTCCTCAGCCTCCCAAGTAGCTGGGACTACAGGCACGTGCCACCACACCCTGCTAATTTTTTTGTATTTTTAGTAGAGATGGGGTTTCACCGTGTTAGCCAGGATGGTCTCGATCTCCTGACCTCATGATTCGCCTGCCTCAGCCTCCCAAAGTGCTGGGATTACAGGCATGAGCCACCACACCCGGCTGTTAAAAATAATTTTAATCAAAATAATAAAATTCATTTAACAAAAAAACTCAAGAAAGTTATAGGGGGAGGGGAAGAAAATCGTTCCTAAGGAAAGCAAGAGGAAGAAATTAATAAAGGATAAACAAATGAATTACAAAACATAAAAATTAGCACTAATAAATAAATCTATGAGTTAGTTCTTCGAAAAGGCCAAGAAAGGAAGAAAGAAAACAAGAAAAAGAAACAACATCCCAAAAGAAAACTAAACAAAAGATATAAACAATTCATAGAAAATAACATACAGAGGGCTCTTAAACATATAGAAGGATGCATAACCTTATTCATCAAAAGAGATGATGAAATTTAAAAAATAATAAACAAGCATATGAAAAGCCGCTGAACATCCCTAGCCATCAGGGAAATGCCAGTCACAACCATTGAGGGCCCTTGCCAGCCAACGAGAGCAAATCCAGCATTTCACCTCTCACCTCTGCGGCGCTAACTCTTCCCTTCAGGCCCAGCCATACCTGGCTTCAGATGGCAGCAGTGATGATAGGTGGGAGGACTTGGACTCTTGGGACATGGACTCATTCTCTGTGGAGTGTGGAGGGCACTGGCACTACAAGGTAGGGGACCACTGGGAAGGAGAAGATGAAGACATCAAGGATAACTGGGATGATGATGATATGTCAGGGGCAGGGAAGGAAGGAAGCAGAAGCAAAACCAGAAGTAAAAATTTCAGGCCGGGCCTGGTAGCTCACGCCTGTAATCCCAGCACGTTGGGAGGCCAAGGCGGGAGGATTGCTTGAGCCCAGGAGTTCAAGACCATCCTAGACAACATGGCAAAATCCTGTCTCTACAAAAATACAAATATTAGCTGGGTGTGGAGGTGCACACCTATGGTCCCAGCTACTCAGGAGGCTGAGATGGAAGGATTGATCACTTGAGCCCAGGAGGATCACTTGAGTCTAGGAGGTCAAGGCTGCAGTGAGCCGAGATGGTGCCACTGCACTTCGGCCTGGGCGACAGAGTAAGACCCTGTCTCAAAAAAAAAAGAAGTAAAATTTTCAGAAAAGAAAAAAATAACAGAGAAGATACTCTAACCTTAATAAAGTCATCGCCCAGTGCGCATGGCAAGTCAGTATGCCGAGACACCAGGTTGCGGCAGAGGAAGAGGTTTAATCATAGGACAGCCAAATGGGATCTCAAATCTCCCTGAGGAGTTTGGGGCTAGGGTTTTTAAGGATTTTGGAGTGGGCCCAAGTGTGGAGATTGTTTGGCTGAATGCAGGGTGAAGTGATGAGACACGGAGGTAAGGAGAGTGTATTATTGTGCTGATTCAGTTCCTCCGTGGGGGTCTTTAAATTGGTTGGCATTACTGTTTTGCTGGAATTCAGAATCTGCTTAAGCAATTTTTAAACAAAAGTCTTAACACCGGAAAAGGAACATTGGGGATGTAAATGGTAAGCGTCTAGTGCTACATAAGTGACTTAAGGTTACAAAGAAGTGAGTCAAAGCGCAGCCTGATTAATGCTTAATTTTTTTTTTTTTTTTTTTTTTTTTTTTGAGACGGAGTTTCAGTCTTGTTGCCCAGGCTAGAGTGCAATGGTACAGTCTTGGCTCACTACAACTTCTGCCTCCCAGGTTCAAACAATTCTCCTGTCTCATCCTCCCAAGCAGCTGGGATTACAGGTGCCCGCCACCGCACCCGGCTAATTTTTGTATTTTTTTGGTGCAGACAGGGTTTCACTATGTTGGCCAGGCTGGTCTCGAACTCCTGACCTCGGGTGATCCACTTGCCTTAGCTTCACCAAAGTGCTGGGATTACAGACATGAACCACCACACCCGGCAATGCTTAATTATAACTATATTTCTGGCCAAAATTCTTGTTAACCCTGTAAGGATGGCTTCAATAAAAGACAAAGAATGGCAACAGAAGAAAAGATAATAAGAAATCAAGAAAAGGTTAGAAGAACGTGAAAAACCTAAAGTGCTAACACCAGAAAAAATAGCAGATAAATTGCAACTAAAGAAATCACAGAAAAAGTCAGATCTCGAATTAGCAAAATAAACCTTTGGTGTTAATAATACAGTTTATGAAATAGATAGCTACGAGCCTCTTTAAGAGATAACTTCAGAGTTTGGAAAGTTACTAAAGACAAAAATTACACAGCATGAAAAGTGACTATATTATACCAGTTTTTTAAAGCCTCAGTTTGAGATGAGTGTATTTCATCAGAAATTGATGACTTGCAGTGAAAAACAGAAGCAAGAAAAACAAAGTAAAGCCAAAAAGAAGAAAGGTGTGTTTCCCAGAGGGAGATTAAAGGCTACCATGAGAGACAATCTGTGTGGTGGTTATGGTGGAGGATAGACAGTACAAGACTTCATGTGACATTTTACCTTAAATAACAAAACCCAGAAAAACCACAATGAGATCTCATTTCGTGCCCACTAGAGTAGCTATTACTGGGGCTCAGAACACAATATCTCCAATTATGGTGCTTTAGCATTGTAGGGGCCAAGGGGAACCCACTGGCCCTTTGAAGATTTCCCTTGGTCCTCTGAAGATTCACCAAAAAATCACTGATATGAGGCAGATTAATAGAAGAAAAGGCATGCACATTTATTTAACATGTCTACATGGGAGCTGTTAGCATGAAGACCCAAAGATACAAGGACAATTATCATTTTTATGCTTAGATTTTAAAAAGTATGGACAGCTGTATAGAAATATGATTGGACAAGAGGGTATGATCTAAATAAGTGGGAAAACCCATCAAGGCCTGTCTGTCTAGATTTTTCTTGGCCTCTGACCACTTATTCCTTCCTTCTGAGTATGAGACAGAGCCCTGTCTGGAATGGGACTCTTATGACCTACAGTCAAACAAGGTAGGTCAGGGTAATTTCTTATTTTATTTTAATTTTTAAAATAGAGATGGGGTCTTGTTATGTTGCCCAGGCTGGTCTCGAACTCCTGGCCTCAAGGAATCCTCCTACCTCAGCCTCCCAAACTGCTTGGATTACAGGTGTTAGCCACCACGCCTGGCCCAGATAATTTATGTCCAGTTTTTACATGGAAAGGTGGAGGAAATTAGAGTAATATTTAGATAATTTACATATTATCTAATTATTTTGGTGATAATTGGAGTAAATTAGAGTAATATTTTTAGGTTTTATGACTAGCTCTGGGGGAAAAGGGTTCTGGTTTCAATGACCTGCCTTAGGGAAGAGGGATTCTAGTTGCTATGGCTGGCCTCTGGGGAGAATGGGACTGAGAGACAGGAGAGCATGACAAGGTCAGAGGAAACTTTTTGTTTCTGAGGCTGCTGCTGATATAGGAGTTAAGAAGAAATTACTTAGGCAGATAGTGAGGGTGCAGGAGACCACAGTAAGGTTTTCCTTTTAATGAAAAGCAGCCCCCAAATCGTTCTCTTTTCTAACGAAGAGCAACCTGTAAAATCGAGCTGCAGACATAGACGAGCTGGAAGCTTGTACAGGTGAATGCTAGCAGTCGTGCTAATAGGAAAAGGCTACCTGGGACTAGCCATGTTCAAAATGGTGGCTTCTCTTTGCCAAACCATGTGTACAGTAAGGAAAAGACAATATGGCACCAGCCAGGGAAAGACTCCATTTGCATAATAAAATAAGGGTGGGGTGACCAGCCTTCCCCTTGAGCTATGCAAACATCACACCTGGTCCAACCAATCTGTGGGCCCTACGTAAATCAGACACCACCTCCTCAAGCCTGCCTATAAAATCTGGCTCAGTCCCCCATGGGCTGACTTTTCCCTTTCGGATATCCCCTCTTCCTCACCAGAGAAAGAGCTGCTCTCCCTTCTCTTTCTTTTGCCTATTGAACCTCTGCTCCTAAACTCACACTTCGTGTGTATCTGTGTCCTTTATCTTCTTGACACCAGACAACAGACCCCAGGTATTTACCCCAGACAACAATGCCCCTTCACTGCTAAGGTCTTCTTCTTGGGGTATTGTTTTCTGAGTCCCAACAGCATGGCAAGTACTTTGAACTAAAAGAGCTTGGAAGGATCTCAGAAGCAAGATCTCTCTGACCTTCTCCCGTCCTCCTGTCTCCCACCCTTCTTTCTCCTCATAGAAACAAGAATTCTTCTAAGGTGAGTCATAGAAACCAGAGACCCTCTCTCCAAAAGCAAGCCATAAAACCTAGAAAGGTCACTCTCTCCCTTCTCCCTTGAAGGCCCTTATTTCAGGGGTGTCTTGCCCCACACCTGGGAAGGGTAGAGTGATGCTCCACAGAGAGGCCAAGATGAATCTAGACAAGCCTTGCTGGGTTTTCCCCCTCAGTCTATTCCTATTCGCTTGTACCTCTTTGTCCAATCACATTTCTATAAGACAGTCCCTTCTTAACCAAACCTAAGCAAAAAATAAATGGTTTTCCCTAAGTTGTTGGGCCTTCATTTCTGAAGGCTCCTGTGTCACATAAAACTTTGATTAAATAAATTCGTTATGCTTTTCTCTTGTTAACCTGTCTTTTGTTATCAGAGTATTGGCCATGTGCCTTATGATGGGTGAGGAAAAGTATCACACCTTTCTGCCCCTACAATATAATAAAAAATGTTTAAAAACCCAAGTGTTGGCAAAAATATGGAGAAATTGCAACCCTCATATTGCTGGTGGAAAGGTAAAATGGTGCAGCTGCTTTGGAAAACAGTTCGGCAGTTCCTCAAAAGATTAAACATAGAGTTACTATTGGATCCATCAATTCCACTCCTAGGTCCGTGGCTAAAAGAATTGAAAACATATGTTCACACAAAAATTTGTACCTGAATGTTTATTAGTAATATTATTCATTATAACGAAAAAGTAGAAACAACCCAAATGTCCACCAACTGATGAATGGATAAACAAAATATGGTATACAATGGAGTATAATTCAGCAATAAAAAGAAATGAAGTATTGATGCATGCTAGAATGGATAGACCTTGACAACATTAGGCAAAGTGAAAGAAGTCAGTCACAAAAGATGATCACATAATGAATAATTCAATTTATATGAAATGTCCAGAATAGGCAAATCTATAGAGGCAAGAACAGATTAGCAAGCTTAGGAATAGGCAATGGGAAAATGGAAAATGACAGTTAATTGGTATGAGATTTCTTTTGAGGGTAATGAAAATGTTCTACAATTGGCTGGGCACAGTGGCTCACATCTGTAATCCCAGCACTTTGGGAGGCCAAGGCAGGCAGATCATGAGGTCAGCAGTTTCAGACCAGCCTGGCCAACATGGTGAAACCCTATCTCTACTAAAAATACAAAAATCAGCCAGGCGTGGTGGCGGGCACCTGTAATCCCAGCTACTCCGGAGACTGAGGCAGGAGAATGGCATGAACTCGGGAGGTGCAGGTTGCAGACTCTGTCTCAAAAAAAAAAAAAAAAAGAAAGAAAGACAAAAAAGAAAAAGTTCTACAATTAATCCTAGTGATGGTCACATAAATTTACCAAGAATATACCAAAAACCATTGAATTGTACACTCTAAATGAGTTAATTGTATAATATGTGAATCATATGTCAAGCTGTCATTTAAAAAAAAAAACCCAAAGCCCAAAGCTATATAGCACCTTTTTTTTTTTTTTTTTTTTTTTTTTGAGGCAGAGTCTTGCTCTGTTGCCAGGCTGGAGTGCAGTAGTGCAATCTAGGCTCACTGCAACCTCCCCTTCCCAGGTTCAAGCGATTCTCCTGCCTCAGCCTCCCGAGTAGCTGGGACTACAGGAGCATACCACCACATCCGACTAATTTTTTTGTGTGTTTTTAGTAGAGACAAGGTTTCACCATGTTGGCCAGGCTGGTCTCGAACTCCTGACCTCGTGATCTGCCTGCCTAGGCCTCCCAAAGTGCTGGGATTACAGGCATGAGCCACCATGCTTGGCCGAGATAGAACCTTTTTAATGGTTAGGAAATCCCACCACCCTTATGTTCAGAGAAAACGCTAACTACAAAGGACCACCTCACCTGACATGTCCAAGATGAGACTTGCTTCCACTCTTCCTCAATGACTCCCTTGTTTTATCAAAATGCAAGTTTGGGCTGGGCACAGTGGTTCATGCCTGTAATCCCACCATTTTGGGAAGTCTGGGTGGGTGGATCACCTGAGGTCAGGAGTTTGAGACCAGCCTGGCCAACATGGTGAAACCCTCTCCCTACTTAAAATACAAAAATCAGCTGGGCATGCTGGTGGGCGCCTGTAGTCCCAGCTACTCGGGAGGCTGAGGCAAGAGAATCACTTGAACCCAGGAGGCAGAGGTTGCAGTGAGCCAAGATGGCACCACTGCACTCCAGCCTGGGTGAAAAAGCGAGATTCCATCTCAAAAAAAAAAAAAAAAAAAAAAAATGCAAGTTTGTTTCCTCTTTTTTGAGACCTTTCTCATTAATGAGTGTTCTTCCTATTGCACTACCCAAAGTCAAATGGTCTTCACTAATGGGTATATTTTGTCCCAGATGTTATTTAGAGGGTGCTCTTTGCAAGGATTGGTAAGATTTTGAAAACTAGATAATTAATGGAATTGTCAGTGGTCTTACCTTGGGATCATGGGTCTGAACAAATTGGTGTTGAGTATTGAGTTTTGATAGTGTATGAAGCACATCATAGCTTCTGGCATGACTGGTCTGGCACAGTCAATCTGTTCTGTGAGTCAGGATATGCTTGGCAAGTTGTGGTTTCTGTTCCAATACTCAATGGTCAGCATTTAGACTAGTACCTGGTTCATGGTAGGTGCTCAATACATATTTACTTAAAGAATAATAAATCGGCCAGGTGCGGTGGCTCATGTTTGTAATCCCAGCACTTTGGGAGACTGAGACGGGCAGATCACTTGAGGCCAGGAGTTCGAGACCAGCCTGGCCAACATGGTGAAACCCCATCTCTACTAAAAATACAAAAAATTAGCCGCGCGTGGTGGCGGGGGCCTGTAATCTCACCTACTCGAGAGGCTGAGGCAGGAGAATCACTTGAACCCGGAAGGCGGAGGTTGCAGTGAGCCAAGTTTGCGCCATTGCACTCCAGCCTGGGCAACAAGAGCAAAACTCTGTCTCAAAAAAAAAAAAAAAAAAAAAAAAAATCAATATATAGTTGGCAGCAGACCAAAAATAGTTCACCTTCTTTTTAGTTACAGTTTGGCAAAATCTATATGAAAATACAGGCACACATACCTTTGACCTAGCAGTTCCACTTCTGGGAATTAATTCCACAGAAATTTGCATATTGCAAAGAACCACCTGATAAGGTTACTCACTGCAATATTGTTTGCAATCACAAAAGAACAGATGTCTCAGAAATCTCCATTAGTAACAGACTGCTTAATTCAACCATAGTGCACACATACAATGGAATAAGATGCAGGTGTAAAAAGAATGAGCAAGTTCTCATGATACAGAAGGTCTCCAAGATATATTCACTCAGTTTCAACCATAACTGCTTTGTTCCTCATAGCAAGTTCCTTCCGCTCCACGTGGAGGGTTTGAAGGCTTTGAAGGTTCAAATCCAGATATCTGGATTCAAAGCAGAGGAAACCTGGCTCACTCTCTCACTTTCTTCAGGCCTTGGCAAATCTTTCACTGACCACTATAGGAGAATAAAAACAATTTTTTCTTCAACCCTCATAGGTTTTTGATTGGAAAAGACCCTTGTAGCAAAAGACGAGATAAAAACAAACTGAAGTTTAACATGTATATTTAATGTATACATGGAACACACCCAGAGAATGAGTAGTTCTCAAAGAGGTGGCTTTGAATTCTAGCTTATGTGGCATTGTCAACAAAGAACAATGAATATTTAGAGAAGTGACAAGGCAAAGGAAAAGGATTTTGAGTCTCTAGGGGCAGCAACTTGTGAGAAAGCCAATAAATGGCAGATACAGCCTGGCTAGTAAGGCCTGTTCATGTGGCTTCCTCTGGTGCCATCTCCAGGCTGATAAGGGTCCAAAGTTAGACCTTCAGGGCTAATCTTTGTTTTTCCTGGAAGAAGGGTAGCAGGGTAGGATACCTTTTGCCTTTGTAAATCTATGTCCTGCTTTTAGGCAAATGGAAGGAGGGCAGAGAGCTTTCCTGCATCTGCTTCTTCTTAATTGTCTTTAGCTCAAAAATCCTTCTATTTTGGGGTAGCATATTCTGGTCTCCCACACCACCCTATCATAAAATACCCACATCCCATTCATCACCACCCTCGCCACACACACATGCATGCATGCACACACATCTAACCCCTTACCCTGTTTTGCTCCACAGCACTTACCACTTATCACTATATATCACTTGTTTATTTATATCCCACAAAATTGTAAGCGTGGCCAGCGCAGTGGCTCACACTTGTAATGCTAGCACTTTGGGAGGGCAAGGAGGGAGGATTGCTTGAGCCCAGGAGTTTGAGACCAGCCTAGGCAACATGGTGAGACCCCATCTCTACAGAAAATTTAAAAACTGGCTGGGGGTAGTGGTGGGTGCCTGTAGTCCCACCTACTTGGAAGGCTGAGGCAGAAGGATCACTTGCGCCCAGGAGGTCGAGGCTGAGACAAGCGGTGTTCACATCACTGCACTCCAGCCTGGGTGACAGAGCAACACTTTGTCTTGGAAAAAAAAAAAAAAAAAAATTTAAAAAATGTAAGCCCCAGGAGGGCAAGAAATGTATTTGTTTTGTTCACTACCAAATTCCAAATGCCTAAAAGAGTGCTTGACACATAGTAGGTGTTCAGTAAGTGTTTCCTGAACAAATGAAAACAGTAAATGAAAAAATCCAGAGGCATTTGAGCCCAGCCTCAAAACACTGGGCTGACTATCCTTATAAATGCTTCTATGTGCATGAAATGTCTTTAAAAGGTTACAGAAGCAATAGGTCATGCTGGTTGCCTGTAGGAAGGTGAACTTGGTGGCTGGGGGACAGAATAGAAGGGAGGCTTTTCATTATACAGTATTCTATTTGTAGATTATTATGCAAAAAATAGAACTTAAAAGTAAAAAGGAAAGCTTCTGTATCATTCCTTTTTTATATCTCCATAGTATGCTGTCCTGTGGATGTACTAGGAGTCATTTCATCAATCCTATTTTAATGGGCAAGTTAGTTATTTCCAAACTTTTGCTATTGCAGATAAGGTAGTCTGGATATTTACTTTTCACGTCATAATAAATAGGACACTGAGGTCTTTTTATAACCCCTTAACTTTGGTTATAAATCTTTGCAGTTGAAAATGTAACCAACATCCCCAAGTAAACAAAAATTTACTGCAGTTAAGTCCATTTGCATTTGGTGGCTGGGAGTGGGGCAGCCTCAGGAAGCAGAGGCTCCTGGGAAAGGGATAATTTAATTAGCATTCTTGCAATCTCATTGGTAAACTCACCCAATCCCTAAGCCTGTATTCTGATAATTTATCAGGATAGGGCTGTCTTACAAAGGAGGGCAAAAAAACAAAACAACAAACTTCTAACCAAGATGTGACTCACGCCTGTAATCCCAGCACTTTGGGAGACCAAGGCAGGTGGATTGCTTGAGCCCGGGAGTTCAAGACCAGGCTGAGCAACATGGCAAAACCACATCTCTACTAAAATACAAAAAATGAGCCAGGCATGGTGGCACACACCTGTAGTCCCAGCTACCCAGGAGGCTGAGACGGGAAAATCACCTAAGCCCAGAAAGTTGAGGCTGCAGTGAGCTGTGATTTCACCACTGCAATCTAGCCTGGGCAAGGGGAGTGAGACCCTGTCTCAAAAACAAACAAACAAACAAAAAGTGAAGACAGTTCAGTATTCCTAATTCATACAATGGAAAAGATCTGAACTGAAAATTGAGAATCCTGGTTCTGCTACCGAGAAGCAGGGTGACCTTGAGGAAATCACTTCTCTTCTCTGGGCCTCCAACACCAGGTCTGTGGAATGCAGCCTTTGTCTCCCTCCCTCTCACTGGAGACTCAAACATTATGTTGGGTGACTTGAGGCAGCTGCTGAATGGTAGCAGATCTGCCACGGCTGTCACTTTGTGATGGTTCTGTAGGTAAATAGGGCACTGTGTTGGAAGAGAAAAACAGAGAAGCAGCTGCCTTCTTTTCCAGAAATGACACCAATAGCCTGCAACTACTCAGGCTGATGGGCATGCAGCAGCCCCAATGACTCCAGAGATGCGGGGGCAGGGAGCAGAGCATCTGAAACAGGGACATCAGGACCCAGTGACTGCTCTGGTATGACTCAGGGAGGCTGTCAGGGTTGAGCTCTCTGCCAGGGACCCAGAGTGTCCCAGGAGGCCGTCCCTTCTGAAGAATCTGACAAAGGCCCAGGCTTCTGGGAATGACTCTGCCCTGTTCTCCTGCCTAACCTGAAAACAGACTCTGGGGAGAAGGAAGCTGATTGACACAATTTCATCACCCCCAACACTTGCAAGTGCAAACAGAGGCCACATACATTCTTATTCTTTGGATCTGTAATCAGATCCTCATTTGGTAAAAAAATATGAAGTTGCGGCCAGGCCTAACACTTTTGGAGGCCGAGGTGGGTGGATCACCTGAGGTCAGGAGTTCGAGACCAGCCTGGCCAACATGGAGAAACCCTGTCTCTACTAAAAATACAAAAATTAGCTGGGCATGGTGGCAGGTGCCTGTAATCCCAGCTACTTGGGAGGCTGAGGCAGGAGAATTGCTTGAACCCGGGAGGGGAGGTTGCAGTGAGCTGAGATTGCACCACTGCACTCCAGCGAGACTCCGTCTCAAAAAAAAAAAAAAAAAAAAAAAAGAAGTTGCAGGAATTGCATTCAACCTCTTCAAGTTATGAATTTAATGAAAATAATTTTTACAGTTTCATCAGCATTAAAATCTCATTAAAAAAGCATCTGTGGCTGGGCATTGTGACTCACACCTGTAATCCCAACACTTTAGGAGGCTGTGATGACAGCTCACTGCACTCCAGCCTGGGAAGCAGCAGAATCACTTGAGGCCCGGAGCTGAAGAGCAGACTGGGCAACATAGCTGGACCTCATCTCTACAAAAGATAAAAAATTAGCCGTGTGAGGTGTATGTACTTGTAGTCTTAGCTTGGGAGGCTGAGGCAGGAGATTTGCTTGAGCCCAAGAGTTCCAGGCTGCAGTGAGCTATGATAATGCCACTGTACTCTAGCCTGGGCAATAGAGCAAGACCCTGGCTCAAAAATGGAAGGAAGGAAGGAAGGAAGGGAGGGAGGGAGGGAGGGAGGGAAGGAGGGAAGGGAAAAGAAAAAGAATTTGTGAAGTTCTCTTGCTTACAAATTTCATGAGAGACCTCGACAGAAAACTGTTCATTTTCAGTGTTGCCAGTTTTAAAAAATTTAAGCTGATGCCCTTCTGAATACTTTTCCTTTTTTGGCTTTTTTTTTTGAGCTCCACTGTCATATTTTCTAAATTGATCCCAACTCAACTTGTATTCATTCCTAGTGATCTAAGAGTTTACAAAATAAAGTTGTTTTTCTTCTAAAACATTCAACTTTTTTTTGTTTTGAGACAGTGTATTTCTCTGTTGCCCAGGCTGGAGTGTAGTGGTATGATCACAGTTCACTGCACTCCATCCTGGGCAACAGTAGCCTCGACCTCCCAAACTTAAGCAATCTTCCCACCTAAGCCTTCCAAGTAGCTGGGACTACAGGTGCTCACTACCACACCCAGCTAATTTTTTGAGCTCTCTCTGTGGCTCTTTCCCCAGCTCCACCAGGGGTCTCACTATGTTGCCCAGACTGGTCTCAAACTCCTGGGCTCAAGTGATCCTCTCACCTTAGCCTCCCAAGGTGCTGGGATTACAGGCATGAGCCACCATGCCTGACCAAATTATTAATATTACAAAGCAAAATACAAAAATTTAATTAGTAAATTTAAAAAATAAAGTTATTTAAGGCTAAATTTTTTTATACTTGATAATTAAATCTTATTCAATATTATTATAAAAGTAAAACTTCAGCCAGGCGCAGTGGCTCACGCCTGTAATCCCAAAACTTTGGGAGGCCAAGGCGGGTGGATCATGAGGTCAAGAGATTGGGACCATCCTGGCCAACATGGTGAAACCTCATCTGCACTAAAAATACAAAAATTAGCTGGGCGTGGTGGTGCGTGCCTGTAGTTCCAGCTACTCGGGAGGCTGAGGCAGGAGAACCACTTGAACCAGGGAAGCAGAGGTTTCAGTGAGCCAAGATCGTGCCACTGCACTCCAGCCTGGCAACAGAGCGAGACTCCATCTCAAAATAAATAAATAAAACTTCACAATTCTGGGTTTTAATGTCTGTTTAATAAGCAAAACAAAGAATCTGTATCATGCTTCAAATATCTTACAACTACATGTATATAAATGTAAGACAAATATGAATTCTTTTTTTTTTCTTTTTTTTAAGACAGGGTCTCACTCTCTCACTCAGGCTGGAGTACAGTGGTGTGATCATGGCTCTCCACCTCCCAGGCTCAAGCGATTCTCCCACCTCAGGTTCCCGAGTAGCTGGGACCACAGGTGCGCACCATTACACCTGGCTAATTTTTTGTATTTTTGGTAGAGACAGGGTTTCACCATGTTGCCCAGGCTGGTCTTGAACTCCTGAGCTCAAGCGATTCACCCGCCTTGGCCTCCCAAAGTACTAGAATTACACATGGGAGCCACTGTGCCTTGCCAAAAAATTTCAATTCTTCAGCCGGGCAAAATGTTCCCCAGGCACTGTGGCATATTGTTACATAATGGTCCCCAACACGTCTTGCCTCCCTGCATCCAGCCCCTTTGCAATATAATTTTTGCCGTGTTTCTCATGGAGACATAGAGCTTATATCCTTCCAATCCCTGGATCTGGGCATACCTTAAGGCTTCATTTGCTCCATAGACTGAGACAGAAGTAACATGGTGCAACTCCCACAGCTAGGCCTTAATTACATTACACATTTCTGCCATTATGTGAAAATGCCCAGTCCTTTCCTAAAGGAGGAAAGGCTATTTGAAGGAGAACTAGGGCGCCCCAGCCAATAGCCAGCATAAATATCAAGCACATAAACAAAGCCATCTGGGAACATCCAGTGCCAGCTGAGCTGCTGGCTGACTGCAGCTGTATAAGTGACCCCAAAGGAGATCAGCAGAAAAATTGCCCAGCTGAGCCCAACCTAGAATTATGAGCAAATAAATTTTTGTCGTTTTAAGCCACCCAGTTTCGGTGTGGTTTGTTATGCAGGAATAGATAACTGACACAGCCACCACGTGCGACTCCTGTAAACACTAAGCTAATTTGTGAATGCCTCCAGAATCATGAATTAGGACAAATTAAGAAAAAAATAGGCCCTTGGCACTATTGAGAAATAATATTTTGTTATGCCAGGACCTCTTGAATTCATGCTCTCTGAGAGAAGGGACACACATATGAGGCAATTACATTCCTTCTCCCTCCAAAGCAGTGTCTGTCTCCAGTGTCAGCAGGGGCACAACCTGTAGACCTTCACAGTGTTTGGGCTCAGCAGCCTTTTGTTTTGAGAACATAGGAGGGAAATGTGGAGACTGAGGGTGTTCATCTCATGCATCGGTGCTCACAATTACGGGTCACACTGTGCCAGTGATATGGCCAGGATCCCAGGTGACAAAAGCTCCCATGTGGTCTTCAATAAATTTAATTTTTGTGTTTGTGACATGCAAGGCCCTCCAAAGGGTAGAGGGCCTCTTGCCTGGTCTAAGGACAATATTGCACTGGCCCCAGGTTCCCGGAAATGATTGAGGCCTTGCTTGGGGATTTGTCTATGAACAGTGACTAAGAAAAAGCACTAATGGCTATTCAAACTTGACGTCTATCTCTCTCATTTTTTTTTTTTTTTTTTTTGAGATGGAGTCTCACTCTGTCACGACCAAGCTGGAGTCCAGTGGCGCGATCTCGGCTCACCACAACCTCTGCCTCCTGGGTTCAAGAGATTCTCCTGCCTCACCCTCCTTAGTAGCTGGGATTACAGGCACACAGCACCATGCCCGGCTAATTTTTCTATTTTTAGTAGAGACGGGGTTTCGCCATGTTAGTCAGGCTGGTCTCGAACTCCTGACTTCATGATCTGCCCACCTCGGCCTCCCAAAGTGCTGGGATTACAGGTGTGAGACACCACACCCAGCCGATGCCTATCTCTTGACACATCAATCCAGCTTTAGAGAAAATATCCTATAGAAACAAAAGGACTAATAGAGAAGGGTACGTAAAAGCGTCTGTCACAAACATCGCTTAATGTAGGAAAAAGTGAAAAACAACATATACATCATTAACGGGGGATGGTTTCGTGAATTGTGATCTATTCATATTAGCACATGTTATAAAACCATTAAAAAGGTTGTTATATTTATGTTTAGTGACTTGGAGAGATTTCTTTATTGAATATTTACTGAGCATCATCTATGAACCTAGTACTGTTCTAAGTGCTAGGGATATAGCAGGGAATAAGACAAGGTTTTTTTGCTCATGCATTTCACATCTTAGTGGAGGAAGACAGGCCATAAACAAATAAATAAGTATATAGTATCAGCTGATGAGAAATGCTATGAAGAATAATGGCGGTGGGTTGGGGGATGGAGCCCGGAAGGAAGTGAGGGAAGGAACACTGTGGCCGTCAGGAGGACGGGCATTCCCCACTGAGTGCCAAGGCCCTGATTTTGGAATGTGCTTAGTGTGATCTAGTAGCGTCAAAGAGGCCAGGGGAGCAGGAGATGGGGATGGGAAGGAAGGTCAGAGAGGCGAGCAGGGGTGTGGGGGGGCGGGGGATGTATATGCATGGTGTAGACCATGTAGGGCCTGGCAGCTCCTGGTGAAGACTTTGGTTTTGGTTTTTTTGGTTTTTTATTGATGGGGTGTCACTATGTTGCTCAGGCTGCATTTGAACTCCTGGACTCAAGCAGTCCTCCTGCCTCAGCCTCCCGAGTAACTGAGACAATGAGTGCACTCCCCCCACGTGGCTGAGACTGGTTTTTACTCTGAGTAGAATGGAAAGCAGTTAAGATTTCTAAGCTGAGGAGCAACGTGATCTGACAGGTTTCAAAGGGTTCCTCTGGCTGCTGTGAGGGGAATGGACTGAAGGAACAAGGGTGGAAGCAGAGAGGGGTGTAGAGGCTGCTGTAGCTAAGTGAGAGAGACAGAGGATCGGGCTTGCTCCAAGTGGAAGCCACGAGGTGGGGGGACGCAGTCTGATTCCGGATGGATTTTGAAGGTGGAGCCTGCAGGATGTCCTAATGGAACTGGATGTGGGGTGTCAGCAAGAAGCCAGATGGCCACTTAATAGTGTTAATGACTAAGGCTAGTTTCAGAGGAAAGAGAGTATAGCCCAATCCCATTTTTGCTCAAATAAACATCAAATAAAACACACTCTCCCTGTGCACGGATCTTTGTGTATACTAATACAAGTCTATTAGTTGGCTAGGGCTGCCATCACAAAATACCACAGACTGGGTGGCTTCAACAACAGAGATTTATTTTCTCAGTTCTGGAGGCCAGAACTCCAAGATCAAAATGCTGTCAGGGCTGCTTTCTGGTGAGGCCTTTCTTCCTGTCCTGTAGACAGCTGCCTTCTCCTATGTCCTCATATGGCCCCTTCTTTGTGCTTGCTTAGGAGAGAAGTGGGGGCTCTCTCATGTCTCTTTCTCTTCTTATAAGGACATCGGTCCTTTTGGCTTTAGGCTGCACCCTTGTGACCTCACTTAATCTTAATTAGCTCCTTGTAGGCCCTGCCTCCAAATACAGTGGCATTAGGGGTTAGGGCTTCCCTGTATGAATCTGGAGGGACACAATTCAGTCCATAACAATGAATACAGAGAAAGCTGCAGAAGGAGATGCACAAGCCGTTGCACTCCAGCCTGGGTGACAGAGCAAGACTCTGTTTCAAAAAAAAAAAAAAAAAAAGAAACCAACTTTCTAGCAAAAGGATCCAGAACATACCACGGTGAAGAGATTTTTTTTTCCTAAACTCCCCTTTCTGCCTAAAAGCAGAGCCTCCCAAAAGAATGCAACCATTGTAGATCCCCTTCCCAGAGGTTTCCCAACCAGGGAAGAGTGACTCCCTTCACCAGAGAGGAGAAGCCACAAGGCTATAAAAACTCTCCTAAATAGACATGGTCACAAAACTATCATATCTCCCTCATATCTATTCGCCTTAGGGCTCATTTATCTTTTCTAGAAGTCATTGGTTTTCCAGTCCCCTTTCTCTCCATCCCCTTCTCCTATTAAGAGTGTATATTGTGTCATCAAATGTCAGAGCTACCACCAAAAGACAAAGGTCTTTCACCTGAGAGCCTGTGAAAAAGATATATAAGCCCCCAATTCTAATCACCTCTTTGAGCCCCATTTTTCTGTGAATTCTCATGTATGTATGTGAGCAAAATTCTGTTTTTGTTTTGCCAATCTGTCTTTTGTCAGTTTAATTCGCAGGCCTCCAACACTGAACCTAAGAGAGTGGGGAGAAAGTGTTTCCTTTCTCACAGCTGTCACCTCCTCAGAGGGGTTTTTCCCTGGCTATTGTATCTCAACTGGGCCTCTTTCTCCTTTTTGTTTCCCACAGCATTTATCATACCTTATTCTGACTTTATTTGTCTGTTTACTAGGTTTTGGTCTGCCTTTCAGTAGAATGTAAGCTGCATGGAAACATATAATACAAATTCATTAACTACTTAGTGAATGAATGGATGAGGAAACCCGTCATCCTTGGCTCAGGTATTTATCGGTGAGTCTGCAAGCAGCAGCTCAGTTCAGCACTCACTCATTGAGAACTTATTAGGTGTCATGATGGTGCTCAGCATTAGGAACACACAGAGACCCACTGCCTGTCCTCGAGGAGCTTACAGGAAAACAAGCAGCTACGCTGGGCTCTGGGAGAGGCAGGTATGAGCAGGAGAACCTTACTCTTCCCTCAAGAAGTTTACTGGTCTAGGAGGCAGGGAAGAGAAAAAGGAAAACACGTGATAAGGAGCTTGGAAGCAAACACGACTCCAAGTACAGTTATTTAGTACACAAATAAAACAGAGACGGTTAAACTATTCTGTTGGCCTTTGTTTAGGGAATAATTCACATCATTCTGCTAATTACAGGGTTGTGAGAATAACAACAGTGTTCGATGGAGCTCATGGTATTTCTGCTTCATTTAGACAAATCTGCCTAAGGAAAGCCCATCCCCTACACACACAGACCTGCTGACAGGCATCGCTGGTTTCTCTTGGAAGGTTTCCAAGCGGCAAGCCTGGCGCCTAGGACAGTCTTGGAGCCTCTAAAAAGCCTTTCAGGGCTGCCTCCCTACCTCAGTCAGGGCCCCATTAGCTATAAAGGCCAAAGATATACTGAAATTACCCCACCCCTCAAAGAGCACATAAATAAAAGGGAGAATTTATTGAAATTATTTCAATGCACAGGAACCCAAGAGAAACTGAATAACTAGCCCAGGCCTAGTGTTCTCAGAAAATGTTCTCATTTCTTCAGATTCCCGAGTTTAAATTTCCATATTCCCCTATCCTACCCCAGGTCAGGTGTCCGTGCTGGGTACAATTATCCCACCCCTGCAAAAAACAAGGCCCCCCAGGCCAGAGGAGATAACTCCAAAAGACAACCAGATGGGTGGAGTGATCAACCTTTGTGGTTTGTCACAAAGTCCCTCTGGGACTGAGGGATTTCATAGAGAACATGGCTTTTAGAGCTAAAACCAGGAAAGTTCCAGACAAACCTGGAAAAGTTAGTAATCAGTTCAGCCAATGTCACACCTATTTCATGCCCATACATCATTACTATTATTATTTTTTTTTGAGATGGAGTCTCGCTCTGTTGCCAGGCTGGAGTGCAGCGGTGCAATCTTGGCTCACTGCAGCCTCTGCCTCCCGAATTCAAGCGATTCTCCTGCCTCAGCCTCCCAAGTAGCTGGGACTACAGGCACGCACCACCATGCCCAGCTAATTTTTGTATTTTTAGTAGAGATGGGGTTTCACCATGTTGGCCAGGATAGTCTCAATCTCTTGACCTCATGATCCACCCACCTCAGCCTCCCAAAGTGCTGGGATTACAGGCATGAGTCACCGTGCCTGGCCCCCTTCATCATTAATTTTAAGCAACACATTTCTTCATATTTAACATCACTGAAACCAGGATGTGTTTTAAAATCAGTGGCATCCTGCAGTGCGAAGCTGAGTTCTCCCTGAAATGACGCACAGCTGCCAGTCACTTCCAAGTCACCACCAACCTGAGACCACCTTAAATTAATTTTCAGCTTCACTTTTTCAGACCACACTGACAGCATGAATTCAGACCTCAAATCTGCATGAGCACAGGCTTGTGGTTCAAATTCTCAGGAGAGAATTGTTGTTCCTCCCTCCACAATGTCAGGATTGAGACGTGCGCATTTCTCCAGCCTGCCACTCCCGTGGGAAGACTTATTTTCTTACAGCATCCCAGCTTTTAAGTGGTGTCTCCATATTTGGCTTTTTTTTTCTTGCATAATGGTACAGAAAATAACAGTGCAGCTTACAGTAGATGGTGTCTCCGGTTGGATGAAATACGGGTAATCCTCAACCCCCACCAGCCGCTAGCGCTGGAGGGAGGCTCAGTTCTGTGGAACCCTGGCTTCTCTGGGTGGGAAGAGAATGCTGTCCCGGGTACCTAGGGCTGGATCCTGAGGATATAGAAAGAGTTCTCTCTCGGCCCTGATGAGCTTTTCTCTGAGCTCTCTGGCTTGCAGAGCCTGGCAGCCCATTTGAAAAAGTTCTTCACCAGTCTCTCTAGACATATCAGCGTTTAGATAGCCTTCCTTCCCTACAAAGACAAAGCTCATTTGTTTGAAATGTTGCAAAACTCCTCCTAACCACTGCCTCATGTAGAAAACCCATGGAAGCAGAATTGTAGGAGAATAAGAAGGAGAGGCAGTGTTTCAACTTGAAAACTGGTAGACATGCCTTTTTTTTTTTTTTTTTTTCTGAGACGGAGTCTTGCTCTGTCACCCAGGCTGGAGTGCAGTGGCACGATCTCAGCTCACTGCAACCCTCTGCCTCTCGAGTTCAAGAGGTTCTCCTGCCTCAGCCACCTAAGTAGCTAGGATTACAGGTGCACACCAACACCCCCGGCTAACTTTTTTGTATTTTTAGTGGAGATGGGGTTTCACCATGTTGGCCAGGCTGGTCTCGAACACCTGGCCTCAGGTGATCCACCCGCCTCGGCCTCCCAAAGTGCTTGAGCTACCACGCCCGGCCTGGTAGACATGCTTTCTAACCCCCAGGTTTTCTTTCCTTCCCCCAGGGTGCTCAGCATTTCATGGATATGTGATACCCCATCCCTATCCTCAGCTCATTCAGTTGACCTTTCACCAGCCCCTCACCCAAAGCCACTCATCCTTAGGCTGGCTCATCTGTCCTCAGACCCCATGGTTTGTCTTTCTGTGTTGGGGCTCAGGACACACCACCCCAAAATATTACTGTAGGTGACGTGAATATGCCACTCCAAACTATACTTCATTGGTATATTTTGAGCTGGTTATTCTGAGAAACTGCAGACAGAGGGGTAGCTCTGAAAAGCTTTCTTTTTATTTAAAAAAAAAAAAAATTACATCTATAAAGGAAGTTTACCTTAGTAAACGTATCTGTATTAGGAAGAAGGCTGCTTAGACAAGCTTTATTACCTGAGAGACTTTTCATCTGTGTAAGGTAACCCCCAGAAGCCCCAAGCCCCTGTTCCTTTCTGTAGCTCAGGATGCTATATAACCTCCAATCATTTGGCCCTTCTGTGACTCTCCTGTTTTTGTGGGTCTCCCATGTGTATGCATGGAATTAAACATGTTTTTCCCCCTGTTAATCTGCCTAATGTCAATGTAATTAGTAGCCTAGCCAATGAAGCAGAAGGGTAGAGGAAAGCCATTTTTCCCTCTCCAATACCTGGTATCATTTCCCGGCTTCCTGAGTGCCAAGGTCTGAATGTCTGTGTTCCCCCAAAATTCCTCCTCTCTGGTTAAAATCCTAACCCCCAAAGTAATGGTGTTAGGAGGTGGGTCGGGGGGGCCTTTGGGGGGTGATTAAGTTGTGAGGGCTGTGCCCTCGTGAATGGGATTAGAGCCTTTGTAGAAGAAGCCCAGGGAGCTGCCTTGCTCCTGTAAACCAAAAATAAAATTCTAAGCCCCGCACCATCTGCATAGACCCCTCCTCTTGGCAAGGGCATTCCAAAGCTAACCTGAAAAACTAGTTCAGGCCATGATGGGAAGGAGGGGTCAGACTGCCTCCCTATACCCTCCTCCTTTTTGGAATTACTGATAGAACACTCTTTAAGTCTGATAAGAAACATTTACAATCTATTCTTTCTGAAGCCCACTACCTAGAGGCTTTACCTGCATGATAAAACCTTGGCCTCTACAACCCCTTATCTTATCCCAGGCATTCCTAAGTCTTTAGACAATAACTTAACTCTTTCAACCAATTGCCAATCAGAAAAATTTTTGAATCTACCTATGACCTGGAAGTCCCCTACCAATTTCCTGTTGTCCTACCTTTCTGGACCAAACCAATGTACATCTTACATGCATTTGATTGATGTCTCATTGATATGGTTAGGCTCTGTGTCCCCACCTAAATCTCATCTTGAAGTGTAATCCCCATAATCCCCACATGTCAAGGGAGAAACCAGGTGGAGGTA
This sequence comes from Pongo abelii, assembly GCF_028885655.2. Classification (NCBI taxonomy): domain Eukaryota; kingdom Metazoa; phylum Chordata; class Mammalia; order Primates; family Hominidae; genus Pongo; species Pongo abelii. The sequence goes on from NC_071997.2 coordinate 70,081,648, forward strand.
ATTGAATCACGGGGATAGTTCCCTCCATGCTGTTCTTGTGATAGTGAGTCAGTTCTCATGAGATCTGATGGTTTTATAAGAGACTCTTCCCCCTTCACTCGACACTTCTCCTTCCTGCTGCCTTGTGAAGAAGGTGCCTTGCTTCACCTTCCGCCATGATTATAAGTTTCCTGAGGCCTCCCCAGCCGTGCTGAACTGTGAGTCAATTAAACCTCTTTCCTTTATAAATTACCTGGTCTCAAGCAGTTGTTTATAGCAGTATGAAAAAGGACTAATACACTAATGTTTTCCTAAAATGTATAAAACCAAACTGTGCCCTGACCACCTTGGGCGCATGTTCTCAGGCCCTCCTGAGGGCTGTGTCATGGGCCATGCATGGGTCACTCATATTTAGCTCGGAATAAATCTCTTCAAATATTTTACAGAGTTGACTCTTTTCATCGACACTCCTTCTACCAAGTGAGGACACACTGAGACGGCACCATCTATGAACCAGGAAGCAGACCTTCAACAGACACTGAATCTGCCAGAACTTTCATCTTAGGATTTCCCAGCCTCTACAACTATGAGAAATACATTTCTGTTGTGTATAAGCTGCCCAGTGTATGGTACTTTGTTACAGCAACGTGAATGAACTACTTCCAACCCAGGGCAGGGACTGTGTCCCCCTGCTGTGTTCAAAGGCAGGGCTCAAACCCAAGGCCAGCCACAGTGAAGCCCCAGGTGGGTGTAGAGGCCTTTTGCCCTGGGGGGAAAGTGGCACACCTTATACTCTGCAAAGACCTTCCCAGCTCTGCCAGACCACCTGGGCTAAGGGAAGGGAAGGCAGGACAGGTATGCAAACTCCAGGCTCACAAAGAATTCTGAGGTTTTGTGAGCACTAAGAATCCAGTTTACGCAAAAAGAGCTTACTTCGTCTAGTTTAACCTAAACCATAAGAGTTGAAGGTATTGATAAAGTGGGACTAGGAGTCTGGTTTTGGTGAAAGAGCTCTGGATTTAGATTCAGAGATTAGTATCCAAACTCTGCATTTCTGGGTGCATGACTTTGGCAAGCTGCTCCAGCATTTTAGACCTCATTTCCCCCCATTTATAAAAGGAAAGTTATTATTCCCATTTTGGGGTTGTGCAAGGATTAAATGGGATAATGTATGCTTTAAAACATGCTTTGTAGACACTAAAGCATTACACAAATACTTAGCCCTGGGAGGGGAGATAAAAGGGTATTCTGCTTAGTGCAATGCTTTTAAATGTGCAGGTTATGAGCTATCAGCAGGTCATGAAAAATATTTAGTGAGTGTAAGGGAAGAACAAAATATTTCCTTCTATTCTTCTATGTTCTCAGCTCAAGCTCCTGTTACAAAAGATATATTAGCAAGAGAACGGCAAACAGAAGTTTATTAATATGCAGATCTTATATACAAATGGGAGAAACTCAGGGAAGAGTAGTGGCTAAAACTTGAGCTGAAATACACTCTTTAGCTAACAAAGGCGGAAGGGTGTGGGCAAGGCAAGTTATGGGAAGGTGACCAGGAAAAGTACAGTTAACAAGAGTAAGGTTTGCTGTGCAGATTTAAGTCAGTGCTTTCTCCATTGATAAAAGTCTTGTGATTTAGAGTCTTCCTTTTCTTCCTGGTGCAGAGAGGGAGACATCCTTACAAATGGGGAGTTACTTTAGAAATGTAAATTTCCCTAACAAAAGGGCAACTTATACTGGTTTTGGAGCCTCTCCTGTGTCTGCTGTTCCTCAAAATAATCAGCTTAGGGCTAGGCATGGTGGCTGAAACCTGTAATTCCAGCACTTTGGGAGGCCAAGGCAAGAAGATCGCTTGAGTCCAAGAGTGTGAGATCAACCTGGGCGACATAACAAGGACTCATCTCTACAGAAAAATAGAAGAAATATGCAGAAGCATACACTTGTAGTCCCAGCTACTCAGAAGGCTGAGGCAGGAGGATCACTTGAGCCCAGGAATTTGACGCTGCAGTGAACTATGATTGCATCACTGCACTCCAGCCTGGGTGACAGAGCAAGACCCTTTCAAGAAAAAAAAAAAAAAAAGCTCAAGCTCAAATAATCCTTATGCCAAAATGGCATATTTGGGGGGGGGAGGTGAGGGAGTTCAGGGAGTGCCACCCCCAGAATATGATGCCTTGGTGTGCTGATTACATTGAACTGAGGGTACATGGGGAATAGAGGAACAGGAAAACAGGCAGAGGCTTTCTCTGAGTTCCCCTTACCTAAAGACCATCCTCCAAAGGGAACTCAACGGTCCTGAATCCCAGGAATTCCCTTCCCAGGAATCTCATCCACCAGGGAAGATTAACTGGGATCACACAAGAGAGCCTGGGTGTCACATCCAGACAGAAACCACTCATTCTCCTGAGGGCTGCTCCAGCCAACTTTTTTTACCCGGGAGACTTTTTTTTTTTTGCACCCAGCCTGGAGTGCAGTGGTATGATCTCAGCTCACTGCAACCTCTGCCTCCTGGGTTCAGGAGATTCTCCTGCCTCAGCCTCCCAAGTAGCTGGGACTACAGGCACATGCCACCACACCTGGCTAATTTTTTTATTTTTGGTAGAGACAGGGTTTCACCATGTTGGCCAGGCTTGTCTTAAACTCCCGACCTCAGGTGATCTGCCCACCTTGGCATCCCAAAGTGCTGGGATTACAGGAGTGAGCCACCAACTGGCCAACCTGGGAGACTTTTACCTGCATAACAAGAAGACCTTTATTCACCATACATTTCCTTCCCTCATTCTCTCATAACTTGTGTGGCCACCACACCCGCAGAAGCTGCAAGCCACCGTTCCTTTCTGTAGCTCAGGATGCCATATAAACTCCAATCATCAGTCTTTCTTTGAGTCATATTTTGTGGGTCTCTGTGCATATGACCATAATTAAATATGATTTTTCTCCTGTTAATCTGTCTTATGCCAATTTAATTCATAGCCCAGCCAAGGGACCTAGAAGGGTGGAAGGAAATCATTTTCACTCCCCTACAGTGGCATAATCTGGTTTCATACGGTCATATTTTAGGGTGGCATATTTTGTTCTCCTCTGTAAATCATGTTTAGCATTTTAAAATTTGAACAGAATGGAAAATATCAAGGTGTGTATCCCAAATAGTAGGAATAGGTATTTTTTCTTTTATTTAAGTCACATGTGTGCATGGATGATATGGTTTGGCTGTGTCCCCAACCAAATCTCATCTTGAATTTCCACATGTCATGGGAGGGACCCCATGGGAGGTAATTGAATCATGGAGGCAGGTCTTTCCCATGCTATTTTTGTGATGGTGAATAAGTCTCATGAGATCTGTTGGCTTAATAAAGAGGAATTTCCCTGCACAAGCTCTCTCTCTTGGTCTGCTGCCATCCATGGAAGATGTGACTTGCTTCACCTTGCCTTCCGCCATGATTGTGAGGCCTCCCCAGCCAAGTGGAACTGTGTGCATCTATCAAACCTCTTTATGTTGTAAATTGCCCAGTCTCAGGTATGCCTCTATTAGCAGCGTGAAAATGGACTAATACAATTGGTATGTGTGTTGTGATATAAAATCTAAGTCTTTTGCACCACACCACACATACTAACACTACTTGTTTCTGTGGTAAATAATGGAAGTAGAAATAAATGGAGCTGTTTTTGCTTTGCTGTACTTTTCAACTGCAGCATTTGTGCATTCCAAGAGTGGGAGAAGAATTCATCTTGGGAAAGAATGTATCTTTTGTTTGGGAAAAACGTCTTAATGGGCCCTGTGGTTATGCAAAGGTAAGGCCCTGAGATCAGGCTGAAGTAAGCTCTTGGAGACCAAAGGAGCTATAATGCTCTGCATAATAAAATCAATATTTAAGGGTTTCTGTTTCCTTTGGTGGTCCTAGAAGGAGCAATTTGAGGCCTGGGGCTTCAGGGAAGAGAATTTAAGCTTGGCTCAAGCAGGGAGACTTTAAGTAAAGGCCTCCCTTGACACTGGTGTAACCAAAGGACTCAGGAACTTCTCTGTACTAAGTACTGAATGAAGTTCTCTCCTCCTGTACTTTAAAGTCCTTACAAGGATCTTCAGGCCTTTGGTGGAGTTAATAAAACCTTCTAACCTTGATCTCTCCAGGTAGCCCTGTCTCCAGAATGACGGGAAGGTCCCTGTTTGGGAGAAAAATCCTCAGAGGAAGTGGAAGGTATGCAGAGCCTGTGATAGAGGAGCCAGAGGGATCGAGGAGAAGCTGGGAGCAGCAGAGTGGGAGGAGACCAGTGACTGTGAGGGTGGATGTGCTTCCAGGAACTCTTGGCAATTTGGAAAGGGGCTAGAATTCCTCTGGCTGCAGAGCATGTTCTTTTCGTTGATTATTTAAGTAAACGGTAATTCTGGAAGGTTGGAAAATGTAGGACACCCACTATGTAAAAATCAGGAAGGTACTGACCTATAGCTTCAAGCAAGACTCATCAGGACTATGAGCCTCACCACCACTACCATCACAGTCATTACCACCATCTCCTACCACAGGGCAAAGCTGAGTGACCCTGGTAGGCAGAATAATGGCCCCCCAAAGATGCCCAAGTCCTAATCCTAAAACCTGAAAATATGTTACTGTACATAGCAAAGGGGAATTAAGGTTGCCAATCCCTTGACCTTAAAATAGAAAGGGCACCCTAGATTATGCAGGTGGGCCCAATGTAATCATACAGATCTATAGAAAGTAAAAAGTTTCCTCTTCAAAGTTTCCCTTCTTGTTAAAAAATAAATCATAAGTGTTAGAAATAATAGCTTCTTTTAAAGACTTTCTTCAAACCTCCTTGATTTGTGCTAATAACTCTTTGTTAAGCCCTATCCCATATAGTTGTTGGACATGCTCACAGGCACATTCCAGCTCACAGCCTATGCCCCTTCCTTATTTGGAAATGCTATTGCTTCTCTAAATCTTTTGTAAGCAACTTCCTCCTTTCCTTTGTTCTCCCTTGGCTTCACCTATTTAAGAAAGTTTTAGGTTGTTAGCAAATCGGGGATCAGTTTAGACTATGAGGTTTGGCTCCAGCTAGTGGATGCAGGACACAGCAGTAAGAACGACCCAAATGTGTAAGAGATAAATATGTCTGCTTTTCCTTTGTTCAGTATACTCTCGTGGCAAGATGGCTGGCGAGTGTACCCTTTCTGCAGAAAGTAAAAATTGCCTTGCTGAGAGAATTAAATTTATGTTCAAGTGCTATTTCTGTATGGCACCAGGGAACAAGCATTTTGCATTCCTAACAGATCCTTAAATGTGGAAGAGGGAGGCAAAAGAGTGTTAAAATATACCCCCAACAAACAAAGTGGACTCCTTGTGGCTAAAATGAGATACACCAAAAACAGAATCTCATGGCCAGCAGGATGGGGGATTAGTCACAAATTCCAGTGTTGTTAACGGCCATAAGGTTTATTTCCTGTAATTAAGCAGAAACCAGTTTCTGAAAAGCATTGCCCAAACAACTATAGCTGGAAAATTTCCCAAATGACCCCAAGATTCTAGCCAACCCAACCCCCCCACCTGCCTCCTGCACACCCAGTCCCCAATCTCCCCTCCCTCCCCACCACAACTCTGACTGGACAGATGACTGGTCTTATAAACTTTCTTTATTGATAAATGGCTGCAGACCTCAAGCTAGTTGCAGCCATTTAGCTTACAGAGACTGTGCACAAAGTGTCTTTGTGCCCCACAGTTTACCTTTTGAGATCAAGAGCCAAATTCTACCTCATTTTAATGCCTAAAACCCCATCCCAAAGTGAACGGAATGTATGTTATAGACGTTTACCCACTGTGCACGTGCCAGCCATCCCTCATGAATATTCATAGAATGTCCCCAACCCTGCTCAATATGCATGTAAGGCTTGCCCTGTAAGACACATATACCAGCTCCCCATTCCTTCTGCAGGGCGTGTACTTTTGGTTGTCCCTGGAAGCTATGTTCCTCAATCCACGATTGCTTCTCCCTCTGAAAAGAAAGTCTTCTCCTTTCCTTTCTCTGTGGACCTCATGGTCTTTTGTTAACAAGAGTGGGTGTCAGAGTGATGTGATATGAGGAAGGCTTAGCCAGCCGTGGCTGGCTTTAAAGAAGGAAGGGGCTATGAGCCAGGGAATGTGGCAGCCTCCAGGAGCTGCAAAAGGTAAATGGATTTCCCTGAGTGTGCAGAAGGACACAGACCTTAAGACACTCCCTGCGCAGCAAGCTTATCTATGTGCTGACTTAGAAGCTCCAGAGCGGGAGCTCTCTTCCATCAAGAGATCACCTGAGAGACAACAGTCAATTTACAACCTAAAGAATGCCTGCGAGGGAATTGTCTCCCACCCGGAGGGGATCTTGAGGCAATGGCCACTTTACGACTTGCAATGGCACCAGCTTGACCACCTGGTAGATAAGGCACCAAAGTCAGTCACTTAGATCTTGCACCTGCTCATTCCCTCCCATGCATGCCATTCATGCCAAATCCCCTTTAAAATTCCCTGCTTTCTGCCCCAAAAGTGAAGCAATACCCTTAAAGGCAGGAGCCTGTACTTCCATTAAGCTAAACATTGGAATAAAGTCATTTTCTTTAGACCAGACCTCACTCTTGTGAATTGGACCCTGCAGGTGGTGAGTGACTGGCACGCATTTTAGTTACACTGCTGCTCCAACATCATCCGACAAAGAAAATCACCGGCCAGGACTGGCTATGTGGCTCTACCCTATCACAAGGACACCAAGAAATACAATCCTGACACATGCCCAGAAGGGGATAAAACTAAAATGGATATTTGGCAAAAGCATTGATGATTACCACATATAAATGACTGTATAGGGCCAGGCATGGTGGCTCATGCTTGTAATCCCAGCACTTTGGGAGACCAAGGCAGGAGGATCACTGGAGCCCAGGAGTTTGAGACCAGCCTGGGAATCAGACCCATCTCTACGTAAAACAAACAACAAGCAACAACAACAACAAAAAAAACCCACACACAAGAAAATGACCTTATAGGTTTTCTTACAATCCCATGATGCAAGGAGTTAGAGAGTAATCTTTTTTTTTTCCAGAAGTGTGGAAGGGGCACCAATGGCTTGTTTCAACCAACCTCCTAGTGAGTACAACTCTAAGCTGGACAAAATGTTCTTGAAATAGGTGTGAATGTACTAGAGAACTACCAAAGGCAGTAAGGACTTGATGGGCCAAGATGCCAGGGAGAAGGGAAGCCCAGGGAGGTGAGCCTCATATTGGGGGCTGCTTTTTCTCTTAGGTATTTACCATTCAAAAGTGGCAGATGATACCACATCATACCCACTAGGATGGCAAGGATGCATAGAAGTTGGAATCCTTGAGCATTGTTGGTGGGAATGTCAAATGGTCCAGCTACCGTGGAAAACAGCATGGTGGTCCTCAAAAAATTAAACAGAATTACTATTAGGATCCAGCAATTCTACTTTTAGGTACATATCCGAAAGAATTAAAAGCAGGGACTTGAACAGATATATGTACATTCATGTTCACAGCAGAATTATTTGCAATAGCCAAGAGATGGAAACAAAACGTTGACCTGAAGAATCTGAGGCAAAATGAATGTAGACAGTTTATTTGGGCCAAGGTTGAGGGCAACTGGCTTCCAAGTTGGTTTGGGGAGTGGTCCATTCTGGATTGGTTACAAGCAGGTTTTTAAAGGCAAAAGAGAACAAGAAATGGGCTGATACAAAATTGTTTGACAGGAATTCTCACTGGTTTGCAGAAACAACATTGATTAGCAATTGCCTATGCGTACTTGAAATGTAGAGTATGAGTTATGGTGTTTAGCATGGGGCATTTTATGGCTACTTGGCATTAGTCTAGAGCCTGCATAGTAAGTGGCTTCAAGAGGTAATTATTTGGCTTACCGGGGGGAGTGAGAATGATTGCTGTCACACACTGTCACATTTCAGTGCTCTCTGGGCCTGGTAGTTAAAAGGGGCTCACATTCCCCATATAAAAATGTTTTCCTTTTTTTTTTTTTTGAGACAGAGCCTCGCTCTGTTGCCCAGGCTAGAGTGCAGTGGCGTGATCTCGGCTCACGGCAACTTCTGCCTCCCAGGTTCAAGCAATTCTCCCGCCTCGGCCTCCCGAGCAGCTGAGATTACAGGCATGCACCACCACACCTGGCTAATTTTTGTATTTTTACTAGAGACGGGGTTTCACCATGTTGGCCAGGCTGGTCTCGGACACCTGACCTCAGGTGGTCTGCCTGCCTCAGCCTCCCAAAGTGCTGGGATTACAGGTGTGAGCCACCACGCCCGGCAAAAATGTTGTTTTCTTTCTCAAACCCAAATATCTATCAATAGATGAATGGATAAACAAAACATGGTACATATAGATACAATGGATAACCAGAACATCATCTGAGAAATGGGAATAATAATACCAAGCTTACATGTTTGTGTGAGGATAGAGAAAAATGTGTATAAGATATCTGACACAATGCTTTTGTACTTTAAAAATGGTATGTCTGTGTAAACGCACCCAAGTGGAGCAATTGTTATAATGGAAAAATACTGACATCCACAGTGAGATTATTCTTGTAATACATATACAAATGTGCTAGGGGAGGAGGCTAGAAACAGATACAGCTGGGTAAAAACCGAGGCTCTCAAAGGTCACGGCAGAGCAGAGAAGAAGCAGTGGGAAGAGATGCTTGTGGAGGTTTTGACACCTGAGTGAACCCTGAGGCTTCTGGATTTTGATGTTCCTCGCATTTTAATAATAGCAAGAGGAAACTAACATAAGAAAGAAATCCAGTGCAATATTTATTTTATGGTATTCTCTATAAAATATGGTCACTTAAGCTTCTATGGATTAATGAGGAAAAGCCCTCACAGTCTAATTGAATCTTCTGCTGCTGTGTAATTGAAAAACAGGAATGAAAAATAACCCTACGGTGGGTTCTGAAATGGCTCAAGTTCAACAAGGTCTGTCAGCCTCCAAAGGGCTGCTCCAGATAAGGTTTGAGCTTTCAAATGTCAAGGAGACTGCTCACTCAGGAGCTCCAAATTGAAATTCAGATTTTTTTTTTTCAGGGCTAAAAGTCACACTTAATTATGCTCTGAGCTTGAGAAATTCCTTAAGTAGCAGCTGCTTCTCTCGGGAATTAGGTTGAAGGAACAAGAAATGCTTTGTCCCATCCCCCATTAACTTAACAATTGAAATGTAGGCACGGAGAGATGATAGGGAAGAACAGGAAGAGATGGGAGCAGAGAGAGAAGGGCCGGGAGTATGTATCCCAGCCCGGGAGGCAGGCAAGGTGGGCTTAAGGTGGGTCAGAACTACCCTTTTTAATAGCTTTAGGGTCTTTTCCCCACTGTCTCACTCCCTTAGGTACCCTTCCCTTGAATTTATACTCTCCCCATTTATCCCTTATTAAATCTCTTCTCAGGATAGAATTTAACAAGCAGATTTCTGTTGAAGGGAAGGTGATGGCCATAGTTTAAAATAAAGACTTCTCTGGGAGATCTCTGAACAGAGAACAAAACCTCAAACCAAAGGAGTCATTTCTCATCTCGATTTAAAGGTCAGTGAGCAGAAGAATGTTCCCTGAGAGGAGCATTTTTTGTCCCTGGGATGGTGGGGTCTCTATGCAGGAGAGCAGCCTTATTCTCACTCTCTCTATTCATAGGGTGTTGTGCCAGACCCCAATTGACTCCAGTAGGAATAGCACTGTGTCTGAAGGGACAAAAAGAGATCCAGAGAGAGCGAACGAGACAAAGGGTTTACTGGGGGCACTTACAAATAGGGACAGTCCGGTGGCAGGGGGCTGAACAGGAAGACTGCTACCCTTTGTGAAAAGCATGCACCTAGCAGCCTCCATTTAACCCAAAACAAAATGCCTAGATCCCCTATGTGTCCTGCATTCCACAGGATGGGCCAGAAGCTCAGATGTCCTTCAAACCACAGGGAGTGAATCTCCAGCTTGGCCACTCCCGGATTCTTTAGGTTGTAACTCCAAAAACAGTTTCTTCTTAGACTGTAGTCATTCTCAGGGTATGTGTAAGTTAAGGCTGCCAGGTGCCTCTGCCACACATAGAGTACATTTCCTATCATTATAACCTTTATTATCATTGTAAACATTAACATTTACATTTACTATAATTGAGTTAACACTATAATTGGGCCTGTTAATGAAATATTTCATTTCTTTATGATTTCACTATTTTTTGGCCTGTTTAGATTTGATTAAAAGGAGTGTTTTTAAATCTCCCACCACAATCATAAAACCAAATTTTTTTTTTTTTATGAAGTATTTATTGATCATTCTTGGGTGTTTCTCGGAGAGGGGGATGTGGCAGGGTCATAGGATGATAGTGGAGAGAAGGTCAGCAGATAAACACATGAACAAAGGTCTCTGGTTTTCCTAGGCAGAGGTCCCTGCGGCCTTCTGCAGTGTTTGTGTCCCTGGGTACTTGAGATTAGGGAGTGGTGATGACTCTTAAAGAGCATGCTGCCTTCAAGCATCTGATAAAACCAAATTTATAGAATAATTTCCTAGTTACTCTATCAGTATTCATTTAAATTTAGATAAATAGATATGTATTAGGCTTATGTCTCACTGTTATTGTTTCCTCTTTTTATCATATTCCACTACGCTGAGATTTTTGTTTTGATTCATTTGGTTAATTTATTTATTTATTTATTTATTTATTTTTATTTTTGAGACAGAGTCTTGCTCTGTCACCCAGGCTGGAGTGCAATGGCGTGATCTTGGCTCACTGCAACCTCCACCTCCCAGGTTCAAGTGATTCTTCTGCCTCAACCTCCCAAGTAGCTGGGATTACAGGCACACACCGCCACACCCAGCTCATTTTTTTGTAGTTTAGTACAGTTCATTGTGTTGCTCAGGCTGGTCTCAAACTCCTGAACTCAGGCAATCCACCTGCCTCAGCCTCCCAAAGTGATAGGATTACAGATGTGAGCCACTGCCTTTATTTATTATTTTTTAAGCACATACTACCTTTGGGATTGATTCACGTGTTGCTTGGACGGAGGCTCTTCTTGAATAAATTCCCCAAGTAGAGTGTGTGGGTGCAGTACTCTCTGACTCATATCATATCCACAGAAAACATTCTTTCACCGTGATAAGTGAGGCCTGTCAGCCTGGGTGTCAGATCCTTAGGCCAAGGTCTTTTTTTTTTTTTTTTTTTTTTTGAGACGGAGTCTTGCTCTGTCACCAGGCTGGAGTGCAGTGGCGTGATCTCACTGCAACCTCCACCTGCTGGGTTCAGGCGATCCTCCTGCCTCAGCCTCCCGAGTACCTGGGACTACAGGCGCCAGCCATCATGCCTGGCTAATTTCTCAAGGTCTTTTTACTCTCATTGTCATTAGATTTTATTCTGTAATCTTCTAGCTTCCATTGTTGTAGATGAAAAGCCTGAGGAAGGTCTGATACTCCTTTATAAGTCATTTGTTCTTTTTGCCTGGAAACTTACAGAAATTTCTCTTTATCCTGGAAGTTGAGGGCTTTTTACAGGATATTTCTAGATGTGTGCCTTTTTTCTCAATCCAGGCTGGAATTCAATGAGCCCTTGTAAATAACAAGTCTTTTTTAATCACAGAAGCATTTTCTCTTTCTCTTTCTCTCTCTCTCTCTTTCTTTGTTTTGACAGAGTCTCACTCTGTTGCCCAAGCTGGAGTGCAGTGGCATGATCACAGCTCACTGCAGCCTTGACCTCCGATTCAAGTGTTCCTCCCACCTCAACTTCATCATTTATTTAATCCCTGTACTTCCTCCAACAATTCCTTTTCTCCTTCTTGAATTTCTGTTTCTTAAATTAGGTCTCCTGGATCAATCCCCCAAGTCTTTTATCATGGCAAAATTGCATGGGCATTAAGAAGCAAAAAAATGTGATTAACAACAGCACAGCAAACCACCACGGCACATGTTTACCTATGTAACAAACCTACACATCCTTCACATGTATCCTGGAACTTAAAATAAAATTAAGTTAAATTTAAAACAACAACAACAGCAAACCAGCACTTAACAGCACAGTCACAGAAGCGCAACTACCTGGGTCTGAATACCAGCTGTGCAACCCTGGGATTGCTCCTTACCCCTCTGAGCCTCAGTTTCTTCAGCTGTGACATGGGTTGGTGAGTAATAATAGCTAACTCATAGATGTCAGTATAAATTAAGTATATTAGTGTATGTAAGTTTTGATAATAATATAGTGATTATATTTCCTCATCTTTTTGAAGTTCTGTGCTATGATTTGAGATTTTCTTCCATTTGATCTTCCAGGCTACTAATTAATATTTCTACTGTTAAAGCAAACTAAATATGGCCTGAGAAGGACTCTGTACTCCTATATTTGAGTCCTTGTGGGTGAATTGTAACCTAGCTTAATAGACAAAATTGAAAACCTAACTTAATAGTATGTACCTGTGACAATAACTGAGTGTTGGACAATCCCAGTGGTCATACTTCAACCAGTCACAGACTGCTGAATGTTCAAACTATGTACAAATAAGACAAACGCAGAGCTGTAACCAATCTCACTGTTTCTGTACCTCACTTCTGATTCCTGTACGTCACTTTACCTTTTTTTTTTTTTTTGAAACGGAGTCTTACTCTGTCGCCCAGGCTGGAGTGCAGTGGCACAATCTCGGCTCACTGCAAGCTCCGCCTCCCGGGTTCAGCCATTCTCCTGCCTCAGCCTCCCGAGTAGCTGGGACTATAGGCGCCCGCCACCACGCCCAGCTAATTTTTTGTATTTTTAGTAGAGATGGGGTTTCACCTCGTTAGCCAGGATGGTCTCGAGCTCCTGACCTCGTGATCCGGCCACCTCGGCCTCCCAAAGTGCTGGGATTACAGGCGTGAGCCACCGCGCCCGGCCTCTTCACTTTACCTTTTTTGTCTAAAAATTTGTCCTGACCACGAGGCACCCCGGGGGTCTCTGTGAATCTGCTGTGATTCTGGGGGCTGCCTGAATTACAAATTGTTCCTTGCTCAATTAAACTCCTTTAAATTTAATTTGGCTGAAGTTTTTCTTTTATGACTTTGCCCGTGAGCTCTTTGAATACATCTACTGAGTTTTTAATCAGAAAATCATGTTTTTAGTTCCAGAAAAAATGTTTTGATGCTATATTTAAGGCTTCTTAAATGCTCAGGAGGTAGACTGTATCACTATCCTCAGTTATTTGCTGCTCCTCTCCGCAACGTGCTTACACTTTTCCACCCTGCTAACATCCGGCTTGGCGAGTGACTTGCTTTAGCCAATGAAATGTGAGCAGAAGCAACACAGGCCATTTCGGAGAAGCTTTAAGAGTCTTCATGCGGGCCGGGCATGGTGGCTCACGCCTGTAATCTCAGCACTTTGAGAGGCTGAGGTGGGTGGATCGCCTGAGGTCGGGAGTTTGAGACCAGCCTGGCCAGCATGATGAAACCCCGTCTCTACTTAAAAAAATACAAAAATTAGCCGGGGATGGTGGCAGGCACCTGTAATCTCACCTACTTGGGAAGCTGAGGCAGGAAAATCTCTTGAACCAGGGAGGTGCAGGTTGCAGCGAGCCGAGATCGCGCCATTGCACTCCAGCCTGGGCAACAGAATGAGACTCTGTCTCAAAAAAAAAAAAAAAAAAAAAAAAAAAAAAAAAAAGAGTCTTCATGTGGTTCTGATGTCCCTTTTTCTGTCTTTCAGATAGGAGGGGGCTGTTCCTTGAACTTGAATCCTAAAATGAACAAGATATGGGGCAGGGCCAAACCCACTCATGAAGGCCATGTGATATGACAAAGAAGCAAACCTTTGTTTTCACAAGCCGTGGAGCTTCTGGGGTTGGTTGTTTCCATAGCACAATCTAGCAAAAGCTTACTAATACAGCCAATATGTTTGTTTGTTTGTTTTTTGAGACAGAATTTCACTCTGTCGCCCAGGCTGGAGTGCGGTGGCATGATCTCTGCTCACTGTAACCTCTGTCTCCCGGGTTCAAGTGATTCTCGTGCCTCAGCCTCCCCAGTAGCTGGGATTACAGGTGCACACCACCACGCCCAGTTAAGTTTTGATTAATATAGATTGCTGTTATTTTGTTACTCGATGTTAGGCTCATGGTAGGGTCTAAGGGCATTCTTGCTTCTCCTGGTCCAGCCTCAGTCTTAGGCAGAGGCTGTGAGCCTGAGCCCTGTGATTGAGGCCTTCTCAGAGTTTCTGCTCCTTTCCCATCCCCATGGCAACCAAACTCTGTCCTGGAATCTGTGCTGGGTCTTGGGTGTAAAAGAACCCCTCCGGCCAGACATAGTGGTTTATGCCTATAATTCCAGCACTTTGGGAGGCTGAGGTGTGAGGATTGCTTGAGGCCAGGAGTTCAAGACCAGCCTGAGCAACATAGCAAGAGTCCCTCCTCCAGACTCACACGTCTCCACTGTATATTGGTGCAGAATCCTAGGCCCAGAAGGTTTTCCTACCCCTGTTTTCCCAGGAGAAGTCAGCTTTTGCTTTGACTCTTATCCCAGAAGCAGTGGATCTTTGCCCTTGCCAATGTAGAATGAGAGTTTCCTGTTGTTTCCCAAAGGCAGCCAGACTCCGCTTCTACACCTGTGGCTCTGGGGTGGAAAGTGTTTGCTGCCATTCTTCTAGCTGCTTGATGCTTTTACTTGATGAAAGAGGAGTCTTTGGAAGTGAGTCCCCACCCACTTCTTGGCTACACCCTGGCGTAGGGTTGCCTGCATCATCTTGAATGCCTGCACCATCAAGCATGGGGCTCTTGCCCTATCCCCATTTTTTCTCGTGAGCACCTAGTGGAGGCCCATGGAAAAGGGCTTGTAGTGACAAACTCCCCTTCTGTCTGGGGCTCCCAGTCATTCTAAACTGATACGCGCCGGGTGCAGTGTCTCACGCCTGTAATCCCAGCACCTTGGGAGGCTGAGGCAGGCAGATCACTTGAGGTCAGGAGTTTGAGACCAGCCTGGCCAACATGGTGAAACCCTGCCTCTACTAAAAATACAAAAATTAGCCAGGCATGGTGGTGCAGGCCTGTAATCCCAGCTACTTGGGAGGCTGAGGCAGGAGAATCACTTGAACCTGAGAGGTGGAGGTTGCAGTGAGCTGAGATCATACCACTGCACTCTAGCCTGGGTGACAGAGTGAGACTCCATCTCAAAAAAAAAAAAAAAAAAAAAAAAAAAAAAAAAAAATTAGCTGGGCATGGTGGTACACATCTGTAATCCCAGCTACTTGGGAGGCTGAGGCACGAGAATGACTAGAACCTGGGAGGAGGAGGTTGCAGTGAGCGAAGATTGCACCACTGCACTCTAGCCTAGGTGACAGAGCAAGACTCTGTCTCAAAAATAAATAAATAAATAAATAAACTGAATGCTAATCCATACTTAGTCTTCGGGAATCCAAGACATTTGAGTTCCTTCCTTTTCACCAACACTGGTGGTGGCCACTTCCTTCTGTTCTCTGCCAAAGACAGGACCCACCTCATGGTATCCAAGCTGTGCAGTCACACAGTGCCCTGTGCTCAGAAGTTCCCCATATTTTTCACTGGGTCCTATAAATCTGTAAATGATGTAGCCAGTCCTGGGCAAAGGTAAAATAGCTCCTGTTCCCTATTTCTTCTCAGGGGGGATAGTTACTCTTTGGAATTCAGTTCATTTCATTGCCTTGTGACCTCAGCTCTCTGACGAGTTCAAGAAAAGGTGTGATTTGTAGATTATACGTCTTTTTCTCACCGTTTGGATGGGAGTTCCGTTCTTTTTTTTTTTTTTTTTTTTTGAGATGGAGTCTTGCTCTGTTGCCCAGGCTGTAGTGCAGTGGCGCGATCTCGGCTCACTGCAAGCTCCGCCTCCCGGGTTCATGCCATTCTCCTGCCTCAGCCTCCCAAGTAGCTGGGACTACAGGCGCCCGCAACCATGCCCGGCTAATTTTTTATATTTTTAGTAGAGACGAGGTTTCACCGTGTTAGCCGGGATGGTCTCCATCTCCTGACCTTGTGATCCACCTGCCTCAGCCTCCCAAAGGGCTGGGATTACAGGTGTGAGCCACTGCACCCGGCCTGGGGAGTTCTGTTCTTTATTCATCTGCATCCTAAGCGAAAACAGCCTCTTTCTGTTAGAAATTATTTGAGGCCTCAAAGGGAGGTAACAGTGCTATGTTATCTGCAGATTCCCTGCCAGGGATAAGTTGGTGATGGACAAGTGATTATTCCTGGGTGGTGTGATTCTTTTTTCTACTTTTTATTTGATTATATTATCCCAAATTACTTTTACAATGAGCAATCCCTGCTTGATTAAAAACAACTAGAGCATCAAACTTTGAAGCATCCCTTTTAAACTTTTTTTTGTTTTGTTTTGTTTTGTTTTTTAATGACAGTGAAATGATCTCTCGGAGTTCCTTCCCTAGACTCACTGGAGAAAACAGCATATCCAGGGGCACAAAGGGATATTATACAGAAGGCACAGACAACAAATTAACAGAACTCTGCTGCTCTAGGACATAGCTCCTTCGATCCTGGCCTTTGGATCAGGTGAGAGGAGGGCCACTCTCTAAATATCTCCTTCCAGTACCACCATTTCTGCACTGGCTAGTAAGGATCTGATGTGGCCCCTGTTCCTTTCCTCCCATTCTGCTTTTGGGTAGTGGCTGCTTCCTGCTGAGACAGCATGTTTTTGGGCACTCCCTCTGGGAACATGGCATAAGAGGGAGTCAGAAGCATTCCTCTCATCTCTGCCTCCAAGTCTATGACCTTAGACAAGTCACTGAGCCTCTCCAAGCCTCGGTTTTTTCATCTGTAAAATAAAGGTAAGCATGATAACCACCCCCACTGGGTTTTTTTTAAGGAGGATCAAATGTGAT
Source organism: Pongo abelii (assembly GCF_028885655.2). Taxonomy (NCBI): domain Eukaryota; kingdom Metazoa; phylum Chordata; class Mammalia; order Primates; family Hominidae; genus Pongo; species Pongo abelii. Next base: position 70,098,454 of record NC_071997.2, read on the forward strand.
AATGTTTTTAAAAAGTATTTTACAAGCTGCAAAGAACCCTCATTATTCATCTTGGTAAGCAACTTATACCTGGGAGTAGAATGGGGTAGGGGACAGATGGAAATGGGTCCTCACGTTCACTTTCAGAGCTCATATTTTGGAGCAAAACTTGGAGATAATAGTATCTGCCTGTTCTCTTGTCTTTTAACCACCATTCCCCTACGCCCTGGTGAAACCTCAGTGTGTGGGTGTGGTTGCAGGGGCAGGCTATCTCTGTGGTCACAATACTCAGGGGGCCTCCTTCCTTCCTGCTACCTTCTCCCAGGCTGAGTGGGCATGTGTGTTGGGGAGAGCTTCTACTACCATCAAGTAGAACCTATTAAGTACCTGGCAAGTGTTTCTCTGCTAGCTGGACACTAATCCTTTTCTGCAAGGGAGGGACCCCTTAATAGCCATCACTGGGACATCTTCTCTGCCCTTGCCAATGCAGCTGCTGCTTCATGATCTCCCTGGAACAGGAGGGAACTTCCCCCCCAAACAGAAGATGTGCCCCATTACAAGGCCACAGAAATAAACTCCCTCTACAGCTTCTCAACTAAATGGGAACTCCCAGATGGTAAGGCCCAAGTTCCAGGAGAAGCACAGCCAGGTCATCCCATGACAGGGAGCTGTCCACTACTGGCTGGTGGGTGATAGGGCACATTTGAAAAGGTGCTTCTCTTTGACTAACTACTCTTCATGCCATACAGCCTAGCCACTTGACCATTGATATTTCCTTTTTTCCTAGCATGGCTTTCTTTTATCTTATTAATTTATTTCAAAATTATATGTATCTGAACACCTGTGAACACATCTGTCAACCCAAGATCTAATTTTTTTTTTTTTTTTGAGACAGGGTTTCGCTGGTACCAAGGGGAGTGGCACAATCACGGCTCACTGCAGCCTTGACCTCTTCAGGTTCAGGTGATCCTCCCACCTCAAGTAGCTATAGATGGGACTACAGGTGCACCTATAACAGGTGCACCAAGCTCAACTAATTTTTTAAATTTTTATTATTTTTGTAGAGACGAGGTCTCCCTGTGTTGCCCAGGCTGGTCTCAACACAAGGCTCAAGTGATCTACCAGCCTTGGCCTCCCAAATGCTGGGATTACAGGCGTGAGCCACTGCACCTGGCCTAAAATAGCAACAATAACTTACATTTACCTGTGTGCTTCCCTTTACCCCTTTACTTCCATTTTGTCCTAATAATTTTCTTCCTTTAAAAAATAGTTAAATTAGTGTTATCCTTAATTAATGTTTAATTAATGTTAAATTATATTATTTATAATTATATATATTTAATAATAAATATATATAATGTATTAAATTATATAAATTTAATAATGTTAAATTGATTAATGTAATGCTTAATAAATGTTTAGTTTTAGTTGTTTTTAAACTTGTTAGAGGGCCAGCCACAGAGGCTCACACCTATAATCCCAGCACTTTTGGGGGCCAAGGTGGGAGGATCGCTTGAGCCCAGGAGTTAGAGACTAGCCTGGGCAATATGGCAAGAATCCATCTCTACAAAAAAATACAAAAATTAGCTGGGCATGGTGGCATGTGCCTGCTGTCCCAGCTGCTCAGAAGGCTGAGGCGGGAGGATCACTTGAGCCTGGGAGGTGGAGGTTGCAGTGAGCCGAGGTTGTACCACTTCACTCCAGCCTGGGTGACAGAGTTAGACCCTGTCTCAAAAAATAAATAAATGAAGAACACTTGATAGAAAGGTATTATGTTATAGGTAGTCTATATACAATTACATTGTAAGAACAGTGTAGCATGTAGTTATAGTTCATTGCTTTAATTGTGTAATATTCTACAGTGTGAATAGATCAATTTGCTTATTCATTTACCTGTCAGTGGACATTTGGGATGTTTCTGGTTTGATTTTGTTTGTTTTTGCTGATATCTACAGAGTTCCTAAGGGTATTCTAATAGATATATCTTGATGCACACATTGGGTCATAGAGAATGTGAATATTCAATTTTATAATATAGTTAATATAGTCAATAATAATAATATAATGTATCAATCTGTTCTCTTTTTGGTTGGTACTTTTTTGTACCTAATTTAAGAATTCTTCCCTTCTTTTTAAATATTTTTTACTGACAGGTCTTGTTCTGTTACTCAGACTTCAGTGCAGTGGCTCAATCACAGCTCACTGCAGCCTGGAACTCCTGGGCTCAAGCAATCCTCCTACCTCTGTCTCCTGAGTAGCTGGGACTACAGGCACATGCCACCACACCCAGCCAATTTAAAACATTTTTCTATAGAGACAGGGTCTGCTTTGTTGCCCAGACTAGTCTCAAACTCCTGGCCTCAAGTGAACCCTCCGCCTTGGCCTCCAAGAATGTTAGAATTACAGGTGTGAGCCACCATGCCTGGCCTCTTCCCTTCTTTAGTCCGAGAAAGACAGTCCTCTATCTTTTCTACCAAGATAAACAATGAAGACATGCTTTGACATTGCCCAGTTTCATTTTTCTCCATATGGATGTTTTCCTAGCTTCAGTTATTGAATAGTTCCTCTTTTATCTCCTAATATGACATAGTGATTGATATTTTAACCGTAACTTCACATTGATTCTTTGTAGAAGAAAAAATTTCACTCATAATCTTAATAAAACATTATGTTGACATATACCTTTAAAACATACCAATTAATTACTTTTTTTTTTTTTTGAGACGGAGTCTCGCCCAGGCTGGAGTGCGGTGGTGGTCTCCGCTCACTGCAAGCTCCACCTCCCAGGTTCACGCCATTCTCCTGCCTCAGCCTCCCGAGTAGCTGGGACTACAGACACCCGCCACTACGCCCGGCTAATTTTTTGTATTTTTAGTAGAGACAGGGTTTCACTGTGTTAGCCAGGATGGTCTCGATCTCCTGACCTCGTGATCCACCTGCCTTGGCCTCCCAAAGTGCTGGGATTACAGGCGTAAGCCACTGAGCCCGGCCTTTTTTTTTTTTTTTTTTTCTACTGAAAAGTGATCACTTCTGTAGAATATATTTCCTACTGGCTATGCCCTCCTTGGCTTCCCCCACGGCACTGGGCAAGTACCTGGTTGGCCCACTGCGCTTCAGTGCAGAGCCTGGAGCCAGAAGGGAGGCCCTGCCATTGGTCAGCAGGGCAGCTCGCCTCACAGCTTCATTTGTACAAGAGTCGCAGACAAGCTCAAGGGTCTAGGGAAACCAGGTTTGGAGATATTAGACTGGGAATGGGCTAGCTCAGAATCAATCTGAATGATATGACATTGTTACAGGCTGGGTTAAATTATGTTCCCCCAAAGGATATATCCTGACCCCCAAACCTGTGACTGTCTTATTTGGGAATAGTCTTTGCAGATGCAATCAAGTTAGGATAGAGTCATACTCAACTAGAGTGGTCCCTAATCCAATGACTGGTGGCCCTATAAGAAGAGGAAAGTTTGGACACAAATACACAGGGAAAAGACCTCGTAAAGATGGAGGTAGAAATGAACATGATGGGTCTACAAGGCAAGAAACGCCAAGGAATGCCAGAAAGGATAAGAAGCTGAGAAGAGGAAAGGAAGTGTTAAAGCAAACTATGTATGTCCTGAGAAGGACTCTGTACTTCTGTATTTGAGTCCTTGTGGATGAACTGTAACCTAGCTTAATAGTCAGACAAAATTGAAAACCTAACTTAGGAGTATGGGCCTGTAACAATAACTAAGTCTTGGCCAATCCCAGAGGCTATACTTCAACCGTTCATACTCTGCTGAGTGTTCAAACTACGTTCAAATAAGGCAAACACTGAGCTGTAACCAATCTGGCCATTCTGTACCTCACTTCCAATTTCTGTACATCATTTCCCTTTGTCTGTATATCTTCTTCCACCATGTGGCTGCGCCGGAGTCTCTGTGAATCTGCTTGATTTGGGTGCTGCCCGATTCACAAATTGTTCATTTAATTAAACTCAATTAAACTCCTTTAAATGTAATTCAGCTGAAGTTTTTCTTTTTTCAGAAGGACCCTCTCCTAGAGATTCTAGAGAGAGCATGGCCCTGCCACCACCTTGATTTCTGACTTCTAACCTCCAGAATTCTAAGGGAATAGATTTCTGTCATTTTAAGTCACAGTTTGTGGTACTAACACAGGCACCTTCTCCTCTGCCAAAAATAATAATTCATGTGATGGGATAAAAATGACTGGCCAGTTCCCAACCTTTCCCACCCCATGGCCCCTAATGAGGGTCCTGATTACACTCTCTTCAGTTCCTCCTGGAGCCCACCCTCCAAGGAAGGAGCCCCACCCTCCAAGGAAGGAGCCCCACCCTGCCAGCCATTTGTGAGATGAAAATCAGAGGAAACAGAAACTGAGAGCCAGACCGGGAGCCCCTGCAGCAAGTGAGAGCCACGTGTGGGAGAGGACGGAGGGGGACGTGCAAGAAGAACTGTGACTCTCACGTGGCCACCATGAGAATCAAGTGCAGTCTTCCGAAGGACTACGTTCACTTATCGGTGTGAGAAACACACGTGAAAGACTTGAGTTATTTTGAAATCACGTTTTGTTTCATGGTCTTTTGACCGCATCGCAGCTCCAGCACAGAGCTGAGCCACGTGGACCAAGGCTCTGTGAGCTTTCCTCTCCTCCCCATCACTGAATGCTTTCTGCCTTCCAGGCACCTGCTAAGTGCTTGGCAGACTCCTCTCCTGTCCTCACAGCAACTCTAGAAGGACAGTGCTCTTTTAGATGACAAAACTGAAGCCTAACAGCAAACCTCAGTGAAATGGCCAAGGTCTAAAAGCTCAGATTACCTCATGCCTAGCTCAGAACTATTAGAATAATAATAGAAGCAGCAAGGAGCCTTGAGGCGACACCTAGAAGCTGGCAACCAACCCTACTACTGGTCTATGCTCTTGAGACAGCCTTGCCTCCTAATGGCAGCTCTGTTACCCTCCAGGAGATCAGAGAACGGTGTGTTTCTGGCATTAAGGCCTAGCCAAGCCAGGGTGGGCAGAGGTGGCTGCTATAGAATGGGCTCTGGAGTCAGACCGACAGGGTTCCCCCCAGCTCTGCCACTCTCTAGCTATATGGGCATGTTATCTGACCTCCCTGGGCTTCTGTTTCCTCATCTGCAAAATGGGGATAATAATAGTTGCCACCTCAGAGGGTAGTTGTGAGGATTAAGTGAATTAATACAGTATGTGACATGCTTAGAACAGCACTGGACACAGTAAACCCTTAATAAAAGCTAGCTCTGGTGATTATTAAAAAACATGATGCTCTACTCAGATCTGACAAGAACTTAGCTACAAAAAATATAAATCATCAAGCAGACTGTCTGATATGTGTATTTTTATTAAGTGTAAGAATGAACCTCAGCTGGGTGCAGTGGCTTACACCTGTAATCCCAGCACTTTGGGGAGGCCAAGGTGGGCAGATCACTTGAGATCAGGAGTTCGAGAACAGCCCGGCCAACATGGTGAAACCCCATCTCCACTAAAAATACAAAAAATTAGCCAGGCGTGGTGGTGCATGCCTGTAATCTCAGCTGCTCGGGAGGCCAAGGCAGGAAATTGCTTGAACCCGGGAGGTTCATTCGTGACCCCTCTATCTCAGTTCCTGCTTCTGTGGAATGGGGATTGCTCTCTCCCTCACAGAGATTTTGTGAGCAGGAAAAGCACAGAGTAGGGCTCACAGCAGCTAATAAATAAGTTTATCTCCTTGGTTTATTTAATGGCCAAGCTCATGCACCCTCAGAATAAGTACAGAGGGTGAGGAGACTGTGAAAGTAAACATGGTAGGTACAGGTGACCTGGATCCAAGCCCCTTGTTGGGCCAGGTGTTCCCTTTTCCTTCCTCTCTCTCAGGCCTGCTTAGGGATTAGATGGTGGGAGAGCCAGACAAGAGCATGTTGCCACCCTCCAGCAGCACGGAGGTCTGTGATGGTCTGGGATGTGAGAGAGACCCATGGCTGATTCCTAATCAGCCTTCTAACCAGTTGAAGAGCTGGACCAGCTTTCTGTGCTGCAGAAAGCTGCAGCGGGGATGACAGACAGACTTGCACTCACACCCTGGGCACGTCACCTTCTGCAGACCTTGTGGGCCTCACCTATAAAGCAGGGATAATAGAGCCTACCCCACAGAGCTCTTCTGAGGATTCCAGATGGTACTTGGAAAAGCACCTAGCAGGGCGCCTGGCATCTAGCATGCTTCCGTAAAAGCCACTCGGATGCGACATTCCTAGCCCACGTGGTTGCCCTTTGGTTTTCCTTTTCTGTAAAATGGGGATGATAAAACTACCACCTCCCAGGTTTAACACGAGCATGAGATAAGGCAGGGCACAGAGAAAACATCGATAAGGGACAGCTACGAGGGATGTTACATGCTTTTACACTTTTATTATTCCTGTGAACCAAGAGTTTGGATAGCTCTCCGATCCTTGATAAACGGCCTTTCCAACTAATCTCAGGGACCACTCCTACAAGAATCACATAAGCATGGCAACTGCTCCCTGCCTTCTACAACTTCCTGGCTGGCACAGATCAGGGACTCGCCCACAGGCCTCCTTACTGGGCAGGCTCCTCGGCCCCTCCCTGGTGCCCTGTCAGCTCTAGGCTTTCTTGCCCCCTCATCAGGCAGTGCCTACCCACCCCTCATAGAAACCCACACGTACAGAGGGACTCAGGTTCAAGGCCTTCTCTTTTTTGGTTGCCCTGTAGATAAGCATTCATAGTGTTTCAGTTTTGTAAGTTTCACAGCAGATAATTACAGGAAAACAGATAGGGGATGGTCAAAAGAGCAAATCCCAGGAAGATACGAAGTCCTCCCAGGCTGGTCCTGACTTTCTGGGAGTAGGAAGTGTTACTCCTGAAGACTGTGGTGATTCACAGGACTTTTATATTGAACATGGGACCAGGACACTGAGAGGCGGGTCAGCCCTGGAGAAATTTCAGCCAGTGCTAGTTTCCTGTCAGGAAGGGCAGGGGAGAAATGGGCAGCTTCCACTCTTCACAAAGGATAGCAGTGAATGAACTCCACTGCTACAGAGATAAACCCCTCAGGTCCTGGCTGAAGACAGACCAGGCAGCCGGCGATCTCAGACACCTGACCTATTCCCAGGGGACAGGGAGCTGGACACAGAGAGGAGGGTCACCAGCCTGGCACAGAGAACACAGAGAGCAGAAAACTGAACCAAGAAGGCTGCCCCCTACAAGTGTTTACCTGAAATATTCACAAACATGATGAGTCACAGAAAGAAAGCAGAAAAACCAGTAAGATGTGTAACCAGATTCTCTTCCACAAAACAAGAAGTTGTGGCAATAATGCCAGTGGGCACGGTGTGCTCTGCTGAGGGCCCTGCTTGAGAAACCTGTGTCTCTACCACACTTTTGGCCTCAGCTAAGGTTGAGAAGGGAAACTGACAACTGTGCCAGGGCAGGAAAGTCCCTGCAGGAAGCCTGCTGCTGGTCTGGGTTACCAGGGCAACTGGCAGCTGCTCTCTTCTCTTGAAAGAGAATGGACTTGGGAGGCCCAGATGTGCTCTGCCCTAGTAGCCCAAATAAGAAGGCTTAACCTTAGACAGCATCAAGTAACATCGGAGTACGCCGCCCCCACAGCACTTCCCATGCAGCCCCATCTCATTTAATCTACCTCTCGGGAGAGCCGGGTGCAGGGTGATTATACCCATTCCATTCCACAGTGGAGAAAACTGAGATCCGGAGACACTAAGTCACTTGCTTAGATTTACATGACTAAGAATTAGTTTGGATCCATCTGGGCATGGTGGTGGCTCACACCTATAATCCCAGCACTTTGGGAGGCTGAAGTGGGCAGATCACTTGAGGTCAGGAGTCCCAGACCAGCCTGGACAACATGGTAAAATGCCATCTCTACTGAAAATACAAAAACAAAAATGAAAAAAAAAAACCAACCAAACAAACAAACAAAAAACTAGCCAGGCTGGGGGCTTATGCCTGTAATCCCAGCTACTTGGGAGGCTGAGGCAGGAGAACTGCTTGAACCCGGGAGGTGGAGGTTGCAGTGAGCCGAAATCGCACCACTGCACTCCAGCCTGGGTGACAGAGGGAGACTCTGTCTCAAAAAAAAAAAAAAAAAAAAAAAAAAGAATTAGCTTGGATCCAACCTGAGTTTTTAAACACCAAGTCTAGTGAACATCCCCCTACACAGTCTGGCTGCCGAATCAACAGCTCGGGTTTTTTCAGCTCTCTCATATCTATGAATGCATGCATTCTGTTTGCAAAATACCAGGCATGGATCATTCCCCTCTTCATCTCCCACATCAGAGATGTGAAACGGCAGTGCAAGGAGGCAGGACTGCCACGGCAGCATATTGAGTGGGTAGCCAACATCTGACCGAGACTCGAATCCAGAGCTTTTTCCATGACACCAGCTGGCTGCCTTGCCCCTCACCACATCTGGAAAAAATGACTCAGGTGACAGCGGGCTAATCATGTCATCCTTGTGACTGCAGGTGCCACGTTGTTTATGAAGCACTTTAAAGTGGGAACGTTTGCCCTGGCTTTCCCCCAGGCCTTTATTAAGTAAAGGTCATGTTGTTTATTAAGATTTGAGCACACTGGTGGCTGGCTCACAGGAAAGAGCTTCATAAGCTGTGCCTGAGATAAGGTTGCTTCTGGAGGCCTCTCTGCAGAGAAGAGCGAAGCCCACCCCCAATGCCTGGCTAGTTGGATAATAAGACTCAGAAGCTCCAGTTCTCCCTGTCCCGTCTGGCCTCTGTGAATTGTCTGATCGCACTGCCACTTTTCTCACCTGCCTGAGGTTAGTGTCACAGAACCACCTAACCGCACAAGAAAGGCGGAAGCAAAGATAGATTCAGGCCCAGAGATGGTTTCTAGTCTCCCTCTGCGATGGTGATTTTTCTGGCTGCAAGAGGTTTCTAATCCTGTCTCCACCAATGATTCCACAACTTTCCCTCATTCTCTATGGCTCTGGATTCCAGACTTAGGGCCCCAAGGTAACCTGAAGCCTCTCCTCTGGTCATTGTGCTAAAACCTTGGCTAGGGCAGGTGCCTTCCTTCTCTGCCCAGATCAAAGGAGTGAGCAATGCCCTCAGCAGCTTCCCCAAGGCAGTAACAGGAAATAATCCTCCTCACCAGCCCCTCCCACCCACACTGTCCCAGTAGGTGGTATTTGCAGAGGTAGCACCAGGTAAGGCAGGTGGCAGGGGAGAGGAACTGGATTGAAACCTCCGTTGGCCTCAAGCCACCCACTGCTCCCGCCTTTCCTGTGTGGCTAGGATGTTCTGTAGCACAGACCACAGGTGCGTGAGGAAAGTGGCAGTCCAGTCAGACACAGAACCTGCAAAGCCACATAGGGAGGGGAGAACTGGAGCTTCTGAGTCTTATTATCCAATCAGGGAGTTGGGGTGGGATTGGTTCCTCTGCAAAGAGGCCTCCAGAAGCCAGCCTTATCTCAGGCACAGCCTTGGGAACCCTTTCCTGTGAGTCAGCCGCCAGTGTGCTCACATTTTAACCATGTTGGGCAGCACTTGCAGGCCAACTGTTGTGAGGCAAGAAGCCTCTGCTGTTCTGGAGGAAGCCCAGGTGGGGTGATTCTGAGCAAAGTCGTTATGGGTCCTGTTAGGAAACATTAATTGTGTTTATGGGTAGAACTGCCCCCAAACAAATTAGACGCATGTTCTAAGGTGTCAATTTTTAAAAATCTTGGCTGAGGTTGCCCTTTGGCTCCTGGGTGACATGAGTGCTTTGTTGTCCAACATTTGTTCCTGGGAGATGGGGATACCAGAGTTCGGAAGACCCGACCCTCTCCTCACCTCAGGCTGGAGGAAAGGCTGCGATGATGCCCTGGGAGGGAACGATGCTGCCTAGACAGGCCTGAGGCTCTGACAACAAAACACTCAGACTGCACACTAAGATGGTGGTTTATTTTCTCAGAGGGGAAAGGGTCAGACCACACCTTCAGGTGTGGAGGGAGGAGGGAGATTGCCCCTAAGAGAAAGGGGTGTCCTCATGGTCTGTCATCCCAAGGCAGGCAAGGAAGAGTGTTGTGGGCTGGCAAGGGAGGGATTTCCTCCTCTCTCTGTGGAGAAAGGGGGCCTGTATATTGCTGTTGGTGGGGGCTAAAGTGGCGCCTGCCAAATGGAGGCCTTTTGGTACAAGACACTTCTCCTCTGAAGGCAGATGGAAATTTCTAAGGCTGCTTTCTTTATGCCCCCACTCAGTGGAACCTGTGGTCAGATGAGCTGTGGGGGGTTGGGGAGGGCAATGTCTCCTTCCCAAGGCCTGGCAGAGTCAGTAAGTCACCAGTCCCATAAGCTACAGAGGCACAATCATGGCAGCAAGAAGAAAAGCGTAGAGTGAGAGTGAGAGATACTTTCTGGAGCTGTGCAAAGCTGTCCCTGGGAAACTTTCAGAAATACTCAGGAGGGGAACTCTATGGTTAGGTAGAGTTAGATGTAGGAAGGAAGTATAATTTCACTTTAGAGTTGGTAAAGTTTCAACATAGGTTAATTGCTTATGAAACACTCATTTCAAAGATGAAGTAACCAGCGGTTTGGAGGCCTGAGAAAGAGAAACCATGACAGGGGGGTCTTCTGTCTGAGAAGCAGGTGCAACCCTCTGGTGGTAGCAAAGACCCAGGAGTTCCTGGGGTCTTGCGCAGAGCCTCGACAGCACATGTGCCAGGATTTTGGGTGAGGGTGGCACAAGTGAGGCCAGAAGCACCCCTCCTTCTACCTGGCACATCATAAGGTGATCAAAGAATAATTTTTTTGAAGAAAGTCAAAAGCTGGCAGGGTGCAGTGGCTCATCTCTGTAATCCCAGCACTTTGGGAGGCTGAGGCAGGCAGATCACCTGAGGTCAGGAGTTTGAGGCCAGCCTGGACAATAGGCTCTACTAAAAATACAAAAATTAGCTGGGTGTGGTGACGGGTGCCTGTAGTCCCAGCTACTTGGGAGGCTGAGGCAGGAGAATTCCTTGAACCTGGGAGGCAGAGGTTGCAGTGAGCCAAGATTGTGCCATTGCATTCCAGCCCGGGTGACAAGAGTGAAACTCCATCTCAAAACAAAACAAAAACAAAAAAGTCAAAAGCTAACCAGAGTCAACCACACATGGAAAATAGTACAACCTTATGACATAAGACTGAAAAGGTGTCAAGAGGCAAGAAATAGAGGGTCTCAGAATGGAATGTTAGCTGTCTCTCTCCCACACACCCACAGCTGAAGCCAAATGAAGGAAGGTAAGAGAACAGGATCCCAAGAAGGGTCAACAGCACCTCTCAGTTAGGCACAAAGAGGGCTAAGATGCTAAATTGGCAGCCTGGGAAGTCCAGGAGAAACTCCAGAGAGGAGGAGCCCCTGAGCACCATCACAGAAGCCAGCAGCGGCTGGAGGAGTGGCTGGCTGGACTTGCTGCTGTTCAGAACTCTGTGCTGTCCAAGGGAATGAGCTGAAGTCCCAGGAGGGGACATGTGCCTGTCAAATGGAGCAGACCCAGGTGTGGGATGCTAGCCCACGTCAGGAGGGAGCCAGGCCCAGCTCTGTCCTTCGCCTGTCCGTGTGACCCTCAGAGCTCAGAAAGCAGGAAGGAAGTACCACCCAGCCCCCAAACTCTAGGATTGAGGAAATGACAGGTAGCTAGAAAAGGTGTCGAAAAGAATTCGTCCTCACACTCTCAGAGCATTAGATGGTCTGACCAGACTTACCTGTGCAAAATTAAAAGAGACAGCATGAAGGCTAAGCCAACGTACTAGATTTTAAAAAAGAAGAACACCAAGAAGGAGAAGGCAGAGTAGGAGAAAGAAAAGAAGGAAAATAAGCAAGAAACAGGCTGAGTGCGGCGGCTCATGCCTGTAATCCCAGCACTTTGGGAGGGTAAGGCAGGAGGATCACTTGAGCCCAGTAGTTCGAGACCAGGCTGGGCAACATAGTGAGACCCTATCTCTATGAAAAATAGAAAAAATGACCAGGGTGTAGTGGTGCATGCCTGTAGTCCCAGCTACTCTGGAGGATAAGGCAGGAGGATCAATTGAGCACAGGAGGTGGAGGCTGCAATGAGCCATAATTGCGCCCCCGAACTCCAGCCTGGGTGACAAAGTGAGACTCTGTCTCAAAAACGAACAAAAAAAGCAAGAAACACAACATGAAAAAGATAAACATATCCAGATATCTAGATTGGAAGAAATCACTCTCCCAAGTACAGAAGAAAACTCCTGAGAATGCTTCACATTGTAGAACCAATAAGAATGTTTAATACTTAATTAATCATTTTAATTTAATAATTATATTAATTTAACAATTAATAATTTGTATTAACTTGGTATATAATTAATTTTAAAATATTTAATATGCTTTTGAAATTTAGTAAAACAAGAACCCAAAGATGACTTGATAAGTCTACCAAGTGAAATGCAAAGGAAATTCAGAGCTAAGGAAAAAAATTCAGGATGAAAACAAGAGCTTTATAGAGCTATTAGATAAGTTAGAAACATCAAGGAAGCTTGAAATTTTCCCAGTTCAGGAAAACCTTGAGATAATTCTAGTGAACATGGAAGAAAATGACAAAGCAATTAAAGTAGTTAAGAAGATGTTGGATGTATGGAGGATAAACACAAATCAACATAAGGATAATTACTATTGAATTTCAGGTCAACTTGTTGAGCAAAGGGTGAACTCTCCCTACTGCTGTCATCTTCGATTGCAAATGCACAGAAAAACTTAATAAAATATAAAAATATATTTTAGATTGATATGTCCAAGCTCCAAGCAAGAAAGAGAAATCTCCAAAGACAGAGTAGGAACAAAGTCATACAGGCAGCCCTCAGGCATAGTACCAGTTTAGTTCCAGACCACCATGCAGTAAATATCATGATAAAGCAAGTCACACAAATTTTTTGGTTTCCCAGTGCATATAAAAGTATGTTTACCCTATACTGTGGTTTATTAAGTGTGCAATAGCATATGTCTAAACAATGTACATACCTTAATTAAAAGATAATATTACTAAAAAATGCTAATGAAGTGAGCACGTGCTGTTGGAAAAATGGCACTGATAGACTTGCTCCAGGCAGGGTTGCCACAAACCTTCAATTTGTAAAAAATGCAATATCTGCAAAGTGCAATAAAGCAAAGTATAATAAAGCATGCCTGTAAATGGGAGCTAAAGCCGGAAGGCCCACAGGGGACTCAGACTGGATGAGCTGTGGTTGCAATTTCAATGCGTCATGAGCCCCACATGCAGCAGGAAGCCATGAGTCCAGGAGGCAGGACCATGCCACCCCTTCAGGAAGAGGGCTGCCCAAGGTTGTGGCTGAACACAAGCCATCTGCCCAGCTATCAGTGGAAACAGTCAACAGTCCTGGTCCACTAACCATAGACTTGGTTTGAAGTCAGTGCTCTATTCCATAGGACAACACTGAAACCTCCTCACTGGAATCCTTCTTCTAAAACCCAGACCACACAGTGGAGAAGTCCCAAGAAAGATGGCTCCCATGAAAGACAAGCTCATAGGCAAGAATTACACACTCTATAAGGAAGATCAACAACACTAAAGGCAGTTTTCAGACCCCCCCCCCAAACAAGAAAATTTATACTTAAGGAACTAGAGATAATAGAGAGTCTTGAAGGGGGTTTTAAAATGTATACATAAAACTTCAGGGACCTAAATGAAAGAATAGCCATCACAAATAAGAACAGATGGTTATGAAATAAAAATAGGCAAATACATAACAAAGTATATATATTAGAAATGAATAATGCAGCTATTGAGGTAGCTGGATGTCTTATTTACATTTTATAGGTGTGTGAGTTTTTTATACACAAACATTCACATGTATATACACAGGAAAAGATTGGAGGGAAATACGTCAAGTGGTAAGTAATAGCTAACTCTGAGAATAGGACTAAGGGTGTTTTTATTTTCTTCTTTTTGCCTACCTGTAACTTCAAACTTTTTTGTTACAGTGAATATGTAATTAAGAAAAGAAAAAATCACTAAGAGACATATTTGTTTTTTAATTTTTAACTTTTATTTTTTTGTAGGGACAAGGTCTCTCTATAATGCCCAAGCTGGCCTCAAACTCCTGGGCTCAAGCAATCCTCTCGCCTCACCGTCTGAAAGTGCTGGGATTACAAGTGTGAGCCACTGTGCTCAGCCTAAAGACACATTTTAATTTCACAATGATGAAGGATGTATACCTACTACGTACCCTCAAAATTAAAAATTGAAAAAAAAAGCGAAGGCAGAGTTAGTAGAGCTTGGACTCAGTCAGTGTCACCACATGTAAAATGATCATGAATTAAACCAAGAGATATTAATAAAACTTTATTATACTACATGAAAATAGTTGAATAAGATTTGAACAAATGTTTAGAGCATATTGGGATTGTCTGACCTTATTTAGGATCAAGGTGATACCCAAAATAATTCACTTCAAAGAGTGAGGCAGGTATCCTCCAGAGTGTCTACCACTGAGACCCAGTGAGAGGCCCTGGTGGAGAAGGGAGGTTCTGCACCGAAGAAGCCAAGCAGTAATTTTGAATGTGAGCTGCACATAAAAAATCATACAGGGCTGGGCGCAGTGGCTCATGCCTGTAATCCCAGCACTTTGGGAGGCAGAGGCAGGGGGATCACTTGAGGTCAGGAGATTGAGACCAGCCTGGCCAACAAGGCAAAACCCTGTCTCTACTAAAAATAATACAAAAAAATTAGCCGGGCATCGTGGCGTACACCTGTAACCCCAGCTACTCAGGAGGCTGAGGCAAGAGAATCACTTGAACCCAGGAAGTGGAGGTTACGGTGTAATGTATGTGTGTACACAATGTAATGTGAGTTTCCCAGTCATAGCATCCTAAGGGACTGAGTCACAATTGCAGTGTGAATAGAAATATTTTTTACCCTAGGCCCCTATGCAATGGTCTCCTCCTCCTCCTCCCGACAGGGCCCAAGTATCTCATCAACACTGCCTCCACTGATAAAGCCTTCCTGGACTTCTCTCTGGGCTATTCTCCACTGTGCTTCCGTGGGATTGGCAGCAGGTTTTGCATGAGCACCAGCCTGGCCATCATCAAGGCCAGCAGTGATGTTGCCAACTCCATACATCACTGCTAGTGTTGGCCACTAGCAATACAGTGTAGTCACTGTCACTCCCCAGTGAGGACATCACCGTGTACTCTGAGCGTGGTTGCCACTACCCCATGTTGGGGCTGACACTACCCCATTGCCCTTGTGTCAGTTAGACCAAAGAGTGCCCTTCCTTAAGACATTGGACTTCCTCTAACAGAAAACCATCATGATATTCTGACTTTAGGATGCAACACTTGGCTGCCATTTGCTGGAAAGATTTCTCTTTGGTGTCCATTATGTGTATGGGCTTCTTGGGATGTGGTAGAGCACAGCCTGCCCAGTTTCTAACTCTTTGAAGTGGAAGAGATGTCTCTCCTGATCAGTTTTCATGGCTTGTTTATAAGGCTCCAAAAGGACCACTCCTGCTCTTTTCATTTTCTTAGGGCCTCCTGGATTCCTCCACCAGGGCTGGGTCAGAAGTCATCAACCATCAACCACCATCGACCACCCAGGGATACGTGCAAGAGACTCCCCACAGTGATTCTACCATGGAGTGATTTTTTTGCCCATCCAAGCATATTCTTCAGGGGTCAAAGTCACCTTTGTCTTTATTTTTTTCCCCCTAGACGTGTAAACCTGCTCTCCTAGAATCCTGTAGTCAGTCCTTAAAATTATCTTCATTTCTTCAAGGAGTCCTAGCGGGTTTTCACACAAAGTGGATACCTGAAATCCCATTTGGGCATGCTAATGCTTAGCTCTTGCCTCCAGCACAACTGGGGTCACAGGAGTCTCTGCCACACAATTGTGACTTATTAGACAAACACGGCCTGCAGCTGCCTGGACTTGGCTGGCTTCTCTGAGTCTCCTTCCATCACAAGTCACCTGTTGTCTCTTAGTGTTCATTCACAACAGTTGATATTTAACAACCAAAGCCAGCCCAACATATAATAAGGTGTTTGAACTAAACCAAGAAGTTTCTCCCTCTAAACTTCAATTAGGTTAAATTTCTTAGGAAGAGAGCCCCTTAAAGAAGCAGCCATCAGTCAGTGTTAACTAAGCATCTTCTAACAAAGCTCTTAGATGCGGAAGGGGACTCCAAGGAGATCTCCAGCTCTCCATAGGAATTGCATCCTACAATTCCATTCCATCCTGATTAATATGTAGGATTAATTAATATGTTGGATTGTACCTGGAGTAAGTGCAGACACCACAGGCTTAGGGTTCAGTCCCATGAGACTGCCCCACTTTGGATGCCAGTCAAAAGTCGCAGGTTGTCCCCAGTACTTCTGATCAATCAGCTATAAATCAAGAGTTTCCACAACCTCCTCCTCAGGTTGGATAATTTGCTAGAAGGACTCACAGAACTCAGGAAAGTACTTTACTTACTATTACCAGTTTATTGGAATGGATACAAGTTAGAAACAGGCAAATGGAAGAGATGTAAAGAACAAGGTACTAGGGGGTGGTGTGGAGCTTCCACGCTGTCTCTGGAATGCCACCCTCCCAGGACTTCAACGTATTCAGCAACTCAGAAGCTCTCTGAACCTCACTGTTCAGTTTTTAATGGAGATCCCATTACCTAGACATGACTGATTAAATCATTAGCCATTGGTGATTGACTCCATCTCCAGCCCCTCTCTCCTCCCAGGAGGTCCAGGATAGGGCTGAAAGTTCCAACCCTCTACTCCTGCCTTGGTCTTTCTGGAGAGCAGCCCCCATCCTGAAGCTATCTAGGGACCCCCAGCGACCGGACATCTCATTGGCACACAAAAGACACTCATCTCTTGGGGACAAAGCCCAAGTATATTTTATCACAGATAGATAGACTGGGCCTCTTCATGGAAAAAGTTCCCAATTTACTCTGAAAGATAAGAGTGACTATACTTCGCTACTTGCCTGCCACAGTCCCAGTTTACACACATTGTCCCAGAGTAATTATTATTCCCACCTCCTTTCACTCTTAAGAATGTCATGGTTTGGAGGCTAAAAGTTACACGGTCACCCTAGATAAGACACATTCTTATGAAAAGAGAACTTGGAAGTCAGAGTAGAACACACCATTAAGTGTTAGGATTGTCACAAAGCCCATGAGGCTGGTGAGGGACCCCTGGAGCCAGTGTCTAAGGCTCCTTTTCTTACCAGGCCCTGCACATGCCTCTCGCAGCAGGGAAAGGGAGGCCTCTGGAGAGGGCAAGGGCACTGGTTAGATGCAGCAAATCCCGAAAAAGTCTGCCTTCATTGCTTTTCCATTTGTTGGTAAAGACAAATAAAAGGCTATAAAATACATTTTAAAGGGAGGGCACTAGAGATAGCATTATGGACTTTAGACCTATGAAGACCTGAAGCCCTACTTTGTATCCACACATACCACAGGCTCTGAATGCTGAGTGAAAAACAGCTCAGTGAGAGAGAGAGAGAATATGTGTATCTGATTCCATGTGATTTAGGGGTTTTGTCTGGAGACATCCCTGTGCCTCGCTCCCCCTCCCTGGGCATGGCTGGCCACTCGCATCCCTGGCTCCCTCCTCCCATGTACCACGTTCCCAGTCCTCTTTGCTGAGGATAACACTGCACAAAGACAAATGCTGAAGCCTCTTTTTTCTCCAACTGAAGTAACACCCAGGCAATGAGAGCAGCACATCTTAATTCCCAACAAGTTTACTCCAAGAGCCCCTTCCTCCTCTGCTCCCTTGGCTATCCGGCACCTCAATGTCCCTCCCGCCCTTGCAGGGAAGCCTGGGTGTCGCCAGCTCCCTGGTGAGGAAAAGACAGGTTCTCCTGAGGGAAGGAGCTAAGAGGACATCTGACTTGGGTACCCATGTTCCCTTTGGTTATTTACCCGTCCTGTGGCTGACCCCGCCACCCACACCTGGAGATGTCCCCAGAGCACACTGTGGGTGAAGGCGTTTTCCTCTCTTCATTCTCGTGTTTAATTCAACCAGATCTTGGAAGCACTGGGAGGGAAGGCCGGCAGTGAGTGGTGTGACAAGAGCCAAATCCTCAGACCCCACGCCTTTCCCTGGGCTTGACAGAGGGGGGACAGATAGGGCATCTCCACAGGCAAAGCTGTGGGGATTGATAAGATGGGCACACCCACAACTCCCGAGTCACTGACAACCCTCTGCATCCTGTGAAAGAGTCATTTTCAAAAAGTCAAAAACATGGTTGTAAGGGATGGCGCAAGGGAGTTTTTTAGGGGGATGATGGACATGCTTTGTATCCTAATTGTGGTAGCAGGTATGCAACTATATACGGGTTAGAATTCATAGAACTGTAAATGAAGAAAATCCTCAATTTGGCCAGATGTTAATTTTTCAAAATTAAATTTTAAAACATGGCTTTCACATAAATATAGAATGAACATGTATCTAAAAAGTATTTAACTAATCGGTGAGAGAAACAGCAGGATGGTAGAGCTGGTTTAAAAAAAACGTAGGAGACATCAAAATAGTTACAATCACTGAAGGAAAGAATATTAAAGTAATATTGCTAAATCACTTTATATAAAACCTTAGCCTTTCTTTCTCTTCTTTTTTTTTTTTTTTTTTTTAAGATGGAGTCTTGCTCTGTTGCCCAGGCTGGAGTGCAATGGCGTGATCTCCACTCACTGCAACCACTGCCTCCCAGGTTCAAGTGATTCTCCCACCTCAGCCTCCTGAGTAGCTGAGATTACAGATGCCCACCACCATGCCCAGCTAATTTTTGTATTGTTAGTAGAGATGTGGGGGTTTCGCCATGTTGGCCAGGCTGGTCTCAAACTCCTGACCTTAGGTGATCTGCCCACCTCTGCCTCCCAAAGTGCTGGGATTACAGGCGTGAGCCACTGTGCCCGGACTTGGCCTTTTTTTCCCCTTCTCCTTTTTTTTTTTTTTTTACAATTTTTTTATGGGGCAATACTTCATCCCATAAAATAGAATGAGTGTCCTCCCTGGCCTTTTGACTGAAATGCTTTTATTTGTGTCACTATAAAACAAGCCTGCACCCTATCAGTTTCCTATGCCTTTGTCATAAAGTTGTAAAATAACCTAATGAGTAGTTAATAGCAAGTTAGACAAAGGTCTACACCCCTAGAAAGTCAGGTAATTCCTCAGACAGGCCTGCCAGACAATGCCCAAGGCTGACATGACTCAAATCACCTGCAGGAATCTCTGCTCCATTTTCAAGTCTTGGACAATTTTCCCTAACAATTTTCCCATTCCCATATCCCAGGGGAAAGGAAACAGGAATGTGAGGCCCACAGCTGTGCCCAGGGAGGAAATAGTGAGCTGAGCTATCAAAGAAGGGAGAGGCCCAGGGATGTCCTGTGGTCCTAAGGAAGCTAGCTGGTCTGCATCCTAGCAGGACATCAGTGTTTTTGAAAAATATAGGCATTCATAGAAAAGATAGCAGGAAAGAAAACCAGACAGGGCTGTCTGGATCCACAGACCACCCAGATCATCCTCAGACCCACCAGATTCATTCTTGCCCCATGGTTCCAGACCCATGACAGGTGGCACAGCCTGGGACCTGGCCTCTCCCTCTAGGTTTCATGGGCACTATTCCAACTGCCATGACTTCGGGTGGGTCCCTAGGCCTTTCTTTTTTTTTTTTTTCTTTTCTTTCTCTTTTTTTTTTTTGAGATAGAGTATTGCTCTGTCACCCAGGCTGGAGTGTAGTGGCATGATCTCGGCTCACCGCAACCTCCCCTTCCCGGGTTCAAGAGATTCTCTTGCCTCAGCCTTCTGAGTAGCTGGGATTACAGGCACACACCACCACACCGGGCTAATGTTTGTATTTTTAGTAGAGATGGGATTTTGCCATGTTGGCCAGGCAGGTCTTGAACTTCTGACCTCAGGTGATCCACCCGCCTCAGCCTCCCGAAGTGCTGGGATTACAGGCATGAGCCACTGCGCCCAGCCCCTCGACCTTTCTTTTTTAGACATTGGAAATGGGACACATTAGCCCTGTCTGCTCAGAGGGGAACTCCAAAGCGAGCCCAGAGCAGATGTGGGAGTGGATTTGGCCTCCTGCGGACCCCTCCAGCTGGGTGGAAGGGGTCTTGCCAGCCAGTTCCCCCAGGAGAGCATCTGAGTGCAGGTGGACTCTGGTGACAGGCCCCATGACAGCCGAGGCTCCAGAAACCACAGCGTGTCTGCAGCTGCAGGGTCTTCTTCTGTGGGAAGAGGAAAAGCAAAGCTGCTCTGAGGGAATGCTAAAAATGTGCTCAGCAGAGAGGCTCCGGGCTGGGAGAGGAAGGTGAGGAGGGAGCCTGTAAACAAAAGGCCACGGCCCTGAGAAATCCAGGAGGAGCTGGTAGGAGGCGGGGCACGAACAGCCCTGGCTGCAGCCTGTGCCAGACCAGCCAGGCGCCCTGTTTACAGCGCTGGTCACATTGGGGCAACCAGAACCAGGGCTTGCTGAATTCTTCACCTCCTAGGTGACTGAACGGAGCTGGGAGGAGTCAATTCAATCCCCTTGGCCTTCGTGCCAGCTGGCCTCTCCCGAGGTTAATAATTCAGGCCTCTCTAGCCAGTGGGCCCAGGGCCTGCGTCAGGGCTGTGAACTGTGGTTTCTGTTTCCCTGGCTGCCTCCCCACAGTGCTAGGCCAACAGTGCTGCCAACCAGAAGACCCTCCTCAGCCACCCACCAGTGGGGGCATCCTGCCTGAGCTTCAGCCTGCCCAGCCTGCTTCCCACGCCCACAGGGAGGGTGGGTATCCTGCAACTCCTCTGGTTACTGTTCTCTGGCAGCCGCCCAATCCCTGCCCTGGGCCGCTGGATTCACACCTCACCGGGCACAGTCCAAGGAAGGGAAGCTCTCATTGCCCTCCCTCCTCCATGCCTTTCTCATGCTTCACTCCCAATCCTGTGCCCCAGGTGCCTCTACTCCCAGACCTGGACTCACTGGTAAGTGGGGGACCAGCATGGCAGAGGGCAGGAATACAGCTGCTCCCCTTTCTCCAGACCCCTAACTCTGTTCACAATTGTCAAGAAAGCCCCAGACCACCGACGTGATGGTATGGGTAGGAACCGGGGTGACAGCTCTGTGGCCTGAGTGTCTGGACAGGGCAGAGAAGGATCCTGGGAGACCTCATTCCCCCTGGGTGGGTTCCTGGCATTCCTGTCATGGGCTTGAGCCAGAAAAAGAGACCATTGAAAGAGCCTCCACCTCAGACAGAGGCTAGGGCAGAGGGTCAGTTCAGCAACCTGCCCTCCCTGGGTTCTGGGCTTCCCCCAGTACACCAGCTGGGGACAAGCAGGGTCTGAACAAAATAAGAGAGGGTCCCTGATGGTGGAACTTCTCACGGGGAGCTGGAACTTCTCACGGGGAGCTGAACCCGGGAGGGGGAGGTTGTGGTGAGCCGAGATCATGCCACTACACTCCAGCCTGGGCGACACAGCAATACTCTATCTCAAAAAGAAAAAAAAGAAAAAGAAAGGCGGAGGGACCCACCCGAAGTCATGGCGGTTGGAATAGTGCCCATGAAACCTAGAGGGAGAGGCCAGGTCCCAGGCTGTGCCACCTGCCATGGGTCTGGAACCGTGGGGCAAGAATGAATCTGGTGGGTCTGAGGATGATCTGGGTGGTCTGTGGATCCAGACAGCCCTGTCTGGTTTTCTTTCCTGCTATCTTTTCTATGAATGCCTATATTTTTCAAAAGCACTGATGTCCTGCTAGGATGCAGACCAGCTAGCTTCTCACGGGGCTGCTGCTATGGTGGGGCTCACACGGAGGAGGCAAGAAGCCTTCTGCCTTGGCAAATGTAATTGCCAGGTAGCACGGACTCTGGCAGGTGGCAGGCAGCTCAGGGCCTTCAGAGAAATCTGCAGAGCCCTGGACAACAGCCAGGAGAAATTTGGGAATATAGAGGAGACAGCAGTCCTTAAAGGACCCCAGATTAGGCAACTTTCAGTTTCAAAGTGACTGAAAGTTTCTCTACCTCTTCAGTGGGAAGAGCCTAGAGGACTGCTTTGCTGACTTTGGCACTCAGACAGACCTCCTGGATAAGAGGCAGGGAAAATACCTCTTACATAACCTCAACTTTTCGAAAGCCAGGGCATGCCACTGATACATAACAAGATTGCTTTGATCTGAGAGTGCTCCAGAGCTAGTCTTCTTTTCACTAGGGATGAATGAAAAACACACTGTTTTTCCTCTGCTCTCACACCACAACCATCAGCACAGAAAACCTGGGTGACCAGATGTGTGGGAATTTCTCTCCACCAATAAGCAGGCAAGCAAGCAATTCCACAGCAGATGCCAGCTGTTGAGTCACGATTTACCTGGAGATAGTATCAGATCCCACAGGTTGAGGGTTCATCCTCAAAAGACTGCCCCCCAACTTCCAATGTCAATCACAAGCCCCATTATTTTAATCACCTGACAGGTTCCTCCCACTCACTGCACAGACAAAACCAATTCACTGAGACCATGGTACTGCAGTAAAGAAATAGTTTCATTAATGCAAGGCCAGACACATGAAACAACTGGTGTTATCACTCTAATCAGTCTCCTTGAGGGTTCGGAGGTTAGGGTTTGTCAGAGAACTAGAGAATGGGTGCTGCTGATTGGTTGGGGATGCAATCATAGGGGCATGGAAAACGGTTCTCGTGCCCTGAGTCTGCTCCTGGGTCAGGGACCGCAGGACTAGTTAAGTTATGAGGGGTCAGTTGGTTTCCAGAATACAAAAGTCTGAAAAAGATCTCAAAAGACAAATCTTAGGTTCTACTATAGGAGCAACTGAGGAAGTTGCAAACCTTGTGACCTCTGGCCACATGACTCCTGAGCAGCAAAGGATTGTAGAAACTATGCCTATATTTTAGCAGAATTCAGTCCTCTCCCATAATCCTAATTAGTCTTGCAAAGGCGGTTTTAGTCCCCAAACAGGGAAGAGATATGTTTTAGGAAGGGACTATTATCATCCTTGCTTCCAAATTCAACTATAAACTAACTTCCTCCCATGGTTAGCTCAGCCTGTGCCCAGGAATAAGTGAAGACAGCCAGCCTGTGAGGCCAGAAGCAAGATGAAGTCAGTCATGTTAGATTTCTCTCATTATCACCATCTTTGCAAAGGTGGTTTCATTATTTTGTCTGTGCTTCTTGCCAATTGGCTATTGATCCAGGTTCCCACGCCCCCCTCCTTGGGTTCAATTAATTTGCTAGAGTGGCTCACAGAACTCAAGGAAACACATTTACTGTTTATTTTTTATAAAGCTTATTACAAAGGAAATGAAGAGATACATAAGTTGGGGTATGGAGTGTGGAGCTTCCGTGCCCTCTCGGTGTTTGCCACCCTCACAGAACCTCCTCATGCTCAGCTGTCCAGAAGCTCTCTGAACCAGAACCTTTCGGGTTATTATGGAGGCTTCATTACACAGGCATGATTAAGCCATTGGCCTTTGGTGCTTAACCCAACCTTTAGCCCCTTCTCCTCCAAATGAAGAGATGCATAAGATGAGGAATTGCAGGGAGAGCTGAAAGTTCCATCCCTCTAATCCTGCCTTGGTCTTTTTGGTGACCAGCTCCCATCCTGAAGTTAGGTAGGGGCTGGCAGCCATGGATCAACTCATTAGCAAACAAAAAGACTTTGGAGTTCCCAAGGATTTTAGGAGTACGCTAGGAGACCAGAATAAGACTCTCTCTCTCTCTCTCTCTCTATATATATATATATATATATAATTTTTTTTAGATGGAGTCTTGCTCTGTCACCCAGGCTGGAGTGCAGTGGCACAATCTCAGCTCACTACAACCTCCGCCTCCCAGGTTCAAGTGATTCTCCTGCCTCAGCCTCCCGAGTAGCTGGGACTACAGGCACCCACCACCACACCTGGCTAATTTTTGTATTTTTAGTAGAGATGGGGGGATTCACCATGTTGGCCAGGCTGGTCTCAAACCCCGGGCCTCGAGTGATCCACCTGCCTCAGCCTCCCAAAGTCCTGGGATTACAGGCATGAGCCACCACGCCCGGCCCAAATATATATTTTACAATATTATACTAGGCCTCTTCTCTTCACTAGCGAGGCTCCTCCACCTTGAGCATCTGGGGACCAGGCCTGTGCTGGTCCTTCATACTCCCCACCACAGCCTCCTGAGGTGGGAATTAGCACCTTGGGACAACTGGAACTCCAAGATTAAGTAAACCTAAACCATTTGTCTCCACCTTGTCTTTCTGCCAATGATCTTTTGGACTCACATGTAGGTCATCCCATGTCCCTGTTAAAAGTAATTTTGAAGCCAATCACAAAAGGCCACATATAGCATGATTCCATGTGTATGAAATGTCCAAAATAGGCAAATCGATAAGAGACAAAAAGTAGATGAGTTGTTGCCTATAGCTGGGGGATGGTTGAGGGATGGGTGACCTAAAGGGTACAGAGTTTCTTTCTGAAGTGATGAAAATGTTCTAAAATTGATTATGAAGATGAACAGGCAATCTTTGTGACTGTACTAAAAAACACTGAACTGTGTACTTTAGATGGGTGAATTGTAAATTATATGTCAATAAAGCTGTTAGAAGAAAAACCCATGATTTTTGCAGATTTTGATCCACAAGATGATCTGCCATTTGCTATATTACGTGTGGATATATATGATGTCTCTGTGTCCACTCAGGTGGAAAAGGCCTCAGAGGCCCATTTGGGATCTCACCTGCCTACTCCAGCTGTGAGCATGGAAGGGAAATGAGCTATTTGGGTTGTCAAGAATGTGACAGGAAGGGATCAGCAGAGGCTGTAGGTGGAGGAAGGATGAAAGTGTGGAAGCCTTGCACCACACCTTGCACCACAGCCCAGACTCAGCTCCCAGAGCTATAGGCTCTCACTGGGCTGGTGGTGAAATGGTGGTGCTATGAGGCCTCGATTTTCATTGAGAAGTCAACAGAAGATCTCTCAAAGCTGTACCTCCTCCTCTCTCAGGAGGGTTCCAGGGCCTCTGGGCAGTCTCCCTAGACATAAGTGTGCCTTAAGATATTTGTTCCCTTTGCTGTGTGGGCCTGGGATGGCCACAGCTCTTGGGCTGGTAAGCTCAGGCCTCTAGCAACCTATCCAGGGCTTCAGATTTCCTACAGTGAGCCATGTAATGCTGAGAGGTGAAGATGGTTGGCTGACATGGTTGCTTTGCCCAGTGGTTCTCAAAGGGTGGTCCCAGGACCAGCAATATCAGCATCACTTGGGAACTTTTCAGGAATACAAATGCTCAGGCCATCCCAGACCTATTGAATTGGAAACTCCACAGGTAGGGCCCAGGAATCTGTGTTTTAACAAGCCATCCAGGGGAGTCTGATGGACATGAAAGTTTGAGAACCATGATATAGATCCTGAGGTCCCTGAAGCAGAAGGGACACATGCTGGTTCTGGATTGCATCCCCAGCACTAGTGATGTCTGCTATAAGAGGAGGTCATGAAGACTTTGTTGAATAAGTGAATGAATGAATGGTTTAGCTTATTTGTGATGGACTACTTCTCTCTAACCAGCTGCCAACGAGAACATTTGCAAGCTGATAAAAAGAGAAGGGTGTGAGTATACCTGATCATTCACTCCAGCTTCTTGTTGGCTCTGTTTGATCTCTGAATTATTAAGCAGGACTCATGGCCCATTTCACGTTTTCTTTTTAGAGATGAGGCCCTGGCTCTTTGACAATTTTTTTTTTCTAACCTCCAGAAACAAAAGCACTTTCCATTTGATTTCAGAATCAAGTTCTCCCACTACATCATTCTGGCCCTGGAAGGAAAAGGAGGATGCAGCTAGAAGGATGTTTTTGCATTTTCAAGTTCAAATGTACTCAAATTATTAAACATCTGGCTCTCAGGAGAACCAAGAAACACAGGCCAAGCACTTCTTAGAAATCCTGGGGGATGGGCAGGTTACACACAGCAAATAGTAGGCCCATTTCCCATTCAGAGTCAGCCAGTAGCCAGAGGCTGGGTGGAGCTTGGTGCCTTTTCTCCTTGGTTTTGGACTATGGGCTGACTTTCAGATTCACTGAAACTGCCACCTCCCTCAAGTTCCCCAAAGCCAGGATTTCTTTGGGCTCACACCTCCTGAAACTAGCTGCTCTGTCACCCAGTGTGGTGTCCTTTTTCCTGTAACCACATACATTTCAGCTGGTGAGAGACTGGCCCCAGACAGACTGGGCACAGTGCCAGGACACTGAGGCATCCTCTGTTTCAGGAGCTCCTGGCTCCCTGCCACTAGCCCCACCCCTCACGAGGTCACCACACTCAACTGACAGGCACTAATCACCCTCTGAGCCATCTCACCCACAATGGACATCCAACACCCTCTATCTTTTTAGAACCAGACCCCTGCAGCAGTCTAATAGAACAACCAGGCTAAGAAACTAACTGCCCCAGGCTGGGCACGGTGGCTCACACCTGTAATCCCAGCACTTTTGGGAGGCTGAGGCGGGCAGATTGCTTGAGCTCAGGAGTTCAAGATCAGCCTGGTCAACATGGCAAACCTGGGCATGGTAGTATGTCCTGTAGTCCCAGCTACCTGGGGGACTGAGGTAGGAGGACCGCTTGAGCCCCAGAAGTTGAGGGTGCAGTGAGCTGAGATTGCACTACTGCCTGGGGGATAAAGTGAGGCCCAACAAAAAAAAAAAAAAAAAAGAAAAACTAACTGCCCCTTGTTTTCTGGGCTGTAGGCACATAATGAAAAAAATGAACTATCCCTCTCCTCCTATTGGATAGCCAGGCCTCAAGTCCTGGGGCATGGGTTTCCCCTGCCCAGAGAGGTGAAGGCTTTATTTTTAGGAAGTGAGTAAAGAGCTAGTGGGATGGCTTGGAAGGAAGCTAGAGAAGGAAGCAGCCAAAGTGGAGGGAAGGATGAGGTTCATGAGCCATCGGCCCTCTGCAGGCCTCATGACTCGGGGATCTGCACCCTAGGAAAGACACGTCCTGAAGGTTAGCGACTGTGGCACCAGAGGCAGAGGCCTGAGAACCTCTGCAAAGAAGTGTCCTAGCTTGGTTTGAAAGAGGAGGAGTCGGCCGGGCGTGGTGGCTCATGCCTGTAATCCCAGCACTTTGGGAGGCCAAGGCGGGCAGATCACGAGGTCAGGAGATCGAGACCATCCTGGCTAACACGGTGAAACCCCGTCTCTACTAAAAATACAAAAAAATTAGCTGGGCATGATGGCGGGCGCCTGTAGTCCCAGCTACTCGGGAGGCTGAGGCAGGAGAATGGTGTGAAACCGGAGGCGGAGCTTGCAGTGAGCCGAGATCGCACCCCTGCCCTCCAGCCTGGGCGACAGAGGGAGACTCCGTCTCAAAAAAAAAAAAAAGAAAGAGGAGGAGTCATGAGCATGGATGAGATCAGAAGAGCTGTGGACAAATTGCACGAGGAGAAGCAGCCAATGCTGGACCGAAGACGGGGGCTCTTCCCTCTTCCCTAAGACAGTGTAAGCCTGAGCATCACATGCACACCTTGGGCTGGGTGGATGGAGTGGAGGAGGAGGGAGGAAATCCTAAACAATGACAGAGACTGATTTCCCACTAACCCTAGTGGGGGGAGCAGATGAATTTGATTTTTGTTATTTCTCACACTTTGGGATTCTGAAGAATATTTCACCTCTCCAATAGATTGTAAACTCCTAGTGACAGGGGACAGGTTTTCACTTTTTACAGAATATCCCCTCCCTGGCACTTAACAGTGACAGGCACATCGTGGGCGATGGATTGACTGGGAGCATATTATCATTTCTACATGATAATTTTCTTCTCCTGATTCTCCTCCTCCTCTTCTACAGTTCATCTTCTTGCTATTCCTATCCCTACTCCTCTTCCTCGTCTACTCCTACTGCTTTTTAAATTAACTTTCTCAGGTATAATTTGCATACAATTGAATGTACCTTTTTACTGTGCAGTTCTATTAGTTTTTAGATGCTCACTCCGTCACAGAACCCCCATCACAATCAAGTTGGAGAACATTTCCATCACCCCCCGAGTTCCCTTGACTGCCTCCTTGCAGTTAATTCCTTCTCCCACCCCCAGCCTCTGGCAATTTCATGTCAATAGACTCATGCAGCATGTACTCTTTTGTGTATGGCTTTCTTTGCTTAGCATGATGTTTTTGAGAAGTATCTATGTTCTTGCATGCATCAGCAGTTTGTTCATTTTTATTATTGAGTAGTAGCCCTTGCGTTGAAACTGCCTTTGCAAAGACTATGACAGTGAGAGAAATACAACACAGCTGACTCCATCTTGCTTTTAGCCTCACAGGCTGGCATCTTTGCTCATTCCTGTGCACAGGCCAAGCTAACCATGGGAGGAATTTAGCTTACAGTTTAACTTGGAAACAAAGATGATAATAGTCCCTTCCTAAAACTAACCTCTGCCCCCTTGCTCAGGGAGCAAAACTAATGAAAGGCCGTGAGATTAGGATTATGAGAGGAGACATGAACTCTACTAAAATATAGGTGTAATCCCTTCCCTCCCCTTCCCCTTCCTCTTCCCCGCCTCTACCTCTCCCTTCCACTCCCCTTCCCTTCCCTTCTTTTCCTTTCGTTTTTGAAACCAGGTGTCACTCTGTCACCCAGGCTGGAGTGCAGTGGTGCCATCACAACTCACTGCAGCCTCAACCTCCCAGACTCAAGCAATCCTCCTATCTCAGCCTCCTGAGTAGCTGGGACTACAGGTGTGCACTACCACACCCAGCTAATTTTTGTATTTTTTGTAGAGATGGGATCCCATCATGTTGCCCAGGTTGGTCTTAAACTCCTGTGCTCAAGCAATCCTCCCACCTCAGCCTCCCAGAATGCTGGGACTACAGGCATGAGCTATTATGCCCAGCTGTAGGTATAGTCTCTATAACTCCTTACTGCTCAGGAGTCACGTGGCCAGAAGTCACAAGATTTGTGATTTCTCCATTTGTTCCAACAGATAACATCACTATTGTAGAACCTAAGATTGGTCTTTTGAGATGTTTTTCAGACTTTTCCATTCTGGAACCCAACTGACCCCACCTGGACTTGTAACTCATGACTCAACTGGTCTGTGGTCCCCGACCCAGAGGCAGACAGTGCAAAAGGACTGTTTTCTGTACCCCTATGATTGCATCCTCAACCCAATCAGCAGCACTTATTCCCTAGTCCCTCACCCACCAAACTATTCTTTAAAAACCCTAACTTCCAAGCCCTTGGGGAGACTGATTGAGAGATAACACCAGTCCTTCCACTAGGTGGCCTTGCATTAATTAAATCCTTTCTCTACTACAATACTACGGTCTCAGTGATTTGGTTTTGTCTGTGCAGTAGGCAGGAAGAACCTGTCAGGCAATTACAGTATGACTATACCATAGTTTGTTTATTCATTCCTCTGTTGATAGACATTTGGGTCATTTTCAGATTGGGGCCACTATAAATAATGCCATGAACATTCATGCATTCATGCATGCCATGAACATTTCATGGGCATATGTTTCATTTCTCTTGGGTAAATACCTAGAAGTATATATTTAACTTGTAAGTATATATTTAACTTAACTTTCTGAGAAACTGCCAAACTATTTTCCAAAGGGTTATACATTTTACATTTCTACCAGCAATGTATGAGAATTCCAGTTGTTCCACATCCTTGCCAGCAAGATTGACAGTTGGTTCTGTCAATCTTTTAATTTTAGTCATTCTAGTGGTTAGGTAGTGGTATTGTATTGTGGTTTTAATGTGCTTTCCTCTGATAAATAATGATGTTGAGTACCTTTAATATGTTTATTGATATATTTTCTTTTTTTTTTTTGAGATGGAGTTTCACTCTTGCTACCCAGGCTGGAGTGCAGTTGCACAATCTCGGCTCACTGCACCCTCTGCCTCCCAGGCTCAAGCGATTCTCTTGCCTCAGCCTCCCAAGTAGCTGGAATTACAGGCATGAGCCACCAGGCCCGGCTAATTTTTTGTATTTTTAGTAGAGACAGACTTTCACCATGCTGGGCAGGCTGGTCTCAAACTCCTGACCTCAGGTGATCCGGCCACCTCAGCCTCCCAAAGTGCTGGGATCACAGGCATGAGCCACCACACCTGGCCTTAGGTATTCATATATTTTCTTTTGTGAAGTCTGGTCAAATTTTTTGTGCACATACATACATATATACATATACACACATTTAAATGAAACAAGGTCTCATTATATTGCTGAGGCTGAACTTGAACTCCTGAGCTCAAGCAATCCTCCCAACTCAGCATCCCAAGTAGCTGGGACTATAGGCATGTACCACCACACCTGGCTCTATCCTGGTTCTTTTATTTGTTCTTACACAAGCAACTCTTGCTGTTGCATCCGAATAAGAAATGCAGAAAAACAAAAGGAAAACAATCAAAATCCTACCAACTGGCAAAGGATTGTGACATTTCTCCAAAGAAGATAAATAACCAATAAGGATATGAAAAGATGCTCATTGTCAGTCATGAGGGAAATGCAAATCAAAATGACAGTGAGATGTCATGTTACATCATCCATTAACAGGGTTGCTATTACAAAAATACAGAAAATGGGCCAAGCACGGTGGTTCACGCCTGTAATCCCAGCACTCTGGGAGGCCGAGGCGGGCAGATCATGAGGTCAGGAGATTGAGACCATCCTCGCTAACACAGTGAAACCCCGTCTCTACTAAAAATACAAAAAAATTAGCCAGGCATGGTGGCAGGCACCTGTAGTCTCAGCTACTCAGGAGGCTGGGGCAGGAGAATGGCATGAACCCGGGAGGCGGAGCTTGCAGTGAGTGGAGATCGCGCCATTGCACTCCAGCCTGGGTGACAGAGTGAGACTCTACCTCAAAAAAAAAGAAAAAAAAAAACAGAAAATGGCAAGTGTTGGCAAGGATGTGGAGAAATTGGAAATCTCATATGTTGCTGATGGGAATGTAAAGTGGTACAACTACTGTGGAGAATAGTTTGAGGATTAGTCAAAAAATTAAACATAGAATTACTATATGATCCTGCAATTCCACTCCTAAGTATAAACCCAAAAGAATTGAAATATATGTTCACACAAAAGTTGTATTCAAATGTTTATAGGAGCATTATTGACAATAGCCAAAAAGTACACACAACTCAAATGTCCATCATCTGATGAATGACTAAACAAAATATGGCAATGTAATATTATTTGGCAATAGAAAGGAATAAAGTACTGACATGCTACAATGTCGACGTGCCTTGAAGACATTAGGCTAAAAGAACTCAGACATGAAAGGTCACATATTGTATGATTCCATTTACATGAAGTGTCCAGAATAGGCAAATCTATAGAGACAGCATGTAGGTTAGTGGTTTCCAAGGACTTGGGAGAGAAGTGACTACTAATGGATATGGAGTTTCTTTTTCAGGTTGTGAAAATGTTCTTTCAGGATGAAAATGGAATGAGATAGTGATGATCATTGCACAACTCTGTGAATATACTAAAAAACACTGAATTGTATACATTAAAGTGGTGAAGTTTATGGTATGTGAATTATATATCAATTAAAAGTACATCCTATCCACCGACCAATCATAAGCAATTAATATGAAGATAGACATTGTCTTCATCCACTTTATATTGCTATAACAGAATACGACAGACTGGGTAATTTACAATGAACAGAAATTTATTGGCTCACAGTTCTGGAGGCTGGGAAATCCAAAATTGAAGGGCTGGCATCTGGTGAGAGTTTTCTTGCTGCATCATCCCATAGTGGAAGGTGAGAGAGTTAGAAAGAGACAAAAAGGGATTGAACTCATCCTTCTATAGGGAACCCACTCCAACAATAATGAACCCACTCCTGTGGTAATAGCATAAATCCATTCATGAGGACAGAACCTTCATGACCTAAACACCTTTTGAAGATCCCACCCCTCAACACCTCTACATTAGGGATTAAATTTCTAACACATGATCTTTGGGGGATACATTCAAACCATAGCAGGTATATTTCCGGGTCCACATTAAACAAATATGTACTTTTAGATATATATTATTCATATTATTTGTTAGCCTGCATTGTCACATTACATTTTTTGAATATCAATCCATGTCAATAAATACAGATCTACATCGTCTACATTTATGGCTACATTATTCTCTTATACAGTTAAAGCAATTATTTAGCCAATTTATCATTGTTAGATATTTAGACTGTTTCTAGTTTTCTGGTATTAATCAACAGCACCCTTGAATATTCCTTTTGGTTAACTTTTCTAATTATTCCCTTAAGATACATTTCAAGAAAGAGGACTGCTGGGTTTTTAAGATATTAAGAAATTGTCAAACTGACCTCTGGAAGTATGTGTGATTTACCTTCCTACTCAGAAGGGTGAGGGAACACAAGCCCCTAAATCATCTTCAACACTGGACATTTTTACTCGTTTTCATCTTTGCTTCTTTGTAGGTGGAAAAATGGAACCACATTCCTGTTTGATTTCTGACAGCTTTTGCTGCCTGACTTTTCCTTCCTCACCAAGATGATTGGCTGCCGTGTTGTCCCACTTTATTTTCAAGAGCCCCCAGCCTTCCTGAGCCACCTTCTTTTTGGAGGGAGATCTGTATTTACCAAACATCTATGTATTTATTGAATATCTGTTTGATTTATTTTATTGTATATTGAATATTTTTATATTTATTTTAAATGATTAAATATCTGTATTGTTGTGTCCTAATTTACTCTTCACAATACCCTATGAGGTAGGTATGATACCCGTTATACAGATAAGAAAACTGTCTCAGAGATCATTGAAGCTATAAGTGGCAGAACCAGAGTTCAAACCCAAGGCTGCCTCATTCTAAAGTCCCCGCTGTTTCCATTCAAACATGGGATCATGCCTATAGCTATTTATCTTTCTCCTGACCTTTTTTGAAATCATTCTTCCTAAAGTCTAGTGTGTATTGACTATACACATTTCACATGTTTTTCCCTAGATATTATACATGAGCTCACTCCTCCTTCTCAGCCAGAATTCAGTTTCAAGCAACGATTCCCTTGATGCTCCCAACATCTAAGAGGGCATTGAGACCCAAACACAGATGCCCAGTCCCTGAAGCAAGTCCATCCAGACAAGTGGGCTTTGCCTCCCAAGACCACCTGGATGACTGTTATTGGAAACCAGCTTTAGCCAAGTACACAGAGTTGAAGGTGTCATAGAAACTGAGCACACAGAATCCACAGAAAAACAATGAGATTTCTTTTAACAGTGAGTTTTCATCTAAATTGTGCCCAAAAAATGTTGATTTTTCTGGTGCAGTTGACAATTTTCCAGAGCAAGTCAATTCAAGATCAATGTGTGTGTAGTAAGAATTTGGCTCCTAAGACTAGAGTTCTTGCAAGTGAAATGCGAGCCTTGATGGCCGGTTTTCAAAGCTATTGCAGAGTTGAGGACTGAGCAGGTATAAGAGAGGTAGATTCTGATGTGATGAACAAACAATGTGTTCTCCTATCACAGGCTCACTTGATCTTCCAACAACATGTTAAGCCAACCTGTGTAGGTATTTTAGTCCCACTTTGTAGGTTAAGAAATTGAGGATTAGGCCGGGCGTGGTGGCTCATGTCTGTAATCCCAGCACTTTGGGAGGCCAAGGCGGCGGATCAGGAGGTCGATACCAGCCTGGCCAACATGATGAAATCCCATCTCTACTAAGAATACAAAATTAGCCAGTCATAGTGGTGTGCTCCTGTAGTCCCAGCCACTATGGAGGCTAAGGCAGGAGAATCACTTGAGCCTAGGAGGCAGAGGTTGCATTGAGCCAAGATCGTGCCATTGCACTCCAGTCTGGGCAACATGAGTGAAACTCCTCTGTCTCAAAAAAAAAAAACAAAAAAAAAGGAAAGAAAAAGAAAAATAGAAAGAAAGAAATTGAGAGTTAAAGTTAAATTAGCTTGAGATCTCCCTGCTAGTAACAAGTAGAGCCCAGTTAAAAATAGCCTGAAGGCCGGGCACGGTGGCCCATGCCTGTAATCCCAGCACTTTGGGAGGCCAAGGTGGGCGGATCACAGGTCAAGAGATCAAGACCATCCTAGTTAACACGGTGAAACCCCATCTCTACTAAAAATACAAAAAATTAGCTAGGCGTGGTGGTGGGCACCTGTAGTCCCAGCTACTCGGAAGACTGAGACAGGAGAATGGTGTGAACCTGGGAGGCAGAGCTTGCAGTGAGCCCAGATCATGCCACTGCACTCCAGCCTGGGCAACAGAGCGTGACTCCGTCTCACAGAAAAAAAAATTACTAGCTTGAGATCTCCCTGATAGTAAGAAGTAGAGCCCAGATCTCAGATCTTCCACCAACCTGGGCCTTGGCTATAGTCCCCAGGCCTGTTCTCTTCATTAACTCACTTCCTGGCCCTGGGGCCTTTAATTTTGGAACCCTCTTCTACTTAGTCTCTTCTTAGCACATTTCACCTTGTTCTGATTCTATTGCTGCAGAATAAACCACCCTAAGCTTAGCAACATGAAACAATCATTTTATTATGCTCCCAGATTCTGCGAGTTGAGCATTTGAACAGGGTACTCTTGGGTGTCTTTTTTCTGCACCATAGTGCCTGGGGCCTCAGCTAGGAAGATGCAAACAGGTAGGGGTGACTCCAAAGGCTGGGTGCTGAAATCATCAAGAACTGCACTGTCCAGTACAGTAGCCACTACTCACATGTGGATATTTAAATGTGAATTAAAATTAAATACAATTTAAAATTCAGTTACTAGGTGGCACTGATCACATTTTAAGGCTTGCTAGTCACACGTGGCTAGTGTCTACCATATTGGACAGTACAGATATTAAATATTTCCATCACTGTAAAAAGTTCTTTTGGAAAGCCTGCTTTGGAGGCTTCCTCACTCAAATGTCTGGTGCCTGGGCTGGCATAACTCGAAGGCTGGACTCAGCTGAGATCTTTGACTGGTTTTGGCTTCTCATACCATGGCTGCTAGAGAGAGTGTCCTAAGAGAAGCATCAGGAGAGTGAGAGTTCTAACAGATCAAAGCAGAAGCTCAAGCCTTCTTGTAATCCATCCTTGAGTCATGTGCATCCCTTCTGCCACATTCTATTGGTTACATGCCAGTAGGGTTGCCAGATAAAATACAAATATTGCATGGGTGTATTAGGCTGTACTTGCATTCCTACAAAGAAATACAAAGAAAAGAGGTTTAACTGGCTTATGGTTCTGCAAGCTTTATAGGAAGCATGATGCCAGCATCTGCTCAGCATCTGAGGAGGCCTCAGGAAGCTTTTACTCATGGTAGAAGATGAAGCAGGAGCAGACACTTCACGGTAAAAGCAGGAGCAAGAGAGAGTGGGAGGGGAGGTGCCACGCACTTTTAAATGACCAGATGTGTCAAGAACTCACTCACTATCTTGAAAACAGCACCAAGCCATGAGGGATCCATCCCCATGACCCAAATACCTCCCATCAGGCCCCACCTCCAGCATGGCAGACTACAATTCATCATGAGATTTGAGCAGGGACAGACATCCAAAATATATCATTCTGCCCCAGCCCCTCCCAAATCTTGTGTCCTCACATTGTAAAATACAATCATGCCTTCCCAATAGTTCCCCAAAGTCTTAACTCATTCTAGCACTAACTCAAAAGTCCAAAGTCCAAATTATCATCTGAGAAAAGGCAAGTCCCTTCCATCTGTGAAAGTGTAAAATTAAAAACAAGTTATTTACTTCCAAGATACAATGGGGGCATAGGCATTGTGTAAATACTCCCATTCCAAAAGGGAGAAATCAGCCAAAAGAAAGGGGCTATAGGGCCCATGCAAGTCCAAAACCTAGCAGGGCAGTTATTAAATCTTAAGGCTCCAAAATAATCTCCTTTGACTCCATGTACCACATCCAAGGCACACTGGTGCAAGGGCTGGGCTCTCAAGGCCTTGGGCAGCTCCACCTCTGTGGCTTTACAGGGTCCAGCCCCTGAAGCTGCTCTAACAGGTTGTTGAGAGACTGCAGCTTTTCCAGGTACAAGGCACAAGCTGCTGGTGGATCTATCATTCTTGGATCTGGAGGGCAGTGGCACCCTTCTCACAATGCCACTAGGCAGTGCCCCAGTGGAGACTGTGTAGGGGCTCCAACCCCACATTTCCCCTCCACACTGCCCCAGTAGATGTTCTCTGTGGGGCTCTGCCCCTGCAATAGTCTTCTGACTGGGCACCTGGGCATTTCCTACATCCTCTGAAATCTAGGTAGAGGGTGCCAAGCCTCATTCACTCTTGCACTCTGTGCACCCACAGGCTTAACACCATGTGGAAGCCACCAAGGCTTACAGAGACTTGTATTCTCCAAAGTGACAGCATGAGAAATATCTAGGGCCCTTTGAGCCAAGGCTGGAGCTAGAGCAGCCAGGATGTGGAGAGGAGTGTCCCAAGGCTGCACAGAACAGCAGGGCCCTGGGCCTGGCCCCCAGAACCATTGATTCCTCCTAGGCCTCAGAGCCTGTGATGGGAGGGGCTGCCTGAAGGTCTCTGAAATGTCTTCAAGACCTTTTTCCCATTGTCTTGGCTATTAACACTTGGCTCTTTTTCAGTCATGCAAATCTCTCTAACAAGTGGTTGCTCCACAGCCTGCTTGAATTCCCCTCCGGAAAAAGCATTTTCTTTCTCTGCCACATGATCAGGCTGCAAATTTTCTCTATGCTCTGTCTCCCTTTTAAATATAGGTTCCAACTTTAAGTCATTTACTTGCTCCCACATTTGAGTGTAGCATAGGCTGTTAGAAGCCACCAGGCTACCTCTTGAATGCTTTGCTCCTTAGAAATTTCCTCTGCCAGCTACCCTAAATCATCTCTCTTTAATTCAAACTTCCACATATTCCTAGGGCATGAACAGAATGCAGCCAAGCTCTTTGCTAAGGCATAACAGGCACAACCTTTGCTTCAATTCCCAGTAAGTTCTTCATTTTCATCTAAGACCTTGTCAGCCTGGATTTCACTGTCCATATCACTATCAGCATTTTGGTCAAAACCATTTAACCAGTCTCTAAGAAGTTCCAAACTTTTCCTTATCTTCCTGTCTTCTTCTAAGCCCCCCAAATTCTTCCAACCTCTGCCTGTTACCCAGCTCCAAAGCTGCTTTCACATTTTCAGGTATCTTTATAGCAATGCACCACTCCAAGTACCAATTGTCTGTATTAAGCCATTCTTGCATTACTATAAAGAAATACCTAAGGCTGGGTCACTTATAAGGAAAAACGGTTTGATTGGCTCAGGGTTCTGAGGTTTTACAGGAAACAGAGTTCTGGCATCTGTTTCTGGGGAGGCCTCTGGAACCTTTATTCATGGTACAAGATGAAGCAGGAGCACACACTTCATATGGTAAAAGTAAGAGCAAGAGAAAGTTGGAGGGAGGTGCCACACACTTTTAAATGAACACATCTCTTGAGAACTCACTCACTATCACAAAGACATCACCAAGAAATGAGGGATATGCCCCACGACCCAAATACCTCCCACCAGGCTCCACCTCCAGCATTGCAGATTACAATTCAACATGAGATTTGGGTGGGGACAAACATCCAAACTATATTAATGAGACATACTTATATATAACAAATGCCATTTGTTGTTCATCTGAAATTCAAATTCAACTGGGCATCTTGCATTTTCATTTACTAAATCTGGTAACCTCACATGGGAATCCCTAAGGCCAGCCAGATTCAATGCGAGAATTCAATCCATCTCTTGATGAGGGAATGACAAGGTCACACTGCAGAAAGGCATGGGGGATGGGAGACATTGTGGCCATCTTTGGAAAATATAATCTGCTACATGTTGCCAAGGAGGTCCTCATAGAGTTAAGGTTAAAGATTTTCATCGCTCTCTATTACCTAAAAGATGACATTTAAGTTTCATGGCCTGAAGGAATAGAATTGCAAGAAAAGGTCTGCTTTTATCTCTTTTTTCCTCACTTTGAGCTTTGAGGAACCGTCCTCAGATAATAGGTCTAAATCCTATTGCCAATAGGCATTTGTCTCTGCCAGCTCTGTAACCAAAATTAACTATACATTAAGAAAAACAGCCTGTAATCCCAGCACTTTGGGAAGCCAAGGTGGGCAGATCACTTGAGGTCAGAAGTTTAAGACCAGCCTGGCCAACATGGTGAAACCCCATCTCTACTAAAAATACAAAAATTAGCTAGGCATGGTGGTGGGTGCCTGTAATCCCAGCTACTTGGGAGGCTGAGGCAGGAGAATCACTTGAACCTGGCAGGCAGAGGTTTAAATGAGCCGAGATTGTACCCCTGCACTACAGCCTGGGCAACAGAGCAAGACTCAGTCTCAAAAAACAAATAAACAACAACAAAAACAGATAATCCACAGCACCATCATAGACCATGTTTCTTCTAAAGTAAGGCCTCCTGAAGTGACAGTATACTGGGGACATATTGAATAATCAGGGAACTTATGCGAGGGGCAAACAGCTTCCCATCTGTGGCTCCCAAAGGTCCAGCTTAGCAAGAGAGACTCCTGTGCACAGCTCCCTATAATTCAACATAAGGACACACTGAAGGAATGAGCAATGTTTCATGAAGACAGAGATTAACCCCTCTCACCAACACTGAGCATGTGTATACTTTATATAACAGTTGAAGCTATCAGCTTGTTTGGAGGTACAGGTGTTTATTAGCAGAATTTTCATGCTGCTAATAAAGATATACTCAAGACTGGGCAATTTATGAAAGAAAGAGGTTTAATGTACTTACAGTTCCACATGGCTGGAGAGGCCTCACAATCATGGCAGAAGGCAAGGAGGAGCAAGTCACATCTTAGGTGAATGGCGGCAGGCAAAGAGAGAGAACTTGTGCAGGGAAACTCCTCTTTATAAAACCATCAGATCTCTTGAGACTTATTCACTATCATGAGAAAAGCATGAGAAAGAACCGCCCCCATGATTCAATTACCTCCCACTGGGTCCCTCCTACAACACATAGAGATTGTAGGAGTTACCATTCAAGCTGAGATTTAGGTGCGGACACAACTAAACTATGTCAGGCCTGCAAGGGTGAGGCCAAGATTCTCCATGAAGGTGTGGTCAGTCCCAATGTCAAGGTCTAGACAGCCTGGAGAAGAGTATGTTCCCTCATTCTCACGTTGCACCCAGGTGTCAAAATGTCCTTGGAACCCACAAGGGTGCTCTTCAGTGGACAGTGTCAAGATGGCATGCCCATGTGGAGACTAGTCAGGAGCTATGAAACAAGGACATTTCCAAATCAAAAGTGACTTTGATCTAATTAATCACTTCACTGAGACTTATGATGTATTCTGTGCTTCTTTTCCTTATTTTGGACATGTGTGAAGAGGGGGCTGGGACAAACAGGGGAAACAGCAAGTTCATCATGAAATGTTAAGTGAAAATAGATAGGATATTAAACTAGATCATAGACACACACACACACACACACACACAGAGATATTAAACTAGATCATCATACACACACACACACATATATATATGCACATAAATATACATTCTGTGATGGTTAATTTTATGTCTCAGTTTGACTGGGCTTAGGAATGTAGAGCTAACTGGTAAAACATTCTCTCTGGGTGTGTCTGTGAGGATGTTTCTGGAAGAGATTAGCATCGGGATCAGCAGACTGAGTAAAGAAGATACCCTCACCAATGTGGGTGGGCATGATCCAATCTGTTGAGGACCCAAATAGAATGAAAAGGTGGAGGAAGGGCGAATTCATTCTCTCAGCTAAAGCTCAGATATCCATCTTCTCAGGCCCTCAGACATCAGTGCTTCTAGTTCTTAGGCCTTCAGACTTAGACTGGGACTTGAACCATCAGCCTCCCACTTCTTAGGCCTTCAGACTCTGACCAGGATACACGCCATCCACCACACCCCACCCTCTACCCTGTTCTTAGGTCTTTGGATTAGAACTGGGACTTACACCATTGGCTTCCCTGGTTCTCAGGCCTTTGGGCTTGGACTGGAACTACATCACCAACTCTCCTGGTCTGTGAGACAGGAAAAACCAAATTGCTTTTCCTACCCTCACACACTCACCACTCAATACAATACTTCACCTCTAGTCACCAAAATGTGTGTCATCAGCCAGTTCTCCATCAGGCGCCAACTGGGTATATACAATTTAACTCAATTCTGACATGCTCTACCTGGAGTTAGTGTCAGATACCACAGGTTAAGGGCTCAGTCCCACAAGAAGTCCCAGAAGAGGGCCCCCACTTCAGATGCCAGTCACAAGTTCTCCAGGTTGTGACTGTACATCTAACCAACCAGTCATAAATTAGGAGTTTCCATTAATCCCTCCTCAGGTTCAATTAATTTGTTAGCGTGGCTTACAAAACTCAGGGAAACTATTTATGTTTACCCATTTATTATAAAGAACCTTAAAAAGGATACAGAAGAACAACCAAAGAGAAGAGATGCATAGGGTGAGGTATGAAGGAAGGGCCATGGAGCTTCCATGCCCTTGTCAGCACGCCACCCTCTGGTACCTCCATGTGTTCAGCAACCAGGAAGCTCTCTGAATCCCATAGTTCAGGGATTTTTATAGGAGCCTTATCACATAGGCATGATGGATTATTGACTCAGTCTCAGTCCTTCTCCCCTTCCCAGAGGATGGGGGTTGAAGCTGAAAGTTCCAAGCTTCTAATCATGGCTTGGTCTTTCTGGTGACCAACTCCCATCCAGAAGCCCACCAAGAGTCACCTCATTAGAACAAAAGATCCTCCTATCACCCAGGAATTCCAAGGGATTGGGGGCTCTGTGCCAGGAACCAGGGAGAGAGAACAAATATGTATTTCTTATTTTACCACAATGTCACAATCTACAGCTCACATAAGGCAGATTATGGGACTTCTCAGCCTCCACAATCACGCAAACCAATCCGTCACAATATATATCTTTCTATATATCCATATATATCATATTGGTTCAGGCCGGGCGTGGCGGCTCACGCCTGTAGTCTCAGTACTTTGAGAGGCCAAGACGGGCACATCACTTAAGGTCAGGAGTTCAAGACCAGCCTGGCCAACATGGTGAAACCCCGTCTCTACTAAAAATAAAAAATTAGCCGGGCATGGTGGTGAGCGCCTGTGATCCCAGCTACTTGGGAGGCTGAGGCAGGAGAACTGCTTGAACCTGGGAGGCGGAGGTTGCAGTGAGCCGAGATCATGCCACCGCACTCCAGCCTGGGCGACAGAGCAAGACTGTATCTCAAAAATAAATTAATTAACATATATATCATATAGGTTCTGTTTATTTGGAGAACCCTAATACATACACACACTCACACACACACATACACACACATACGTGTTGATTTATTTTCTCTGTGTATTCTATATTCCCTTTAATTAGCAATGAGCATACATTACTTTTATAATAAGAAACACATGAACATTATTTCAAAACGGAAAGAAAGAAGCAATAGACTACATTTTTTTTTTTTTTTTTAAAGACAGGGTTTCACTCTGTCACATAGGCTGGAGTGCAATGGCACCATCTCTGATTGCTGCAACCTCTGCCTCCAGAGTAGCTGGGACTACAGACACAAGCTACCACACCTGGCTAATTTTTGTAGCGACGGGGTTTCGCCATGTTGGCCAGGCTGGTCTCAAGC
Source organism: Pongo abelii (assembly GCF_028885655.2). Classification (NCBI taxonomy): domain Eukaryota; kingdom Metazoa; phylum Chordata; class Mammalia; order Primates; family Hominidae; genus Pongo; species Pongo abelii. The sequence goes on from NC_071997.2 coordinate 70,140,020, forward strand.
TCCCAGGCTCAAGCTATCCACCTGCCTTGGCCTCCCAAAGTGCTGGGATTACAGGCGTGAGCCACCATGCCCAGCCAAGCAACAGACTATTGATGGAATTCCAAGTTAAAGAGAGCACAAACTAAAGAGGTATGAGAGCCAGTCATAGCTGATTACTTACCTAGCTGCCATTTCTTCTTCCTTCTTGTAAATAGAAACCTGATTTGATTCAGTGTCAGTATGCACAACTGAAAAAGATTAATCATAATTAGTCCAAAGCTCATCCTCATTGTCAGTAATTGGTTGGGCTAAGGGTAGTCACATGACTTAGTTCTGGCTAGTAAAACACAAGTGGGGCCGGGCACGGTGGCTCACACCTGTAATCCTAGCACTTTGGGAGGCCGAGGCAGGCAGATTGCCTGAGCTCAGGAGTTTGAGACCGGCCTGAGCAACACAGTGAAACCCCATCTCTATTAAAATACAAAATATTAGCTGGGCATGGTGGCGTGTGCCTGTAGTCCCAGCTACTCAGGAGGCTGAGGCAGAAGAGTTGCTTGAACCCGGTAGGTGGAGGTTGCAATGAGCCAAGATCGTACCACTGCACTCCAGCCTGGGCCACAGAGCAAGACTCTGTCTCAAAAAAAAAAAAAAACACACATACAAGTGGACACCTACTCATGGCTGTTAGGGAAGATTTTACTCATTCGTTAAAAATTAGAAGGAGAAAGAATCACAAGAGGAAAAGGTCCACTATATTCTCCTCCTTAACCATCTTGTTAGGGTGCTGTCATGTGAAGACAATACTCAGTGCTACAGCAGCCATCTGATGACCGCCGGGGAGATTTGCCAACATGCCGAGATGGCAGAAAGAAAAGTGAGAAGGCTCCTGGTCTCCAATGATACTATTGAGCCACCTAACTAACCCCAAAACTGCCCACTACTAACCAGACTTGTTATACAAAATAACTGTATTGTTTGTTTGTTTGTTATGAGACGTGGTCTCACTCTGTTGCCTAAGCTGTGGTGTGATCACAGCTCACTGCAGCCTCAACCTCCCAGGCTCAAGCAATCCTCCTGCCTCAGGCTCCTGAGTAGCTGGGACCACGGGCACGTGCCACCATGCATGGCTAAGTTTTTTTTACTTTTTATAGAGACAAGGTCTCACTTTGTTGCCCAGGCCAGTCTTGAACTCCTGGACTCAAGCAATCCTCCTGCCTCAGCCTCCCAAGGTGCTGGGATTACAGGCATGAGCCACCATGCCCAGCCCAATAACTGTATATTGTTGAAGCTATTTTAGTTGATATTATATTACCTGCGGCCAAATACATCCCCAAAAATGTTCACTATCAGGAGACAAGGTTACTAACCAAGAGTTAAGGACATATTCAGATGGTTGAAGGCACAAGAAGAGGTAGGCATACCGAGTGGAACAGGTTAGACATGATATTCAAGATATTTAACAGCTGGTCCCTCATGGGCACAAAATACTCTGAAAGGGGACCAGCCCAGTCAGAATGGATCCCAGTTATAAATGATATGCCCATGCCAATGTATCCTACCTTAGGGTAGTTATAAAAGACAAAACAGGGGGCTCAATTAACCCTATGTTTGGGGATAAATTTTCTTGGACCAGATTCCACCTACAGTGTGCCTCTTTTGAAAGTCCTGCCTCTACCTTCTGAAGCCAAGCCTCTTATCAGCTTTAAGCAGATCCGTGGCTGGCTCACTGCAAAAGACAGCGCCTGGAAGTTGGCAGTTTACACTCTGAACTGATATTAATGTTTTTGCTATGGTGGTAGTGGTTTTGAACTTTCTTTTTAAATTGAAAGAGTAATACATGATCTCAGCATAAAAATACAAACTTTAGAGAGAAGCATAAAATAAAAAGTAAGTCTCCCTTCCATCCTGGTACTCCTAGCCTCATTCCCCAGAGGTACCTTATTAAAAATTTGTTGCATACACTTGCATAAATTTTCTGTATTTACACAAACGTATATATGCGTATATTTTTTAACACACACACAGGAGCCTACTTAGAAATGTTTATGTACTTTGCTATTCCTAGTCACTATTTCTTTTTTTTTTTGAGATGGAGTCTCGCTCTGTCGCTCAGGCTGGAGTGCAGTGGCGTGATCTCGGCTCACTGCAAGCTCCACCATTCTCCTGCCTCAGCCTCCAGAATAGCTGGGACTATAGGCACCCGCCACCACGCCCGGCTAATTTTTTGTATTTTTTAGAAGAGACGGGGTTTCACCGTATTAGCCGGGATGGTCTCTATCTCCTGACCTCGTGATCCGCCTGCCTCGGCCTCCCAAGGCAGAGGGATTACAGGAGTGAGCCACCGCGCCCGGCCCCTATTCACTATTTCTTAGATCTTAGTCCATATCTGCATATAAATCCACTTCTTTTTATTTACAACTGCATAGTATTTTATTGTATGGATGTAACATAATTTATTTAATGAGTCCTCTATTGATTAACATTTAGGGTGTTCACTATTACAAACAATGCTGCAATAAACACTGTATCAATTAGTGTTTTAGAATGAAAATAACAGAACACCCAACTATAAGTAAACCATAAGGATATATTATCTTACATAACAAGAGATCTACAGCTAGGTGGTCCCAGGATGAGTTAATTTAGTGGTCCAACAATGTCATTAAGGAACCAAGTGTTTTCCATATTTCTCTTGCCATCTTCAGAGTGTTTGATTTTTTGCCCTGGGTTTGGAAGTAAGATGGCATGTACTGTTCCAGTCATCCCATCATGACTGAGCTCTGTTAAAGACAAGAAATCAATTTCTTCTCACACATCTCTTGTTCTCAGGGAGGAAAACTTTTCCCAGAAGCCCTGCCACAGACTTCCCTTCACAGATCATTAGCTAGAACATACCCATTCATAAACCAATCACTGTTAAAGAGGGAAATAATTACTCTTATTGGCTTATACCCGTTAAGATTAATCCCTGGAGCTGTGGAAGAACATGCTTTTCCTGATCACAGAGCATCCTGATACCTGAAGAAACTCAAGGTCCTATTGGCAAGAAGAAAGGATGAAATGTCTATTGGGTAGCAACCAAGAGGGTCTTCTACAAATACCATCTTTGTGTATATATGCAAATATATGCATATGACAAAGTCCTTGAAATAGACTTGCTGGATCAAAAGAGTAGGTTCATTTTAAATGTTGATAGGCGTCAGTGGATGAATGGTGTATTCGTTCATTTTCATCCTGCCATGAAGAAATACCTGGGACTGGGTAATTTATAAAGAAAAAGAGGTTTGGCCAGGCACAGTGGCTCACGCCTGTAATCCCAGCACTTTGGGAGGCCAAGGTAGGCAGATCACCTAAGGCTAGGAGCTGGAGACCAGCCTGACCAACATGTAGAAACCCTATCTCTACTAAAAAGACAAAATTAGCCAGGCGTGGTGGTGCATGCCTGTAATCCCAGCTACTCGGGAGGCTGAGGCAGGAGAATCCCTTGAACTTGGAAGGCAAAGGTTGCGATAAGCTGAGATCGAGCCATTGCACTCCAGCCTGGGCAACAAGAGTGAAACTCTGTCTCAAAACAAAACAAAACAAAAAAGAGGTTTAATGGACTCACACATGGCTGGGGAGGCCTCACAAACATGGCAGAAGGTGAAAGAGGAGCAAAAGCATGTCTTACATGGTGGCAGGCAAGAGAACATGTGCAGGGGAACTGCACTTTATAAAACCATCAGATCTTGTGAGACTTATTCACTATCACAAAGACAGCATGGGGAAAACCCGCCCCCGTGATTCAATTACCTTCTACTGGGTCCCTCCCATGACATGTGGGGATTATGGGAGCTACAATTCAAGATGAGGTTTGGGTGGGGACACAGCAAAACCATATCAAATGGATAAACAAAATGTGGTATATACATAAAAGGGAATATTCAGCCTTAAAAAGAAGTGAAATTCAGACACATGCAACAACACGGACAGACTGAAGATATTATACCAAGTGAAATAAGCCAGATACAAAAGGACAGATATTGTACATTTCCACTTACATGAGTAGAATAGTTAAATTCATACAGACAGAAAGTAAAGTAGTGACTGCCAATGGTTGTGGGGGGAAGAAATTGGGAAGATGAAAAAGTTCTAGAGATGGATGATGGTAATAATAGCACAATAATGTCAATGTGCATAATACTATTGAACCACATGCTTAAAATGGTTAAAATGATAAATTTTAAGTTATATATAAATTTACCACGATTAAAAAAATAACGTTGCTAGATATTGCAAAAATGTCCCAAAGAGATTTTAACATTTAACTCTCTCACCCCTAGTGGATAGGGCAGGGCCTGGGTTCCCTATAATGTTTTGACTCCAGTGCAAACTCAAGGGTCCCCAAGTGGTAGCACAGAAGCTATTGATGGATATAAGAGATCAGCAGTCCCTTTATTAGATCAGTAGCAGACAAATCTGGTTTCAGAAGTAAAAGAAGACTCCCCAGGAGGGGAGGGATGAGCAGGCAGTCTTCTTTTTATTTCTTGAGTTTCAACCATCTCTCTTTCCCTTTATTACTTCCTCCCCATCATGGCGACTCCAAGACTCTGCTGCTCCCCTTTAGCTCTGCGGGTTAAGTGAGGACAATAATCTAGTCCCTGCTTTCCCTTAAAGAAAAGTCATCCAGAAATTGGAAATTCAGCACAAAGATGCTTTCAAGGCCCTTTTAAAGCCACATGACTGACTATTGTGTAACAACCTTCCTAACAATCATCTGATTTTCTAAGGGATATAACTTCATTTGACCTACTTATTATTTTTTTTAATAGAGACAAGGTCTTGCTTTGTTACCGAAGCTGAAGTGCAGTGGCAAAATCATAGCTCACTGCAGCCTTGGACCCCTGAGCTCAAGTGATCCTCCCACCTTGGCCTCCCAAAGTGTTGGGATTACAGGCGTGAGCCACCGTGCCTGGCCTCTTGACTTACTATTTACAGTTGATCAGGCTAGGTTCTGAAAAGCTAGATTTAATCTATAAAATATTAATACATTTTGCAAAGTTTTTTTTTTTTTTTTTTCTGGTGGAGAGGTAAATGATTTCTGTCTGGTAGAAAAGATAAGCCCAAAGGTTTACAGTTATTGCTCTGTCAGGACTTGTTTTGTATCTGACTCTGCCGTCTTTCTGCATTCTTCTTTTCACCAACTACATATAATCTTTGAACTGGTGTTGCCATCTTGCTGGTGTCCTCATTAGTGAGCTAAACACATCTTTGACAAGGGCTCACTTATGTTACATTCTTAACTATTTGAAAACTATATTTGACATCCTTAATACAGTTGTAGCAGGCTTTCAAAATGACTTTGCTAAATATGAAAGAATGGGAATAAACAGAAGACATTTTAAAAGTATAAAAAAACCATCTCATCCATCCAGCTGCCCACTCACACCCTCAGACATCTCTAAAGTTAGACCATGAAGCAGATCAGAATTTGCTTTCAAGCCATTTTGAAATGTGGGGTTTGACTTTTCCCCCAGAGGATGGGCAGGACTGTCGAGGATAGCTGTGGGCATGTCCTCCCTCTTCTGGATCCCCCTACTGCCCCCCAACCCCCCACCCCCGTCCCCTACCTGGATGGGACTTGATCTCTTCCAGTGCCCAAGAGTAAAACCGCACCCTTACTCCTTCACGTGACTCAGATCTGACAGCTGGGAAATCCTCAGCTTCAGCAAGTTGCCCTTTCTGTTAACCTTTGCATCTAAATAGCTCAAGTTATGCATTCCTGGGGTTTTGTTCTGGTGGCCAGCTCCCATTCCCATTTCCTATTCCCACTGAATTCCTGTGCCTTGCACTGTGGCTGTTCCCTTCTCTTGGTCCTACCACTGGACCCTACATCCCTCTTGATTTCTTGGAGCCATAACTTGCCCAAAGCAGTTGTGTGCAGCAGATCTCTATAAAGCTCTGGAGAGATGTTCCTCCCAGCACCGCACAGCCACCATTTTCACATTGACTGCTAGAATCCAGAAGCATCCTTGCCGTTTTGGATGTTTTGCTGGCTCTCCCTTCTCAGGCCTCACACTGGGCTACCTGCACATTAAGTCAGCCCCTCCACCTTCCTTCCTCTAAACCAAGCTTGTCAAACCCGTGGCCCAGGATGGCTTTGAATGTGACCCAACACAAATTCGTAAACTTTTTTTTTTTTTCCTTCAAGAACCGAACAGCAGTGAAAATGTTCATAAACTTTCTTAAAACATTATGTGTTTTTTCTTTGAGTTTCTTTTTAAGTTCATCAGCATCATTAGTGTTAGTGTATTTTATATGGGGCCCAAGGCAACTCTTCTAATGTGGCCCAGAGAAGCCAAAAGATTGGACACCCCTGCAAACCTTTCCACAGTCCCTCCCTTCTCTTCCCTGACCCTCTTTCCAGAACTATCTCCAGGAATTCAATATTTGTCCTACCTTACTGGGCAGGACAATTCAAAATTATCTCCCAAAGGTCTCACATCCAAATACCCTCTTTGTGCAGCCCATTCTGCCCTGAAGCTGAGTCTCACCATCAGCAACCCTAGGGGCCAGCAAGGTAATTTTCTAAACTAAGAACCATTTCCCCTCAACATAAGACATTTCTCTTAGTAAGAAGCAAAATGTTCTCCCACCACACGTGAAAGAACAATACAAATATACGGCAAAATGGAGGAAGAGAAGAAGAATTTTTTTTTTTTTTAGTGTTACGTAGCTCCCTGGGAAACTGCCTTTAATTGACAATATTTATACTCTGTCTCAGAGCCTCAAAAAGAACTGGATTAAGAATTTCCCACGGCAGGCACTGTGGCTCACACTTATAACCCCAGCACTTTGGAAGGCCAAGGCAAGTGGATCACCTGAGGTCAGGAGTTTGAGACCAGCCTGGCCAACATGGTGAAACCCCCTCTCTACTAAAAATACAAAAATTAGCTGGGCGTGGTGGCGCGCGCCTGTAATCCCAGCTACTCGGGAGGCTGATGCATGAGAATGGCTTGAACCCAGGAGGTGGAGGTTGCAGTAAGCCAAGATCGTACCGCTGCACGCCAGCCTGGGTGACAGACTGAGGCTCTGTCTCAGAAAAAAAAAAAAAAAAAAAAAAAGAATTTCCCTCTAGGGAAGATGAGGTTTTCCCAAAGGCAAGGCAAACCTTTTTGGCACAGGTAATTTGTGTCCTAGTCCACTCATGTAGTCTAAGGGCTCTTAGCTGGGGACCCTCGGGAGACACTGTCAGCAGCTACTGCAGTAGTCAGTACTGAAGCAGCTGCATGAAACTTGGTGAGGCAGCAAAATGCCCCTGCAGTGGGTGTCAATTCATCATCCCCACTTTTCCACCGGCAAAGAAATCCAGAAACAGTTAAGCTGCATGTTGCAATTTCTTAAAATAGAACTTCCTAGTTTTGAGTTTCATCAAGCCTTCCATTGGTTTTACAGTATTATGCATATGTCCTTCCCTCTCACATTGATTCTCCTTTTAATTATATTTTCTTCCTCTTTTTTTTTCTTTTTCACATCAAATGGGTAACGTGCCGATGCCATGACAAGGTTTGAGGGAGGCACAGCTCACATGGGAACGCGAAAACCCAGGCATGATGCTTATGAACTACAGAAGGATCACATTGTCCCAGTATTCACACTACTTTTAGGAGATTGCCCTCTGCGTGGAAAAGCTGGCCTAAGAAAGCTCTATGTTAACTTTGTTGCTGACTTTGATAATGGAGGCCACCAGACAGTAATTAGTCAATTTGGGCTGTCGTAACAAAATATTATAGGCTGAGTGTTTAAACAGGAATTTACTTCTCATAGTTCTGGAGGCTGGACGTCTAAGATCAAGGTGCCAGCAAGTAGGTTTCATTCTGAAGCCTCTTCTCTTGGTTCACAGGATGTCTAAGATCAAGGTGCCAGCAAGTAGGTTTCATTCTGAAGCCTCTTCTCTTGGTTCACAGGCAGCCATCTTCTTGCTGTGGGCTCACATGACCTCTTTGTGGTAGGAGAGCAAACTCTCTGGTGTCTCTTCTTATAAAGATGCCAATCTCATTATGAAGGCCCCACCCTCATGAGCTCATCTAACTCTAATTATCTCCAAAAGAAAATACTACCGTATTGGGGGTTAGAGCTTCAACATGTGAATTTGGGGTAGGAGGTACAATTCAGTCCACAGCATAGGGTCTGTTTCCCAGTCTCAGCCTTTGGGGCAGTATCTTCAATTTCCAATCACATGATGTGAATTGACAACCAAGACCACAAGTTATGACTTAAACTCCACAAAGTTTCCCTCTTACATTCCATTACTAGAAACAAGGAAGCATTTTAAAAACTATTACCCTAGTTTTTTGCAGTCCTCTTAAAATACTTTACCAGAATAGTAGATAGCAGCATTCTTTTGTATTTTGAAGTTTCTGCAGCATGGTCTTCTAAAGAAAAAGAGCTTCAGGCCAGGCGCAGTGGCTTATGCCTGCAATCCCAGCACTTTGGGAGACCAAGGCGGGCAGATCACCTGAGGTCAGGAGTTCGAGACCAGCCTGACCAACATGGTGAAACCCCATCTCTACTGAAAATACAAAAAAAAAAAAAAATTAGCAGGTGGGCCAGGTGCAGTGGCTCACGCCTGTAATCCCAGCACTTTGGGAGGCTAAGGCAGGCAGATCATGAGGTCAGGAGTTTGAGACCAGCCTGGCCATCATAGTGAAACTCCATCTCTACTAAAAATACAAAAAATTAGCCAGGCATGGTGGCGGGCACCCATAATCCCAGCTACTCAGGAGGCTGAGGCAGGAGAATTGCTTGAACTCGGGAGGCAGAGGTTGCAGTGAGCCGAGATTGCGCCACTGCACTCCAGCCCGGGCGACCGCGCAAGACTCCATCTCAAAAAACAAACAAAAAAAATTAGCCAGACACGGTGGCGGGTGCCCGTAATCCCAGCTACTCAGGAGGCTGAGGCAGGAGAATTGCTTGAACCTGGGACACAGAGTTTGCAGTGAGCCAAGGTAGTGCCATTGCACTCCAGCCTGGGCAACAGGAACAAAAACTCGGTCTCAAAAAAAGAGAAAAAAAAAAAAAGAGCTTCATACTAGATAAAGGACGAAGATGACAGTAATTTCCTCTTTGTCATGATCCAAAAACATCACAAAATGCTACATGTTAAAATACATTAAAAATACACGACTTTCTTTCCACCCTTTGATATTTTCATTTATGAGCTATGATTCATAAGAATGCTCTGTCACTGGAAAAGCACAAAATCAAATTCACTGTGGCATGTTTATGATTACTACTAGAAAAATATATGGTATTGATTCTCTAGGTGATTCTTATTCCTTTGGTCTTTTTCTTCTTTCCTCTTCCCTGTGTTGTTACAGTGTTGATTGTACAATCATTTACAGAACAATAGTAAATAATGTCAGCTAACATTTGGTGAATTCTTAACATGTGCCAGCCACTTGCCAAGTGTACATTCCCTCTCTCTTTTAATCCTCCCGAAAGCCTCATGAGGTAGATATTATTATCCATGAAACACAAAAAATATTAAATGTTAAGTACGTATAATTGTCTCCCTGCTCTTCAATTTCTAAGAAGGTAGATTCCTTGGAGGGTTCTTTATTTTACTTGATGGGGTGCTGCTGGGGACAGGACATGGAAAAGTGAAGGGAGAGAGAGAAGGCTAAATTAGAATAAAGAGATGGAGACCTGGAAGGGCTGGGGGAGGGGGGTAGATTAAGGGGTGGAAGAGGAGAGTAAGGAGAAAGTGAAGGCAAAGATGAGGAACTGGGAAGAACCTGGCAAGGGCTGGCAGGCTCAAGAGGAGGGGAAGGTGTCATGGCCACAACAGAGGGGAGGCGGATTTGTGTGGAAATAGCGGGACATTTGGAGAGGATTTTTCAAAGTTCTGGTACATGAAGTATCACTTACTCTTTCTTCCATATCTCCAGGAAAATCTCAGCATTGAATCTGCCATATTTTATCTAATCCAAGATGTGAATGACTGTAAGATAGAATCGATGGCAAGATACATCATTGTTGGGCATGTTAGTACACACCTGTAGTGCCTTTACTCGGAAGGCCGAGAGAGGATGATCTCACAAAGCCCAGGAGTTCTGGGATATAGTGTGCTATGCTGACTGGATGTCTGCATTAAGTTTGGCATCAATATGGTCACCTCTCAGGAGCAGAGGACCACCAGGGTGTCTAAGGAGAGGTGAACCCAGGTTGGAAACAGAGCAGGTCAAAATTCCCATGCTAATCAGCAGTGGGATGATGCCTGTGAATAAACAGGCACCCCAACCTGGAAAACTCATCTCTTAAAAAAAAAAAAACAAAAAAAAAACACATATTTTAGGAAGGAAGAAAGGTATGAAGGAAGAGAATTACCAATTACAAGCGCCCATCAGTTCAAAATGTGTCCAATTTCAAAGAAATACAATATATGATACTTTAATCCTTTCACAGTCAGAGTTATATCTTTTTGTTTTGTTTTTTAATGTGTCATTATCTGGCAAGGCCAGATCTGAGCTGCCCAGGAAGGGTCTGTTATACTTCAGTTACACCCGTTTTACAGAGGAGAAAAAGGCAAGCTGCACCTGCCTTTTCCATGTGTGAGTGTTGGGCCCCAGAGGCTGCAAATGCTTGGTTTTGCTCCTCAGTGGCCTCCACCCTGAGCTCAGTCATCCAGCTGAAAAAGACAATAGGAAGCTACCTATCTAACTAAAATTGGTATCCTTATTCAATCCTATGGCAAATTCCTGTGATTTTGTGTTACCTTTGGCATCTTTTATTTTATTGTATTTTATTTTTGAGACGGGGTCTGGCTCTGTCATGCAGGCTGAAGTGCAGTGCGCTGCAACCTCCGCCTCCCAGGTTCAAGCCATCCTCTCACCTCAGCCTCTCCAGTAGCTGGGACCACAGGCACATGCAACCACACCCAGCTAATTTTTTGTATATTTTGTAGAGACGGGGTTTCACCATGTTGCCCAGGCTGGTCCTGAACTCCCGGCTTCAAGTGATTTGCGCACCTCCGTCTCCCCAGGTGTTCAGCCTTGCATTGGCATCCATTTTTAATCTTCCTCTAACACATCCAAACTCCTTGAAAAAGCTTAAATTCTCTCTCTGGGCTTTGAGATGTAAATTTGCTGTCCTGTTTCCTTTAAAACTCAATAAAGGCTCCCTTTATGTGGGACAGATAAGCTTTAATTTGTTCTATTTACAAGACATAGTTTGAATCCAACTATCCTTTTAAACTAGTGAATGTTATGTGTCTCATGGCTAGTTTTAAAAATCAAAGCTATAGGGCTGGTGTGGTGGCTCACGCCTGTAATCCCGGCATTTTGGGAGGCCAAGGGGATTGGATCAATTGAGGTCAGGAGTTCGAGACCAGCCTGGCCAACATGGTGAAACCCCATCTCTACTAAAAATACAAAAATTAGCTGGGCATGGTAGCGGGCACCTATAGTCCCAGCTACTTGGGAGGCTGAGGCACAAGAATCACTTGAACCTGGGAGGTGGAGGTTGCAGAGAGCCAAGATCATGCCACTGCACTCCAGCCTGGGTGACAGAGGAAGACTCTGTCTCACAGACTCCATCTCACAAACTCTGTCTCACACCAAAAAAAAAAAAAAAAAAATCAAACTCTAAAGGCTTTACGTTTGTGTTTGTATGTATACATGTGTATGCATCTGTGTTTCTATATTGTCCATATGGTACCAAATTGACTTGTAAATAAATGAATGCTCATAAATTAAGTAAATAAAACCAAATGCTTTTCAAGTTCATATGACTTTTTAGTAATCTTTGGTGAATAAAAATAATATTGGTTTAAGTATATGTAATTGAAACTACTAGAAATAAGGGAAAACAATCCTGTATAGTAAGTATACAAAAAACCCAAGACGTTTTTGGTGAGAAAAGAGTTATAAAAAGGCATAAGGACATGTGTTTTTGTTTTTAAAAAATACTTTTGTCTAGTTTTGCAGTTAAAAGTTTTTTGTTGTTGTTGTTTTTTTTTCCTTTTTTTGAGACAGGGTCTTAACTCTGTCACGCAGGCTGGAGTCCAATGACACATTCTCAGCTCACTGCAACCTCTGCCTCTCGACCTCAAGTGATCCTCCCACCTCAGCCTCCCAAGTAGCTGGGACTACAGGCACACATCACCACACCTGGCTAATTTTTGTATTTTTTGTAGAGACAGGGTTTCACCATGTTGCCCAGGCTGATCTTGAACTCCTGGGCTCCAGTGATCCTCCTGCCTTGGCTTCCCAAAGTGCTGGGATTATTGGTGTGAGCCACCGCACCCGGCCTATTTCAAAATTTTAATGATATACATAAAATTGAGTGAATATAGAAAGTTGGGAAAAGAAAGAGAATAGAAAAAATTTCATACCAGGTTAGGTTATAAAAGGCTTATGGAAATCTTGTGTGGTCAAAGCTAATTAAGAATAGATGAACTTATAAAGTTCATAAAGATGAGCTTATAAAGTTTTATTAAATTTAGCTTTAGTATCAATACACTGAAACATGGGTAAATTTTGGTTTTCTCTTTGGACAAAATTTTTGTGTACTACTAATAAAAGATAGTAAGCTGGGCACAGTGTCTCACGCCTGTAATCCCTGCACTTTAGGAGGCCAAGGCAGGTGGATCACCTGAGGTCAGGAGTTCAAGATCAGCCTGGCCAACAAAAACCCTGTCTCTACTAAAAATGCAAAAATGAGCTGGGCGCAGTGGCAGGCACCTATAATCCCAGCTACTTGGGAGGCTGAGGCAGGAGAATCGCTTGAGCCTAGGAGGCAGAGGTTGCAGTGAGCTGAGATCGCACCACTGCACTCCAGCCTGGGCAACAGAGTAAGACTCCGTCTCAAAAAAAAAAAAGGAAGGACAGAAACAGATTCTGTGTACTTTATTAGATCTTTTAATTATTTGAATATTTGTCTCCTCTCTATCAAAAAGTAAGACTTTTGCTTTTTAAAATCTTTTATAAATAAATTACAACTTTGGCTAAATGACTACTGTTTTACAGTGACCTGTGATCCTATTGTGATAAAGTGTTTTAAACCTTTTAAACCTTTCCTATTTTGATTAAGTGTTTTCAAGCTTTTACATATTTCACAGGCTTCCCCAAATCAAACTTTATATTTGAAATTAAGTGTTTTCAACCTCAAACTAACTTTGAGATGTTCAAAGGGGCCCCTGAAGCATCCAAAAGAGAGCTCATAAGCAGGCCTATTGGTACGTTAAATTATATGGGAAGCACTGTCAAATAAAAAATGATGCTCAGCCTTTTTTTTGAGTTATATTTGTATGAACATGTCATTAATGTGTTCAAAAATTGTATGCAAATCCTAAAAATCTGATGTTATCAACTCATAATGATGGCGATTATGTAAAATTGTTGTAGACCACAGAAAATAACCAAGTTTTAAAAATCAACTATTTATTTAAGTATGGCCATTTTAAGTCCTGTTGTCCACAGTTAATTGCTTTATTTTGATACTTTTTTTCCTGAAAGCTCTTTGCAAATCCTAAATGTTGTGTCTTCAAGGAGGTTTGTGGAAAGGATGGAAAGAACTCTGACAAATACATGTTTCTGACAACATTGAGATCACACCATTGGACTAGGCAAAAAACTTAAGAACACTAAAAAACAAAACAAAACTAGAAAACCTGGACTCATAAAACTGCCCACCTAACATCAAGCAAAACGAGAACTAATTAGATGGGCTGAACTGGTAGAAGACTGAAATGATTTTTTATGACTTTTTTTTGTTTGACATATTGCTGATTTTTATGTTTTGTTTTCCAGAATTAAGAAAACTTTTTTCTTCCTATTTAAGGCTATTTATAGCTTACAGCAATTGAGTAAAGTGTACTTTCATAACAGATTTAAAACATTTACCTCTCTCTCTACCTAATCTCTCTAGAATTTGGAAACTATTTGTGAGTATTCTTATTTTATGACAATATAGTTATTTGCGTAAGTTCGATAAGATTGTTTTCATCTGCCACAAAACACAATTGGAAAAACTTGTTATTTTACAAAGGCTTTAACTAGAATGTCATATTTTGAAATATGACTAGACTGCTTTGAGGGACTGAGGTTGACTTGTATGGAGCCAATAAAAAGCCCTTTGGAAAGACTGGGCTGGTACCTTGTCTACACAGTACTCTAATAAGGTTCCTAACCTTGAAGTAAGTAAAGAATGTCACTTTCTGACAGGCCCAGGAACCTCAAGTTATTTGGGGGACCTCAGGAAGAGAGTAATTCACTCAATTTGTATTGGTCTTACAGTCTTTGGCTTAACTCCTAAGCCTCAAGTGGCTTTTAAAAGACTAATTTGACATTTCTTATGAAGTTTCAGCAAAGCCAACTTAACAAGAGTCTATATGATAAGTCACTATCATTATTGCATTTTTATGCATATAACCAGGCCAAGTTAATGAAACTAAACTTATTTTACAAGTAAATTAGTCTCGCTATAAATATCTTTGGTAAAAATGAGAAAATGGCGAGAGAAAGCTTAGGTTTCAGAAGAAAACTATAGTGCATTAGATTCTAGTCCTATCCATTTGTTTTTGAGGAGTTTGTTGTTGTTGTTGTTGTTGTTGTTGTTGTTGTTATCCGGGCTGAATCCAGAATTTCAGTTTTCTCCAATATCTGGCTGCAACTCTCCAGACTAATGTTTCCAATTGTTCTCCCATCCTTCTGACTTGGAATCACTAGAAATTAAAACCGTCTTTTCCCTAATGGCCTACAAGTTGAAGCTAGTCAGCCTGGCTTTGAAGAAAAATCACCACAACAGCTTATATTTGGACAAATGTTGTACATGCAAACTGCAAACCAGAAAAATCTGTCAGATTGCCACTAATCTTTGCAATGGACTGCCCTCCAAACTCTAGGAAAACTAGTTTATAGACTACTCCAGACATTAACCTTTGTTCTTCTGTTTCCACAGAAATGCCTCTTATTAAAGACTGCCCGCATCATATATAGAGGCATAGCTTTGACAACCCATCTGCAACGCTGTCTTCTAGAGTGATATACCACTGCTTAATTGGACTGGCCTAATCCCTGAAATGTGACACTGGTTTAATTGGGCGTGGGGGAAAGTGCTGAAGTTTGTTCTTTTCTATGTGCTTATTCTCATCCTAATCTGTGTTATTTTCTCCCTTTGCAAATTCCTTGCCACTCAATTACTAACCTGATTTCTCTCTCCATAACTACCAATCCTATTTTAATAGGTAAAACTTCCTGAAAATAAAGTTTCAAATGGGAGACTAAAAGAAACCAAACATATTTCCATATTTCACCCCAAAATATACTTTTTTTTTTTTGAGATGGAGTCTCGCCTTGTGGCCCAGGCTAGAGTGCAATGGCGCGATCTCGGCTCACTGCAACCTCCACCTCTCAGGTTTAAGTGATTCTCCTGCCTCAGCCTCCCAAGTAGCTGGGATTACAGGCGTGCGCCACCACGCCTGACTAATTTTTTGTATCTTTAGTAGAGACGGGGTTTCACAATGTTGGCCAGGCTGGTGACTCCTGACCTCGTGATCTGCCTGCCTCGGCCTCCCAAAGTTCTGGGATTACAGGCATGAGCCACCATGACTGGCCCCAAAATTTACTTCTTTGACATATTTTGAGATGGCTATTCAGAGGACCTGCAGAAAGGAATAGCCCTGAAAAGCTGCCTTTTGTAGGAGAGATTTGCATTTATACAGAAAAATCTAGGTTAGTGAAATGAACAGTCATGCTTTCTCTGAGTGCCTCCACCCATCCCTTGTCCAGATCTAGAAAATATTATGTCAACCACAGGCTACCATCTATCCTTTTTGAGGGCAGCTCAGAGACTGTATTAGTCCATTTTCATACTGCTATAAAGAACTGCACAAGACTGGGTAGTTTATAAAGAAAAGAGGTTTAATTGACTCACAGTTCCACATGTCTGGGGAGGCCTCGGGAAACTTACAATCATGGCAGAAGGTGAAGGAGAAGCAAAAGACCTTCTTCACATGGTGGCAGGAAAGAGAGACCAAGCAAGAGCAGGGAAAAGTGCCTTATAAAACCATCAGATCTCATGAGAACTCACTCATTGTCATGAGAACAGCATAAGGGAAAATGCCCCCAAGATCCAATCACCTCCCACCTGATTCCTCCCTCGACATGTGGGGATTGTGGGGATAACCATTCGGGATGAGATTCGGGTAGGGACACAGAGCTAAACCATATCAGAGATGACCTGAGATATTTCCATCTGCATAATAAGACAGCCTTTGCTTGACGTCCTCTTCCATAACCTGTGCTGTCACCTCCCCCAGAGCCCAGGGAAACTTGTTCCCAGGCCACTGGTCTTTGGACTCACTCATTTTCCCTGAAAATAATTTACTGCCCTTCAAAAGAATTGTCTCCCCACTCCCTTATGAAGAAGGGTACACAGGCTTCTGTACCCTACTGGGTTATTGGGTAATCATTCTCTCCTGTGATTCCTTGGTGCTATGCATGTTAAAAAAATTTAATATGCCCTTTCTCCTATTAATCTGCTTTTTGTCAGCTGATTTTCTGTGAATCTTCAGAGGCTGAAGGATAAGTTTTGCCTTGGCCCCTACAAGAACAATCCCTAAACTATTTTTATACTTTATGATGTTGACTTTTTGAAGAATTCAAGCCATTTGTCTTTTAAAATGTCACATTGTCTCTGTGTGTGTCTGTGTGTGTGTTTATGCCTTTTTGTTTTGCTTTGGACAGAGTCTTGCCCTGTCACACAGGCTGGAGTGCAGTGGCACAATCTTGGCTCATTGCAACCTCTGCCTCCCAGGTTCAAGTGATTCCCCTGCCTCAGCCTCCCTAGTAGCTGGGATTACAGGCATGCAGCCACACACCAGGCTAATTTTTGTATTTTTAGTAGAGATGGGGTTTCACCATGTTGGCCAGGCTAGTCTTGAACTCCTGACCTCAGGTGATCCACCCGCCTCGGCCTCAGCAAAGTGCTGGGATTACAGGCATGAGCCACAGCACCCGGCTTGTTTTGTTTCTTAACGCATCATTAATCATTAAGGCCAAATCTGAGCTGCCTAGGAAGGCTCTGTTATATCTGAGTACACACATTTTACTGAAGAGAAAACTGAGTCTCAGAGAAGCTGAGCTACTTCCCTCTGGGCTCACAGCTAATATATGGAGAGCCAAGATTCCAACCCAAGTAAGCTTGATTCAGCTTGTGTGTGTGATGCAATTTACTTGGTTCCTTTATCACCTATGCGTCCTATTAAATTGAGGTTGGGGCTGGGCATGGTGGCTCGTGCCTGTACTCCCAGCTACTTGGGAGGCTGAGGTGGGGAGGATCACTTGAGTCTGGGAGGATCACTTATGCCATGATTGTGCCACTGCACTCCAGCCTGGGCAACAGAGTGAGACCTCGTCTGAAAAAGATAATAATGAATAAATAAAGTAAATAAATAAAAGTTGGATGATTCAGGTTAAGCCATTTTGGTAAAATGATTTCATAGGTGATGCTTTATACTTCCTAGGGCATACCATGTCATGTCAGGTGTCCCACTCTTAGTGACCTACATTTGATTGCATGGTTAAAGTTCTGATCACCAGATATCTCCCTTTGCAATTAATAAATAACTCATAGAGTAACATGTTGGCACCATGCAAATATCTTGTCCTGCCTTGTTCATTTTTGTAGCCTTCAGTTCCCAGCAGAGGCCATACCCAGTAGACGAATGAGTTCCACCTTGGCAAACTATGATTGAGCACAAGCACCCAAACCTCACCAAGACACTTCCTCTAATGAATTATTCTGGAGAAATGGAGACCCTGCAGGCCTGAGAGAAGGCAGAAGAGATCCCTGGGGCAGGTGCCGAGGGCTAACACAGCTTCTCCTGCCAATGCCTCAGGCTAAGTTCCCAGACACACTCTAAGTGCTTGGAAGGAGCTGCCTCCTTTTAGAGATTGCTGGGGGAGGCTACCCACAGCTTGGTAGAAACCAGAAAAACAAAAATTTAAAAAGCTGTCATTTCAAAGCTGGGAGCAGTTTTCTGTTTTGCAATAAACCAAAGACTCAATCTCCCTTTGTTCTTGGAAAAACACCTGCCTGGTTCATTAATTTTATGCAACTATTAAGCAGGAAATGTTTGAGCTAAATTGCTTTCTATAATAATGTAATAGGGTGTCTATGCTTTGCAGAGTCAAATCTCTTCAGAATTTGTTTCCTTAGGCAGTGATTTTTGTTTTGGGCGTGTGTGGGTGTTGGGGGTGCGGGTTGTGGGTATGGCGGTGTGTGTTGCCTAAATATGGTTTGAAAATTCTCTGTGCTTGAAAACTCGCGCTAGTTCTGGTAGAGATGGGCAGCAGGGGCGCCTGTACATAGCCTCGCTGGTATCACAGGGGGAACACACCTGGAAGCTTTTTCAAACTAAGTGGAAGAACCCAAGCAGACTGGTTCCTGAGCTATCTCAGTCCAAATCCCAGGCATTCCCAGAACCCCTGAAGGGACATCCCGAGTGGTGGCTTAAGGCAATCTTAGCTGGCTACGAAAGTAAAATGTGACTTCATTGTGATACCAGTTGGATGTAGCATACAAAGTGTTGTTACATCAATATGCCTGCATAAAGCTCCTGCTCTGAGAAAGCAGTATGAGTGTTGACAGTCTGCACACAGAGGTAAAAGACACAGAAAGAGAGGCACCCCCCATTCCCTGGCAGCTTTGAGAGAGAATGAGAGGGCATATGTTGAGACCAGATCCTTTCCAATTTTAAACAGGCTAAGACTCTTCTTTGGCCAGGCCTGGAGGGTGGCTATGTACGCAGTGTCATTAAAAATGGAACAGTGCAAGTTCTGTCACCTGCTGACCTGGATCCATGATTCATGGGTCAGAATTTGGCCACACTGAAGTGGATCTCTTCACTGGGGTGAACACATCATCCAAAGTTTCTTGATTCCTTAAATTCCTAAATACTGTAAACCTCTTGGCAATAAAGTTTGGGAACAGCCCACCATTCTCCACTTATTATTATTATTTTTAGACGGTGTCTCGCTCTGTCACTCGGGCTGGAGTGCGATGGCTCGATCTCAGCTCACTGCAACCCCCGCCTCCCGGGTTCAAGCAATTCTCCTGCCTCAGCCTCCTGAGTAGCTAGGACTACAGGCGTGCACCATCATGCCCAGATAATTTTTGTATTTTTAGTAGAGACAGGGTTTCACCATTTTGGCCAGGATGGTTTCAATCTCCTGACCTCGTGATCCACCCGTCTTGGCCTCCCAAAGTGCTGGGATTACAGGCGTGAGCCACCATGCCCGGCCCCACTTATCTCAAACTAACCATAAGCCCCTTCCCAAGTCACCAGAGAAAATGCAGCCCGAGGATGCGCCCTCTTTGCAGTCTTGAGTCGCATTGAGACAGATATCCGTGGAGGGTGGAGAGTGGGCAGGTGTGATTCAAGCACAAGGCCTGGTCTGCCAAGGTGGCTCACACCTATATTCCTAATGCTTTGGGAGGCAGAGGTGGATGGATCGCTTGAGCCCAGCAGTTCAAGACTAGCTTGGACAACATAGGAACATACCATCTTTACAAAAATAAGAAAATTAGCAAGGCATGTTCTCACATGCCTATAGTCCCAGCTACTCAGGAGGCTGAGGTGGGAGGTTAGCTTGAGTCCAGGAGTT